>NC_051082.1:5075847-5675847 GCF_004664715.2 Peromyscus leucopus
TGTGCCTCGGTCTCTCCTCCTAGAACACCGGGGTAGTAGTAATCTCCACTCCAGTGAGGTTAGGAGGATGGGGTGGGAGGCCAAGGGCTAAAGTTTCCCTCCTGGACCCTCTCCCTGGGTTACTTCGCCACCTGCTGTGGTTTGCTGAGCTCTCCTGGCTCACTCAGTGGTACCCACCCACCCCTGCTGGCCCCCCCTGACCCTGGAGTATTCAGACGTCCAGTCGGGGCCCTCCTTCCCAGGAAGCTGTCAGTCCTGCATAGCGCTCTCCCGGCTCCCCCGAAGTCACAGGGCCCGAGGTTCAGGTTGCTGGCGTGCGTGCGCCTTGTCTTCTGTGGGTCTTGCAATCTGGTGCATGCGGGTGCTCTGAAAAGGTTTGGTGAATGCGCCCTGAGGAGCCCCCTCCCCCCTCTGGGAGTTGAGGACTGAGCCCCCGGCCTCCCCCAATGCTTCAGGGTCACCACAGACAGATCCCTGACCCCGCCAAGAGTGAGTGACATGGGAGTGCTCTCCCCAGCCCGTGTCACCCAGCTTAGCCTTCACGCAGCCACGGAAGCGGGAATGGTTTCTGATGTCACAGTTCAGAAGGGGAAACTGAGGCAGCAAGGGACTCCGTGACTAAGGACAGCCCTGCTGCTGAGTGGAGTTGGCCGAGCTGGGTTGGGAGTCAGTTTGAGGTCCGCACTTTAGCTGAAGAGCTGGGTTTTTTTGCTTCCTGGAGCCGAACCTGCCGGGACAGACGGGAATGGTGCTTGGTGGAAATAGAAATTGGGTCAGTAGGACACCATGATGGCGCCGGTGGTTGGAGGGCAAGTTCACTGGCCTTGGGTGGCCCCATGGGCTTGAGCCTCTTGACCCACATCATGGCAGCTAAGCAGGGCCGAGACAGTGGCCAGAGAAAGTAGCCCAGTGCCCACCCCAGGAGGGGCCAGTGCCTACCTACAGGCCCAAGCTCCCCCTTAGCACAGAGTCCAGTAGGCATGGGTTCACGTTCAGGCCCACCAGGTGACCTTGGACGAATCCCTTTCCTTCCCCGGCCTCTGTAGCTTGCCCTTCTGGGCATGGGAGGCCCGAGGGATGGGTCCCCTACCTAGCTGCCACTAGAGGAAGCAAGGGGACCCCCCTCCTTCAGGAGCTCCCCAACCCTTCTGGAACTCAGGTTGGGACGCTACTTGGTTTTCAGCCCCGAGGACAGGGAGCCCAGATGGAAGCCCTCCTCCTCCTCTGCCTGCCCCACCTGCCTTGATTGGGGGGCAGGGGGGTGCGTGTTCAGCCCTCTGTGGCCCACTGTGCTGACGTTTGTCAGGTTGAGATGATGAACTATGTGCTCAGGTGGGGTGGGGGAGACCCCAAAAGCCAGGGTAAGCCGCCTCAGCCCAGCCACATAGGAAAGAACCCTCCGAGAATTGGGGCATGAAAGCCCAGCCATTCCTGTGGACTTGAAGCACCTGCGTGCCTGACTCGAGGCCCCACGGTATCACTTCTGGGCACCCCCTGCAGAAGCCACACAGCCTCTCTGGATCTAGCTTCACAGAGCACTTTGGGTGGCGGTCTCAGTGAGGTGACATTCTGTATCAGGTAACTGAAAACAGAGGTCTGGAAGCCCACCTTCCCACCCCCTCTTTCAGGGGAGAGGCCTGTCCCAAGGGTCTGCGGAGAGCTGCAAATGGCGGCAGGTAGCCTACTCCTCAAGTTCTGAGGGAGGATAGAGGGGCGGGGCTGTAAACTGCCCCTTCCCTGTTATAAAGGCAACATTCTGCTTTGGATATTTGGAGGTGTCAAGTCTGATGGATACTGGCAGCAGCCACCTCTCAAGACCCCGAGTTAAATGCTTGGTGCCACTTGAGGGAGGGTCTGCCCGGGGGTGGAGTGTTTGAGACGTGTCCAGTATGGCCGACCTGGGCAGGCAGGCTCGGTGGAGGGTGTGTGGGGCCGTGACAATGTCCAGGGCCTGGTCCTAGGAAGAGCCGACTCTGCTCAGCCTGTCCTGAGCTCACTGGGCCGCATGCTGAGCCCAGGCTCTGGGGAGCCACCTGCCCCCCAAGCAGCTTGTTGTCTGGCATGTGCAGGCGCCGGGTGGCCCTTGTTCTGCATACATCTGATCCCGTCTCTCCCACATCAGATCATTTGTAACTGTCACCCGGCAGTCGGCCCATGGCTGATTCAATCTTGGCTTTGTGCTTGTCACGGCCATTTTCCCATGCAGACTGATTTTGAAAGGGGGCCCGTCCTCGGTTCCACACGGCATGTGCGGGGAGGGGTATGTGTATGTGTGGACATGCACACGTGTGCACACACATCCCCACAATGCATGCATGTACACACACACCACACACACACACACACACACACACACACACACACACACACGTGCATGCTTTATCCTGCCTCTCACCACTCAACAGAATGTGAAATAACGTAGGCAGCCAAGGGGTCCCTGGCTCACCCCTTCACCCTGTTATTCTCTCCTCCGACCTCAAATACCTACTGTGTGCTACAGCGTGCGCACAGTGGAGTCTGCACTCTGGCAGCACAGAGCCCTAGCCATGAAGCGAGAGATTGATCTGAGAGTGTGCCACGGTGGCGAGGGGGATGTGGCCCTGTGGCCCAGTGGCTAAGGAGGGGCTTCATGGAGAAGAAGATGTTGGAGCTGAGGCAGGAAAAAGAGAAAGCACTGGCCAGGGACTGCCACTTGCAGAACATGGTGATAGGGACAGGCTGGGGACAGGTGGACATGGAGTGCTGTCCACAGGTGGCTGCCGAGTCCGTCTCCTCCAGACTTCAAAGGCTTCGTGCAGAAAGGACCGTGGCATGCCTTGTCAGTGTCTCAAGGTCTCGCTGTGAACCTGTTGGATCAAGCGGGGTACGTTGCTAAATTGAACTCCTCTTGGCTACAGAGGATTTATACTTACAAATGGAGCTTGCCTAGGTCTGTTGGGCAGCGCTGTGCAGAGAGACAGACCGGAAATGTAAAAGCTGTCTAGCGGATCAGAAAGCAAGCCATCGTGGCCAGGCAGTTAACAAGGCGGTGTAGGCTGTCCCGAGGAAGATACTGGAAATGGCTAGAAGTCAGTGGGGGTGGGGGATGGGCGGTAGGTGGAAAGCTTGGCCTGGACCCTCAGGGTGAGGAGCAGTGTGGCAGCTGCGGGACCTTGGCTCCGGCAGAGCCAAGTCTGTGGCAGGAGGGTGGCTGCTGGGACCTGCTGTCACTTGTGCTGGCCCTTGAAAGCTGAATGCTTTCTCTGCCTCTGGGGTCAGAGCTTCTGGTCCTGTCTGTCTGTCTGTCCCCCATCCAGCCCTTCCGCCCCATCAGCAGCTGCTGCCTGTCCCATGACGGATTTACCCTGAGTCTCCTGTCTCCTGACAGCCAGAGACCGAAACCCCTTTCCCAACATTCTGAAAACTAACAAAACACAAGTGACGCTTGTTCGAGGCGGAGGCGTCAAGCTCCGGAAAGCAGGAAGAAGGAAAATACACCTCCCTCCCACAAACACCAAGGAAAACAGCCTCCCAGCTGAGCTGAAATCTGAGCCAGGTGCCCCAGCTCTTGTCCTGGGTTCTTTGGAAACTGTGGTACCCCGTGACTGGGTGACATGGGTGGGGCCTTTTCAGGAATTGGGGTGTCAGACACCCCTGGCTCCACAGCAGAGGTTGAAAGCTGGAGACTGGACCACGCATGTGGCTCCCTGAGGCTCACAAGCCCCCCCCCCCCCCGTTCACGTTGCCAGCCTAGCATTGGTGCTGCCACGGGGCAGTGTCTTCATCCTAGTCCCAAACGCTTCTCCCCCGCCACCATTCAACCCTCACCTGCCACGTGGCTTCTCCCCCGCCACCATTCAACCCTCACCTGCCACGTGACTTCTCCCTGCCACCATTCAACCCTCACCCGCCACGTGGCTTCTCCCCCGCCACCATTCAACCCTCACCTGCCACGTGACTTCTCACCTGCCACGTGACTTCTCCCCGCCACCATTCAACCCTCACCTGCCACGTGGCTTCTCCCCTGCTACGTGGCTTCTCCCCTGCTACGTGGCTTCTCCCCTGCTACCACTCGTCTCTCTTTCAAACACGTTAGGACCATTCCAGCCAGCCTGCCTCCTCTCAGCTCTGTATAAATCCCGGGGTCCCCTGGCCGAGGCCCACTCATCCCAGGACCTTCTCTGTCATCCTGACCACTAGGAATCCCGCTCCAGCCCCGTCCACGCTGCTTCCTTGGGTGTAAAGCAGCGGGGCCTGTGGTAGAGTGGGCTAATGTGGTGATGTCGGTGACGTGCTAAGCCAACAGAGAACACAGAGACACCCCCCCCCCAGCTCTGGTTACCACTTCTCACTGCCTGGCTTAACCTATACTGTGGGTTCAGGGACTTGGGGTGCTCTCCCACTTTACGTGGCTTTAACTTTACATACAGTGTTGCCTCTTCAGAGAACCCCTCACACTCGGGGTCACCTGGTTCTTTTGGGATCCTCTAAAATGTACAGCCTCCCTTCAGAAATACCGGGCCAGGGCGTTTCTTCCAGGCCTGTACCCTCATGACACCCACAGTTCTTATCAACTCCTGGCTTCTCGCAACCTTTGCTGGGATGTAACGAGGAGGACCCCACACTTCCCACCTTGGGATGTGGTACATAGAAGAGAGTGTTTCAGAAGGTCGGAACTGGGGAGGGGATCTGCAAGTCTCCTTAGCTGGGACCCGGTCCATCAGCACCAGCCCCTGCTTCTGGCTGGAAGAGCCCCCCGCCCCCCAGTGTGAGCCCCACTCATCTCCTTGGCTCTGGGAGAGGATCAGCTGTGACCTGACAGCGGTCATGACCGCTTCTCTGTCACTGCACTGGGGTGCGTGTATGTGCGCATGCGTGCGTGCGTGCGTGAGTGCGCACACGCGCCTTTGAACCTTCACAGTGAGCCCTCAGCCTTCAAGTCTGTTCCTGGGCTGAGTTTAGACTTCTTGTCCGTCTGGAGCAGACCTCCTGAGGGTAGGACCTGGCTGGCTTCACACACACTAGGCGCTTTTAGTGGCCACCCCCACTGCCATCAAGGTGTGTGCTGCGGCAGCCGGAGACCTCCCAAGGTCTCGGCTCTTGGTGTTCGTCCCTCGGGATCACCCCTGTCCTCTTTGCTCACTGTTTGCTACTTTGCTGTTGAGTTGGTTTCAGTTGCTCTCACTTGAGGTAGCTCACTCGACCTGGTGCATACCTGTACATCTTATGGAAAGGAATGTTTAGAAATTTGTAGTCTGTGTGTGTGTGTGTGTGTGTGTGTGTGTGTGTGTGTGTGTGTGTGTGCGCGCGCGCGCGCGCACCTGGGGCTGGGGCTGTGCACATGTGTGGAGGCCAGAGGACAACTCTGGGGAGTCTGTTCTTGCCTTCCACCTTGACCGAAACAGGGTTACCCTTGTTTTTGCTGCACACCTCAGGCTTGCCGGGGTCCAGGAGCTTTCAAGATGTTCCTCCAGTCTCCATCTTCCTTCTCAGTGTAAGAGCGCTGGGATTAACCAGGCGGTGGTGGCGGCGCACGCCTTTAATTCCAGCGCTCAGGAGGCAGAAGCAGGTGGATCTCTGTGAGTTCGAGGCCAGCCTGGTCTACAGAGCGAGATCCAGGACAGCCAGGGCTATACAGAGAAACTTTGTCTCAACCGTCCCCTGCCCCCACAAAAACGAGTCCTGGGATTACAGATAATTGCCACCACAAGCAGAGCCCATCAGCACTAACGGGCTGTTGTTTTTTTTTTTTTCTGTGAGTTTCCAGGGTCAAATTCAGATTGTCAGGCGTGGTGACTGCCTCTGCCCAGTCATTTTGCCAGTCTGTGAAAAGGCGTTTGATGAAGAAATTGAGGTTCAAATTAAGTCCAGACGTGAAGCTACGACTTAGTTCAGAGACAGAGAACTCAAGCACCTGGCCTCATAGCTCAGGACACAGTACCGTCACCTTATGAGATTGTTGGGTGGCCTTCCTCTTGGTGCCCCCAGACTGAGTTGGATGACCCCATCATGGTGACCCCCTGTTTTCCTACCTTATTGTCCCTCTGAGCTTCCTACCTCTTCAGACCCCCGACGGCTCAGCATTAGCACAGGACCCGGCACACAGTAGAGGCTTCGTATGTTGTTCCCAGAAGTTGGCATGTTCGGAGAAAGGCAGACACAGATGGTTCCCCCGGCTACTGGCATGGCATCGTTGCCCTCCCAGAGTGGGCCCCGCCCCTTTCCTGGGACCTTGCTCTGGGAGCTGGCCGTGGTGCTGACGGGCTCCGGCCTGCAGCCCCTGCCCTGCCTCAGGGCGAGACACTTGCTAAGATCCACATCTTGCCCATTCTCCCCTCTGGAGATGTTTTCCTGGGGACCTATTGTGTGCAGGCCCTGGTGACCCACGCAGAAAGGTTTGGAATCTACATTAGGAGCCCACCTGTCACACTGTGTCGTGTATCTCATGCACCCTGGACATCTTCAAAGCCCCCGTGGAATCTGGGCTTCAAGTGAAGGTCAAGAAGCATCATAAAGAACATTAGCCTGGTGGCGGCGGCGGCGGCGGCGGCGCACGCCTTTAATCTCAGCACTCGGGAGGCAGAGGCAGGCGGATCTCTGTGAGTTCGAGGTCAGCCTGGTCTATAGAGCGAGTTCCAGGACAGCCAGGGCTATACAGAGACACCCTGTCTTGATAAACAAAACAAACAGAGTATTCTACCAGAAGGAAGGGCCGACAAGGGCCAGCAAGTGCAGAACTGGGACCAGAGCTTGTAGGGCAGAGGCTTGTGACGGGAGAAGCTGTCTTAGCATTCCTGTGACCGTAGTAAGATGCCGTGACCCAAAGCACTGTGGGGAGGAAAGGGTTTATTTCACCTTACCACTCTCAGGTCACACTCCACTGCTGAGGGAAGTCAGTGCAGACTGACTGAAGCAGAGCCCAGGCAGGGATGTTCCTTCCTCGCTCACTCGCTCCTCAGGGTTTGCCCAGCTTGCTTTGTTTTACGCCCCGGGACCACCCGCCCAGGGGTGACCCCACCCACCGTGGGCCAGGCCCTTCCACCTCCATCAGTAACTAAGAAAATGCACGGCCAACTTTGCCTACAGGCCAAATGTCTTGTGGAGACATTTCCTCAGCTGAGATCCTCTCTTCCCAAGCGACTCCAGCTTGTGTCCAGTTGACATAAAACCAGCCAGCACAGAAGCCCGCCACCCGAGCGCTCTGCCGACCTCCAGACTCCGAGATCGCCACTTTGGTTTTGGGTTTTCCCTTTGGCCCAGAACTGCCGGCGTCGATGGTTCCGGTGCCTTTCCCAGACACGAAGCCAGAAACGGCAGGAAAAGCTCTGAATGGAGAGGTGTTGGGCCAGGCAAGAGCAGGTGGAACTGGGCATCTCGGGCGCCTCTGGCCTGTGGGGTGGGGATAGTAATCCTGGCAGGCGATGAGGCTCCTGTTGAAGGGGTAGTGCTCCCCACCCCCACCCTTAAGAGTGAAAATCCCCTTCTGGTGCCAGCCCAGCCGGCAGCGGGAAATAATCACTTTTTACAGGTCCCTTATCCGTACCCAACCCTGGGCCTGTTTAATCAGCGGTACCCGCCCCGTGACTTGAAGATTCCCCGGCTTGAGAGATCGGGAGAAGGGTTAAGGAAAATTACCCTGGCCTCCTCCATGCTAATGTAATCTCTAACCAGATCTGCCCAGCCGCAGCTCAAATTGCTTTTTAGATTAACATTTAATTATTAACAGGGTCCCCTGGAAGGCCTTGGGCTCTGGGAACCCGGGGGGGGGGGGGGGGGGGAGAGGGGTAAGGAGGTGGGGTGGGCTTCTGCTCGCGCTGCCTCGAAGACAGACTGATGGGAAGAGAGACCCAGAATAAGACAGGGAGGGCCGGCCCAGGGGGTCAGGCAGGGAGGCACAGTGAGAGGAGAGGGAGGCGGAGAGGGGTCCCTGTGGGGTTCTGTGCAGCCTGGGGGCTCTGGGCACCTCTCTGCAATGGGCTGGCTGGCGTTTTCTGAGGTGGTGACTCGCAGAGGGAGGCGGGTAGTGTTCTCCCAGAGCCGCACAGCCAGGCTTTGACCCCAGGGCCACTAACTTGGTGCATCATCATCATCTTCCTGGGTCTCGGCTTCTCAACACTGCAGGGCTCCCCCTCCTGTGTCCGGAGGTGGCTGTGTGGTCAGGGCAATGTGAGGAAAAGAGAGATATCTCTGACAGCCAGGGGTGGAGCAGAGCCTGTGTGAACCCCCGGGGCTCCCCAGATTCTTCGCTCTGGGCTCTGGCTCCTTCAGGGATAGGAACTGCATCTTTCCTCGGGTCTTACATATAGCCGGTGCTATGGATTTTTCTGACAAATCAAAGGGTGACATGCTCCCACGTCCAGACTGGCTGATTCCCATGAAGTTCCAGCCAGGGAAAGAGACTTGGGGGTACTGTACACCCTGAGTCTCTCCGGACCCCAGGGCCTAGCCCTTGCCTGGCCGCCGCCACCATAGCTCCCATGGCTGCCTTTCTCCTCTGAACGCCTCACCCTGTCAGGCCTCGTGTGACCTTCCTCTGCAGGCCGCAGCCTGGATTTGTCCCTGAGCGGGGCTGCAGAGATCTGCTTAGGCAGTTCTAGATAAAGGCAGCGATGGAGGCTGGAAGCCAGCCGCACAGGCTGTGGCCTTCATGGGGTCACAACCTTCCCCAGAGGCCAAGCGTTTCTCCACATCCAGCCTCTCTCCAGGGACAGGCTGCCCACAAGGGCATCTTTCCCCTGCCGGGGGAGAGGAAGAGGAAGGCTGGGACAATCTCTTTTCAACTTACACTGGATTTAGCCAGGGAGAGCGGTTCTGAGTGAGTGGTCTCCCGGGGCCTTTGTGACAGGTCACGCTTACGTATGTGGCATAGGGGTGGCCCCCCCAAAGGTGTTCCCCAAGTGTTACTGCCCGAGGGAGTGAGGGGGGGAGAACAGGGTCCCACCTGCTGCACAGGGCACACGCTGGGTTCTGTTGAATGGCTATGGAATGTGTGGCTTGGTCTCCAGGGACTCTCTGTCCCCTTCCCCTGCCTCTCTTCTCTCCCCAGCCCCTCTCAGGGTAGAATCCAAGGGGCTGGTGGGCACAGAGGGGAATCAGGACCTTGCAGCTGTTCCTTGGTGGTGGCGTGGCTGAAGCCAGGGGCTTCGAGGATTCCCCCGACTACGATGGATTTGCCACACAGGGGCCTGAGGTTCAGGATCTGACACCCTTGGGCTCTGCCAGTTGAAAATCTCTGTGATCTTGTACACATTGCCCGCACCCACGCCCACGCCCACTCGGTGTCCATTTCCTACTGTGTGAAAGGAAGCTAAAGCCAGCCGAGGCTGCCTTGCCGGTTGGGTTGAGGGACCACGGCACGCTCTCAGATCTGGATGCTGCGTGAGGAGGGCGTTTGCATAGTCAAAAGGCCAGCAGGGACTGCTGTCCTCGGTACCCAGCACCCTGCTCGTCCCAGGCTCTCTTGGGGCTCCCCCGCCGCCCCCTGTAGCCAGCCAGACACAGAGGGATGGATGACACAAGGTAGCAAGGCCAGCCCCCCACCCCCAAGAGGACGCTTTGAATCAAATAAAGACAGCGTGGGCTCATTGTTTGCCACTCGGGCATCAGACTTAATTCTCCTCAGCCCCGAGAGTTCCTCCTTCCCGCCCGCCCGTCACAGCTCCTTATCTGCAGCCCAGCTATGAAAGGGCAACACTGACAGCTGGGGGTGTTATCTGCTGGAGGGGACCTTTTCCTTGGGTGTCTCCCAGATAAGACGTCTTATCAGCCCCCACGTCAGGGACGGTGCCAGAGCATTCTAATCACTGAGGCTCGAGACATTTCCCCTCCCCTCCCCCACCCCGCCCCCCCTTTATTATCAAAGTCACAAAAGGCCTTGAGCTTATAAACAGTCCGGTTTGCAGACAGTGCGGCTCTCCAGATGGTCCCCGGCGGGGCCGGGCGGTGATGATTATGTGCTGGACGGTTGAGGGACCCACCATCTGCAGATGGGGTGGGGCCGGGCAAGGAGAAGGCAGGCCAAAAGTCACGGGGAAGGCATGAGTGTTTTAGGTGCCCACTCCAGGCCTAGTTCTGGCTTGCTGTGTGACCTTGTACAGGGCCCTTGATGTCTCTGGGCTTTTTATCTCACAATAGCCAGTGCGTTTGGTGCAGCCATTCATTGGATGCCCTTATTTTTACTTTATTTTTATTTGTATGTCTGTGTGAGGGTGTGCCGTGTGTGCACGTGTGTGTGCCTGTGTGAGGCTGTGCCATGTGTGTGCATGTGTGCGTGTCTGTGTGAGGCTGTGCCCTGTGTGTGCACAGGTGCCATGTCTGTGTGAGGGTGTGCATATGTGTGTGCATGTATGCGTCTCTGAGTGAGGATGTGCTGTGTGTGTACATGTGTGTGTGTCTGTGTGAGGATGTGCCATGTCTGTGTGAGGGTGTGCCGTGTGTGTGTGAGGGTGTGCCGTGTGTGTGTGCATGTGTGCCATGTCTGTGTGAGGGTGTGCCGTGTGTGTGTGAGGGTGTGCCATGTGTGTGTGCACGTGTGCCATGTCTGTGTGAGGGTGTGCCGTGTGTGTGCACGTGTGCTGTCTGTGTGAGGGTGTGCCGTGTGTGTGTGCACGTGTGCCATGTCTGTGTGAGGGTGTGCCGCGTGTGCACCTCCAGGAGCTGGAGTGACATTGGGAACCAAACTCAGGTCCCCTTGAAGAACAACACACACCTAACTGCGGAGCCACCTCCCCAACATCACTCACAAAGTGATTATTCCTGGCCAGACCCTGGGGAGATGGAAACAAGCGAGACGTGGCCCTCGCCCCCCGGAAACCCACGGTCTCGCACAGACAGACAGACATGAAGTCGGCCATCACAACTTGGTGTGATTAGGGCTGTGGCGAGGGACGCCCAGATGGCCAGCCAAGCCATCCGTAACAGGCCTGAATCAATATGGCTGCGTGGCAATGCCCCAGGCCGGGGCCGCAGGTGCCATGGTCTGGAGGTATGAGGCAGTTAGCCAGGAGGGCCTTGGAGGGCGGGGAGGCTTGAGAGACCGGGCGGCCGAGGGAGAGCTGGGCCAGGCCGAGAAAGCTGGTTGTGTTGGGAGAAGTTTAAAGGCCAACGTGTTCCGGGGTGTTCTGGGAACTTGAGGTGGGCATTTCCCTCCTCATACGGCGCGGCTGGCCCCTGGCTCATCTGAGACCCACCCCGCCCCAGTCCCCACAGCAGGACACAGGGTTCGGGGAGAATGGCCCGTGATCTGGGAGACCCGAGGAAGTAGAGAAGCCCCTCTCCTCCTCCAGGTGAAGCTGGTGTCCGGGGCTATGTGTGGCTCAGTCTCAGCCTGGTTTCTCCAGAGGTGAAAAGCAACAGGAGCTGCCCCGAGAAGCTGAGGGGAGCCAGAACGGGACATCGTCCATGTCCTCCCAGCCTGATGGCCTCCAGGACCCCCAGACTGCCTGGACATCCTAGAGGCCCTGGGAGGCAGGCTGCCCTCACTCAATAGCTGCAACCCATCATGTCCTTTTTAGCTGCGAGTGTACTAGGAGGGGTGGCCCACTGGGGTCCCCTCATCCTGGAGGGAGGCTGGGACCCTGGCCTCCTGCACTCGGTAAGAGAACGGGTCAGGGCCCTAGAATAATATGCCTGGGTGGGGTGGTGAGGCTAGAAGATTCATGGCGTGACTTTTACAAGTCGGAGAGCATGGCCCAGCCAGTACAGGGACTGGGGGACTCTAGGCTCCATGCTCTGCCCTCCCTCCTCCAGACAAACACTGCCTGGCTTGTGGAGGACAGCCAGCCCCTGGGCACCCCAGGTTCCGCCCCCTCCAGTCCGGCATCACCTGTGAAGAGAAGGGTATGGGCAGGTTTCGTGCATCGGGGTGGCTGGAAACAGATGCCGTGATGGAGGGGGGGTGGGGAGAAG
Source organism: Peromyscus leucopus (assembly GCF_004664715.2). Taxonomy (NCBI): domain Eukaryota; kingdom Metazoa; phylum Chordata; class Mammalia; order Rodentia; family Cricetidae; genus Peromyscus; species Peromyscus leucopus. The sequence continues at coordinate 5,087,734 of NC_051082.1, forward strand.
TGGGCGGGGTCAAGGCAGGTGCCGTCGGGCCCCCTCACCTGAGTGTGTACCAGTCAAGTGTCCCCATGGACTGTCAATGCGTACGTTTCAGGGACCCCCCCACACACACACACACCACGTGATGGAGCGTGACACCGGGTATATACTGCCTGTGCACAAGTGAGCAGTGTGGGGGAACCCGGCACCCTCGGTCCAAATGGGGTGGACGGTGGCCTCCAGGCCGGGCTGTGGCATGTGGCGGTGCCCCCCCCAGGCCTGTTTCTGCCACCTGCTCCCATCCCGGGTCCCTGGAGAGCCTCACTACCCTCTGCAGTCAAGGACTTCCCTCCCGCAATGAGCCCCACTTCACCCCCTCCGTAAGCCATTGCTGCCTGCCTGATTGTAATGGCATATTTTAAAATTACCAGAAATCAAAGCCGAGAAGTGGGTATCGCTGCTTTTATTGCCTCGCTGTGTTAAGACTGGTGACTGGGGGGGGAAGAGCATCCCCCCTCCCCCACACCTATCCATCCCCCACTTCCTTTTTCTTTCTTTTCTTTTTTCTCCTCTTTTTTTTTTTTTTTTTATAGACAGTAATAGGAGAAAATTGGTTTTGAAACTGAATAAAAGTCCCTTTCAGAGGAAATCTTTACTCACGGGTACCTCTGCTGAAAGTAAAATAGAGCATAATGAAAGGTGGTTACGTGATTGTCTTTCATTTACCGAGAGGCCAGGACAGACGGGAGGCTGCCACCGTCTCGGGGAATACAAGATTGGAATAATTGCGCCGTAACAAGGAGCTTGTTGTGAAATTAGTATCCTAAGAAAGTGGTGAAAAAAGGCTTTTCCTCATGAATACTTCATTATTAGAAGCAGCAGAATTCTGGGCTTCAGACACCTGTTTAGTATTAAATACCTTCCCTCTTTTCCCCCTCAAACACCCCACCCCACCCCCGCCGCCGCCCCCTTTCCAACCAGCTCAGGATGGAGGCAGCCCAGGCCGGCTGCCAGGGACAGGGATGGATGGCGATGGGAAGGATACAAGGACCTCAGGGTACCCAGGTTGCACCCTTCTTTGTGGCAGAGAGAGAGAGAGAGAAAGAGAGAGAGAGAGAGAGAGAGAGAGAGAGAGAGAGAGAGAGAGAGAGAGAGAGAGAGAAAGGGTGGACCCCACTGGGACCCCCCCATCTTCCACGGGGGCCTCCAAGGCTGGCTGGTCCTGACCCCAGTGCTCAGGGCACCACACCCTCAGGAAGGTGGGCTTTGTGGGGAGACATGTGGGCTTCCTGTGCCCCCCTACCCCTAGTCTTTGGCGTAGGTAGATGAATAACATCATGGGCCATGAGGAGGCCCATCTGAGCTGCCCTCTAAGGGCTACTGGGGGCGACTCTGGCCCTCCCCTTCCTACTTGGAGGGAGCACAGTCAGGGTGGAGTACCCCAGGCCGCCTCCTCAGGACACCATGCTGACACTTCTTCTCCAGGGGTGCTGTGGGAACACCCCAGACAGGTGCCACATCAGTGACTAACGTAAACAGGGACACTGCACCCACTAGCCCTACCTGGCTACTCTGTGGACCTCAAAGATGACCAGATGGGTCCCTTCTGGCCATGTGGTGGAAGGCCACCTCTGATCCCCTCCTGGGGGGGGGGGGCACCTGTGGATGCTTCAGTTCCCCATCTGAAGGAGATGGGATGTCTAGTCTGAACATCTGGCCCAAAGGCAGACACGGTGGCACATGCCCCCAACCCGGGGGACTGTATGCTGCAGGCTAGCCTGGACTACGAAGAGAGCGGTCTCAACAACTGATCTCTGATGTTCCTTGGGGTGCTTGGGAGGGAGGGCAGGAGGTCGGCTTGGAGCAGCTCTCAGTGACCAGTGCCTCGTCTCCCTCTTCACAGGGATCCTGCCGCAGCGCACCCCCCACCCGGGGCTCCCAGCTCAGCCATGCTGGCCTGTCTGCAGAGGACTCAGAACCCACCTGGCCAGCACCTGGCCTGTCCAAGCAAGAGCCTGGAGCTGCGCAAGTGTGAGTGAGACCCCGCCACTGCTTCCTGTGCCCTGTGCCCTCCTCTGCGCACTCAGTCCCGGGATTTGCTCTTTGCTCCTCGGGCTTCTGTAGAGCGAGCCGGTCATGGCCCAGTCTGACCCCTCTCTGGGAGGCCTGGGCTCATCCTCCAGGGAGCCCACTCACCACATGCCTCCAAGTCAGAGCTCTGGAGCTGGACCTGACTGTGCACCTGGAACCCCAGCCCTCGGGAGGGAGGCCAGTCTAGACGACACACTTCATGCCATAACGTGGGGATGGGGACATGGGTCTCCAGCAAGGCACAACGGTAGTTTCTGCCCTGTAGCCAAGAAGCAGCTGTTTACACTGTTGCTTTTTCTTCAGCTATTTATTTATCTTGAAAGTAGCATTCGCGTCCAACATTCCTAAGGAAGGAATGAGAGGCCAAAGCCCCCGCCCCCTCAGAGGCAGCTGGTGTCCATTTCCTGTGTGCCCCCCTCAGAGGTTTTATGCGCTTTGGCAAATGCTCGCACGTCTGATATGGTCCAGCGCCTCACTTGACCATCCATCCTCCAGGTCACCTGCCAAAGCGCTGCCTCTTCGCCTGTCCCGTTCCCCGGCTAACTCTCTGCTTAAACTGTCCACGACTTGTTGATTTGATAAGCCACGGGGCAATAAATCCTGTAGTCGCCAGGTGGGAACACAGCGTGGGGCAAACGCTGGAGGAGGAAGTACCGGGGTCAGGGCATGTGACACACGTCGTGGCGCTGGTGGGTGTAGTCTGGGAGCTTCAGCGGTCCAACCTGGGACAGCGTGCATGGGTTCACCGAGTATCTTTCATTTAAAACGACAGAAGTTTGGTGTCTCTCTGTCGTGCCATGTGTTTTCATTCTGAACATTCTGTGAGTGAGTCTCCTGGTCGGTTTTTTGATGGGGTGGTGATTTTTGTCCATCTTTGTTGATCTGTGGGGGCCGTTGTATGGAACGCAAGAACCACATGCCTCCCTGGCTTGTCTTTGGTCTAGATTCTGCCTCAGTTCATCAGAACTCCTGTGGCTTTTGGGTTTTAAGTCGTACTTAGGAGACCCCTCCCCAAGCCTTCTTCCAGTCTCTTGTTTAAACGTATGACTTACATGCTTCAAAAGGCTTCTCTCTCTCTCTCTCTCTCTCTCTCTCTCTCTCTCTCTCTCTCTCTCTCTCTCTCTCTCTCTCTCTCTCCACCCCCTCTCTCTTTATATAGTATTAAAAAATACTTGCCTAGCACTTGGGAGGCAGATGTAGACAGAGCTCTGTGAGTTCGAGGCCAGCTTGGTCAGCCTAGTGAGTTCTAGGCTGCCAGGGCTATGTAGAGAAATCTTGTGTCAACAAAACAAAACATTGTTTCATAACTTGTCGGTTGTAAAGTATGAGGTTGAGATCTAAATGTGATCGAGAGTCCGCCCAATGCTGGTCTCTTCCCTTTCTGTTTGGCGACTCTGGGGACTGAACCAGGTCCTCACTCATGCTAAGCATGTTCTCTCACCACTGTGCTTCCCAGGTCCACCTTGTTCTCATCCATATTTATCCCCTCCCCCCTCCCCAGTTTTTCATTTTTTTTGAGGCAAGGCCTTGTGTAGCCCAGGCTAGCCTTGAACTCATTGTGTAACCAAGGATGGCTTTGGCCTCCTGATGCCTCCACCTCCCCAGTGCCGGGACACAGGTCACACACACAGCCAGCTGTTCTCATTGCTGAGGGCTGGAAACTTTGGCGAGTTTCCCTGAGCTGTGACCCACCCTGTTCAGCTCTGGGTGTCCTCACAGACTGAGGGAGGTAGCATCAGGGGTCACATCAGCCTCACACCCAGTGACAGCCGCCCCTCCCCCCACCCCTCCTCCATAGAGAAGTTCACCACTTCCATAACTGACTCATTCACACTGTGTGTTCTTTTGTGATTGTTTTCCTGTAATTAGATTTATTCTTCATGTGTGAGCATGCACACGCGTCACCGGGGCACATGGAGAGGTCAGAGGACAACTTGTGGGAATCACTTATCTCCTTCCATCATGTGGGTCCCCAAAATCAAACTCCGGGCCCTCAGGCTTAGTGGCTAGCACCTTTACCTGCCGAGCCCTAGGGCTGGTCCCCCACGGTCAGCCCCAGTGCAGCATGGATAACATAACATGGATAGCTTCATGCTCCTTGGTAACCCACTCCAGATTTCCATGGTAACCTTGTTTGTTTGCCTTCTAACCTGGGGAGCCACTTTCTTGGGGTGGCGTTCACAGTGGGGGCTGCGTACCTCGACAGGTGGATCCCGGAGAAACGGTGTTTTGTAGGGCTCTCTCCCTCCGAGAGCGAGGCGGGCCCGAGTGTTCAGACTTCCTCCTGTGTTCCCCGGGAACGTTCTAACAGTCGCTGCATTTAGCTCGCACACATTTGGGGGCCCATTCGCGGCTGGAGAGAAGAGCTGCTCCCCTAGCGGAGGCTGATCCTGTGACCGCGGCTGGCTCCCGCCGCCTTCTCGCAGCATTCTGTTGCTAAAAGGGCTTTCTAGTGTAGTCCTCTAGATTTACAGCAAGCAGCGAAAATGGTCATTTATTTAATACTTTGTCTGTTTGGGACCAGCCCCATGCAGTCCAGGCTGGCTTCAAACTTGCCACGTCCGTGAGAACGCGTTCCTCGTCATGCTGCCTCTCCCTGTAGGGAGGTGGGATTTCAAGTGTGCGCCGCCAGGCTGGTTTTCGTTGAGACAGCGCCTACGTAGCCCTGGCTGGCCTGGAGCCCGCCATGGAGATCAGGCTGGCCTCAAACTCACCACTTTCCACCTGCCTCTGCCTCCCCAGGTGGAGATTAAAGGTGTGGGCCACCATGCCTGGCTCCTCCGATTTTGTTTTTTGCTTTGTTGAATAGGGTTGACTGTGTGCCTGCCATCATTCCAAAGAGTACTGTGTGCGCCGATGATTGCCCTGCCAAGGAAATGCAAGCTGTGAAATGAGTATTTGATCCGGTTAAGTCCGTCTCCATTTTGTGGAAGTTTTACAATCAAGAATGGGGGTTGGAACACTTCCAGGTGGCTTTGCAGGTTATGAGCGATGATGTCACTGGACGCCTTCATGTTGACGTGTCCTTGCTTTCTGGTTGAACCCCATGTGGTCATCGGGGAATCAATCTTTATAACATCCTTTCGGGAGTGGATCTGTTATTTAAGATTCCTACCTTAATTAGAAAGACAGTGTTGCAACCTTCTTTAAGACAGGGTCTTGGAATGGAGCCCTAACTCTGCTCCCACGCCTCACATCCGAACAGTTCGTTTCTTGTTGGCTGATGCCATCTGTAGCCTTCCCTGTCCCTGCGCTGGGTGACAGTTCCTCGGAATTGTCTGTTGTAAAGCTTGTTCAGTTCCGGGGTAAAACTAAGCCAGCGTGCGCTGGGTGGGGCCGGTGGCCTTTTGACGCTGCTCACGGTTTCTTCTGTAGTAATTGTTTTAATTATTCTCCTGATCCTTGAATGGGTCTGTTAAATAGTTTTTAACATCATTTGACCCAGGTTTTTCGATGAGGTAACAAAGGGATGAGCATCGTAGTGTAGTGTAATTGGATCACCCCGACACCGGCTCTTTTTTGACGTGTGCAGCTTCGTGCACCACTCTAAGGGCCAGAGGACCACCGCAGGGTCCCCGCCCTTGTCTGAGACAGTCTCTCCGGTGGCTGGAACTGGTAAACTTGACTGCCAGTGAGCCCCAGGCACGGGGCTGTTTGGGCTTCCCCAGTGTGGGGAGAGGTGGGGGAGGGGTTAGTCAGGTGTCCCCCGTGTTCATCTGAGGTGGGGTCTAAGGAGCACAGGCACTTTGCTGAGCCATCTCCTAGCCTCGGCCCCTGTCCTTGATTACATTAGCTAATGATGGGATCTACGGCCATCCCCTAAAGTAGTAGTAGTTATTAGTAATATTAGCCTTTTAGGGAATCTAATTCATTGATTTATGCTTTTCTCTTTATTAAAATCTTCCTGCTTTTTGAAGTTATTTTTTTTTCCGAGTTAGAGACAATCGTTTTGATTTTTACTTTTTTAAAAACTCCATGTATCTGTGTGAGAAATAGTGGACTGGACAGCTGGTGGGCAGAGGTCAGAGGACAAACTGCAGAAGTCGGCTCTCTCCTTCCACCGTGTGGGTCCCAAGGATGGAGCTCGGGTGGGCAGCAGTTCCTTTATCCTCTGAGCCTCCTTGCATGCTCTGCAATGGTTTGGGGTTTTTTGTTTTTGTTTTTTTTTTTTTAAGGAAAAGGCTACAAAGTATTTTGAATTTTACTTTCTAGTTGTTTTACAGTGTTGCTTCTGACTTTTTTCCCCTTCATCCTGACTTTTCTAAGCCCTGCGTGTCCATCTGAGGGTGTGTGTGTGTGTGTGTGTGTGTGTGTGTGTGTGTGTGTGAGAGAGAGAGAGAGAGAGAGAGAGAGAGAGAGAGAGAGAGAGAGAGATCAGAGATGCCCCTAAAAATTCATTGAAATTTTTTTGTGTCTAAGGACATACCACCCAAAAAATACCAGATCTTGTCTGCAGTCCTCTGTGATATAAAGTAGCCTTTGGCTTGGTTTTCTTCATTGTGAACTCTGAAGGTGAGCCTGTCTTTAGGATTCAGGGTCTGCCACACACCGTCATTCTCCTCTGCGTCAACCTGGATAAGGAGCTAGTTGCCCTCTGCTAATGAGTTCCAGGCTGTTTCTTCTCGTAGAATCCATTATGATACTAGTGCTGCTTAATGTGCAGATATCGGTACTGTAAACCTTCATGGGAAGTAAATCTTTAAAAGTATTTAACACTTGGGGGACTGGATGAGATTTTAACTCACGTTTTTCCTGACACCTTCGCCAGCGCTCTGGGTTACTTTGATAGGACTCTCATGCTGTGGAATTGGATGAAGCTTGGTGATCCAAACACACCTCCCCCTTTACTACTTCTGGGGGTGGCCGCCTTCTACTGTTCCCCACCATCTCTCTAAACCCAGTGCCCACCAGCTGGCAAAGCTGGATGCCCAGGCACCCCAAAGACCCTCTTGTCTCTTTGCCTCCCCTTCATATACGGCCAAGGATCTAGACTTAAGTCCTCACATTCGCAAGGCAGGTGCTTTACAGACGGAGCCGAGCTGTGTTTCTGACGTGTGTGTGTGTGTGTGTGTGTGTGTGTGTGTGTGTGTGTGTGTGTGTTTTCCCCTGAAGAAAATGATGGAATCGATGCATTCTGCAGTTGCTCCTTGGAGTTGACATTATATTGCAACCTCAGCAGCTACAAATAGCATCTTCTGGTCCCAGCTAGTAAAGAGGAGAGTGGCGTTTTGGTGTAACTGACCCCTCATTCCCGCACCCAGCCTCTCTGTGGCGTTACCACAGTTCCTGGTTTTCTTCAACGGTGTCCTCGAGAAACGGGATCAGTGCACCAACGTGTTAGCCTTACGTTCCATCAGCTGAAGTTAGCTGGCCTCCAGTGTGCGGCTGGGCGGCCTCAGGTAACTCTTAAGTCCCGATTTCGTACCTTCCAAATGCTCCATCCCTGGTATCTCTACTTGAGAGGGTTAAAGAAAACGAAACTCCATGCCGCCCTGCACCCGCCTCACTCCACCCCTGTACCCTGGTTTTCAAACTTAGATGCCCTCTGTATCCAGTTGCTTTACCAACCTGTCTTGGGTTGACCTGTTTGTACCCCTTTCCCGGGACCATGGCCTCTAAGCCGGGCTCCTGGCTTTCATCCCCTCCCACCATGTTCTCCCCCCCCCTGCACATTGCAGACCATTCTCTCCTCTTCGAAGCTGCGTTGTGTTCCTGCTTTACAACACAGTTGCGGTTACTTGTTCTCCCTGCAGTCCATCTCTCCACGAGGCCCTGGGCGGTCACCGCCATCTCCTCTATGGTAACAGTCTTCCCTTGGGATGCAGTTTTGATATCAACCGTGACCTTGCCCGAGCTTTATTTTGATGAGGCCTGATGCTTGGTCAACGCGCCTTACCTCTGGAGGAAGGGAGTTTGTCCTGCCCGGCTGTGTGCAGGAAGTTTATGGTTCAGAAAAGCTGAGGTCATGTCCTGACTGGACTCCCAGGGTGTCCCAGGTGCACATCCTCCTCCTCCTCCATCGCTCCCGGGCTGCAGAGCAGGTGGGGCATGACTGTGTGATTGTGTATGTGGTCCTGTGCTCTGTCAGCCAAGTGTGTCCCATGCCCCTCTCCTGTCACGAGGAGAGGGACTTAGGCTTTGGATCTGGGGTGTCCCCTGGCCTGGGGAGTGCATGCTGCTAGCTCAGCGCCTCACAGCTTTCCTGCAGTTTTTTTCCCCCACCTCACCTGATCTTTCCAGCAGACATCTTTGTTTGCATTCGGGCCCGAGCAGCTCTGTGCACTGTACACAGTGGGAGTGGCCATTTAGACACCACGGGTTGGGCATCTGGGATGTTTCTAGTCAGTTCAGTTCTCCTAGGAGGGCCTAACTCTCACAGGATCTGTCCTTGTTCTTAGATAGGGTCTCACCGTGTAGTCCAGGTTTGGGGCCATATACTCCTGGCAATCCTCCTGCCTCTGCCTCCCAAGTGCTGGGAGCGTAGGTATGGGCCAGCATGCCTACTTAGGCCGTGGCTGCATTCCTTTTGTTGTTCTGGGCTGGGGCAGGAGAGTACAGAAGGCATCGCAGGCATGTTTCTTCCCTCTCCGGTCTTCCACACCTCTCTCCCTGCCAGAAAGGATGCTGGGTCTGGCCATAACGGAAGAGCACACGGGGGGGGGGGGGGGAAGGGAGGAGACGAGTGAATTATGGCCCAGGCTCTGCTGCCAGCCCCGCGTGACACCTGGCCAGGCTCCTGCCCTCTCCTTCTAGGTGTGGCTCATATCTGAGGAGCCTTCTTCTCCTCTCTTTTGGCCCAAGCAGAGCTCAGAGTGGAGGGGCCGGCCTGAGCTTTGGGCCATGCCGGGTTACCACCAGGGCAGGAAGGTCTTGACTGTGGACAGCGTGACCTTGGACAAGTTGATCGGTCTCCTAGGACCTGTGTCCCTTCTATAAAGCAAAGGGTCAGATGAGATGGATAGAAAAAAATCTAGCTCTGGCCACCAGTGATGGGTCACATCAAAAGATCCAGCGGTGGGGGAGCCAGCTTGAGACCCTGTCCTTCTCTTGTACAAGGGGGAATCACAGTAGCCTGACTTAAAGAACTGTGACAAGAACCAGCTGGCACGTGTGCTCAGAATACACCTAAGGGACCAGAAATGGCCACAGGTTACATCTCTTAAGACATGGGGCTGGAGAGATGACTCAGTGGTTAAGAACCCTGGTTGCTTTTCCAGAGGACCTGAGTTCAATTTCCAACAACCACATGGTGGCTCACAACCATCTACAGTGAGATCTGGCGCCCTCTTCTGGTCATACATGCTGTATACAAAGTAAATAAATCTTTTTTTTTTTTAAAAAAATCTGTGGCCTGGAGCCTGCCTGGCTGGCTGGGGTGGCCTATCCTAGGTGACTAAAGAAAGTGTCCTGAAAAGAAAGAACAGAGTGTGTGTGTCCCCTCCCCTCCCTTAGGCCTAAGAGCTAAGCTTCCCAACTGGCCAGAGTCCCAAAGTCCCAAGCCAGACCTGATCGTCCCTATAGAAACCTCCATCTCAGCTAGGCAGGACCTCACCAGCTAACAAATATTGCTCATTGCGGTTGCTAATACACACTGGGCTGTGCAAGATGCAAAATACTGGCTCTGGAGAGAACCCCAAGGAGTTCTACTGTGTAGCTGGTGGGGGGGGGGCGGTTCAGGGACGGGGGCTCTGCTGTGCTCAAGGGCACTGTGGGGGAAGGGGGAGGTGCCCAAGAGCCGTGGACAGCTTGTGCCAGAGCCTCCCCCCCCCCCCCCCCTCCCGCCAGGAACTGAGGTGGATGATGGATCCAAGGGCTCAGGTCCTGGCTGGACCCCACACAGGGCACATTTGCAGCTTTAGGAGGGGGACTGGACTCTATGACATGGGGAGAAGGAGGGAAGGAGAACCATCCGGGTGGGCAGCCAGTTCCAAACCTTTGCCTGCCATCTCCCCGACCCCCCAGCACCTCCGTCTACAGCAGTGTAGGAGGCTCCCCACCCCTGATCCTCACCATGGCCGAGAAACACTGAAGGGCATGTAACTCAAGAGCAGGTAGACAGATGTTCAGCCCGACTCTCACCCTTCCCTACCGCTGGGAATCCCCTGTGACCCACCGATTGGAGCTTCTGCCCCAGGGAACTTGGAGCCACAAGCATTTCTACGGGGGGGGGGGGCTACTGGTTCTAGCCACAGAAGGGACCGGCAAGATGGCTCAGCAGGTAAAAAGGCGCTTGCTGTCAAGCCTGAGGACGTAGGTTCAATTCCTGGGACCCCCACGGTAGGGAGAAAACTGACTTTTTTCTTTTGGTTTTTTTCGAGACAGGGTTTCTCTGTGTAGTTTTGGTGCCTGTCCTGGATCTTGCTCTGTAGACCAGGCTGGCCTCGAACTCACATAGATCTGCCTGCCTCTCTCTGCCTCCTGAGTGCTGGGATTAAAGGCGTGTGCCACCGCCGCCCGGCTAGAACTGACTTTTGTAAGTTGTCCTCTGACCTCGACATATATTGCCTTTCCTCTGTCAAAATAAAAATGTAAAAGAAAAACTATCGGGAGCAATGTCTGAGAGTCACCGTGCCCTTCCGGAGGGGGTGTGGTGCGCTGGGCTCCTGCCCCTCACCCGTCTGGAAAATCCAGTCAGACTCACGGCCAGGGAACCTGAGGGCCCGGAACACGGCGGGCGGGAGTAAAGACCCCAGGCCACCCAGGGCAGGGGGTTCCAGGAGCCAGGCAGGCAGCAGAGGGAACTGAACACATGTCAGGGGCCGACACAGAACATCTGGGAGAAGGCAACCTGAGCAGGAGTGTGACTGTAAACCGACTTCCACGGCAGAGGCTGCGGACGGACGTGGCGTGGTCCGTGCGGACCTCACAGGCCACACGGCCGGGCGTCACTTAATAGGAAGCAGCATGTTCTGATAACACGTCACTGGTGGCCGGGCTGGGGAAGAGAGCTGCCTGTGTGCGCCCCCCCTGCATGCGTGAGGACCCGAGTTCCAGCCCCACGCTGTTCTGTCTGGAGACGGGGTCTCCCTCTGCAGCCCAAGCCAGCCTCAGAATGACAGCGATCCTCCTGCCTCAGCCTCTCGGGTGCCGGGGCTACAGGCGTGTGCCCGCGGCCAGCGACCCCCATCCTTGTTACCGTCTCGGAGTGCTCTGAATCCGTTTCAGGAGCTTCCTGGCTTTTATGTATCTTCTTTGAAGAAATGTCTGTGCAGCGCCTCTCTGAACTCCGTGACTTTGCCTTTCCCTCGGGGTGTCCAGGTCCCACGTGTATTCTGGGTCCGGGTCCCGTTTCGTGGGTGCTCGTGGTTTGCAAGAATCCTCTCCCGTCACGCCGTGCGCATCCCTCCCACTTCCCAATTCCGCTTTGAAGCACCGGACTGTTTCGTTCTGGTGACGTCACGTCCATCGTCAGGTGCTTCTGTGTCAGACAAGGTTTCCATCGGACCTGAGCTGTTGTGTGGTGGCCTCCTGTGTTTTCTCCTGAGCATCTCTATAGTCTTGAGGCCAGTGAGAGAGCGTAGGGGTTTCCTGCTCCCAAGTCTGAGGACCCAAGTTGACGCCCAGGATCCATATGGTGGAAAGAGTTGTCATCCCTGTGCATGCGTGGGGCTTGCATTCCACCCCCACATATAGTAAGTGAATAAAAGGTATTTGAAAAGTTTGAGGTTTTCTGTGTAGGTCTCTGATTACAATTTTTTTTGTTGTTGTTGTTTTTGTTTTTCGAGACAGGATTTCTCTGTGTAGCTTTGGAGCCGGTCCAGGATCTCGTTCTGTAGACCAGGCTGGCCTCGAACTCACAGATATCCACCTGCCTCTGCCTCCTGAGTGCTGGGATTAAAGGCGTGTGCCACCGCCGCCCTGCTCTGATTACAGTTTTGAGTTGATCTTTGTATATGAAAATGATCCAACATCATCATTTTGAATGCAGCTGTCTAGTTATCACCGAAGTCTAGACATCTAGTTGTCTTTGATACCAGTCACTGAAAAAGCCGATTTCTCCCTACTGGGTGGGTATGAGTTTGTCCCATGACATGCTGGTGCCTCTGTTTTTATGCCTGGTACCCACAGTAGCCCGATTATTTTAATTCTTCATTAAGCTTCAGAATTAGAAATGGTTTGGACGTTTCTGGAGTCGCAGAATTTCAGGACAAGATTCTTAGTTTCTGCAAGGCGGCTGACTGCCATCCCAAGTCTCCCAGTCCATGAACATGGACTGTCTTCCCATTTATTTAAGTGATTTCTTTCAACAGCATTCTGTCACTGGTAGATCACTTCCTTCTGTGAAAGTTTGCTCCTATTGTTTTCGATGCTGTTTTCAACAAAATTGAGGTTTATTTCTGGGTGTTGTTTCTCCCAGGGCCGGGGATCGAACCCAGGGCCTCGTGCGTGCTCGGCAACCGCTCTCCCCCTGAGCTACACCCTTAGCCCTAGTATTTAATTTTCTCTTCTGAAATGTGAGCATATATAGAGAGAACTGAAAGGAAGTAGGGGTCTGGTAGTGGGCAAAGGGCATGAGACCCGGAGGAGGAGGCCTGGCCTGGCAGGGACGACTCAGGCTGCCCCTTGTGTGGACGGTGCAGATTAGCGTGTCAGACGGGCGAAACAGCCAGGCTGAGGGGCAGGTAAGAGATTGTGAGGCTCAGGTGAGGGACAGGCACGTTAGGATGGGGAAGGATGGAGGTGACACAGAGGCCACCAGAGGGGGGGGGCAACTAGTCTGGGGGTGAGGAGGGCCTTCGGGCGGGCGTGTGTGTGTGTGTGTGTGTGCGCGCGCGCGCGTGTGTCTGCCTCTTGCAGTAAATGCAGGATGTCCCCTGATTAGATCTAGTGGCTTCATCCATGTGTTTGAGCATTAGAATATTCTCCCATGTCATCATCGTCCCCTGCTCTGATAGAGATAGGCCAGAGAGCTGTAGACAGACAGACAGACACAGACACAGACACACACACACACACACACACACACACACACACCAGGAGGTCCCCAGCCATTAACGGAGCACGCCTGGAATTATCCAGGGTCTGATCCTCTGGTCGACCAGCAGGGGTCAGCACGTGCAGCAGACTGGGGTCCCTGGGACAGCGAGCACGCTGCCAAGCAGCCATCCATCCCCGCGACTGCTCGAGTCCCTTCCCCATAAAGACCAGAAAACAGCTGCTCCCCCTGCCCGGCCGTCTCCCCCACTCCCCGACCCCACGCGGCCTCATCAGGCATTCTCCTGGTGCCACCAGCTAATTAGTGTCACGTTAATTGAGCATTCAGGAGGCTGCCACCTCCAAGGGCATGGTGTCACAGTGAAGGGGGATGCAGATGAAGGGCGGTGCCCTAGGACTTCCTGGTCCCTTGTGGAGAGGCAGGGGCTGGACGGAAGAGAGGAAGGAATGTCACTGACGCCATCGCCCCCCTCCCACGCCTGTGGGAGAATGACAGCCAGCACCCTTCTGTACCCACAAGTCCGAGGTTCCCCTGGAACTACTGCTCCAGGGCATGTGCCCATGAGTCAGGAGGGGGGCCGGGCCACCTGGGGAGGACCCAGTCCCAAGTGTGCCGCCCCCGGCCCCAGGCTCCCGAGCAGGTGCCTGCCCTCCCAAAGCCTCATTTCTTTTCCAGGCAGGCTAGCCCCAGGATACACCTCACAAAACAGCCCGTCCCCCAGGCCACTTCCTGCAGGGCATCTGGAGCACAGGGCCGGGCATTCTGGGATGGCGGCTCCCCCACTCACCCTTGAACAATCATTGCATGCCCAAGTCCCCTGGAACCCACCCTTCAGCTCCACGCTGGGAAGAACGCAGGCTGCCTGAGGTCTGCACCGTCAAGGTGCCCGTGACCCAACTCCACCACTTAGCTTCTCCGCTCTGTGGTCCCCACCGCGGAGCCCCCGCCCGCCCGCCTGCCCGCCCTCCCCTGCCCTCCCCTGCTGCTGCTGGCGGCAAGTACAGCGAAGCCCTCTCGTCTCCCTGAGGCAACATTAAACCCCACTCAGAGGGCTGGTTTTAATTGGCTTAATATACTCGTTAATAACCGCGTCTATTTAACGCACCTGTAAAAGGCCCATAACATTAACTTAATAGCGGCGACAGTCGGCCCGGCACTTCCTGCCAGCCTTTTAAATCTCCAGACAAGCCGTTAATGGGGGCTTCCTGGATGGAGATGGATCGGGGGAGAGCTGAGCAGGGAGAAGCAGCCCAGGTCACCCTTTCTGGAGGCTAACCCTGCACGCCTAACCTTTTCTGAGTGTCAGGCCCTCCTCCAAAGCTGCCTCGCAAGGGCACCGTGGCTGACCCAGGGGAAAGCGTGACACTGTGTGTGTCACTGTGTGTGTGCCTTCAGGGCCTGTCACCGGAGAGGAGGCTGTAAGGGAAGTCAGGGTCGGGGGCCAGCACCTCCACCGTCGCCTTGAACAGCACATCTTAGTGAAGGCTTTGACAGAGGCGCTGAGTGGGAGTGTCACACCAGAGCTCCCCCCAAAAAAGTCACTGTCAACACTGGCACCGGCCAAGGACACCCAGGAAGGCCAGTCCTTTGCGCCTGCTCCCAAGACCCTCCGGGGCTCGAGCAGTGTGAAGCCAATTACTCCCGGCGTGGAGAGGGGCAGCGGCACAGAGGGTAACACATGGCAGACCTGGGGTTTAGAAGCCCCTCTGTGCTCAGTTGGCCTGTCCGTCCCACCTGCTGCCTGTACTCCAAGGCATACCCCGGTCGCCGCCCACAGCCAGGCCCACCTAATGGTCAACTCAAGATGAACACATCGGGGCGTTAACCTGTTAGTGCCCTGGTTAAGACCCCCGTCAACCCTGCTTTGTGGCACCAGCCACAGGGACCAAGCGTTCAACACGTGGGCCCTTCAGGGGACTATTTTATACCCCACTCATAATGGATGGGAGCCTGTCACATGATGAAGCACACACCAGCTGGCCACAGTGGCCTGGATGTTTCCGTTTCCAACAGCCAACTCCAGGTTGCTGAGCCCTCTGCTTAGAGCCTGTTCAGCTCCCCCGTCTCCTTCAAAGGTTGCTTCCTCACTGGCCACTGGGTCCAAGCCACGAGCCCTTCCAACCTACCATTCAGTCCACTGGGTCTCACGGCCGATTCCCAGGGCAGCATGTCAAACTATCCCAGAGTCAACGCCAAGCAGCCACTATGCCCTGGACATGACAGTGAGAAGCTGCCCCATGATGTTCCCGGGGATGGAGGAGGAAGAGTTGAGGGTCTTCTGAACACGAGATACCTGTCTGGAGCCTCTCCACACAGCTGGGTCCAAGTGGCAGGCACGTGGCCTTTGACCAAGTCCCCACGAGTGGCAGTGAACACCATTAATCCCAGCACTCGGGAGGCAGAAGCAGGTGGGCCTCTGTGAGAAGTTTTGTGAGGTCTACATAGTAAGTTCCAGGACACCCCCCTGCTCAACCACACTCCATTCTTCTCAATATAATGAAGCCACTGGTCCAGGTCATGCTAAACGAGGGGGAACCAGGTACCACTATTTACGGGAGACGTGCCCAAGAATGTGGACGTCACCACCACACCTGCCCGCCTGCCCCCGTCCCGTTTCTGGAGCTTGTTGCTGCCTGCCATCTCCATCCAGGGTGCTGGCTCCACCCCTCACGGCCTGCACAGCCCAGGGAACGGTAGGTGTCTGGCAGGCAGAGCGGTGGCCGCTGTCCAGAATGGACAGGCGCAAGCCAGAATGGACAGGCTCAAGCGTCCACTGTGTCCTGTGGTTAGCGGAGCCTCAGCCATGCAAAAGCCATTGCTGAAGCCCTGACTCTGGAGGCCAGCTGCAGTCAGTCTACTGTGACCCCCTTCAGCGATGACAGATGCCACCGAGATTCCAAAAAACCAACTGGAACGGGTGGCGGGGGGGGGGGGGGATGGATGCCGGGCTTCCCCAGTGGGGCCATGCCGCCTCCCCCTTGTCCTCACCTAAGGAACTCACTGTCACAGAGCTCCCCAGCCCCTCCAGAGGACCTTTCCCTATTCCCTATGGCCCTGTGTTTACCAGACCGTGGGAGGATATGAGCACTTGTGACTGGGACTTTGACAACCTGGGCCCAGGAGCCAAGTAGCCTAGGGTCCCAAGCCAGGTCTACTGTAGAAGAAGCTGTGTTTGAAGCACTCGGGGGTAGGCAGAAAAAAAAAGTCTTTTAGGGACCAAGGCTTTAAGTGGGGATACCATCTCAAAGGCGTATGTGGAGCCCATGGTTTAACCAGGCCCGTGATGGCGGACTCCAGCCTCGCTGTCGCCACGGCCTGAAAGACGCCCACCAAACACCAACCCTGAGCAGCTGGATGATGAATGGCTCATGAGGGTGGCCCTCAGACACGCTCCAATCCCACCAGGGATGTGTGTCATCTTACCATGCATCAGGTGACGACACCATGTGGCTGATAGGACTTGGGAACCCAAGGGCTGCTTGGCTGAGTGTCTACTCGGGGTCCCTCAGGAGGCTCAGCTGGGGCTGAGCAGGACTCTCGTGGCCAAGGCCTCTATTCACCCCCATGGACCTCCCCAAGGTCCCTGTGCGCCTGGGGGTTGTGGGAGAGCCAGACTGCAGGAAACCATGTTTCCTTCCAAAGGGTCCTACTGGTTATACAGGTCAGCCCTGCCCGGTGTGGGTCCTGGGCACTGCAGGGGCTGGAGTGCCAGCTGGTCGGAATCCTTAAGGAGGCGGGTCTCCAGGCTGGCTGCCTGCCACACGTCACACCCATCCCTATGGACATCACAGGGATGCCTCCCCCACCCGCTCACAATTGTTTGGCCCTCTGTACACAAGCCACCCAGAAAATGGTGGCTGCAGAGCCTGTACCTAGCCAGTGCCGGCCACGAGGCTCTGTATCCAGACCGCCTCTCCCTACCTGCAGGACGCCCACTGACCAGATCGGGGGCAAGGTGCGCCCTCTTTTGGTAAGAAGACCAGGGAAGTAGGCATTTCCTCTCCTTTCTTAAGGTTTTGAACACCTAATTTATTCCATCCATTAGATAGATTTTGTAGATTTAATCATTTTCACAGTTGGTGGCTCATTGGATACTCAAGATAAACTCCGAATGAAAGCATAATGCAGGGGACAAATGAGTTTTCACACCACAATGGCAGACACTTGCTTGGAAAGAGAGTTTAAGGGGAACGAAAATACACACGGCTATCATTTTTTTCCCCTCCCGGCAGCTGCTTTTGCTGAGTCTGGTAGGTTTCCACAGCTAATTTCACCAGTTTTGTTCATCTGTAAAATTGCATAAAAGTGACATTTTTGGGCTCATTATAGCAACTGCTGATTTATGGCTGGCAAATGAAGAGCTGGTCCCTTTTTTTGTGGGACTCTCAGAGCGGTGCTAAGTGCCCATGAAATTGCTTGTATAATGTAGTTTAAATCCAATCGCAGAGAAAGATTCCCCCGTTGGCCAAAGTGACATTTCCATTCTCCACACCAAGTTTATTTTAGGCCACTTAGGAGCTGGGAATGCCCGGAGCAGGGTCAGGGGTGGACTTACCTTCTGGGCCCAGGTGAGGCCCGACGGACGGGGAGAGAGGGATGCTTCCCTGTCCCATGTCACCTCCTCTTCCCGCCCTGCTTCACCTGGGCCTTGCTGGCCCGAGGGGCTGGGCGGATCACCCGTTCTGTGTGCTGTGGGGTGTGAGGTGTGAGGCAGCCGCGAGGGCCAACTGACTGGAAGCCACCAGTATGCAGACCCCTAGTCCTGACAAGCACGTATCCTCACTGGTTTGGAGTGCGCGGTGTGGCGAGAAGCCGCCCTGATGTGCACAGGCGCTGGCTGCTGCCTGGGCTGGTCCGACCTCTCCCAGCTGCCCCTGGCAGTCCTGTCTGGGAAGGCTGACTGCTGCCGCCAGCCTGCCCGACACAGAGAACCATCATCCTGACTGACGCTGGACCAGGGCCACTCTGGTCAGGGCTCTGGGAGGAGCAGATAGGAACTTTGCGATTGAAAGGACCTCGCGGGTATGTCCGTCCCTCCGAGGAGGCCCTGCCCTGGGCCGGACTCGAACACCGGTCTCCTCCGGCACCGCCTACTCCACACGGACCTGCTAACTCCTCACAGCCACCCTCAGAGAGAGAGGCAGCCTTAGGAGCAACACTGCCCTACTTTATAGATGAGGAAAGGCAGGCTCAGCATGGTGAAGCCCCTCCCTCACCGAGGTCCCCCAGGAGCTACGATGTCCCGTCACCCACTCTGTGACTCACGCCACTGGGCCCCTCAGGCACTGCTGAGGTCACCCTGCTGACCGGCACCATTATTATCCCCATTCCACAAGTGGGAGAAGTGAAGCGTGCCTAAGCAGACAGCTTGCCTGGGGCCCACATAACCAGGGTTCCACCCCAACCCTGCCAGCACCCATACAGGTCTTCCTGTGTGCCTCCCTGTCCCCCTGCCTCAGAGGAAGCTCTGGGCTGTGCTCTGGTCTGGAATGGCTCAGGACGCCAGGAAGGGGGTCTGTGGGCCAGCAACTCACCTCCCCCAGGGCCGAGACAGTTGTGACCACCTATAGTGGGTTAAGTCTCACCATTTAGAATGCCACACACAGTATTAACGGGCCAGCCACCGTGGGCATCCAGGCCTCGCTGGTCCACGTCGCCGGAAGTGGTGGGGGTGGGGCTGAGGATGCTCAGTTGGTCGGGCACTCGCCTGGCACCGTGAGGCTCTGGGTTCGATTCTAGGCACCGCGTAACAGGTCGTGACGGCACACAGCTGTGACCCAAGCACTTGGGGGAGAGGGGCAGCAGGATCTGAAGTTCAAGGTCATTCTTGTATATGCATCAAGTTTGAGGCCCACCTGGAACGAACGAACACACACACACACACACACACACACACACACACACACACACACACACACACGAGACCCTGCTGCAAATAGGAAACAAGGCGGCAAGCTTGGCCGTGGCCGAGGAGTGGTGGGTGGGGCCTGTGGTGGGTGGGGCCTGTTCCTCAACCTTGTGCATGGGTGCGGTGTCCTCTACGAACCTTACGCTTTGGTTCAAAAGTTGCAAGTGTGGGACCAGTGTGAGAGAGGAAGGGGACTGGGCAGCTCCTGGAGCCCTGGTGGGGAGTCAGGGGCGGCGGGCGCCGGCCTCACTCACCTGTGCCTCGGTCTCCCTGCAGGCGAGTCAGTGGCCAGCTCCATGCACTCCACCCGCTACCCAAGCCCAGCCGAGCTGGATGCCTACGCCGAGAAGGTGGCCAACAGCCCACTGTCCATCAAAATCTTCCCCACCAACATCCGGGTGCCCCAGCACAAGCACCTGAGCCGCACGGTCAACGGCTATGACACCAGCGGCCAGCGCTACAGCCCCTACCCCCAGCACGCCCCCGGCTACCAGGGCCTGCTGGCCATCGTCAAGGCTGCGGTCTCCTCCTCCTCCTCCTCCTCCTCCGGCTCGGCCGTGCCTGCGGGGCACACCAAGAGTGTGCTGAAGAGTGTGGAGGGCAAGCGGACTAAACTGTCCCCGGCCCCCGTGCGGGTGGGCATCGCACCCTACCCGGTGCCCAGCGCCCTGGGGCCCCTGGCTTACCCGAAGCCACCCGAGGCACCCGCCCCACCCCCCAGCCTGCCGGCCGCCGCCGCCGCCACCTCGGTGATCCCTCTGCCGGGCCGGGGCCTGCCCTTGGCGCCCTCCAACCTGCCCTCCATCCACAGCCTCCTCTGCCAGCTCAACCAGCAGTGCCAGGGCCCGGGGGCTGCACCAAGCGCCTGTCAGGGCGTGGCGGTGCCCCACCCCAGCCCCGCCAAGCACGGCCCGGTGCCCAGCTTTCCTAGCATGGCTTACTCAGCCACGGCCGGGCTGCCGGACTGCCGGAAAGGCACAGAACTGAGCCAGGGGGCCACGTCGGCCCTGACGCTGGCGGGGGCCACCAAGCCTGCAGGGTATGCCGAAGGCGGCCTGGACTACCTGCTGTGGCCCCAGAAGCCGCCCCCGCCCCCGCCCCCGGCACTCCGAGCCTACGGAGGAAGCGGCACTGTCACCAGCAAGTCCCCCGAGACGACGTGTGGCGGGCGGGCGTTCGAGAGGGCCAACGGGTCGCCCCACAACTGTGGCGTGGGGCTGCCCACCAGCTTCACCGTGGGTCAGTACTTCGCGGCCCCCTGGAACAGTGTTCTGGTGACGCCGACCAGCGACTGCTACAACCCCACGGCGGCGGCGGCGGCGGCGGCGGCGGCGGCAGTGACAGAGCTCGGGCCAGGAGCGGCCAGGGAGCTAGCGGGGCCTCCCGCCGACGCGCTCTCGGGCCTGGCGAGCAAGAGCGTGTGCAATACCGCGGTGCTGAGCAGCAGCCTCCAGTCGCTGGAGTATCTCATCAATGACATCCGGCCGCCCTGCATCAAGGAGCAGATGCTGGGCAAGGGGTACGAGACGGTGGCCGTGCCCCGGCTGCTGGACCACCAGCACGCCCACATCCGCCTGCCTGTCTACAGATAAGGTCTGCCCGCCCGGCGGGCACGTGGACTGACGGACAGATGGACAGGGTGCTGGGGGTTGGCAGGCCACGGCACAGGCTGGTTACCCTCCGTCCGGGCTGCTGCGGAAGGCAGGCAGGTTGACCTCACATACCAGGGCTTCTCCCCCAACTTGCTGCCCCAGGAAGCAGGGGGGGTCCAGGGCTGCCTGCAAGGTCTGTCCTTCCTCCACTGAGGCAGGGAGAGAGGACCTTCTGCAGACAGGAAGTTCCTTCTGGGGCTCCAGCAGAGGCGCTCAGACTAGGGGTGCTCCAGTCAGCACTGGGTTTCTACCCACAATTCCCTAGTCTCTCAGAAAAGGAGCAGAAGGGATCCATAGGAAGTCCCTGGGTCCAAAGTGCCCCCCCTCCACCAACTAATCCAGGTAAAGACTACTCTGACTCCAGACTCCTAGAGGCCTCAGGACTACCAGCCCCCCCCCTTCCTCCTGACTCTCCCCTCCCCATCCTTCCTAATAGGAATCACGCCCCACCCTCCTCTCTACACCCTGGACCAGCCTCTTCTCTGTTCCCTCCGATACACCTTATAGGGCTGCTGGGAACAGCTGGTGCACTGCACAAGGGCACATTGCCCAGGGAGACTCCCCTTGCATCCTAGACTTGTATATTTATGACAGTTGTCTGCATTTCCAGGAAGGGCCACCATTTCCCTATTCGCACAAAGATGTCACAGGGGCTAAATTCCGACTCCGTTCACACGGACGATCTTGTCCTTCTTCCAGTGTGGGGTCTCCTGGGAACTACTGAGAGGGTGGCCTACTGGCTATAACTGGAATACCCAATCCAGCTCCTGTTCTGCACCCCCACCCCCAGGCCTGGCCTGCACTGCTGTGGGGGGGTAAGATGGGCGGGGGAGGGGGGTAGATGAACCCAAGAAGTCGTCAAGGCCTGCAGTCCCCCGGCCCCAGCCCGGCCCCCTGGCGCTCGCTCCGGAAGCGGTACCGTATCTCTCCAAGGCCTGTCCAAGCACTAAGTGCATTTACAAATCTCTGAGAATGTTTTTTTATACTAAAATTGACCATTATATTCTACTGTGAGAAGTGCAGCCTGCACTATATTGTTTTAAAAACGAAGAGAAAGAGAAAAAAAAAAAGAAAACAGATGGTGTCTCAGCTGTGAGCTCGCTGTGAAGCTATTTGCTGGCTCCCTCCCTCAGGGATCCACAGGAGGGCGCCCCAGGGAGCCTGCAGGGGTGGGGCGGGAGGGTGGCGTACTCGGTGTTCCATGCCCAAGTTATTACAAAACTCTTCAAGCTGGGTGCTGCCCCCACGCGTTCTACGTCACGTTCGGTGGCCCAGGGTCCATCCACAGGAGCAAGACCTCGGAGTCAAACCTGAGCGCCCAAAGCTCTCTCTAGGGCTGGGGTGGTTTCACCCACCCCACCCCCCGCCCCATCATAAGCTGCTCCCCAGCTTCTGTCTATCATCCTCCCAGCCTAAATGGTGGCAGAGTAGCTGGGGACAGGCTTGCCATCATCCTGGCCAGCCCAGAGGACACTGGGCCAGACACCCGGCACATACCCATACCCTGTCAATCCTGTCACCGAGAGCTTGTCATTCACCAGGGACCAGTTGGGACTTGCCAGAGACTCACAATGTTCTTGGAAGGTGGGAGTCTCTTGCCTAAGGATATAATGCCGTGGACCAGGTGCCCACATGGAGAAAGACAAGAAACCTGACCTACGGTCTGTGGGGGGGGGAGGGTGAGCCCAGAGCACCCAGCAGGATGAGAGCCCGGAAGAGGGGTCCAACCCCACAGCATGTGGGTTTCATTGCACCCTATCCACACCCATGCTTGTCTCCAGCTCCTCTCCTGTCCAAGAGCCACATACCTATGCCAGGGGGAAAAAAATGGGACCTCCAGTCTGAGGCAGCCCTCCTGCCCCACGCGGAGCCCTGGCCGGTGTGGTGGGGCTTAGGGCAGAGGTAAGAACGTCCCAAGTCAGTCAAGCCCTCAGCTGGGGCTGCAGTCTCCTGAAACCTCTTAGCAACCCAGAGTCCGCTCAGAGGGAACAGCCTCCACGTGGCCACGTGTGGACAAGACCAGGCTTTTCCGTGGGAAGGTCGTGAGCCAGGTATATCTGATAGACCAGGGGGATGTGGGAGACCAGGCTACCCAGAGAATCAGCAGGTGACATGACCTCAGTGGCCCAATCAGGTGAGGAATGAGATCACACCCGTTTCCCAGCGCAGACACAGGACCCGAGGAACACCTGGAAAATAATGGTAGCCCCACACTACCTACAGCCACAGCCAGTGGACACCCAGAGCCGAGATAGGCACAGCAGGCAGCTGGACAGGGTCTGAGCCCCAGCTGCTACACTGAGCTGCCCTTAACTGGGCTCCCCCCTCCCACCCCCAAAAAAAACCCTGATGAACCAACCCAACCCTGTGGCTGGGTTCCTTCTTCCCGGGCCTCAGTTTCCCTTCTGGGAGCTGAGATGGCTGACCTGAAGAGCATTCTCGAGGCTGTGGCACTGACCCATGCTTTCACGGTGACCCTGGATTGCAGGGCAGCCTTGGGACAGGTCAGGCCACCAGAGCCATGGAAGGTGACCGTCAGAGCTGGCTCAGGACCAAGCAGCCCCCGCTGGCACGGAGCGTGCTCTGCACAGGTCAGTGGTGAGGCCCACAGCAAGGTCATGGCCCACAGCCCCCTAGCCGAGGCTGCCGAGAAGCCCTCCCATTCCATCTCTGCTCCTAGCCGCTCTATGCACGGCTGGAGGTAACATACAGCCTCCAGGTTTTGTTTGCCTTCAGAACCAGGGCTTGGCCTGCATGGCTGGGCTGCGGTGGGGCTGCATGCGGGGCTGCATGTGGGGCAACCAAGCCGACAGAAGCAGCCTCCTCCACCCTCTCCCTCCTGAGCTGCGGTTCTGTTTCTGTTCCTACATGGCAGGCTCTCCCCCTGGAACTATCTTGGGCTCCCATGTCTCCAGGCTGAGTAGGTGATCAGGTGGTCAGGCATGCCGTACCACACTCCTGGCATGCCGTACCACACTCCTGGCCACAAAGTCAGTGCCACCAAGGGGCAGCTTCTGCATCTGACCAGATCAGGACAGTCGGGGACTAACAGCAACTGGAACAGAGACACCAAGTCTAAATGCCTTAGGTTCTAAGCCCCAGCACTACCCGAAACAAGAAACCCAGAGCTACGCAGACCACACCGGCATATTGAAGGTTCTGAAAAGTCCTGCAGGCTAGATGTCCTTCAGGCAACATTTGAACTTAAGTTTTTGTTTCTATTAATGTCCCAGGGAACAAAACTTTGTTCGGGAAACTGTGTTTGTGTTGCAGTGGAGGAAAAATTTTAAATGAGTGCCTTCTCCCTGGGCCTCAGTTTCCCCAATTGTAACACAGGGCTTCATAAGGAGCTGCAGGGAAGCAAGGATTTGAATCCAACCATAACCAGGAGTTGCTGGGCCTCATATCTAGGTTGATAGCATCCTATTAGGAAGAGGAGGACAGTGGGCAGCCACTCTGAACACCCATTTGTTTGTTCAAGGCAGGAACCCTCGAACTCAAGATCCCCCTGCCTCAGCCTCCCCAATGCTGAGGTTACCGGCATGTCCTAGCACACCCAGATGGGTACCCCTACTTTGATGGGCAAACAGGCCCAGGGAGGGAAGGCAATTTGCTTGAGATCACACAGCAACTGGATCCTAAACCCCCCAGAAGCTGGGCCACCTTCTTCTCACAGAGAGAACACAGGCTTCTCCCAAGTCCTGTGTTCCTTTGGCCTCTTCTGAGGAGGCCCCAGATGTGACCACAGCTGGAGCACCAGCTGCTGTTAAACCTAAGCACCTTTGTAAAGGCCTGAGACACTAAATTTTAAACAAACCCTTGTGGGGCTGGAGATATGCCTCAGTGGTACAGCGCTTGCTTCTAAGATCTGGGTTCCACCTCCCGCAACTCCCAAGAAGGCTACTAGAAAACACACCCTGTAATAAGACAGGACTCAGGTTCAAATCCTGCCTCAGCCACATCCTCACTGTGTGTCCCAGAGTGGTTTCCTTTATGGGGCTCTCACTTCTTTCTCTACAAAATGGAGTTAAAATGCTGTGCTTCCTACCTATGTGGTGAGTGACAGAGACCGTGGCTTCACTCGTTAAGGTGAGAAAGAAACGTATTCTCTCACATAATCAAAGGATGCCTTAAGGGCAGGGTAGCCCAGGGGTTGGCTGGGTCATAAGGAGCTCAGTGGTGTCATCAGGGACCCCATGCCCTTCCCATCACTGTCTTAGTCTATTGTTGTGGAGGGACACCATGACCACGGCATTATTAGGGAAAGCACTTAACTGGGGGCTGGCTTACAGTTTCAGAGGCTTCATCCACTGTCACCGTGGTGGGAGCTTGGCAGCAGTCAGACATGGTGCTGGAGCCGAAGCTGAGAGTTCGACATCCTGGTCCACAGGCAGAGAAAGCAAGACTGACCCTGACATGGGCTTTTGAAATCCCAAGGCCCAACCTCAGTGACACGCCTCCTCCAACAAGGCCACACCTCCTAATCCTTCCCAAACAGTGCCACTCCCTGGTGACTAAGCATCCAAATCATGAGCCTGTGGGGGCCATTCTTATTCAAACCAGCACAATCTGGTCTGGTCTCTCAGCCTCCCTTCCTAGTCACAAGATAGCTGCTACAGTTCCAGTCACCACTTCCAGACCCACCAGTGAGGAGCAGCTGGGACGGACGGACGGGGACACACACACACACACACACACACACACACACACACACACAAAATGAACAACAACAAAACCCCAAAGGGCCGGAGAGATGGCTCGGTCGTTAAGATCACCGGCTGCTTTCACAGAGGACCTGGGTTTGGTTCCCAGCATCCACACCGTAGCTCACAACCACCTGTAATTCCAGTTCCACACCCTCTTCTGGCCTCCATGGGCGCTACACTCACGTGGTGCACAGGCACTTGCAGGCAAAACGAGAAATAAATAAATCACTTAAAAAATAATCAAGAAAACTCAGCAGTAGCCAAACGCGTTCACTTCTCAGGCATCTGCGGTAGCTCTGCACCAGCAAAGGCTCATCCTCGCCTCAAGGCTGGCCACCAAGGTCTGCTCGCATCCCATTGGTTCACACACGTCACATGGTCGAGGCCAGGTGTAAGAAATTATGCTCAGCTCACAGCAGGGGGCGAAGCAAAGTTCAGCTGCTAAAGGGTGTGGATGAGCAGTGGGCGGGACGAGCAGATGGCACACATCTGTCACACCTGCACTTGGGGGGTGGAGACGGGATTGAGAGCTCATTCGCCAGTCTGGGGTACCGGGCAGAAGGGAGCAGAGGGCTGTGGTGCAACCTAGCATAACTGCTAAAAGCTAACTTTCCTGGGGTGGGGGAGACGGCTGCTCCCCCTTCTCAGTTCAGTCTTCAGGAACTCGGGGCAAATAAGGTCTGACCAATGAGAGAGCGTTCCTCTTCCCTGCCCTCAGAGATTGGCTCAGGAGTGGACCTGTGTCCTGAGCCGGCCCAGCAAGAGGCAGCCCTGGGTCTGGGCCTGGGACGGTGGATGAAGCTGGAAACTTCCTGGGCCGGCACCTTGGTGACGATGTCCTGGGATAAAAGCCCGGACTGAGGCCCGAAAGACAGAGTCTTGAGGACCCCGGCTGAGCCCCTGGATCTAGCTATGTCTGAAGCCAGGCTGCATGATCATTTTCGGTCATAGGGGCCAATTTATGAGCCCAGCCAGGCGGCGAAGGCCTGTGACCCCTCCAGCTGGGAGGCTGAATTAGGGCGCTGGGTTCGCAGCCAGCTCGAGCTGTTACAGAGCAAGTTCGAGGCTGAGCTGGGCAACCCAGGAAGACTCAATCACCAGGCCATACGCAGATGTCACATATAACAGAAAAGGTATGTCTACTACTCATGAGGAGTATTAAGGCTACCAGCTTGGGCTAGCGAGATGGCTCAGCGTGCAAGGAGGCTGGCCACCAACACTGGTGATCTGAGTACATGGTAGAGGGAGGGAAACTGATTCCTGACCGTTATCTTCTGACCTCCGCATGTGTGCCGTGGCATGTGTGCTCCCACGCACACAAAAAAATGATTAAATGTAACAAATTTTAATTAAAAAGAGGGGCTGGAGAGATGGCTTCGTTGTCCTAGGTCCTAGCCGACATGTTGTGACCCACAAGTCGGCTCACAACAGTATGGAACTCCAGTTCCAAGGGATCTGCGCCCTCTTCTGGCCTCTGCACGCACTGCATGCACACGGTTAACACATGCAGGCGAAACACCCACACACATAAAAAAAATTAAGTTAAAAAAAAAATCTAAAGAGTGTCAACTTTGTAAGACTCCCCGTGAGATTTAAATGAGGCGACACAGAAGCCCGGAGGGGTCCTCTTTCTGTTAACGAAAAGAGTGCATGGGGCGGGGGATGTCCTTGTAGGTCTGCACTCGCAGGGTGGCTGTGTGCCCCTGAGCCAAATACCCCTGCACTTAGTTCACAGCGCGGAAGGAAGGTTGGGGGCTTGGTCCGGTGGCAGAGTGCTTGCCTACCATGCCTGAGGCCCTGGATTCCATTCCAGAACCGTAAGGAACGCTGGAGGAGATGGACTGGGCCTCGGGCTGGGATCAGCAGGTCTATGTCCCCGTCGTTGTCATGAATTACGACTTCCGAATTATGACGTCACAATGCTTCATTGTGACACCACTGCCCAACTGTGCCATCACCGGTCTTCAAAGGTTGGGTACTCCTAACGAGACGGCTAATTCTCAAAGCTTGGTGACATAGCACCACACATGGTGGGAGCTTTGGCTCTCTCC
This sequence comes from Peromyscus leucopus, assembly GCF_004664715.2. NCBI lineage: Eukaryota > Metazoa > Chordata > Mammalia > Rodentia > Cricetidae > Peromyscus > Peromyscus leucopus. The sequence goes on from NC_051082.1 coordinate 5,115,054, forward strand.
CAAAAAAATGCTGTCCCACAGATCACCAGACTGGGGGGGGGGGCGCATCAAAATTCACAGATGGCCCCAACCACAAGTGGATCACTTGCCCATCATTGTGAAGTCTGAAAGTTTTAAGTGGAACTGTCCCATGCCGGGAACTGTGCTCCAGCAAACTGTCGATCCCTCCGTCATTGATAAGCTGTGGGACCCCATGTGGTGTCTGTCAAGTCCCCAGCCTTAGTGACACTTCAGGCAGGCAGGCCCTGACCCCAGGGTCCAGTTAGTGGAGAACACACCACAAGGGAGGATTGCGGCTGCTGGAGGGAGGGGCTGGAGGGGTCAGGGCGCTTCAGATGGGAGGAGGGAGGGTCGTTTGGACGTGGGGTGTGGCCTGAGGCTGAAAAATCAAAGACCTTGCCCAGGGTTGCCTTGAACTCATTCTGTAAACTTGAACTCTGGTTCATTTTGAGACAGTCTCATTATGCAGCTCTGGCTGTCCTGGGACTCATTCTGCAGACCAGGCGGGCCTCGAACTCACTGAGATCCATTTGACCCTGCCTCTGAGGCTTGTGTCACCATGCCTGGCTAAACAGTGATCTTTTAATGCCACCCAAATGAACCACAGCCTTTTTCAGTGACATTACTGAAGGCAGAGACAGGACATGGGGGGGGGTGATAGCAGATGCTCCCAAAGCCTCCCTGGACTCCCCCATCCTTTCTCACAGCTCTGACCGGCTAGGGGGTCACTTCCTCCATGTTTCTTCTCTCCGCCCCTTTAGGCAATTACTGCTTCCTGCTTGCTGATTGGCTGAAGCATCAGACATGACACAACCTTGGCAGTCCGAGGGCTGAGGCTAGGCTAAGGGGGTCCACGGCACAGGTTGAAGAGATAGAGGCAGAGTCCTTCTCTCGTGTGTTCTGGAGGTGACTGGATTCGGCTCTTAATGAATCAGTCCTGGAATTAGCCAGCGTCCGTGGGATGATAAATACTAATTTTTCTGTTGACTGGCTATCTCAACCACACAACTGTGTGTGACCACTACAACCACAACCCTGTTTAGTGTGGGAGTCCCAAGGAGTCATCTTCATTCCTTTTAGTGGCCCAATTATATTCCATTATATAGACAGACTGCTGTGGGATGGTCTTCCTGTATGCTGTGACTACGTGCTGCTACCACATAATTTAATTAAAAAGAGGGGCTGGAGAGATGGCTCAGTGGTCCTAGGTCCTAGCCCACATGTTGTGATCCATGTGGTGAATAAAGAAGCTATCATTCCGGGTGGTAGTGGCGCACACCTTTAATCCCAGCACTCGGGAGGCAGAGCCAGGCGGATCTCTGTGAGTTCAAGCCCAGCCTGGTCTACAGAAACCCAGGACAGGCACGAAAAACTACAGAGAAACCCTGTCTCAAAAAGTCATATATATATGACATATTAAATATATATTAAATATAAATAAATATATATATATTAAAGAGAAGGAGGAGGAGGAGGAGGAGGAGGAGGAGGAGGAGGAGGAGGAGAAGAAGAAGAAGAAGAAGAAGAAGAAGAAGAAGAAGAAGAAGAAGAAGAAGAAGAAGAAGAAGAAGAAGAAGCAGCAGCAGCTGCCTTGGCTTATGGCAAGACAGGTTATAACCAGGCAGGAAATCTAAGCAAAGAGAGGGAGAAGAAAGGCAGGGTCAGGGGAGACAGGAGCACTGCCAGGGGAGCAGGATGTAATAGAACACAGGTAAAGCCACAAGATTCGTGGCGATACATAGATGAATAGAAATGGGTTAATTTAAGATGTAAGAGCTAGCTAGCAATAAGCCTGAGCCTGGACTAAATGGTCTGTAATTAATATTAAGCCTCTGAGTGATTATTTTATAGAAACGGCTGCTGCCTGGGCAGGACTGGGAAACTTCAGTCTACATTATACCACGCTTTGTTTATCCACTCATCCCTAAGCCTGGGAAACTGAGGCTTATGACCATGCCCCAAGGACTCTAAAAATTCCTGAGGCAACGCTAGCACCCAGTTCTCTGCTCTGAAGGGAGAGCCTTCTGGAACATTCTCCCACGTTTTCAACTTCACTGTGCCAAATCAGCACCCAAGATAGACGGGGCCCTCCCTGTGTCTCCAGCATGCATCTTCAGGGAATAGCCAGCTGCCATCTTGTTTTGTGATCACCCAAAGAGCAAGCCCAGGACCTGGCCTTATGTCCACGGGTATTTACACCTCATCCAGAGTCAAGGGAGGATCATCAGCAGCAAACCCCTCCTGCTCAGATCCTCACCTGCCCCAGCTGCTCCTGCCCCATACCCAACCTAAGGGAAAGACACCATTTGGCCCTTCAAGCTCTGTCCTGTGGTTCTGGGGAGGCTCAGCCAGGTTGGTCACCCTGTCTCCTGGTCACAAGATGGACTCAGGCCTGTAATGACACCCAGAGTCCCTGCAATGGTTCTGGGACTCCTGTTGAGAATGCTAAGTGGGCCACCTTCTCTAAGCACTGATGTGTAAGGGGGCAGCAGGGCACCCTGGGAGGCTGGGCGCCCACAGGATCCTGGGCCAAACACAGGAGAGTTGTGCTGTCAGGAAGGATGGTCTGGCTTCCTCCTCACAGAGTGGTACACTCACCATCTCTGCTTTCCTGTTACCATCTGCATCCTCCAACAAACAAGGACACAGAGGCTCAGAGAGGTAAATGACCCCATGCCACTCTCCAGCACAAGATGCCATGGCCTGGGTTTAGGTAGAGGGGGAAAGCCAGTGTGCAGCCTGGGCCCTGGGCTCTGGCCACTACAGCTGCCTTCCACTATGACCTCCTCAGACATCCATGCTCCCTGTGGATGCCTCAGAGGGTCGGAGGCGCTCACCTGAGCTGGGGAGGTCAGAAGGGACACCACCAGCTACGGACTCCTCTGTGCAGAGTCTGCAGGTGTGTGGGGACCTCTGCTTGTGCCAGGAGAGCAGCGGCCTCCAGTACCACTCCACGGCTCCTCCCTCCCCAGCATCCCTTTCCCACCAGCGTCTCTCCTCCCTGACCGGCACTGTGACTCCCCACAGCATCACACTTCTTCCCTCATCTCTGCCTCCCAACACACTGCTCCATCCTCACCTGGCTCTCAAATACCACCTCCACCAGGATCACACCCACCACCTCCTCCACCTCCACCAGGATCACACCCACCACCTCCACCTCCACCAGGATCACACCCAACACATCCTCTACCTCCACCAGGATCACACCAACCACTTCCTCTACCTCCACCAGGATCACACCCACCACCTCCTCCACCTCCACCAGGATCACACCACTGGCCTTTTCCCAGGCACCAACACTCTGGTGCCTGGTGCTCATCCACAGGTTTCCAGCATTCCCACCTCCCTCGGTGACACTGTGCCTGTCACTCTCCACTTCCGTCCTCATCCCCACCATCTCCACCATGAATAAACGAACATTTATTGAGCACCAACGCCCCGATCTCTACGAAGTACAGAAGACCCACCCTAGCCAGGGCTAGCAGGCCAGGGCTTGGCTGCAATGTCCCGGAAGGAGCTTCAACCCCGGCTGGGTTCCAGCGGTGGGTGGGGTCCTGCCATGCCCTTTTCCTGAGGACAGCAATAAATAACGCACAAGAGGGACGGGCCTGAGCCCTGCGAGCGGAGGGGCCCTGAGCTGGCTTAGATGACTCCATGGGAGTGAACAGGTGGCCAGGAGCCCCATCCCTCATGTGGGGAGGGGCAGAGCTGAGGGCAGAAGCCTTGGTGGGGACCAGAGGGTCCTGGGGCCTCCTCCGAGTCTCCACAGGCCCTCACCTCTGGGGTCACAAGTGGGTGTGGGAAGACACGGGCCAAATGCTGAAATGCGGTGGACAGCTGAAGAGAGCAAAGTCCAGGCTGGGCGGTATGCTCTGGCCCTGGAGCAGGCCCTAGAGTGGAGCATCCTCCGTCCTCCACTTGGGGGCATAACCCTGCTGATGGCCGTCACAGTTGGCGTTCCCTAGGTTATCCAGGGGCACCACCACCTCGTCTGGGCTCGTGTTCTTGTTCAGTTCCACCACACGGGGCACCACTGAGGACCAGCGATCTAGACCAAGAGTACAGAGAGGGCAAGGGTTGATGGACAGCTTGTGCAAGCATTGAGCACCACTGAATACTGGGCACTCTGCAGTCATTGGAGATGGGTATTATCGTGTGCATTTTACAGAGGTGAAAACGGACTCAGAGAGGTCAAGATGCCTGCCCAGGAGCACACAGCAATACAGGGAGGAACAAAAATAGAAGACCGGGTCAGAATGCCCTGGGGCATGCCCTCTAACAGTGCCTCTTGCCTTTAAGGATTTTAAAAAAAAAAATAAAAAGGACTTCCCCCCCATGGGGCTGCCCAGGACCTCTCATGTCACCCCGAAACCCCACCATCTGGCATCATGGAGCGGGGAAGGTTTTGGGGCAGAGCTGCATAGGCATCACCCGATGTAGCAGGGGAACCCGCTGGTGGCCCCTCCCGCCTTCCTATTCTCTGGAGAGAACTGCTCAGAACCGCCTGGGGCAGGGACGGCCCTGGGCCCCCCTGCCCAGGTGCCACACTCACCCCTGCGGAGGCGCCCCACGGTGTGGGAGAAGCCGTAGTACTGGTAGATGTCACTCTTGCCGGGGTCCTCGCTAATGATCCCCAAGTTCTGGTTCCAGTGGGACCAGTTCACCTCGTCCACCCTGGCAGAGAGAAGCAGAGTTCGCGGGGAGCCCGCGGATACTGTTCCTGTCCCCAAGCCCACGTCACCTCCCTGACCGAGTCCTTCCCAGCATGCCCTCCTCGCCTAACCAAACGTCCACTCCGGTCCCTTTCTATCCATAACCTCATTAACGCCATCCACAGTGCGGGGAGATGTCACCAGTTTCCCAGACTCCTCAGAGCTCACACACTAATCCCCTTTCCCCGCTCCTGTGACCGTCCATCACGACGGCTTTGCTTGTCCTGGTGGTCATTTATAGGAATATAAATGAAACCATATGGATATATCACACTGTCTATTCATTCCTGAATGCATATATTCCTTGATACAGTTTCCTCTTTTTATTAGGACACTGGTAAAGTCTGGTGATGGTCTCTTGGAACAAATTGGCCCAATATAAGTTGTGTTTTTTAAAGTTATTTTTTTGTTATTTTTCATACGGCCTCTATGTGGGGAGCCACGGTTACATATGAGACTCGGCAAGGGAGATGCATTTGCTGTTACTATTACTGACGAGGACCCTGAGGCGTGTGATGTGGGGCTTCTTTTCTGACGGTTACAAAACTGGCCACAGGGCATCAGTTCTAGACCTCTGGGCAGGTGGTGTGTGTGTGTGTGTGTGTGTGTGTGTGTGTGTGTGTGTGTGTTACACCTCATTCCACAGATGAGCAACACGATGGATGGGGCCTGACTCCCAGGGGAGCGCCATACTCTACGCTGGTTGGTGAGCTCTTGTCGAGGAATGTTTACCTTCTAACAAAGTAAAGGCATCAGGAATGTGGGTCACTCTGCAGATGAGTGGGGGGGTCTTAAGCCCCCAAGCTGATGATCCCTCAGTCTCCCCATTTCAGCCACAACACAACCTCACCCACAGGCAGTAGACGGAGGGTAATGCACTTAGATGAGCCCCCCTCCATCCCTGCCAGCCCCCAGGGAGGGGCCATGGAGCCCCTAGGCATCAAAACATCCCAGCATGTATAGGACGCCAGCTTGAAAGTCCTGGGTGCCCAAGGAGGTGGTGCCATAACCATGCCCACCTCGTAGTCAAAGGAACTGAGGCTGAGAGACCAAGATCCCCTCAAGGACTGAACCCTCGAACAGCCTATCGGAGCCTCAGGCTGCCATGGGTTGGAAACCCAGGTGCACATGGGAGCCCATCCCTCTGGAGGCCATCTTTCTGGGGCCCACCTCTCCAGGCCTCACCTGAAGCACCATCGGCGGTCTGGAGTGCCGTCCGAGCTCTTGCCGACAGTCACCATCTCTCCGGAGCGGAAGGCCTTCCTCAGGAACACGGGGAAGGAACGCTCGATGTCCAGGATGGTGGTGGCCCACTGCCAGGAGGAGGACACAGGGGCACCGGTAAGCTTCCCAGGCAGGTGTCTGGCTTACGGCGACCGCGGGCCAAAGAAACTCCTTCTTTCTTAAGACAGGTCTCAGGTAGCCCAAGCTAGCCTCACACTCCCTGTGTAGCTAAGGCTGGCCTTGACTGCCTGGTCCCCCGCCTTCACCTCCCAAATGCTTCGCTGTATGTGTGCACCGCCATGCATGGTTTTTAAACAATAGTTCTCATTTGTTGTTGTTTTCCTGTGGCTCTGGCTGTCCTGGATCTCTCTCTGTAGACCAGGCTGGCCTTGAACTCAGAGATCCACCTACCTCTGCCTACTGGGATTAGAGGCGTGCGCCACCACACTCAGCTTAAACAATGGGTCTTCTGAATGGCTGAGCTAGGCGGGCAGAGAGCCAGCCTCGGGGGCCTCCTGCTTAGAACAGCCTCCATAAACCCGTTTTTCCAGGGAACCCTTGGGGAGAACTAAGCGAAACGGACCCAGGGCAGAATGGCCAACGAACTTGCCCATGTCACAGTAGCAGTGGCCACTCTCCAGGGACTGCTGAGGAGGGGCAGGGCCTGAGCACAGCAGGGGACAGTCTCCCCAGCTGGTACAGCGCCTCCCACTTACCCAGGACTGCCGCCAGGCAGGGAGGTAGGGCTGCCATTGCCTGGACCCCAGCCATTCACAGAAGGGCCAGAAGCTGGGCCTTAGAGGGGGGGGGGCTGCCTCACTTTTACATGGAACTTTTTGAAAATAGGGTGGTCTGGGGCTCAGAGAAGTAGCAGCATGGGAAAGCTATGGGCAGACCCGTACGGGTTCCCTCATACTCAGGCCAGAAGGGTGACGGGGTGGGAGGTGACCTTAGGTGTGACGGTCACTGTGAATTTCCAGGCTGATGGATGCCCGTGGCCCTGGAGTCCCTGTTTTCCAGAATCACAGAGAACCTCCTTCAGGGAGCAGCTCCCCAGCCACAGGCTCCTCCATCCCTGAGCGGAGAAAAGGCCCCCCAGGAGAATGCTAAGGTGTCCACAAGGGGGCGCCGCAGGCCCACTTTGTTCATGTAGATGGGGATGTGGGCACACGTGAATGCAAGGGAAGTCAGAGGGCGCCCTAGGGTGCTGCCCCGCTTCCATCCTGTCTGAGACAAGACAGGGTCTCTTGTCTGTTTGCACCCCAGGCTAGCTCTCCTGCTTCCAGGGAGTCTCCCATCACCCCAGGTTAGCTTTCCTGCCTCCAGGGAGTCTCCCATCACCATTTCAGAGGTCATGAAATCATGCTGAACGGAGCCAGCTGGGTCCCCTGAGCTGGATCACAGCTGAAACAGAGAGAACTAAAGGGGGGGGGGGATGAAGCAATCCTAAGACACAGGCAGCGGCCTCACCTGCCCGTGGCGTGCGTGGAAGGTGAGGAACACCCCTACCAGCCTCACCTGCAGCTTCCAGATGTGTTTGCTCTCCTTGGACACCTGGCCCACGGTCTCCCCCATGAGGGCGATGAGCATGTTAAGCAGAAGCACGAAGGTGAGGATGATGTAAGTGACCAGGAGGAGGATGAAGACCACGGGGTACTTGGCGCTGCTCAGCATCTCCAGGTCGCCCATGCCGATGGTGAGCTTGAAGAGATCCAGCAGGAAGGCGCTGAAGGTCTCGCTGTCGCGGCATGCGGGGTACGTGGGCACCGTGCAGTTGGTCTGGTCCTCGTCACACACCTTCATGTTGGTGCACGGGTTCAGGAGGGTGACCAGGGCTGCGGGATGGGCAGGGAGGGGCTGAGAGGGTATCCCCACTGGATGGATGGGAGCGGCGCGCACTGGCCTCAGGTTAGCCAGCGGGAAGCCAAGCCAGTGAGCACACGCAGAGCCTCGGGGCACCTCTGCTCTCCCCTCAAACTCTCTGAGGAGTTAGGGGTTTTCAGAACGGAGCGTGGAGCCACCCACCCTCCATCATTTTCTCTCAGGGCACATGTGGCAACTTCTAGAGACAAGATCGGTAGTTACAAGGGATGGGTAGGTGGCTATGCTGGCATCTGGCAGGTGGAGTCAGGGATGCAGCTACATCCTACAATGCATAGGACAAAGGTGGCCAGACCCCATCTGTCCCCAGAAGCTCTAATGCAGCCTGTCACTTGAAGAATATCGGGCACTCCTAGGGACGGACTCCACCCAGGATCCTCTTTCCCTTCCACACCATCCAGAGATGAAGCACGAGGCTGACCACACCTGTCTTGATGGTCCCAGAGGCTCTGCCCTGTGAGGACCCTCATGCCTGCCCATATCCCAAGCTGTTCTTGGCGCCATCTTTTCCTGCTAAGCCCAGATGGAGCTTTGGAGGTTTAGCAGCAAGCAGCTATGCTACCCCTAAAAGAGCCAGGTCAGGGAGGCTGAGGCCCTGCATTCAGCAGGCTGTAGGAAGCTACACTGCCTTCATCTAAGAGTGTAGTAAACATTCTTCAACTCACAGACCCAAACAATCAAATTGTGTAGTGGATGCTGCTCAAACAGTGTGTGTGATAGGACTCTGAAACCTGATCTAGGCACAACAGAAAAATCATTCTGTGATCCATTAGCAATGTCTGCTTTGGGCACAAACATAAGTAACATGAGCATGTGTGTCATATCTGGTCCTGACCTATGGCCTAGTGTACCCTACCCTGACCTCTAAGTTTCAGCTTTAGTTTGCTTCACAGAGGTAGCCAATATGCCATGTCCACATTTACTGGCTTAAAACACTGTTTTCAGTACACTCATTATTTGAGTGTACCAATGAGCATGGTGGGGACATCCACACGCCATGGCACCCATGTAGGGGTGAGAGGATAAATGTCTGAAGTCAAGTGCTTCCTTCCACTCTGTGGGTCCCAGGGATCAAACTGAGGTCATCAGGCTTGGCAGCAAACCCCCTTTACACACTGAGCCATCTCTCTGGCCCTCCATTCTGTAGCTTTTGAACACGTGTAGCTTATGCGACCTCTCTGACCCGAGGCTGCTCATCTGTACTGGGATGATGAAGGCTTTTGCCTTGCAGGCTTGCTGGTAGAGGGGAACGCAGCTTGGCAGGCTTTGGCCCACACACGGGAATCTCAGGCAGGGATGGCCATTGTCCTCAGGCTATGATGGTTTCCCTTATGGGTCTGGTCACCACCCCCAGCACCCCTAGCCCCACACCCACCTGAAGCATAGCCGATCATGAAGAGCAGGTAGACCAGCAGGAACCGGAAGAGGTCTTTGAAGAGGATCTAACACCGGGGAGGGGTCGGGGTGTTGTGGAGGAAAGGGCACACACAGGTTCTCACCCCTCCGCTCCCCTGTCCCACCTTTCTCCCCACCCCGTCCTGCCCCATGCTGGAGCAGGCCCTCTGTCCCCCAGTGCCCTGTCCTCAGGTCTACCGGCCCCAGAACAGGTACTCTGTGAGTGCGGAGGGTCCCCGCCCAGACCTTCTGGATCATGATGCTGTAGGTGCCCGTCAGCTTCAGCCCTCGGGTGAAGTAAAGGGCATTCATCCAGCCCAGGGTCAGAGCAAAGACCATCACGGCCAGGTAGGCCTCGATCCCTGCCAGGTAGAGTGCCGCAGAGATGACCACCAGCACGGAGTAGATGAAGCTGCAGGGCGGTGGAGATGGGGGGGGAGGGGGAAGGGACAGTGAGACTGTGGAGGAGACTCGATCTCAAGCCCTTCAGGGCACCAAGAAGTGCCAATGCCTCCAAGACCCCAGAAGAGAACAGGAGTACCTGACATCTCAGCATTCAGTCAACCAGACAGCTCGATTTTTCCCCCTGAGACAGGGTCTCTCTGGCTGTCCTAGAACTCACTCTATAGACCACGTTGGCCTCTAACTTCCTGAGATCTGCCTGCCTCTGCCTCCTGAGTGCCAGGATTAAAGGTGTGCCACCACCACCTGGCTCTAGACATTGGCCCCTAGGCCCTACAAGACCCCAAAGCCATGCCTTTGGGAATTGTTGAGAAAGATTCAGAGGGCTGGAGAGATGGCTCAGGGGTTAGCAGTGTGTACTGTTCTTACAGAGGACCTGAGTTTGATTCCCAGCACCTAGATCAGGTAGCTCACACTGCCTTTGACTCCAGCTCCAGGAGATCTGGCACCCCTCTGACACACACACACACACACACACACACACACACACACACACACACACTAGTTATAAGAAAATGGTTTAAAAAAAGAAGGAAGAGCCGGGCGGTGGTGGCGCACACCTTTAATCCCAGCACTCGGGAGGCAGAGGCAGGCGGATCTCTGTGAGTTTGAGGCCAGCCTGGTCTCCAAAGCGAGTTCCAGGAAAGGCACAAAACTACACAGAGAAACCTTGTCTCGAAAAACCAAAAAAAAAAAAAAAAAAAAAAAAAGAAGGAAGAAAGATTGATGGATTGGGTTGATTCAGAGTTCTGTGAAGATTCAGTGGCTAAATTTCATTGTTTTCTAATTCTAAAGGAACCGGAAAAGATGTAGCACAAATAACAATGATTCCCACATTCTGTGACCTGGGCAGACATCATTAATCAATCTCAGTACTTCTCCCCAATAACAGAGACAGTATTACAATTCTTTTTTTTTTTTTTTTTTTTTTTTTTTGGTTTTTTGAGACAGGGTTTCTCTGTGTAGCTTTGCGCCTTTACTGGAGCTCACTTGGTAGCCCAGGCTGGCCTCGAACTCACAAAGATCCGCCTGCCTCTGCCTCCCGAGTGCTGGGATTAAAGGTGTGCGCCACCACCGCCCGGCTAGTATTACAATTCTTAATCACAAGCAGACACCAGCATTCAGCCACCAGCATTAAGAGGTCAAAATTCTTTCTCTCCATGGTATAGGTGCAACTAGCAACCAAGCCTTGGCCTTGCCCAGCCTTTTGATTATGGCCACCCAATTGGATGAATTCACTCCTCACAGTACCACCTCTTCCACCGTGTGGATGACCATCCTCACCCAGAAGCTTCTGCCCTGGCACCTCTACTCACTAGAGCAACTGGAAGGACCCATCGACGAAGAGAGAATTCACTCCAGGGCATTTCTTCATGAACAAGTCTTTGATCTGGAAGAGAAGAAACAGCCCGTGCCAGGACTGGCGCTGGAGGACGGGGAAGGGATCGGGGAGAGGGAGGCAGAGTGAAGGAGAGAAAAGAGCCCGTGGGCTCAGGTGATGAAGGAGGAAAGAGAGAGAGCAGAACCCAGGTTGCAGGAGGGAGAGGAGGAGGGGCGAGGGGAGGATGGAAAGGGGGAGGGAGAGGAAGGGGAAGGTGGGAGAGGAGGAGGGAGAAGAGGAGGAGGAAGAGGAGGGGGGAGGAGGGAAAGGGAGAGAGAGAGGAAGGGGAAGGTGGGAGAGGAAGAAGAGCAAGAGGAGGGCTGGGCAGGCAGATGGCACCAGGCCAAGCACCACGCACTCACACTGGTGAAGAAGAACAGGACTCCCGTGAAGAGTGTGATGATCTCACCAGCCAGCCTCAGGTAGTCCACCGTGGTGCGGTAAGGGTAGGGCGGCTGAGGAGGTGGGGATGTGCAGCAGGTCCTCATCTGCTCTCAACATCTGGCCCCATCCAGATGTTCCCCACTGCCCCAAACATCTGGGCCCTCACAGCTTCTTCTCCCCATCGTCTCCCCCAGAGTCTCCTCCAGGCTCAGAGCCACCTCAGCATCTTCCTCCCCACCCCAGGCCTCCTTCGGCCCTCCTTCCCGTCTGTTCCTGAACAAATGCTCACCGTGCCTTCCAGCGGCTGGTAGTAGGCGGTGAGGGTGAAGATGACCATGGCACACAGGTAGGAGACCACATTGATGTAGAAGGACACGGCCCCGAACTTACGCCACTTGTCCCTCAGCAGTTCGTTGATGGGCTCCACAGCCAGCATCTCATGGCGGTTCTGTGAAAGGCAGGGTGTCGTGGCTGCCTGCCCATGCTGAGGATCCAGGTAGGGTGTCATGGCCGCCCTCCCATGCCGGGGATCCAGGTAGGGTGTCATGGCCGCCCTCCCATGCTGGGCATCCAGGCTGGCTCACTGCAGCGTGGCTGCCCTCTATCTACACCTCCGCTCCTAAGCCACTCTCCAGCTACACTCTGGGATCTTCAGCGAGTCAGGTGGTTTCAACATTCAAGGTTCAGCAGTTAAGAGCTTTGATGTTCTTGCAGAGAACTTGGGTTCAGTCCCCGGAACCCACCTGACAACTCTTAACTATAATAACTCCAGTTTCACGGGGATAGGATGCTCTCTTCTGCCCTCTACAGGCACCAAACAGGAATGCAGTGCATAGACACACATGGGGGCAAAATATTCATACACATGAAATAATGAAACTTGTGAGCTTTTTTTTTTTTTAAAGGGGAAACACCAGGTTTGGTGGTTGCTTTAATCCCAGCACTTAGGAGGCAGAGGCAGGTGGATCTCCGTGAGTTTGAGATCAGCCTGGTTTAAACAGCCAGTTCCCAGCCAGGGATACAGTGAAATCTTGTCTCAAAACAAAACCCAAGGGGCTGGGAAAATAGCTCAGAGATAGAACACTTGCCTAGCAAGTACAGGGCCCTGGGTGGGATTCACAGTACCACAAAACAACCCCACCCCTCCCACTTGGGTCACAGAGCCCTCAGCCCTATGGTCCTAGCCTGCCTCAGCCACAGCCAGACCCCCTCCCCATCCCGGGGCCCCACCTCGATCTTGCTGTTGTACACCAGGATCTCCAGCACGGACACCTCCTCCCCGCACGTGTCCAAGGATGAGAGGTCGTAGAGCGAAGAATACACAGGCCCATAGGCCCAGTCCTTGAATTTGCGAGATAGGTGACGCGTGTCTTCATCTGTCACCTCCCGCCGGATAATGTGCTGAAAGATCTGCAGAGGGGACATTTGCTCTCAGACAGATGGATGATTGACAGAGACGTATATGCTAGATTGACAGGTTGACATATACGATAAGTGCTAGATAGATGATTGATACAGAGACATAGATGATAGATAGACAATAGATGATAGGTAGATAGATGATAGATAGATGATAGGTAGATAGATAGATAGATAGATAGATAGATAATAGAGACATAGATGATAGACAGATTGATAATAGATAGGTGATAGACAGATGGTAGAGACACAGATGATGGCTAAACATACAGAAAGATAGATAATTGATATATACATACACAGATGATAAACAGGATAGATGATTGACAGTTTGACAGGTGACAGATGATAGAGACATAGATGACTGGCGGTTTGAAAGAAAATGTCTCTCACAGGGAGTGGCACTATTAGGAGGTATGGCTTTGTTAGAGTAGGTGTGGCCTCGTTAGAGGAAGTGTGTCACTGTAGAGGCGAGCTTTAAAGTCTCATATATGCTCAAGTTACACCTAGTGATCCAGACCACTTCCTGTTGCCTGCAAATCAAGATGTAGGACACTCGGCTACTTCTCCAGCACCGTGTCTTCCTGCACGCTGCCATGTCCCACCATGATGATAATGGACTGAACCTCTGAAATGTAAGCTAGCCACTCCAATTCAATGTTTTCCTTTATAAGAGTTGCCGTGGACTATTTGTAATAGCCAGAACCTGGAAACAACCTAGATACCCATCAACGGAAGAATGGATGAAAAAAATGTGGTACATATACACAATGGAGTACTACTCAGCAGAGAAAAACAATGAAAGCATGAAATTTGCAGGCAAATGGATGGAACTAGAAAAAAATCATCCTGAGTGAGGTAACCCAAACCCAGAAAGACAGTCATGGTATGTACTCACTCATAGGTGGATTCTAGATATAAAATAAAGAACAATCAGACCACAACCCATAGAACCATGGAGGCTATATATATAGCATGGAGGTCCCTAGGACGACTGTGGCTTATAATAAATTTCAGTTTTACTCAATTATTGAAAAAAAATAGCCAAACGAATGGAAACACATGAACTATGAACCAAAGGCTGAGGGGCCCCCAGCTGGATCAGGCCCTCTGAATAGGTGAGACAGTTGATTGGCTTGATCTGTTTGGGAGGCATCTAGGCAGTGGGACCAAGTCCTGTGCTCATTGCATGAGTTGGCTGTTTGAAACCTGGAGCTTATGCAGGGACGCTTGGCTCAGTCTGGGAGGAAGGGACTGGACCTGCCTGGACTGAGTCTACCAGGTTGATCGCAGTCCTCGGGGGAGGATTTGCCCTGGAGGAGGTGGGAATGGGGGGTGGTCTGGGGGTAAGGGGAGGGGGTGGGATGGGGAGAACAGGGGAACCCATGGCTGATATGTAGAACTGAATGGTATTGTAAAATTATATATATAAAAGAGTTGCCGTGGTCATGGTGTCTCTTCACAGCAACAGAAACCCTAACTAAGAGAGAAGTTGGTACCAGAGACTGGGGTATTGCTGTGACAGGTCTGACCATGCTTTTGTTTGAAGAAATATGGACTTTGGGAGTTTGGGTTAGAAAAGCAGTGGAATGCTTTAAGTACTGCTTAATAGGCCATACCAGGAGAAGGCAGTGGAGCTAAGAGTGATTTGAACTGTAGGGGGCTGACTCAAGAGAGGAGAAGGATATTAGTATGTTGCCTAGAGACCATTCTTATGATATTTTGGTGAAGAATGTGGCTGCTTTTTACTTTTGTCCAAAAAGTCTGCTTCAGGCTAAACTAAAGAGTTTTGGATTAATTCTGTTGGCAGAGGAAATCTCAAAACAGCCTAGTGTAGACTCTGTTGTGCGGATATTAGCGGTAACTCTGATGAAGATTTATGATGAAAAGGAGCAAGCCAAGCAAATAAAAATACAGAATGTACAGACTGAGAAAAGGGGCACCAGGAAGTGGAGCTAAGCCCTGTGTTCATGGAGATAAACAGATTAAGAAATGGAATAAAGGGAATGGTGACCTCAGGGCAAGATCCCATCCAGCTAAGCTTCCAACCTGTGAGAAGGAATTAAAGAAAAGATTAGAGGCTTGTGTAGTGGTACGTGCCTTTAATCCCAGCACTGGAATCTGTGTTTGAGGCTGGCAGATCTCTGAGTTTGAAGCCAGCCTGGCCTACAGAGCAAATTCCTGGACAGCCAAGCTCAGGCAGTAAAGGAAACTATTGAAAACAGAAAGCTGGTGAAGATGTAATTGAACTAGGAGGCCATGTTCCAGCCCCAGTAAACAGCAGAAGTTGGCAGCTTCGGCCATGTGATTCTGGAGTTAAGGACAAAAGAAATGGATTATGGAATCTTGCTTTATGACTGAGAAAAGCCACTAAGGCCAGGAATATGTCAGGGGCGCCCCCACATGGAGGCCTAAAGAAATCATTGTGTGCAGCTGTGAAGTTGAAGCCTGGATTGCCTTGGAGACCCCAAGATGTTGGATGTCTTTCTGTATGCTGTGAATATATTTTGCTCTCATTGGCTAATAAATAAGCTACTCTGGCCTATGTCAAGGCAGCTTAGAGGCAGGCAGGAAATCCAAGCAGAGAGAGAGGAAGAAGAAGGGCAGTCAGGGGAGACACCAGCCCACTGCCCAAGGAGCAACAAGATACCAGCAGACCAGTAGTGCCATGGCCACACAGCAGCACACTGATTAATAGGAATGGGTTGAGTTTAAGTAATAAGAGCTAGCTAGCTAGCAAAAAGCCTGAGCCATAGGCCATACAGTTTGTAATTAATATAAGCCTCTGTGTGTTTACTTGGGACCGAGTGGCTGCAGACCGCGTGGGAAACAGGAAAACTTCCGTCTGCTGAGGATGTCTGCTGAGGAGAGCTGCTGTCAGGGAGTGGAACCAGCTCAAGACAAAGAAGTGTGTTGCAGTCAACAAAGCTGAACAGAGATGGAGATCTGAAGAGCACTTTGACATCAGACATGGAGAAGCAGAGTTTGGAGTTTGCCCAGCTGGGTTTTGGTTTTTGCTTTGATCCAGTATTTCCTCACCTGTGCTCCCTTCTCTATGTTTTGGAACGGTAATGTATATCCTGTGCTACTATATGTTGGAAGTATGTGATCTGTTTTGTTTTGCTTTTTAAGATTTATTTATTATGTATACAGCGTTCTACCTGCATTGCATGCCTGCACACCAGAAGAGGGAACTGGATGTCATTACGGATGGTTGTGAGCCACCATGTGGGTGCCGGGAATTAAACTCAGGAACTCTGGAAGAGCAGCCAGTGCTCTTAGCTGCTAAGCCATCTCTCCAGTCCCTATGATCTGTTTTTTTATTTTGATTTTAAAGAGCATTACAGTTAAGAGGCTGTGTGAATCTCAGAAGAGACTTTGAACTTTAGACTTTTAAATAAGTTTGAGACTGTTGCATACTATGGGGACTTTTGAAGTTGGACTGAATGCATTTTTACATTATGATATGGCTACAAGCCTTTGGGGGCCAGGAAGTGGAATTGTGGTGGTCTGAAAGAAAATGGCTCCCACAGGGAGTGGCAGTATTAGGAGGTGTGGCCTTGTTGGAGGAAGTGTGTCACTGTAGAGGCGGGCTTTGAGGTCACATATATGCTCAAGCCATGCCCCAGTGATACAGACCACTTCCTGTTGCCTGCAAGTCATAATGTAAGACACTCGGCTACTTCTCCAGCACCATGTCTTCCTGCATGCCACCATGTCACACCATGATGATAATAGACTGAACCTCTGAAAATGTAAGCCACCCCAATTAAATGTCTTCTTTTATAAGAGTTGCTATGATCTTGGTGTCTCTTCACAGCAATAGAAATGCTAACTAAGACAATGATAGATAGATGACTCATAATGATGGACAGATATACAGAAAGGTAAATGATTGATATATTGAGACATAGATGATATATGATTGATAGACAGGTGATAGATGATAGAGACATAAATGATAGATATATGATAGACATGATTGAAAGAGACATACATAATAGATGATAGATGATTGACAGATAATTGATGGCAGATAGATAAATAGGTAGGTAGGTAGATAGATAGATATAGATAGATGATAGAGATAGGTAGATATAGACAGACAGATACACACACACACACACACACACACACACACACACACACACACACACACACATATGAGAGAGAGAGAGACTGATTTCCAATGCTGGGGGTAGAACCCAGGGCCTTTTCCTGTGCTAGACAAGACTTCTACCACCCAGCTATTTGCTATCTTCCTTTTTATTTTGAGACCTGGCCTCCTTAAGTTACCCAAGTTACCTTGAACTTGCTCTGTACTAAGGCTGATCTTGAACTTTCAATTCTCCCACCCCAGCCTCCCGCATCTCTGGGGTTACAGGCTGCCCTGGGCCTGGGTTCTGGCTGGCCTGTGCTCAGTCCTACAGCACTCCCTGAGTACCCGCCACCACCCTCGGCTCCTTATTCAGAGCTCTATGTGCCTCAGCTCTCTGAACTGTCCCAGCAACACCCCACCAGATGGGGAAACTGAGGCACACAGAGGGGCAGAGGGGGGCGGGGCCCGAGGCCCCCACTGGGAAGCACTGAAAACCACAGCCTGGTTCCTAACTGCAGGCGACTCTGGCCTGGCTCTCAGTCCGGGCAATGGCGCCTCCCAAGGCACCGTCCTGCGGCGGTCTACAGACACTTTTGACTGTCACGGTGCATGGCAGGGGTACTACTGACCTCAGGGGAGCAAGGCCAGGATGTCCCCCGCCCAGGACAGCACAGACCAACCCCACACCCAGTATCCACAGTGCTGAAGCCAGGAGTCCCTTTTCTCCAGGGAGCTGTGAGAGCAGAGGGCCCAGCTGAAGGAAGGAAGCCAGCAGGTCAGAGCCCGGGACTCAGTTTACATCGGTGACTAATCCTGACGGACTTGGGTGGGTCAGGGAGCAACCAGTGGGGATGACATAAGCAGTTCTAGATAAAGCTGAGGAGCCTGGCTGGAGGCTAGGGAGCCATATCAGGTTCTGGAGGTGGGACGCCCGCTCCCTGGAGGGGGGCTCCCCCGTCGAGATGGACACAGGGGTAATAAATGCCAGCGGGAGCTCCAGGGGGAGCGGGGCCCACTCACCCCGATCTTGCCCGTCTTGGCAGCCATCATGAGGGGCGAAAGGCCGTCATTGTTGAGCACGGTCTCCAGGTTGCTGTCGGGGAAGAGGCGGGAGCACTTGAGAAGGAGCAGGTCGTACATCTTGGTGACGAACTTGGTGTTCTCGCGGGTGTTGTCGGCGATGGCCACCAGCGCGTGCAGCACCGTGTTGCCCCGCGAGTCCTGGCGCCGCATGTCTGCTTTCTTGTGAGGGTTCTCCGTCAGGTAGTTGACGATGTGTGGCTGGTTGGTGCAGGCTGCCAGGGACAAGGGCAGCTCCCCTGGGGCCAAGGAAACCGAGGGTCAAGGCGGGGCTTTGCCCGTCATGCTGGGGATGGAGAAAGACGCCACCACGGGTTCCACACCACTTTGGACAGGGCCTGGGGCTTCTCACGGTGACGGCTGGAGAGGCAGGGGTTGGCTACCTGGGGACATGGCCCGTGCTATCTGGGAGCATGGGAATGTGGGTCTGGACTCCTGGTAGCAGGATTCTTTGTGGAACTTTGGCTCCGAGTTCCATGTCACGTGTTGTGTTAGCAGGGTGACAGTCAGAATATTTCGTTGGGACAACTGTGGCAACATGGTGGCCATCTGGACTGTGAGATCCCAACCCTTGAATGGTGTTAGACCAAAGGATGCTTGCATATTAGGGTGCTGGGGTGCTGACGCCCCCACCACAGCCCTCAGCATACTCCTGATCCCCAGCTTCGGATGGGGAAGCTGAGTTTCATGCTGTCAGTCACGTGCCCAGGGGGAAGCAAGGTGAGGATTTGAACCCAGGACCCATCTGAACATCCTTCAGAGCTCCCACTCTGAGGTTTGGCCTCAGCAAGCAGGACCCTGGGGAGTCCATGTCACAGGGCAGGACAGGACCTGTGGTAGCCCGGCTCTGAGTGTGTGGAGGGTCCCCAGACCTGTCTCCCACCCGCCAGCCACCCCTGCTCACCAAAGTAGAAGTAGCCGCCCTCATCCTTGGGCTGGAAGAAGCGCCCTCGGGCCTGGGCATGTACGTCGGCTCCCTGGGCCACCAGCAGCTCCACATAGTGCTTGCAGCGGCGTTCAATAGCAATGTGCAGGGAGGTCTGGCCTGAGGAGAAAGGCAGCCGGGCTCTGGCATGGCGGGGATGCAACCACATTGGCTGAGGGGTACAGAGCGGGCTACCAGATGTGGAAATTGGGCTAGGGACCTCAAGGTCAAGCCTTGGCTAGCAATCACTGGAAGGCTGATGTGGGATTTGGGGTGCATGACGGCCAGGGCCTGCTGAATTCTGAAGCAGAATTTTAAGCTCACTGGATGAATGGCCTGTGGGCTCCAGGGGCCAGGCCTCGGACACACAAACTTTAATCCGGGAGGGTGCGATGCCCTCCCAGCCTCAGAATTTTGACTGCTCGCTGTAACATGTACAAGCTTTGAGTCTAGCAGGAATATAAGCTTCTCGAGGGCCTCTGATGGCACCCACAGCCTGGGAAAGATGCCCACGGCATGGTAGGGGAGGAAGGGACTCCTACCCAGCCAACTAGGTCGGCCAAATCAACCCTGGAGGTCAGAGGGGTGATAGGTTAGCCTCCCGGTCACCCCCAACACACCCATGAACTTCATGGACTTTGTTGGTATTTTGCAGTCTTTTTTTGTTTGTTGTTTTTGTTTTTTGGAGACAGGGTTCCTCTGTGTAGTTTTGGTGCCTCCTTTCCTGGATCTCACTCTATAGACCAGGCTGGCCTCGAACTCACAGAGATCCGCCTGCCTCTGCCTCCCGAGTGCTGTGATTAAAGGCGTGCGCCACCGCCACCCGGTATTATTTTGCAGTCTTTGTAAAGGCCAGCTTTTGTTCCTAGACTCTCAGAATTGGGGGGCAAAGGACTTATGCACAATGACCCCCCTGGCTCCACACGGTGCACTACGGAGCCTCGAGCGGCCCGTGTGTCAACCCTGTAGCCCAGGATTCAGTTTTCTAGATCATGGGCTTCAGGCAGCAATGGGCACCGTACCCCAAAGACTCGGGATCGCCCATTCTGGATTCAGAACAGCAGAGTGCAAGGGATAGTTGCTGCCCCCTCATTCATTCATCCATCCATTCATCAATTCATTCATCCATTCATTATCCGTCAACACTGCCCAGCCAGACCTACCTCGGTAGTAGATGTCTCGGAAGGGCGAGTTGATGAACTCGCGCATGTTGCCGGTGCGCTCAGCGATGTCCAACAGCACAGGGATGGTGTCATTGCGGCCATTGCTCAGGTTCAGCAGCGCCTTGGGCAGGCAGGTCTTCCCTGTGGAGGGCTCTAAGAGAGAGGGGGGGGAGAGGGAGAGGGCTTAGAGCCTGGCTGTGAATTGGGGGCAGGAACAGAACCCCGGGCCTGGCTGTCCCACGTCTCCGAGATGCCTTCTGCCTGCCTGGTGGGGACACAGTGCCCCTCTGTCTCTCACAGTGCTCAGGGTGTCCTTGAACTTATGGCGACAGATATGTTTTGACATACAGGAGGCCACAGCCACTAGCATGTTCTTTTTTTTTTTTTTTTTTTTTGTTTTTTTTTTTGTTTTTTCGAGACAGGGTTTCTCTGTGTAGTTTTGGTGCCTGTCCTGGATCTCGCTCTGTAGACCAGGCTGGCCTCGAACTCACAGAGATCCGCCTGGCTCTGCCTCCCGAGTGCTGGGATTAAAGGTGTGCGCCACCACCGCCCGGCTAGCATGTTCTTAATAATATCTGGGGAGATTTCTCTCTGACACAGGGTCTCATAATGAAACCCAGGCTGGGGCTGGAGAGATGGCTCAGAGGTTAAGAGCACTGGCTGCTCTTCCAGAGGTCCTGAGTTCAATTCCCAGCAACCACATGGTGGCTCACAACCATCTATAATGAGATTTAGCGCCCTCTTCTGGCCTGCATGCATACATGAAAACAAAACACTGTATACATAATAAATAAATAAATCTTTAAAAAAAAAAAAATGAAACCCAGGCTGGTTTTGAAGACTCCATCTTCTTGCCTCAACTTCCAGAGTGCCGGGATTACAGGTGTGTACCTCTGTGCCCTGCACTTGAGGGAAGTTTTTAATTTTTATTTTATTTAAGTGTATGGGTGTGTTGCCTGCATGTATGTCTGTGTACCATGTACACGCGGTGCCATGGATGGCAGAAAAGGAAATCAAATCCCCTAACGCTGAAGTTCAGATGGTCGTGAGCCACCATGTGGGTGCTGGGAACTGAGCCCAGGTCCTCTGCCAGAGCAAAAGGTGCTCTAACCACTGCGCAATCTCTCCAGCCCATAGAGGGAATGTTTTAAAGGGCTTTAAAAAACAGAGAAAATGGGAACAGAGAGCTAAACATCAACCAGGCTGGGATACAGTGAGACACTGAGTGCATGAGCGCGTGAGTTAAAAAAAAAGTCAACCATACATCTTTTTGTTGGTTTTTGTTGTTTGTTTTGAGACAGGGTCTTACTATGTATCCCTGGCTGTTCTGGATCTCGCTCTGTAGACCAGGCTGGCCTTGAACTCAGAGATCCGCCTGGCTCTGCCTCCCGAGTGCTGGGATTAAAGGCGTGCACCACCACCGCCCAGCTCCAACCATCCAACTTTACCACAGGACCCAGCCGAGCCTGTCTGGCCTCTATTCCCCCCCCCCCCCCCGCCATGTACACACATGTTCCCATCTGCGTGGTGGCCAGCGGTCAACACGGGGTGTTTCCTCCATCATTCCCTTATCTTACTTTCGAGACAGGGTCTCTCACTGAACCTGGAGCTCACTGGTTCAGCAAGGCTGGCTTTGGGCAATCTGCCTGTTTCCCCCTCCCCAGAGCTGGGATCCCAGACATGTGCTCACTTGCCTGCCTCTTTCCGTGGGTGCTGGGGATCCGAACCCTGGCTCTCCTGTTTGCACAGAGGGCATTGTACAGGACTGAGCATCTCCCCTTTAATCAGCTCTGAAAGCAAGACACGCCAGACAGCAATTGCCCCCGCCCCCGTGGGAACACAGAACCTGTCCCATGAAGCATTACATCAGTGTTCCTCCTTCCCTGAAGTTTGCTGTGAATGTACAGAGGATGTGACATCTTGAGAAGGGGTCCCAGCGATGTGGTAAGTGTAAACGTTTTCCGAAACTGTCCAACATCTTTGGGGGTCTGAGTCTGTCAGGTGCCTATCACCTGTCCCTCTTGCAAGTTTCTGTCCCTCGTTACGATGTATTTGGCTACAGGAACTCACATCTGTCTCCAGACAATCAGTGAAGAGCAAATCCCCCACCCCCACCTCACCCATCAGGCCCGGAAAGTAGATTCCAGGCGGGAGCACAGCGTGGGTTGAGGGGCAGCTGGAACCTCGGGGTGGGAGTCTTGGCTTCCCCTCTAGCTCAATGGCAATCAAGAGGCCACCAGCGAATCAAGCAATATTGGGATTAACAGGACCCCGGGTAGCCATGGGCCCCCTGGACATATCAGTGCTGCACTCTGTATCCTGTGGGAGAGGATGTAGGGCTGTGGGGGGCTACCCTCCCCCCACTTTTCCCCAGAGTACTCTTGAGTAGGAGCAGCAGGAAATAGTAGACAGAAATAAAGAGGGGAGAGAAACAGATAGAAAATACAGGATAGCCTTGGGAGGACCTGGATCCTAATCCATCCGGCCCTGTCTGCTAAGGGGTTTTTAATGCCAAGGGGTGGAGCAAAAGACCTCATCCCCCCCACACCCACCCCCAGCACAGCCAAGCGGAGACCATCCCGGGGACCTGGTACCCAGGCCTGAGATCCAATCATCCTCTTTATGCAGACCTGCTGGGTAGAGCCATGAGGGAACCTCAGTGGCTCCCACAGAGGGCCACCTCTGCGGATGCAGGGAGAGCTCAAAGCCTGGGAAACTTCCAGCCCGACCCCCAGGAGTGAGCGTACCCACAGCTTTTCCCTCCGGCTGCTCTCTCCTGTCCCCTGGGCAGCTGGCCCAGGGCGACACCAGCACGCTGTTTGTCCAATGCATCAATGGTTACAGTTTCCCAGGGGCACCAGGTAGGGGCTGCCCTGAATGCCGGCCAAAGCCCTGGAGGGGCTGTACCTCCGCCTCCCCCCCCCAATCTTTGGCCTAGGGGTGGTGTCGATCCGCCGTTTTATCAATATCACCAGGCAACGGCCAGCTCTCCGTGGCAACCCCATTCTCCTCCCAGCCCGTGACTCCCGTATTCACAGCATGGGGTTCCCATCCAGCCCAAATCCTCCCTGCTGGCCCCTCTCCCCACACAGGCCCCCACTGTGTCTTTTTTACCCTTTTTTTTTCCCCCCCGTACTTCCTTGATTGGCACCTCGCTGCCACCACCCTGAACCAGGCACTGTCTCTCACAAGCCCAAGACACTCCCCTGGTGTGACCACCAGCCTCTGAGGCCCTCTCCTTCATCCACTCCGCCACACAGCCGCTGTTACGAGTCACCTCAGAGATCACGGTGGGCCACCGGGTCTTTCTACTGTCCCTTCACTGCTCCCCAGTCTGAAACACTCTGCCCCTGTCCCCCTTCGCACACACTCAGACTTAGCTCGGGTTTCCGCCTCCTCCTCCTCCTCCAGGAAGCCCCCCTGGGTTCCCCTGACTAGCTCTAATATGCCAGGGCAGCCTCTTGTAGACGCCTTTTTGCAGTTTTAACTGTGTACTTATTTCTCTAGCTGCTTGATCGACGCCTGTCCCACCTGGAAGCCTGAGCGCTGCCTGAGACCAGAGCTGTAATCCGCCTTCCTCGTTTTCAGCCCCGCCCCACCCCCAGCCCTCACCTCCCTGCCCGTGCCAGCCCAGTGCCTGGTACGTCATCGGTGCCCAATGGCACCTTGCCGAATCAGTAAGAACTCACTAAAGGAGCCACCCAGGCACCTCCGGCGATTCCAAATCACATCTGGCACAAGGGAGATGGAGGACTCGGTCCCGGGCCTGGACGTCCACTACCTCCTCCTGCGGTTATGGAGAATCTGGGTGCAACCATGGCTAGGGAGGCAGCGATTCCTCAGCTGACCAGCAGGTGGCCGCCTCCGGTTACGGAGCCTGCTGGAGCCCATTGACACACAGGAGGTTGTGAAACTACCCAAATTGGGGGCAGGGGTGGGGTGGGGGGGTGGGGTGGAGACAGAGATTCCACCCTGCAAATCGGATGAGCTCATCAGCCTCCAGCCAGGAAAACATGCAGGGGAGGATCGAGGTTTTGTGAAGCCCGAAGCTTGTGCAATGTGGGGGCCTCTGCTGTGGACCGTGAACTGTGCGTACAAAAGCTAGTCCAAGACCCTAGACGGAGTTTGTCCTTAGCAAGAGAGGCCCTGAAGCCTTGTGGTGTCGGAAATCCACGCCAGGCCCCCCTGTGCTCACACTACAACCTCAGTCCCAGCTGAGCCCCCCACCTAAATCCACACCAATACTGTCTGGGGGGTTCCAGACCAGGCTAAGAGTCCCTGACCTCAGCCCCAAGCCCAGGAGAAGCCTGAAGCTTGGAGGGCCAGCTCCTTGGGACTCTGTCCTGCTCAAAGCTCTGGACCTTGCACCAGATCTGCTCACTAGAACATTCCCTTTGCCTGTGGGGTGCACAGGAAAGGGGGTGTGTGGCCAATACATGCCGCCAACCTACTCCATGACCTCTCACAACTCCAAGCTTGCACCCACCACAAGACCGGACATCACAGTACTTTGTAGAATTCAGTAGTTCTCAATGGAGAGGCACAAAAATCTGGAAGGAATTGTGACCGTGTTAAGAATTGGGTTGAGGAGCTGGAGAGATGGCTCAGCAGTTAAGAGCATTGGCAGCTCTTCCAGAGGACCTGAGTTCCATTCCCAGCAACCACATGGTGGCTCACAGCCATCTATAGTGGGATCTGGCGCCCTCTTCTGGCCTGCAGGTGTATGTGCAGATAGCACACCATATACATAAAATAAATAAATCTTTTAAAAAATTAAAAAAGAAACCCTGTCTCAAAAAAATAAGTAAATAGAAATAAAGTAAAATAAATAATTTAATTTTTTTTGAAAAAAGAATCAAGTGGATCTCTGTGAATTTGAGGGCAGCCTGGTCTACAGAGTGAGTTCCAGGATGGCCAAAGTTGTTACAGAGAAACTTTGTCTCAAAACTCCCACCTTTCCCCAAAAGAATCAGGTTGATACTCTGTGAGTTCGAGGCTAGCCTGATCTACAGAGTGAGTTCCAGGACAGCCAGGGCTACACAGAGAAACCTTGTCTTAAAACTCCCCCACCCCCAAAGAATCATAATAAATGATAAAAGTAAAATACAACAGTAAGAGAAAAAAAAAAGCAAAAAGAACAGCCTGGAGGAGTCTGGGAAAAGTGACCCAGCCTTGGTCATCTGCTTTGGCACTGAGTGCACCCTGAAGTCTCAAAAAAAGGGGGGCCTCTGGAGACCACCTCCCCAAACTTTCTCAGACTTGAGCTCCAGGCCAGACTTGCTGAGACGGACCCCGCTTTGCAGCAGGGACCACGCTTTGCACGGACTTGTGGGGTCCTCTGGCCCTCATCTCCGGTGACCTGGTGCCAGCACATGGTGGCAGCTGGCTTGGAGAAAGGGTTCACAGGCCACGTGCCTGGGTACAGATGAGGCCAGGGCAGCTCACAAAGACCTGGGGTCCAACAGAGGGATCTGAGGGTGGACAGGACAGAGAGACCCTGCAAAGGGAAAGTTGGGGGTGATGGCCCAGGAATCAGGCCAGGGAGGGGGCTGGCGAGGGTGAGGCAGATCTCTAGAAGTGCATGCAAGCAGGAACCCCAACCTCCTGCTACCCTCCAGCCCTTACCCTGGGGGACAGGGGATCCCAGCTGCTCATGCCATGTTCAGTGTAGAAGTGTGTTAGAATTCCCACGGTTAAACTCTGTTTAGCAACTACATGAATGAAAATTCGTGGCAATCAAGACCCAGCGAGGCTTTGTGATGCAGTAAACGGCGCACCCAGACTCTCTGCCCGATGCTCTACTCATGTGTTTGGCCCAAAGAGATATACGAAAGGGGGAGGGCGTTACCCAAAGCTGAGCAGACCCTGGCCCCCCGCTATGCCCACCAGGGCAGCTCACCCCGGAACTCCTCATCAGTCAGGCGCTTCTTGTGGGTCAACAAAAAAGAAAGCAGTCCGTCCAGGTCGGCGGTGGAGCCCCGGGACACAATGTCGAAGAGGATGGGCCGGTTGAAGACTTTAAGGATGGGAGGTGGCTGGGGTGCGGGGGCCTTAGGACTCTGTGGCTGCTTCCTAGAGGAGGGAGAAAGAAGGACACCAGGAGCTTACCCTCTGCCTACCCTGCCTCCCTGTCCTTAAGGAGCCAGAGGTTGGGGGGAGATGAAACCGGAGGGGAAGACCACACTGAAGAATGCTATGGAATGCTTTATCCAGGAAGGGATAAGCTGGCCTACTGTGTGCTGGGCAGAAAAACAGAAGGAAAAGCACACAAGCCTACCCACCCTCCTGCCCACCCACCACCCATCTACCCACCCTCCTGCCCACCCACCACCCACCTACCCACCCACCTTCTCTCCAACCACACATCCATCCATCCATCCACTCACTTATCTATTCATTCACTTATCTATCCACCCACTCCTCTATCACTCCATCGATCCACTCATCCATCCATCCATCCATCCACTCACCCCTCTATCTATCTATCTATCTATCTATCTATCTATCTATCTATCTATCTATCTATCTATCTATCTATCTATCCACTCATCCTTCTATCCATTCATCTGTCCACTCACCCTTCTATCTATCCATCCATCCATCCCTCCATTCATCCAATCACCCCTCTACCCACCCATCTATCCACTCTTCCATCCACCCATCAATCCATCCAATAACCCCTCTAGCCATCCACCACTCACTCACCCTTCTATCCATCCACCATCCATCTATCCAGTCATCCATCCCTCCACTCACTTACCCCTCTCCAACCCATCCATTCATTCATCTACTCACCCCTCTATCCCTCAATCTATCCACTCATCCATCCATCCACTCATCCTTCTATCCATTCATCTGTCCACTCACCCCTCTATTCACCCATCTATCCACTCATCCATTTGTCCCTCCATCCATGCAATCACTCTCCACCCCTTCATCCATCTACACACCATCTACCTGCCCATTTATCCTCCCACTTCACCACCTGTTCACCAGTCATCCCTCCTCTCACATACCCACCTTCCTTATCCATCCATTTGTCATTTATTGAACACTGAACACTTGTGTGTGTGTGTGTGTGTGTGTGTGTGTGTGTGTGTGTGTGAGAGAGAGAGAGAGAGAGAGAGAGAGAGAGAGAGAGAGAGAGAGAGAGAGAGTCTCATGCAGCCCAGCTCGCTCTTGAATCTCCTGCCCTCACTCTTGAGTGCCGGCCTGGACTGCAGGCGTGTGCCACCATGTCTGGTTTGTGTAGGGCTGGGGATGGAAGCCGGGGCTTCAAGCATGCCGGGCTGGTACCCTACCACCTGCACTTACCGTCTGGCTCTCGCTGAATCTGTCTGAGGTGGATGAAGACGGAAAGGAAGCAGGGAAGGCACATAAAGTAAAAGAGAACGCATCTCATTCACTCAATCGCTCTCTCGTGGATTTCAGCATCTAACGATGCTTTAGACAGAAGAGGCCACGGAAGCCCAGAGCCCCCTACACAGTAACATGCGATACACGTTAGCGACAGTCGCCATCGTCCTGAGAGCCATGTCTGAAGCCTGTACGTTCACAGGAGAGGTGCTGAGCGACAAAGGCAGGCAGAAGGATGACAGGACCCAGAGAGGGCTGAGGAAAACAAAGAGAGACACTCGTTTAGTCATTCAGCAAACACTGAATGGGCAATGGTTGTGCGCTAGGTTCTGAGAGAGAAAGAGCTAGCCTGGACACCATGAAGACAGAGAGAAAGAGCTAGCCTGGACACCATGAAGACAGAGAGAAAGAGCTAGCCTGGGCACCACGAGGACAGCGATCGTGCTCTGCCGTGTTCCCATCCAGCCCAGGCCTGCACAGACAGATGCAGCAGAGCTTGTTAAGTGAAAGGGGGACAGAGAGGAGAAGGCGGAAGCAGAGGGCCAGGAAGAGAGGAGAGAAGGGCAGGGAGAAGCTCCATGGGGCTAGAAGAGGGAGGCCTGCAGGGGCCAGGCAGGCTCGCTCTCCATCTCTCTGCTCAGGCCCCAAAGGAGCCATGCATGGGAAAGGGGGTGCTGGCCATGGAATGGGACCTTATGAAGTGCAGCCCTGTCCACAGAGCAAGGACCGGGGGCATCCTCCAACCAGAGCTCCTGAATCTGGACCTTGGACCCTCTAAATAAAAAGAACGCTGTTCCCACCTGACGCCACGGGATGCTTCTCCAAGTCTTTGCAGTCTCAGACTCTCAACTGTGCCCTCGTCCTCCCTCTAATGCCTCCAGGGACCAGGGATGGGGCTAGGGTGGAGCCCCAAGCAAGGCTTGAGTGAGGAAGGGAGGCAGTAACCCCAACATTCAGGACCTCAGTGGACCTGGCTCAGAGGATCAATACACTGGGGATCCTCGCTGCTCTGGGCCTCAGTTTCCCCATCTGAACAGTGGTTGGACAAAGTCCCCAGTGTGTGGTAGACTATGACCTCCCTGGTCCTGATGAGTCACACTTTGGCTCATGTGTTACCCCCTGGCCTGGGATGCCTTCCTAGCCATGTGGGTGCCCTGCCTAAGATGTCACCTTCCTGAGACGTCTTCTAGAACCACCTCTCCTGTCCCCGTGCCCTGTCCAACCTCAGCACCTCCCTTCTAGAATCAAGTATTCTCCTGTTTCTTCACCCGTCATTGAAGGTGCTTCTGAGTTAGGGCTGGGTCTGGTCTGACTCACTGCAGGAGCCGCGGGACCAATCAATCCCAGCTCTGGGCAGCTACAGCGCTCAAGAAACACCAGCAAGTCCATGGACACTAGAGAGCCAGCTCCTGGCTGTGCCAGGATGGAAAAGGCCAGTGGGCTCCACTCGGTGTGGAAGCCAGTCTCCGGTCAGCAAGAGTGGGAGGACCCAACGGCTCCAGGCGTCAACAGACTCCAGGGTGGCATTCTCGAACACACACAGAGGCCCCGAGGGGTTTCCAGGAAGGAAAAGGGCTGATGTCCAAGCCTGGGTCAGCTTAGGACACATTAGAGGCAGCAGACGGGACCTAGGAATAGTGTAACCACCTCGTCAACAAGATCAGAGGGGGCAGGTCTCATTCCCTCTCCCCTCCTCACGGCAGAAGCCCAGGGAGGTGTCGCTAAGTGCCTAAGGGTCAGGGAAAGAGGACTCCCACACCAGCCGGGGGCTGTGACACTCCACTAAGGCTCCTGTCCACAGCTGGGCTAGCAGAGAATACATCCCGAGGGGCCAACACTGTCACCCATGGGAAGAGTTTCTCACACTCTTCCATTTTCCAGCCAGGCCTCCTTCATGGAAGAGAAAGGGTGAATACCTCGGGGCTTCCAACCCTAACCAGCCCCAGAAAGCCACAGGGAAAGGTGAGGATGGATGGATGACGGGCAGGCGGGAAGTGAATGGGAAGACGAGTGTGTGAATGAGTGGATGAGTCAGTGGCCAAGAAAATGGAGCTGGGTGAATGAACTGGTGGTTAGCCAAGAGAAAGGAGGAAGAGGAAGGGGGGAGGAAGCAGGCAGCCATCTAAAACAAGTATGGAGGGGTGCCACACACCTGTAGCCCCAGGAGTCAGGAGGCCGAGACAAGAGGGTTGCAAGTTAAGGCCAGTCTGAGCTGCATACCAAGCCCTGTCTCAAAAAGAAAAAAGAAGATAAAGAAATGTAATGAATGAATGATCTCTGAACAGTGGAGGCCGGATGGCCGGAGGGCCTATGGACATTCTGAGAAGTAAATGGCAGGTGGATGGGAAATTGGTTGTGCGTATGGACAGACAGAAAGATTGATGACAAGAGGGACAGGTGAGCAGAGAGTCATGTGAGTGAGGGGATGATGGAGGAGCGGTCTGGACAAGTGAGGACGGGCATTTGGATGATGACGAAGTAGAAAATGGCTGCATGGGTGGACAGACAGGTGGATACATACGTGGGTCATAATGAACAAGTGCACTACTGGGTGTGTGGGTGGACAGATGGACAGACAAGTGGACAGATGGGTTGGCAGATGAAAAGGCTAATGAAAGGTTGGGTGTGGTGGCCACACCTTTAGTCTCAGCACTCGGGAAGCAGAAGCAGGAGGATCTCTGTGAGTTCAAAGGCAGCTTGGTCTACAAAGTGAGTTCCAGGGCAGCTGGAGTTACAAAAAAAGTGTGAAGTGACAGGTATAGGTAGTTACATAAAGGAGTAAATAAATGTACATATATATGAATAGATGAATGGAGAGATGGTGGATAGGGAGAAGGATGAATAGATGAGGAATGGGTGGACTGATGAGTGAGTGGGTGGGTAGATGGGTGGGTGGATGGATGGGTAGGTAATGGATAGGAGGTAGAAAGATAGATGATAGATGTACCAATGTGTGGTTGGAGGATGGATGGACAAAGAAACAGATAGGCAAACAGATGGATGGGGGTGATGAAGGAAGAGATGAATGGGTGAGTGGGTGTATGGATGAATGATGGATCGATGGATCAATGGAAGGATGGATGAATAACGATAGATAGATGTATGTATATATGGATGGGTGGACAGGTGGGTGAATGGATAGATGGGTGGGTGGATGGATGGATGGATGTGTGGATAGGTGGATGGATGGATAGGTGGGTGGGTGGATGGATGGGTGGAAGAACAGGTGGGTGGATGGGTGGGTGGGTGGGTGGATGGATGGGTGGTTGGATGGGTGGATGGGTGGGTGGATGGGTGGGTGGGTGGGTGGATGGATGGGTGGGTGGATGGATGGATGGGTGGGTGGATGGATGGGTGGGTGGGTGGATAATGGATGCATGGGTGGATGGATGGATGGGTGGATGGGTAGGTGGATGTATGGATGGATGGGTGGGTGGATGGATGGATGGATGGATAGGTGGGTGGATGGATGGGTGGGTGGATGATGGATGGGTGGATGGATGATGGATGGGTGGATGGATGATGGATGGGTGGATGGATGGGTGGGTGGATGTGGATTCAATACAAGGAGACTGCCAACCAGACACCCAGGAATACTTACTCTACGACCTTTCTCCTCCACCTCTTGTTGTCGCTGGGGTGGTGACGGTAAGTGCCATAGTCGAACAATGAGTCCATGGGTGCTTTCTTGGGCCCGGGCACTACCGAGGACTCGTACAGGGTGGACTCCAGCAGGTCAATGGGGTTGGGAACCCCCTTGCGGAAAGCGCCCTGGAACTTCATCCGCAGGTTGGGACGCCCATCACTAGGGCCAGCAGGGCGGCTCGCATCAGCGGGTGAGAGCGGAGAGGAGCCTTCCTCCCCCTCAAACAGATTGGCCAGGGAAGAGAGGGGGAAGGCCTCCCCGCCAGAGGCACCACTCTCATCTCCGGGGGGCTCCGCCACCTCCCCAGGCGCTGCATGGGGGCCGTCGCCAGGATCCGCCATACCGGCCGCCGCAGGGTCTGTGTGTGCTGTTCAGCCTGCGGGGGGAATCCAGGGGGTCAGGCAGAGCCGGGCCAGCACTGGCGGCTCCAGGAAGCCCCCCCTCCCACGTGGGCACACAGCGCTGCTGCCAGCGGCTTCAAAGCCACCGTTGTGATGACAGGGGCCGCGGCGGCCACTCCCAGATGTGGTCGGCCGCCAGCCCCAGGCAGGAGCGCGCTAACAGGGGCCTCTTTGAGGAACCTGGAGACGTGGAATCGGCCTCCAGCGCAGCTGCCCGGGACACTGGCTGGATGGGAAGGGGTAGGGGTCACCCCAGAGCCGGGATGCTGACCCCCCTGACCCGGTTTCATAGCCAGGCTCCTCCACCCGGCCGCTGCCGCTGCGCGACACTGCATCAGTCAGTATCTCAGGCTCCACGGGGAAGCCCGCGGAGGAGATGGAGGAGGCGTGGGACCGTGTCCTGCGTGCCTAGGAGCGCCACCTTGACCAGCAGGTGCTCCGAGGAGCCCTGTGAACGAACTCACTGCACAAGGCAGTGGTCCCCACAGCCCCTCCAGCGCCATCATGACCCCTCTTACGGGTCTGTAATGGAGGCTCCCAGATCTAAACTGATGTTCGGGGCTAAATAATGCCCCTCCCCTCAGCCTGACTGGCTCCTGCCCATTTGTGTACCCAGCCATCCCCTCCTCTGAGAAGCCCCACCCTATCCCTTAGGCTCTCTCTCTCTTTCCTAGATAAACTGCCAGGCCATGATACCTAGGCAGGGAACACGTCTGTCCTAAATCTCCGTAGGAGGGAAGAGCAGAGACGAAGGTGTCCTTTGTGCCCATTTCTCAGATGAGGAAACTGAGGCTGGCGGGGGGGGGGCAGACACACGGCCTGTGAAGACAAGATTTTCTGGTTCTCAGGCCCAATGTGTGCTCACTCACAGCTGGCATGGCAGGGCCCTCTACAACTAGGCCCTGGGCATCCTGGAATTCTTCTCCTTGCCAGTTGGGTAGCTGAGTTGTGTGTGTGTGTGTCTGTCCTCCTCAGGCCTCACATGAAGAACAGCAGCGAACTGGTACCGTTCATGTTTGTTTTGCCAACTGCCAGTACAGGCTTGCCCAGGTGGGAACGTGGCAAGAGGCCTCCCTTGTGGGCGAAGCTGGGCACGTAGAGGGGAGGAATGCCTGGCAGGGGCTGGCTTCTCTCTTGACGCCAGCGAGAAGAGAGAAGCTGGACTTTGGAGTCACTCGGGCTTCGATTCTAGTCCCAGCGTGCTCGAGGGCAAGTCGCTGGAAGACCAGAGCCTCTGTGTTCCCCTCTGGGTAATGGGCACAATGGTCGCTTCTTCAGACCTACGGCAGGAGGACCGAGGCCGAGTCTAGGTGGATTTCTCTCTCTGGGCCTTGGCTTCCTCACCTGTAAAACTGGGGTGTAAAAGACCTCCTCCTGGGGTCTCCCAGGTATGTGAAGCATCACTCAGAGGCCTCTGAGGCCACAGCAGGTCCTGTCCACCTGCAGTCACCTGTTGGGGCCTTGTGACTTTAGTCTCTGCTCTGCAGGAGCAGAGTGTGGGGGAGGACACAGTGGGGGAGGGGCGTCAAGGGGCCAGCAGCTTCAAGTGTCCCCCCAGGCAGAGTGTGCCTACCCCACCGGGGACCCCAAAGCTGGGGGAGAAGCAAGGCCAGCCATGTGCCATCAGCCATCAACATTACTGATCATTACACCCCTGGCCAGGGCAGCCCTGTAGCCAAAGCTGCCACTGAGGCTGGGGATTTAGCTCAGTGGTAGAGCGCTTGCCTAGCAAGTGCAAGGCCCTGGGTTCGGTCCTCAGCTCAGGGCAGGGAAGGGGGGGGCTGCCACCATGTCTCATCTCCTCCCCTGCAGAGCCCCAAACTGGGCAGCATCCAAGTTCCAGGGGGGACCCCAAGTCAGGACACCTGGAGCCACATGCCACTGGCAGGTACACAGTAATCATGATTAGCTTAGATCACGTTGAGACAGTTAGAAAATCCATCATCACTGTTGGGGACACAGGGTTTTTAACCACACCTGACCCTAAGTGCCTCACCCAATCCTCCTGAAATGATGGACCAGGGACACAGGGCTCTGGTCAGTGACTCATGTAGTTGTCCTACTGTAGAGGGGAGCAAGCCACTGACTTCTAGCGGGTCAAGGCCAGGATGCCATGAACTCTCATTCAATGCCCAGGGCAACACTGAAAAAAAAAAAAATCAAGCCCCCAAAGCCAATAGGGCGGAGGCTGAGAAACTCTGCCGGGTTGGGGCGGGGTGGGGGCGTAGGCATTGCTACAATGACCCTGTTATGAATGAGGAGACACACTGAGGTTCAGAGACATGAAGTAAGTCGCCTGAGGCCACACAGGTTAGTGGTAAAGCCAAGATTGAAATCTGCAAGAGTGAGCTGCAAAGCTCTGGTTTCCTCAGCCCCTTAGTTTACTAGGCATGACCTGAAGGGCAGAGCTGAGCCCCAACAACAGGGCCGGAGAGCTGGTCGGCCACCCAGGGAGACAGGGCTTATCATCCTCCAATGCCCCTGAGCCTCGCGGTCTCTACCTGTGGAAGGGGGGTGTGGACAGCATCCTCCTCCAGGGCTGTTGTGACGGAAAGTAGGCCATATGTCTCCAGGGCACCAACCACAATGGATGCTACTTCTTGTATCTAATCACTATTGTCACAATGTAACACGGGTCTGACTGTATCCGCACTGCACCCCCCCCC
The DNA here is from genome assembly GCF_004664715.2 of Peromyscus leucopus. NCBI lineage: Eukaryota > Metazoa > Chordata > Mammalia > Rodentia > Cricetidae > Peromyscus > Peromyscus leucopus. The sequence goes on from NC_051082.1 coordinate 5,149,251, forward strand.
CCCATTGTATACTGGCCCATAGGAAAGTTGGCCACGCCCCTCCAGCTTCTCCCTCCCTCCCATCCCCAGGACCCTGATGAACAAAACTGCTTCCATTTTACAGCTGAGGAAAATATGGCCACCCGGGGAGTCAGCACCTTTTTTTTTTTTTTTGGTTTTTCGAGACAGGGTTTCTCTGTGTAGCTTTGCGCCTTTCCTGGAGCTCACTTGGTAGCCCAGGCTGGCCTCGAACTCACAGAGATCCGCCTGGCTCTGCCTCCCGAGTGCTGGGATTATAGGCGTGCGCCACCAACGCCCGGCGAGTCAGCACCTTTGAGAGGGGTCCCTGAAAAGATCTTTCTCCCCTCAGTCACCCAGGATGCTTTTACACACACACACACACACACACACACACACACACACACACACACGGCCTTCCTTCCCCTCATGCTGCTGGGTTCTTTCTCTGTGGCTAGGAAGAGTTCACTCCCTGTTCTAATTTGCCCTGAAGGCTGTTATTACACATTCCAAGCCTGTGCCAGCCAAGCAGGGAGGGCCCAGCAGCAGAGGGCGGGGGGTGGGGCAGCGTCTCCTCTCTCCCATGTTCTGTTTTTCTCTCTCTATGTTCATGAGCACATGTTCATGCCAGAAGCAAGCACAGGCCTTTCGTCCCTTCATGCCAGCATGGTCTGCTGGCACCCCGCAGGGAGGGGGTCTCCACCGTACACCTGGGGCAGGGTGCAGGTAAAGGACAGACATCCTCATACAACATCCTCACTGCTGTGTATTTTAGTCCCAAGTGTCCTTACTATGTTTATTTTTTTAAATCTATATATCAGTCAGACATAGTGTTGCATGCCTATAATCCCAGCATTTGGGAGGTGGAGTGGGGGGGGGGGTCAAGAGTTCAAGGTCATCCTCTGCTACACAATGAATTTAAGGACAAACCCCGTCTCAGAAAAATGTAAGGGAAACAAAATCTGTACATCAACGCCAGGTATGGGGATGCACACCTTGCAATCCCAGAGCTAAGGGGGAAGAGGCCAGAAGAGCTCAAACTCAAGGCCAGCCTGGGCTACACAGTGATATCCGCCCCCCATCTATGTGGCAGACTGGCGTCCACACAGATGATGGCAGCTTCAAGGGAATGGATTCAAAGAGGGCACAAATCTCAGGGTCCAGTCACGGGATCACAAGCCTGCCCACTCATGCGCTCTACAAAACCCTCCTGAGCACCCAGTGTGCACCTCTGAGCATCTCCTGTGTACCCCTGAGCACCCACTGTGCACCCCTGAGCACCCACTGTGCCCCTCTGAGCACCCACTGTGTACCCCTGAGCACCTACTGTGTACCCCTGAGCACCCACTGCGCCCCTCTGAGCACCTACTATGTACCCGAGTACCCACTGTGTGCCCCTCTGAGCACCTACTGTGTACCCCTGAGCACCCACGGTGTACCCGAGCACCCACTGTGCACCTCTGAGCATCTACTGTGTACCCCTGAGTACCCACTGTGCCCCTCTGAGTACCCACTGTGCACCCTTGAGCACCTACTGTGTACCCCTGAGCACCCACTGTGCACCTCTGAGCACCTACTGTGCCCCTCTGAGCACCCACTGTGCACCCTTGAGCACCTACTGTGTACCTCTGAGCACCTACTGTGTACCTCTGAGCACCTACTGTGTACCTCTGAGTACCCACTGTGCCCCTCTGAGCACCCACTGTGCCCCTCTGAGCACCCACTGTGCCCCTCTGAGCACCTACTGTGTACCTCTGAGCACCTACTGTGTACCTCTGAGCACCTACTGTGTACCTCTGAGCACCTACTGTGCCCCTCTGAGCACCTACTGTGCCCCTCTGAGCACCTACTGTGTACCTCTGAGCACCTACTGTGTACCCCTGAGCACCCACTGTGCCCCTCTGAGCACCCACTGTGCCCCAGGACTGTGTCTGACCAGGGACACCAATGGAAGCAGATTTGGTAGCAATCCCTCCTTGGGGGACAGCACACCAGACAGACCAGCAGAGTTGGCAGTGGCGTTGAGGGCTGTGTAGTCCACAGGTGCTCGAGAGTGGCCCAGGGAAGCAGTGTGGGATCCCAGAGGGACCCGGGTTCCAGTCAAGGTGCCACTGCCTGCCTTCCTGTGCACAGAGGCCCAGACATGGGGAACATGGCCCCTGGGCCAGTGGGGCGTGGAGAAAGAACGCAAGCTGACATCATACTGTAGTAGACTCTTTTCAGGAGTGTTACTTTTGTTTAGGTTGCATTTGTTCAACTCTGTGAAGCTGTGTTACTGTGCCTGTCTAAAACACCTGATGGTATAATAGAGAACTGAATGGCCAATAGCGAGGCAGGAGAAAGGACAGGCAGGGCTGGCAGGCAGAGAGGATATGAATAGAAGGAGAAATCTGGGAAGAGGGAGGTAAAATCTAGCAGTCAGAGAAGGAGGAGGACTCCAGGGGCCAGCCACCTAGCTACACAGCAAGCCACGGAGTAAGAGTAAGATTTACAGAACTTAGAGAACAGGAAAAGCCCAGAGACAAAGGTAGATGGGATAATTTAAGATAAGGAAAGCTGGATAGAAACTAAGCCAAGCTAAGGCCAGGCATTCATAAGTAATAATAAGCCTCCACATGGGATTTATTTGGAAGGTGGGTAGCAGGCCCCCAAAAAAGAATAGAAAACAAACATCATCATACTTTCTGAGGATCTGATTCCAGGCCCTACCTAACTGTGGAAGTTTGCCGACTTCTGGGAGCCTTGGTTTCTGCGCTTGCTCAAGGGCAGAGGTTACCAGGTGAGCCGGGCACCCAGGAAGCGTCACTAAACAGCAGCCTGCACCAAGGATACCCAGGACCGAGATCCCAGGATGCAGTGCGACCAGAGGGCTCTAGCGCCATTGTCCGCTCTGCCCGCACAGGGTGTGGGAGGGGGGCCAGCTTCATCACTCTGGGGCTTTGCCCAGCCTCGTGGAAACCTTGGCACAAGTCTACCAGATGCCGACCTGATTATGTGAGCCAGGAAAGCAGCTTAGATCCTGGGGCAGGTTTGGGCGTGCAGGGCATCTCTGCTCCCGGGGATGGCGGCAGGGGGCTGGTTTCTCCTACGTCTTTCCTTTTGGATCAACACATTCCAAACAAGCAATTGTTAGATGTCGCCCATATGCACCGCTCTCAGGTAGACAAAACGGGATGAAGGCAGTGCATGCCTGTAATCCTAGCACTCGAGAGGCAGAGGCAGGCGGATCTGTGAGTTCGAGGCCAGCCTGGTCTACAGAGTGAGTTCCAGGAAAGCCAGAGCTGTTGCACAGAGAAACCCTGCCTTGAAAAACCAAAAGGAATGAAAGACAGGATACCCTAGGGTGGGTGGAAAGGCTGGTGGCTTTTGCCTTGGCCATTTGCTGTGTCCACCACACCTTCTGCCACGGGCTGGTTCCTGCTCACTCTCAGCTCAGCATTTCCCGTTTATTTATTCTCCCTCCAATGCTGGGGCAGGAACCCAGGGTCTTGAGCATGCTAGGAAGTACTCATCCTGAGCACCTCCAGACCCTCAAGTCTCCTCCTTAAAAGAACACAGGGTGGTGGCGCACGCCTTCAATCAGGAGGCAGAGGCAGGCAGATCTCTGTGAGTTCCAGGACAGCCTGGTCTACAGAGCGAGTTCCAGTTCTGCTTAGTAAGACCCTGTCTCAAAATCGAGGTGTGGGGGGGCTGCTCTTCCAAGGGATTCAGGTTCAATTCCCAGCACCCACATGGCATCTCACAACTGTCTGTGATTTCAGTCCCCGGGGACTGGATGCCTTCTTCTGGCCTCTGTGGGCACCTGGCACACATGTGGTGCACAGACAAACGTGCAGATAAAATACCCATAAACATTAAAATAAATAAAAGGGTTTTTTTCTTGTTGTTTGGTTTTCCGAGACAGGGTTTCTCAACTGTGTAGACCAGGCTGGCCTTGAACTCACAGAGCTCTGCCTGCAAGAGACCCAGGTGTGACAGGTGACATCCTATGTAACACTCCCATCACATTTCACATCGAGATTTATCATCTTTTTGTTTATCTCCTCTTTCCCTTCCAGAACCTAGCCCTTGAGGAAAATGGTCATCTGGGGCCATTCCTCTAGGATTTAACACCATGTGGGACCATGGCGGGACATGAGCCAGACTTCCGTTCTAGACCACCAGGGACCCCTGAGGTTCCTGCAGGTGCTGGTCAGGGAGCAGCATGGGGGGGGGGCTGGTGGCTGGAGGAGCAGGGTGTTTGGACCAGAGCGCCCTACCTAGAATGGGATAAAAAGGTGGAATTTGGGAAGTGAAGGGCAAGGAGCAGGGGCAGTGAGTGCTGATCAGGGCTGTGCTACAGGGGGCAGACGGACCCTGGACTCTCGGACAATCCTTGTATGCTTCTTCCTCTCCATCCTGGGGCTCCTTGGCCAAACTGTGGGACCCCTGATTCCTGTGGAACCTTCAAATAAACCTGACTGTTGTAGAATGTTAGTTGAAGATGTATTACATTCATTTATGCTGTGGAACGTTTGTTTAATGATGCAAAGATGTGTTGCATTCTTTTAAGTTGCATTTGTTTAACTCTGTGAAGCTGTGTTACTGTGCCTGCCTAAAACACCTGATTGGTCTAATAAAGAACTTAAAGAACTGAACAGCCAATAGCTAGGGGAGGAACAGGTGGGGCTGGCAGGCAAAGAGAATAAATAGAATAAGAGATGATTGAGGAGTGAGAAAAGAGGGGGCCAGCCACCCAGCCAGACATGGAATAAGGAAAGAAAAGATATACAGAAATAAAGGAAAGTAAAAGCCCAGAGGCAAAGGTAGACAGTATACACACACACACACACATGTGTGTATGTGTGTGTGTGTATATATATATATATATTTTCCCTCGAGACAGGGTTTCTCTGTGTAGTCCTGACTGTCCTGGATCTCACACTGTAGACCAGAGTGGTATCAAACTCACAGAGATCAGCCTGCCTCTGCCTCCTAAGTGCTGGGATTAAAGGTGTGCACCAATACTGCCCAGCCTAGATGGGATAATTTAAGAAAAGCTGGCAAGAAACAAGCCAAGCTAAGGCCAGGCATTTGTAAGTTAAAAAAAAAAAGTCTCTGAGTATAATTATTTGGCAGCTGGGTGGCGGGTCCCCCAAAGAGCAGAGTTAAAAAAACAATTACACATGACCATGAATGTTAGCTATCTGGTTCAGTCCTGGGGCAGAGGGGCTGGAAGGATGGGACTCTAAGGTTAGGGGTACCAGACAAAGCACCAGCTCGGTGACCCCACCTTCGAGATGAGGAAGCTAAGGCCAAGAAGTGGTATCCTCGGTTCCTGGCTCCGGGAGGGGGAAGCAGGGCAACCCACAGGCACAGGAGCTGGATTTTGTTTTGAAACAAGGTCTCGTGCATCTCAAACTGGCCCTGGCCTTGCTGAGTCTCCAAGGGCGGCCTTCAACTTCTGATCCTTCTGTCTCTACACCTCCTGGGTCCTGGCGCCACAGGCGTGTACCACAATATCTCAAGGATGCAGTATTCGGGCCGCGCTAGGCAAGCAGTCTATCCATTAAGTCACTTCCCCAGCCAGGCCTGGGACTTTAATGGGCTATTTACAAGGCTAAGGGGACTCAAGTAGGTGAAGGGGCAGAGGGACGAAGCATGTAGGTGGGGCTATGGGACTCTGAGATAGTGCCCGGGCCTTCCTGGGCTGTGCCTGAATGGTGCTGACCGTGGGTGGCATCCTCCCCGGAGCCCTGTCACAGAGGTTAGGTGGCACACAGTGAGTGAAGCCCGGCCAGCAGATGCTGGAGAAGGCCCGGCTGGGATGTGAGCCCTCGGTATCATCATTATTACTATCATTAGGACACACGTGCCCAGACGGGGGACAGCGGCAGGCGTGCGTGTGAGTGTCAAGGAAGGAGGAGTGGATGGGTCCCCCTGGGAGGTGGACTCTAGCAGCCACCTCAGAGAAGCTGCCGCTGGGAGCAACTAACGGGAGCTCCGTCCCTTGGCAAAGTGAGAGCTGCTGCCTGCCAGGCTGTGGCTGCCCACAGCTTCCCAAGCCCCTGGCAGGCCGCGGCCAGGCACATCACACCATGAAGGGCCCTCCCTGCCTGTATTTACCTAGGCCGTCTCAACCCCGCCCACTTCCCGCTTGCTGCACAGTGAGGTGCCTGTCCAGAGCAGACAGAGCCCCAGTGTCCTGCCGGGTCCCTCCACCTGGAGGGTGTCCCCCTCCTCGATGCTCACACCATCCAAGCGGGACACGGCCAGCCGGGGTGACTCACTAGCCCCAAGGAGGGCAAGGCCAGCGTGGCCACAGCAGTCACTCAGTTGTTTTTTTTTTTCATAAGGCTTGGAGGGCTGCTTCATGTCACAGAAATACCCCTAGGAACTCTCACTAGGATGGGGGCGTCTCCAGGAGACCCCAGCTCTGGAGGGCTGGCTTGACTAGGAGCCATATGCCTTGGTGGAAAGACATGGGTTCAGACACTAAGGCCACATCCCGTGGGACTTCATTTCCTTGTGGGGTGACGGAAACTCTGGAGTTAGTGGTGCCGTTCATTCACCTGGCACCCCCCAAACCCCACTGAGCTGTACATGTTTAAAGGCCCCGTGGGTGTTACATGATTAGACCCAAGTGACCCCACAGTCCCTGCCCCCCCCCCAGCCTCCAGTCCCTCTCTGCATTGTGGAGGACTAAAGACGTGTAAAGCCCCAGGCGCACGGAGCCTGGTAACAGAGATGGGAAGGCTCTGTGCTCTTCCATGGCCCACCAAAGCCGAGCTCCAGATTGGGGGAAAGGGTGGGGGGCAGTCTCAAAACCCGGGGCCTCCTTCTCCCCAGCCAGCTCCTGTCCTGGGGGGTAGTCCCAGCCACAAAGAACCTTGGAGAGGGTTTTATACCCTCAAAGCATCGCCCAGTCTGTTCTGCACCTCTCCTGAAGCTGGCAAAGTCTGAGGGCTCCTCCTGTTTGAGCCCTGGTCTTCTCATCTGTAAAATGGGGGTAAAACTTACTACCGCCTAGGATCAACTGCTCCTATGGTTGTCCCATAATCACTTGGTGCGTGATGTTCCTGCTTTAAATTATACAGTGGGGTGTGGTAGCATTCACCTGCAATCCCAGCACTCGGCCAACCTGAGCGGAAGGAAGAAGAGCCTATCTCAAAAAAAAACCAAGCGCTGGGGATGTACCCATGGTACAGGGCACTTGATGGGCATGTGCCAGGCCCCGGGTTTTACCCCTAGCACGGCTTCCATCACAAAGCATTGGTGTGAGGATTAAATGCTATCATTTCAGTTCTGGCAAAGCAGGTGATCCGTATTGGCGGTATCTGTGCCGTCGTGTTGAACCTCTCTTTAACGTACAGGAGGGGAAGGAGCCCAGAGACGGGAGGACTGGGTGGGCACGGGAATCCAGACTTCCTGGCTCCAGTGCCAGGGCTGGTCAGGGCTCCTCTGGGTAGAGACCTCACCTTTGGAAAGGGTTTTCTCGATGCCTGTTCCACACTCTCATCACCTCTGGAAGGGGGTCAGGCTACAGACCGCCCGCCATCTTTCAGATGGGCGACAGAGCTCACCCTCACTTCCTCACAAAGCCCCGGATAGAGAAGCAGCCCCATGGTAATGGGGCTCGACAGGAAGGGACCCCGAGGCACAAATCCAAGCAAGGCCCTGCCTGGGCTCTCACAGCATGTCACGGTCTCCAGGGATTCTGCTTGGAATCATGGTGGAGGCTCAGCTGGAAACCCTACCCACAGCACCGGCACTAAATGCCTTACACCAGCATTTTACACATATTCTGATCTAAATCCTAACTCCTCAAGCTGGGCACCACCGTCCTTCCCAGAGGAGTAAACTGAGTCGCAGGGGAAAGAAAGGAAAGGCCTGATATTTATCCAAATTGATGTGTGACGGGGACTTTCATAACTATCAGGCAGGCAGGAAGGGTCCAGATTCCTACATCACACCAGAGGCTTGGACCCACCCAGACACACAGAGCTGAGCTCGCTCGCCGTGTGTGAGGTTAGGCTGCTCTCTCTCCAAGGGCCAGCCCCCCGCCCAGGAATGCCCTGGTAGCTGGCATCATGGGTAATGAGGAGCTGGCAGGCTTGGAGCCTACAGCTTGGCCCTGGAGCTAAGGAACCGTGTGACCCAGGGTAGACCGCTCCACCTCGGCACCTGCTGTGGGATCCTTGGTCACCATGGGTGTCAATAATGATGGAGCCGGAAACACGAGTAGTCATTCTCCTTAGGGAAAACTGGTCTCCAAAGTTGAGCCTCTACCCAACTTCTGCCCTCCCCACCCCACAAACAGGCAGTTTATTGAGCACCGACTGTATACAGGGCTGTCTGACCTATGAGATCCAGCATCCCCATACTTACCCTGAGTCCCTTTGTGGAAAAGGAAACCGAGGCTCAGTTAGGCAGGACACTCACCCATGTCCACTGGCTCCCGAAGTCAGGGCTCGTATCCCAATGGGGTTCTCATGGCCCTCACGGCTGACATGTCTGTCCTTCCCTCCCCCCCTCTCCCAGGTCATAAGGATTCTGGAACCCTACTCTGAGGAGACACAGGGGGGAGCAGGCCAGCAGGCCCCCACCTGCAGAGGTAGGCTCCGTGATCACTGTGCTTACTCACCTACTGGGAGGTCTCCCCAGGGCCCGTGGGTCCATCCCCTACACACACACACACACAAACACACACACATACACACACACACACACACACACACACACACACACACGAAGACCTACCCACATGCAGTCATCCCTTTGGTCAACCAGGTGGACCCCAGGCCACCCCACCCTCAGGAAAAACAGTCGCCCAGGGGACTGAGGAGCCCTTTGTGCAGGGCAGGGAGAACAGTGGGCGTCGGGGTGGCGGGGAGGTTGGCAGCCTTACTCACTACCGAAGGAAAACACCAATTCCCGCGGCCTGGCTGCCCACTCCCCCACCCCACCCCCTGGGGCGGCTCCAACACCCTGACCTCATCTGGAGCAGACCTGAGAAGATTTCCTGTGTGCCCTGCCTGGTGGTGTGGGACCCTCCCTTACTATTGCGGGAGCATGACCAGAGAGGTGGGGTGACGTCCCTGGGCTCACACAGCCAGCAGGGGCCAGGGCCTGGGACAGAAAGGGGAAGCCACCCTCAGGAATGGGCTCAAGGGTGGGGAGGAAGTAAGAGTCACAGCGAAAGGGAGGGGGGCCTGGCCTTCCTGCCTGGCCAACTTACAAGACCAAGCGGCCTAATGTCCAGCTCGCAGGACCCAAGGGCACCCAAGGTGGGGAGCCCAGGCCAGGCCAGGGGTGGCAGCTGGAGCGACAGAAGCCTCCCTTGTGCTGACAGAATTCTGATCTACGGCAATCCCTGGGTGGCAGCTTTGGGAACAGAGAGGTGAAGCGACTTGCTGGAGTCACACAGCAGCTGACCGCAGAGCTGAGGAGTGGGTCAGACTCAAGAGGGGTGACTCCAAGATGGCTTTTGTGACAACAAGCTGAGCCAGTCACTGGCTGTTCTGGGGACCCCAGGGGACCAAGAGTTCCCCGATTTGGCCTCCAGCTCTCCCTCCCTGAGACTCAGCGTCCTCAGACGTAAGGGGTATCCCCAGTGGGAATGCGGCTGTCACAGGTGACCAGGTGACAGACGGTGGCTGAGCTGGAGTATGTCCACAGAGACTCATGCTCTCATGCCCCACATGGGAGTCCTCGCTCCGACGTGCAGATGGGGAAACTGAGGCTGGAGGAGCACTTCAACCACCTGGGAGCAGGGGCTCAAACCTGGGCGGCTGGCTCCTAAACTTTAAGCGGGAAAAGTTTAGGCTCCTGGCACTCAGCCATGGCACAGCACCGCTGGGTGTCTGGAAGCCTCCATCATCCGTCCAAAGCAAGTCTAGCTTTGCCTGCTGCCTGGCACCGAGTGCTCCCAGGATGCCAGGAAACGTGCCCTGGACCAGGCTGGAAGACACCGTGTGAGGAAGGAGATCAGAGCCTCAGGGCCCATCTGCGGGTCTTAGGCTGGCAGGGCAGAGTGAACCGGAGAGTGAGCCCCTTTGACAGGTAGGAAAACTGAGGCTTGGCGACCCCTGGCAACCTTCCCTAACTCCCCGCAGAAAGCAGCAGGACTTAGTGGCTTAGAAGCAATCCAGCTCTCCCCTATGGTTGTAGGACGGACCTCTTCCTCAAGTCTCAGGTCATCCCCAGAGATGGTCCCAACAAATGGGGACCAGCCATCGCAGAGATTAAGGACATGGATTTTGAAATCAAACAATTAAGAGTTAGGTTGAGGTCCCTTGTGAGCTGAGTGACTCTAAGGGAAACGACTTCACCCTGCAGACCTCAGTCCCTCCCCCTGAATAATGGGTACACATTTTGCTATTTGGATGTACTTAGCCTATCACCTAGGACATAGAAAGTGCTCAGCCCATTCTTGCTACCTTCCTAGTAAATGGTAATGCAGCCCAGGCTTGACCAAGGCAGACTGACTCTGTACCCAGAGTTCATGTCAGCAGTTAAAGGGACCAGGACCAAAAGTATCTCCAGAGATCTGAATTAATCTTTAACAGGTGCTCCCAATCAGTGATGTGGAACATTCTAGAGGACCTGTGGCGTGAAACAAATGTTCTCTCGGATCCCTAGCTCTTGTTATAGCAGGAACCATCTCCCAGGTCCCGTTGGACTGTCTTCCCCAAAGTCAAACAAGGAGAAACTGAGGCAGAGAGCAGGGCCAGGGCCCATGAGAGGTGAAGATGCCTAGTCTCATGGACCCCCCACTCTGGGTATACAAAACACTAAGGCCTCTTGAAAGCATTTGCTCGGGGGTTGGGGCGTAGCCCAACAAGGTCCTGGGTTTCTGCAGACTACCAGATTCCCCAGCCTGAGTACCCACGGGCTTCCCAAGCCAGCCTCGCAATCACTTCCACTCTGCAGCTAAAGGTATTTCCACAGGAACCCGCATCCCAACTTTCAGGGCTTCTAAGTCGGCCTTGGCCGGGCTCACACACTCTGGACACATGGAAGTCTCTCTGATCCACACACCCTACACCCCGCGGCGGGTAAACACGCAAGACATGTCTTAGCGAGCGCCAGTCCCTCCGAACGCCCTCTCCTCTGGTTCCGAATTTATTCTTCAAGGTGTGGCCCAGTCACCACCTTGATCAAAGGCACCCTGATGCCTTCTGGGTCTGTCTACCCTCCTCCCTCCAGCCTCCCTTCCGAATTTAACAACATCCACCACCTGTGTGCATCCTCCCGGCCCTCCCCGATGCACGAGGGGTGCCCACCTGGAAGCTACAACTTTGGGAGGGAGGAGGGGGGCCAGATGTGCTCTGTTCACACCCCTCAGGCTACAGCTAGGCCGATCTGAGGTACCCGGGTGCCAGCATCCAGCATCAAGCTTCCAGAGCGCCTACTGGGGACAGGGAAATAGGTGAGGCCCAGGAGAGAGGCAGATCCTTTCTTTCCTGGCCACAAGGCATCTGCATTTCCCCGGAAGCCTGGGGATCTTCTCAGGGCTCACAGGAATCCTGTCTCAGTGTGCCTCAGACCCTTCTCTCTGGTGAATCCCACGTAAACACCATCCCTTGTGGCTTCAAAGTGAGCCAGAGCAAAGCAAAAGGGATGTTTGCCAATTGTGGGGAGCCCCCTCTCCCAGAGACTTCAAAAAAAAAAAAAAAAGGCAAGAAGGAGGGATCTCCCTGCTCTTCAGGTTCCCACATTCTCCACAGCAGAGCAGGAGGAGGGTATAAAAATGGCTTCTTCCTGGTCCTCTGCTAAGGCAGTGTGGGGAGGGAATGGCCAGCTCAAACCGCTGTGGCAAACTCCTCCAGGGCCTCTGTCCCCACAGCAGCCCTGGGGTGTACTCCCAGGGATTACATTAAAGAGGAAGAACCAGGGCTCAGGCAGCTGGGGGACCAGGCCAAGGTCACACATCCCAGAGGATGGCAGAGGACGTCCAGCGCCCACCCAAACGGGGCTCCTAACCTGGAGATGGCAAGGCCTGGGCCTGACAGGCCACCTCCCCTTGGGCAGCCCCAGGCCTGAGCTGTCCCCACAGGGCGAACAGCCAAGGCAGCCGGACTCAGCTCGTCAGGGTTTCTTACCTCCCTCGAACAAAGCTCACACGTGACATGTGCTTAGAAGTTCAAGGTTCATGCCACCCCCTACCCCAGCCCCCAGCTGAAAAGCCAGACCTCCTCCCCCACCACTTCCCAGCCCGGATCTCTGTCCTGCAGAGCCGGCTGGGGACAGGCCGATGGGAAGGGCTTCAATCCACTTGGCTCCATCCTCACCCCAAGCCTGGGATTTTGTCATCTGCCCAAGGGGAAAGGGATGGCTGGGCCCCTCTGGAGTGGAAGATAGCCCCAAGGGAGTCTGAGGTTGGGTTTTCAGTCAAGTGGGGAGTGTGGAGGGCTCTCTCTGTCCCCACAGAGCACCATGAGTCTCCAGGGTGAAGCTAAGGTAAAAGTTTTGCAGCCTCTCTGCCTCTCTCTGAAACTCCAAGACGCGGCCCGGCCCGGGGAGTTGCCAGCTCGCAATTCCCTCCCCCGCGCCCATCCCTGCCACGAGCCCTAGGTGAGGCTCGTCCCAGGCAGGTAACGGCCCCTGCCTGGCCATCGGTTTGGGGACTCGGGTCTAGGTGACCTAGATTTGCACCCCTCAGGCTCATGTCGGCGCCCAATCCACAGGTGACCGAATGGCGGCGCCTCCCGCTTCCCGCGCGCGGCGAGGACTGCGAGTCTCGGACCCCGTCGGCGGGGGGGGGGGGGGGGGGATGCCAGGACCTCGCGGACCCCTTCCCCCGGAGCTGCCCCACTCACCTCGGGACGCGGGCACAGCGCTGCCACTTCCTGATCGCGCCGCGTCCTCCTCCCGCTGCGCTCCGGCCGCGCCGCCCCGCGGGGTCCCGCCCACCCGCGCCCGCCCACCCCAGGGTCCTCCCCGGCCTGTGCGCAGACACCTGGCTCGGTGCCTCGCTCTTCCATTCATCACTGGTCCCTGCGCCCAGGCCACCGCCTGCCCAACCCCGGAGCCGCTTGACCGGCAGCTCACGCCCATCAACGCTGGTAGAACAGCCCAGGAGTCACCCCGCACTGTGGAGGACTCCCTGTCACCCCCCTCTACCCACCAAGCCACCGCCCTCTGCAGATCCTTCCTGGCCGTGCCTCAGTGTCCACACTCTGAAAGTTCCACGTAGTCATCATCAGAAAGATGCTGGGGGGGGGGAGACACTAGGTCGTCACAGAGCCCCCAAATATCAGCCAATTCTCATCATGATTATTTTTCTTCAGCTGAGGGGACTGCCCAGGCGAGCATAGGGAGGTCCTCGCTCAGCCTAGGCACAGCCCAGCACAGCACTCAGGAGGCCCAGCCTGAGCTAACAACTGGCAAGGGGGTAGGGGGAGAAGGTCAGGGGGAGCCTAAAGAGATGCAGCATGGAGCGGGGAGGAAAAAAAAAACAACTTGAGAAGAAACAAATCTTATTAACTCAGCCGGGCAGAGGTGGTGCACACCTTTAATCCCAGCACTCGGGAGGCAGAGGCAGGCAGATCTCTGTGAGTTCGAGGCCAGCCTGGGCTACAGAGTGAGTTCCAGGACAGGCACCAAAACTACGCTGAAAAACCCTGTCTCGAAAAACAAACAAACAATAATAATAATAATAATAATAATTAACTCACTAATCAAGGTGGAGAGGGTGGCATCATCAAGTAAACTTCTTTTAGCTCCATCTGAGGTGAGCAGTGCTGGGTCCACTGACAGGTGGGAAACAGGCCCAGAGAGGAGGGTGGGCCTGCACAGGCTGCTGCCTCAGGGTGGGGAGCATCATTATCTGGGTGGCCAGGGTCTCCAGCAGAGTGAGCTGGCAGGAGTGAGGGGCGAGCCCGCTGTCCCTCAACCTCCCTGACAGGAAGCCTGTTGCTGGAGCCTTTCACACCTGAAGTCGGGGCTGAACCAGGCTGAGGACCCAAGAGACTGACTTCTCCAAGGTCAGCGGAAGGAGCCTTCAAAGCTAACTGTGTTCACCCAGCCCCATCTCACAGACTGGGAGACTGAGGCTCCCATCCAAGAGACACCCGGCTTGGGCTAAGAGGCTGGTGACTGACAGCTACATGGACACCTGGATAAAAATCCTGCCTTGCCCTGGATTAGGCAAGGACCCCCACATGGGTGCCCCAGCTTCTCCATCTAGAAAAGATGTTTGGGGAGGTAGGGGTCCCTGTGTCCCATCCGCAGGATAAACTCCTGGCACTTAGCAGATGGTTTTAAAAGCTCGGGTTGAGGGGCCTGGGTGCTGGCTCGGCTGGTCAAGTGCTTGCCTGGAAGCCTGAGGCCCTGGGTTCAAACCCCAGGATCCACATTTTTTAAAAACCCTGGCCCGGTTCCACAAACTCATGACCTCAGCACTGGGGAAGTAGAGTCAGGCAGACCCCTGGGGCTCACTAGCCAGCTAGCCCAGCCTACTTGGTGAGCTCCAGGCCAGTGAGAGACCCTGTCTCTAAGAAACAGTGGATAACCCCGAGGAACGCCTAAGGTAGACCTCTGGCTTCCACACCTCACACACAAAGAGCTGGTTGGTGAAGGTGTGTAATCCTCACACTGGGATGGCTGAAGCAAAGGGTTAAGAGCTTGAGGCTAACCTGGGCTACATGGCAAGAGCCTGATTGATGGAGCCTGGGTGAGTAGAACCTGGGTCTTGTTTATTGGGCGGAGTTCTAGCTTCACAAGAGGCAGAGAACACAGGAGGTGGATGGAAGTGATGTTTGCCCAGTACCAATGTCCTCAGTACCACTTATCCTGGGGTAGAGGGCTTGCCTACTATGTGTGAGTCTTTGTGTTCCATCCCTAGCAAGATACACACACACACACACACACACACACACACACACACACACACACACACACTGTGGGATGTCTTTCTGCATGCTGTGAATATATGCTGTTCCCATTGGTTAGTAAATAAAGCTGTTTTGGCCTATGGCGAGAAAGCTTATAGCCAGGCAGGAAATCCAAGTAGACATACAGAGAGAAGGGCGGAGTGAGGGAGATGCCAGCTGCCACCCAAGGAGCAGCAAGATGCCAGCAGACCGGTAACACCACGGCCACATGGCAACTTACAGATTAATAGAAATGGGTTAAGTTATAAGAGCTAGCTAGCAAGAAGCTTGAGCCATAGGCCATCCAGTTCATAATTAGTATAAGCCTCTGAGTGATTAATTTATAAGTGGCTGCAGGACTGAGTAGCCGGGCTGGACTGTAGAAACCTTCTGGCTACACACACACACACACACACACACACACACACACACACACACTCACACACAAACACCTGGTGTACTTCAGCATGGGAAGTGAAAACTCAGGGAAACGAGGTTAATTGAAAGCATGAAGACCTGCCCAGGTAGAAGAGACAGAGAGAGCAAGCGTGATGACGTACCCAGCAAACACGGGCTAGGGTCACCGACTACGATGGGTCCCCTGGTGGACTGGGACCCTCCTGCCTCTACCTGGAAAGACAAGAAGCAGTTGACCTCTAGCTGGGAGGCAAGAAACATATGAGGTCTTTAGTGACAGACCCATAGAGCCACAGGGCAAAGTGTTGATCCTGAATCCCACCCAGCTCCAGGATGGCTTACCTGGTGGGCCTGACCACGCCCCCTAGAGTGCCTTTTGGAGTACCTCCCTGCCACCCCATCCCCGGAGCTGAGGACTGAACCCAGGGCCTTGTGCTTTCTAGGCAAGCGCTCTACCACTGAGCTAAATCCCCAACCCCTGGAGTGCCTCTTATATACCAGGCCCAGGGCCACGTGCCACAGAGATCCTTGAGCAGTGAGTGGGGTTAGGACCAGCTTACAAAACAGGGCAATTGCACCTGACTTGACAGTTATTCCGGCAAAGCTCTGCCTCATCACCAGCCTGAGACGTCTCCTGCCAGCCTAGGAGGGAAAGAGCCTCACAGCACTGAGCAGAAAGCGCCCGAGAGGCCACTTATGGAAGATGCCATCGTTGGGAGGGTTCAAACCCAAGCAGCGGACCCTTCAGCAGAGCACAGCCGGCCGGACCACCATCTCTGCAGAGGACTGAGTTCCAGGCTTTGGACACGCGGCTCCTGTGGAAGACAGGCAGCTAGTTCCTCAAATGTTAAGAACGCAGTGGCACATGACAGCCATCCCACTCCTAAGGGACACAGCTGAAGGAACCGAAACGTGAGTGTCTGACCAAAACGTGAGAGTTCAGAGCAGTGTTATTCAAAATAGCTTAAAAGTGAGCCAGACGCTGAACACATGAAGCGGGCGGGTGTGTCCGTTCAATGATGAATACACTGTTTCACTGTATTCAACAGTGAAAAGGAACAACACGAATTCATGCCTCAACCCAGATGAACCTCAAAACATGAAGATGGGCGGATGTCCGTGCAGGATGCGCTGTAACAGTTTTGGTAGAAACATTTCATCCTGAGAGAAGCTCCTTAAGCAGGAAAGTCAACAACTCAAAGTAGCTTCAGGAAGTCCCTGAAACTGACCCGATTCATTAGGCTCCTCCCTGCCAGAGTAAGCTGAGCCAGGCTGCAAAGACTCAGGTAAGCTGAGCTACAAAGAAGGCCAAGAGTGGAGCATCTGCCTGGAAGAGGCAGAAACCAGCCAAGCTCACACTGTGATCCAGTGTCCCAAGTTTGTGAGCCGTCACCCACGCCAGGGTGGGCTTTGGTGATACAGCTGCCTTTGAGTCGTTTCTACCCTTTTAAGTAACCCCAATACAACTCATTGGCTCACCAAGTTGGACTTTGGTGGTATCTGTACGTCGATCTGTTGTGTGTTCCCTATCACGTGTGTGTTTCGTCTCCCCAGGGAAAGTTTTGTCACGCAATGGTGGGTGAAGGTGCTTGCCACCAAGCCTGACAACCTGAGCCCAGTCCTGCGGTTCCACGTAATAGAAGGAGAGAATCAATTCCTGTAAGCTGCCTTCTGACCTCCACATGCATGATGGCATGTGTGTGAGCACATAACTAAGTAAATGCAATTTTTTTTTTTTTTTTGGTTTTTGTTTTGTTTTTGAGACAGGGTTTCTCTGTGTAGCTTTGGAGCCTGTCCTGGAACTCGCTCTGTAGACCAGGCTGGCCTCGAACTCACAGAGATCTACCTGCCTCTGCCTCCCGAGTGCTGGGATTAAAGGCGTGCGCCACCACCACCCTGCATAAATACATAAATGTAATTTTTAAAGTGAAGAAGCCAGACCTGAGAGGCCGTACATTGTGTGGCTGAATGTTCAGGACAAGACTCCATAGAGACAGTAGTTGTGGGTGCAGAGCTGGGGGGGAGGGGAAGAAGATGGGACCACAGGTGACAGCCAGGGGGCTGGGGGCTTGTTTTTAGGGTGATGAAAACGCTGTGGAGTTGACTGTGATGATGGCCCTCGGATCTACGAATATCCCAAAGATGGCTGCATCGCCTGCCTCACGTGGGATGTGATTGTGTCCTAGGCTGTCAGGAAAGATTAAAAGAAAATCTGGTCTCTGGTGTCAAACAGTTCCAGGTGTGGTTCTACCATACTTCTAAGCTGTGCGACCCTGGGCAGAGATGGCCCTGCCTCCCCGAGCCTGGCTTCCCTGTCCTGTGTGATGGGACAGTAACCTCGTGGGTCGGGAGGATTGATTACAACAGTGTTCATGAGGCCTGGGTAGCGCCTGTGAATTCTGTAACTGCCCACTAGACAGCCGTGCTCAGTGGTGGGGTGTGGTCTGAGAAAGTTTTCATCAGGCAGATTTACTTCTCTAGAAATATCTCAGTGTGTGTCCACACGGACTAAGTTGGCTATGGTGTCCCTGGGCAGTAGAGTGCCATAGTCCCTCATGGTACTTGTGCTCTGTCCTTGGCCCACATGCCATTATTCCATACAAGACTCTCAGGGTGACAACACACTGCCCTAACCTGATCAATGTCATGTGCGCTCCATGTTTTCCAAGGCCTTATGTAGTTCAGTGTCAAGCTTCCCAGTGACCCTGTGAGCCGGCTTGAGTGTCCCGACTTTACAGATGACTGCAACAGCAAATATTGCTAACAGGGCTCTCCTCCTCTCCCCCACTGCTCCCCTGTGCCCCCACCCCTGCCTATCTCCCCTAGGACCCCCTCAGTCCCGCCCTACACTAGGTCCAAGGGTTACTGACTGGGTCCCCGGGAGCCTAGAGTAGTTCCTCCAATTATAGACAGAGCCGGAACTGAAGCAGAATAGAAAAAGGAAACCAGGCTGGAAAGATGGCCCAGCAGTTAACAGCACTGGCCGCTCTTACAGGGGACCCAGGTTCAGTTCCCAGCACCCACATGGTGGCTCACAACTGCCTACAACTCCGGGTCCAGGGGATCAGGCGCCCTCTTCTGGCCTCTGTAGGCACCTGCATGCATGTGGTGCATATAGACTCAGAAAGACATGCATAGAAAAAAGAAAAGGAGCCGGGCCGTGGTAGCGCACGCCTTTAATCCCAGCACTCGGGAGGCAGAGGCAGGTGAATCTCTGTGAGTTCAAGGCCAGCCTGGTCTACAAAGTGAGTTCCAGGAAAGGCGCAAAGCTACACAGAGAAACCCTGTCTCGAAAAACCAAAAAAAAAGAAAAGAAAAAAGAAAAGGGAGGAAGAGAGGGAGGGAGGGAGGGAGGGAGGGAGGGAGGGAAGGAAGGAAGGAAGGAAGGAAGGAAGGAAGGAAGGAAGGAAGGAAGGAAGGAAGGAAGGAAGGAAGGGTAAATAAGGGAGCCATGAAAAGGGGAGAGGGCCTGACCGGGCATGTAGCCTGCCTTCCTTGGTGACCGGGGTCAACTTTGGCACAACTGATAAACCAGAGTTGCCTACAGAGATAATGTGTTTTCCTCAGACACCTCAAACAAGGATGTTAAATGCAGCCAATGAGGGTTGCTCACTTAGGGTCAGCATGTCTTGACCTCGAGTTTGGCCACCCCCAAATCTAAATGAACAGTGCAACCTCCTTGAAACACACCTTACAATTTCATTTACAAAAAGAAATGCTTAAAAAAAAAAGTTTCTAACACAGGCTGGCCTCAAATCCACTAGGAAGCCGAGGATGACCTTGAACTTCTGAACTTCTGACCCTCCCAAGTGCTAGGATTACAGACCTAATTACAAGCTTGCTCTAAGTGGTGCAGGGAACAGATCCCGTGCTTCAAGTGAGCAGCATCCCAGCCCACTAAGGAAATCTTTGGGGGAGCAACCAGCTCATACATTTCTGCTTCATTTTTAAACTGAAATTTTAAGCTTGGCTTAATCTTTAAATGTTGTTATAAATTATTTCCTTTCAGCAATATAAATATGGCATATATATTTACACATGCACACACATACACTCCTACACACTAGGACTGGGAAATGTGCATTTATGTAGCTCTTGCTGTGTGCCAAGTACTGTGCAGACCTTTGTCTTCTTGAACTCCTGGATACAGGAGAGGAAGCATATACCCAGAGAGACAAAGACATCTACCCAGAGCCACACAGCCCAGACTAGGGTCAGATGAGCTCCCCACGAAGTCACACCCCCATCTCTTCCCAGAAGCCATGGAGACATAGGGTCCAGGGAGGCTGGGGATGATGAGTTGGTTTGTATACCTTGGTCTTGAAAAGAGCTGGCTTTCTTCCCAGAGCCGGAGACTCCACCCTGCCAAAGACCCAGCTTCAATCAGGCCCTTCTGGAATTCTCCCTAGGGCAGAAACCTGAGGCCAGGTGGGGAGGAAGCCCGTCTCCTCAGATGACCGTTACCATGGGCGCAGCCACTCAAAGGGCTTAGCCGCTGGGTGTGATGCCATTCCTCTGGGCAGCTGGCCTGGAAGCCTGTGGGTGTGGCTTAGCCACAGCTGGCCAGGGGCACTTCAGAGATCGAATTGGGAGGGAGAGGACATTAGGGCTTCTGAAACAGGGGCCCCTGGATGGCTGCTGGTGTGGATGAAGGTCTGTGAGATGTGGATAGCCTGTCTGGAGCTCTTTTGGAGACGAAGTCGCAAGTATTCCTGGCTTGCTTTGAATTTGCTATGGCGCTGAGGGTGACCTCAAACTTCTGATCTTCCTGCTACCACCTCCCGAGTCTAGGATAGGTATATGCCAGCCACCACATGCAGTCTATGCGATGCTGGAGTTTTACCTGCCTTTGCTGAATGCTCTACCAACTGGGCTGTAGTCCCAGCCCCGGGACCATGACTTGGAAGACAACACCACCACCACCCTATCAGGTCTGCCCACAAAGGCAGGTGATACAGGTGCCTGTGTCTGTGCCAGCAGGAAAGAGCCAGGCGTTTATTACTACAGGGCAGGGCACAGCTGTTTTCTGGAGTCCATAATGGGGGCCTCCTTGAGCACCTGCCGAACAGCTGCTTACGGTGTAAACTTGTCAATCGTCTTCTCAGGAGTGACAAGACAGTTCCCTGTTCTGAGGACAGAACCCAAACCCTCCTGGCTAAACTCAGCCTCTAGAGGAGGAACATCTTTCCTAGACCGTCTACCTCTGGCTACCTGGGCCTCTCTTTGTCCCTAAGACATCCCAACTCCGTGTCTGGGGCATGGCTCAGTGGCAGAACTTGCCTGACCAGGAAAGACAGAATTCTCCCGTCCTCCCCTACTCCCTGGCCTCTACACTAGCTATGACCAGCCTCTCTCCAGAGCCTGCTCAGGCTTCAGCTCTAACACCACCTCTTCAGAGAGCTCATCCAACCCCTAGTTTAAATCAGGACTCCACAGATATTCCCATGACACGGCCCTGTCTGCCATTCACTGTCTAGCTTTATGACTCTCCTCCTCTGCTCTGTGCCTGGGGACGGGCGCCTGTGTGCCTTGTTGCAAGAGTCTCTGAGCCTGGCAGGGTCCAGCACAGAGTAGGTGCTCAGTACACAAGAGCCATCTCTCCAGTCCCAACACTTCTCATGTTTAACCACACAGCAGAGCCTTCCAGGCAATCATCTCTAACCAAGGAATGAGCTATGGTTAGTCACCAAGTAGCCACGACTGTCAGCCTTCTCCGGAGCTCAAAGCTGCATGGAGCCCCTGCATGTGTGGCCCCATCCCAGGCCACAGAGGGCCGATGTGACTTCATAGCTAGGACAAGCCAGAGGCTGGTCTTAGGACTCAGGTGTCCATTGCAGACTAACAGAACCACGGACCCTCCCAAGTGCTGGGTTGCAGATATACACCATTACACCTGGCTTCTGAGCTGTTCTTTATCGATATGTTGGCACAGGCTCGGCTGTGTGGTTAAGAATGAGATGGAGAGATGGCTCAGCGGTTAGGGACACCGACTGCTCTTCAAGAAGACCCTGGGTTCAAGTCCCAGCAGCCACAGGCAGATAACAACTGTCTGTAACTCCAAGATCTGACACCCTCACACAGACACACCTGCAGGCAAAACACCAATGCACATAAAATAAAAGTAAAATAAAATTAAAGAAAAAAAATAAGTGGGGGCTGGGATGTCCCTTCAGGAGCTCTGGCCAGGTGGTAAAATCACAATAAATAAAAAATATCAGCGAAGGTGATTGTCGATCATGTCCTGTGCATCGGGCATTTTATTAAATTAAAATAAATTATGTGACTGCATGAGTGTCTTTTGCCTGCCGGTACGTGTGTGCACCACGTGCATGGCAGTGCCCACAGAGGTCAGAAGAGGACGTCTACGCCATGGCACTGGAGTTACAGCCGGTTGTCACCCTCAGTGGGTCCTAGGAATGGAACCTGGGTCTTCTGGAAGAGCAGCCATCTCCTCCAGCCCTATTTTATTGTCTTGTTGGTTTGTTTTTGCGTCGGGCATTTCCACACAGTACTTTACATAGTCCTGAAGAGCAGAGATGCTCCTGTCTTGTACACGTGGGGACACTGGGACTTCCGAGAGGCCGACTGAAAAGAGCCAGGGCACTGGACTTGCATCCAGGAACTGTCAGGTGCTGATGGCGCTGCAGCGGCGACAGTAAAAGTGACAGGACTTTTGCAGGACTACCCCCAAGCCAGAACGCGGAAGCCGGCTGGGCTCGCCCACTGTGGGCGTGGCCACGCGCGGGGCTGGGAGGCCCCGCCCCCCGGCTCCCCAGCAGCCGCGCGTGCCGACAGCGCCACCTACCCGGATCCGCGGGAACTGTGGGCACGGTTCCATTGGCCGGGCTAGGGTCTGTCTGTGCTGCAACAGCGTGGGGTGGGGATGGGGTCGCAGGAGCTCTATACTCGGTCACATCACACACACGCCCTCCACTTGGGGGTGCAGTTTTTAACACTCGCCAAGCGGCTCCCAAACCCCTGCAGTCCGCGCTTATAGATCCTGCGGTAAGATTTATGCTTAAACCTGGTAAGATCTCGGCGTTACAGATAGGGAAACTGAGGCCGGAGGCGTGGAGGAAGCTTTGGTCTGTCGTCGGTAAGAGGCACACGTTGGAAGGAGTTTGAGACTAGTCCTTCTAAATGAATGACTCAACCAGCAGATAGATCGAGGGGCAAGCTCCGGGCGGTTGGAGTTTCTTGGCAGTAAGGGGTTCCTTGGGGGATACCTAAAGGGTTCTTTGGGAGTCGTGGGGCATATACTCAGGTGGGAGTCCCTTGTGGCGTGCCGGGGCGGGGGTTTCTCCTCTGGTAAGTGGGGCTTCTGACATCCCAGGTGGCTGTGAACTAATGTGTTAAAAGCACCTTTGCTGGGCCTGGTATACAGTCTGTGCTCATTGTATCTACTTTCTCTCCCTGCCCCAGGCAGAACTCAGTGGCCCAAGGACAAGGGTGAGCTAGCTGCCTGTCTCTGGGCTCAAAATATCCCAGCAGGTGCCTGGAGTGAAGAAGGCTAGCCCTGGGCAAGTCTCCCTTCCAAATGAAAGTGCCCCCAGACCTCACTGTCGTACATCAGAGCTAGAGGGAAGACACAGAATTCTTTTGGTTGGCAGAGTGTTGTGTTTCTAGGAGGCCCAGGTTCCGAAAGCAATTACTGGGTAGGAAGAACAGCGGCCTTCTGAGTTTCAGTGATATTAAAACAGATCATGGGGGGGGGGGCTGGAAGGGAGAGAACAAGGGAAACTGTGGCTATTATGTAGAACCAAATAGTATTGTAAAGTAAATAATAATAATAATAAAAAACAAAAACAAAACTAAACTAAAAAAACAGATCATGAAGTAGGAGACAGTGAACGTCTTGATTCAGGCTTCCATCCCTCAGTCGTATCTGAGGCAGCCTTCCAAATCTGGTATCTGGAGGCTCAAGCCCCTTGAGGTGATCCATAATTTCCAGGGTGAAGCCCCAAAACCATAGTAACAGTGTGTGACCCAGAGTGGGTCCCACCACTGTGTCTGTGCCCTGGCGTATCCACTTCCGGCCCACACCCTGACTTCCTTGCGAGTTGATTCAAGGTGCATCCAGGGGTGTGGCACCTCACCTGCAGCCCGACCTACTCTGGGTACTGAGTCACCTTGTACACTAAAACTGTCCAGTCTGGAGAGCGGAGGTCAAGGAAAGCATTTCCTTCTCCATGTAACCCTGGTAGCAGAGAAAGGGTCAGCCTTTGGTCAGAGGGCTGAGCAGAAACCAAGGCAAATGGAGAATGTGCCCTTCCCTCCTTTCTAGCCAAGGGACGGTCATTTTTTTTTTTTTTTGTCTTTGCTTTTTTTTTGTGATATATATTTTTTATTTTACAATACCATTCAATTCTACATATCAGCCATGGGTTCCCCTATTCTCCCCCCTCCCACGCCCTCCCCTTACCCCCAGCCCACCCTCCATTCCCACCTCCTCCAGGACAAGTCCTCCCCCGAGGACTGTGATCAACTTGGTAGACTCAGTCCAGGGAGGTCCAGTCCCTTCCTCCCAGACTAAGCCAAGTGTCCCTGCATAAGTTCCTGGTTTCAAACAGCCAATTCATGCATTGAGCACAGGACTTGGTCCCACTGCCTAGATGCCTCCCAAACTGATCAAGCCAATCAACTGTCTCACCTATTCAGAGGGCCTGATCCAGCTGGGAGCCCCTCAGCCTTTGGTTCATAGTTCATGTGTTTCTATTCATTTGGCTATTTTTTTTCAATAATTGAGTAAAACTGAAATTTATTATAAGCCACAGTCGTCCTAGGGACTTCCATGCTATATATATATATAGCCTTTATGGTTCTATGGGTTGTGGTCTGATTGTTCATTTTATATCTAGAATCCACCAATGAGTGAGTACATACCATAACTGTCTTTCTGGGTTTGGGTTACCTCACTCAGGATGATTTTTTCTAGTTCCATCCATTTGCCTGCAAATTTCATGCTTTCATTGTTTTTCTCTGCTGAGTAGTACTCCATTGTGTATATGTACCACATTTTTTTCATCCATTCTTCCGTTGATGGGCATCTAGGCTGTTTCCAGGTTCTGGCTATTACAAATAGTGCTGCTATGAACATAGATGAGCATGTACCTTTATGGTATGTATCAGCATTCTTTGGGTATATGCCCAAGAGTGGTATGGCTGGGTCTTGAGGTAGTTCGATTCCTAATTTTCTGAGAAACCGCCATACTGATTTCCACAGTGGTTGTACAAGTTTACATTCCCACCAACAGTGGAGGAGTGTTCCCTTTGCTCCACATCCTCTCCAACATTGGTTGTCATTGGTGTTTTTGATCTTAGCCATTCTAACAGGTGTAAGGTGGTATCTCAGAGTCGTTTTGATTTGCATTTCTCTGATGATTAAGGATGTTGAGCATTTCTTTAAATGTCTTTCAGCCATTTGTAGTTCTTGTTTTGTGAATTCTCTGTTTAGCTCTTTAGCCCATTTTTTAATTGGACTGTTCAGTGCTTTGATGTCTAGTTTCTTGAGTTCTTTATATATTGTGGAGATCAATCCTCTGTCAGATGTGGGATTGGTGAAGATCTTTTCCCAATCTGTTGGCTGTCTTTTTGTCTTATTGACTGTGTCTTTTGCCCTGCAAAAGCTTCTCAGTTTTGAGAGGTCCCATTTATTAATGGTTGTGCTCAGGGTCTGTGCTGTCAGTGTTTTATTTAGGAAATGGTCTCCAGTGCCAATGCGTTCAAGAGTGCTTCCTATTTTCTTTTCTATTAAGTTTAGTGTAACTGGATTTATGTTTAGGTCTTTGATCCACTTGGACTTGAGTTTTGTGCATGGTGACAGATATGGATCTATTTGTAATCTTTTACATATTGACATCCAGTTATGCCAGCACCATTTGTTGAAGATACTTTCTTTGTTCCATTGTATAGTTTTGGCTCCTTTGTCAAAAACCAGGTGTTCATATGTGCATGGATTAATGTCAGGGTCTTCAATTCGATTCCATTGGTCCGTATGTCTGTTTTTATACCAGTACCAAGCTGTTTTTATTACTATGGCTCTATAGTAGAGTTTGAGGTCCGGGATGGTGATGCCTCCAAGGGTTGCTTTATCATATAGGATTCTTTTAGCTATCCTGGGTCTTTTGTTTTTCCATATAAAGTTGAGTATTTTTCTTTCCAAGTCTGTGAAGAATTGTGTTGGGATTTTGATGGGGATTGCATTGAATCTGTAGATTGCTTTTGGTAAGATTGCCATTTTTACTATGTTAATCCTACCTACCCATGAGCATGGGAGATCCTTCCATTTTCTGATATCTTCTTCAATTTCTTTCTTTAGACATTTAAAGTTCTTATCAAAAAGGTCTTTCACTTGTTTAGTTAGTGTTATCCCAAGGTATTTTATATTATTTGTGGCTATTGTAAAGGGTGATGTTTCTCTGACTTCTTTCTCAGCCCTTTTATCATTTGTGTATAGGAGGGCTACTGATTTTTTTGAGTTGATCTTGTATCCTGCCACTTTACTGAAGGAGTTTATCAGCTGTAGAAGTTCCCTGGTAGAGTTTTTGGGGTCACTTATGTATACTATCATATCATCTGCAAATAGTGAAAGTTTGACTTCTTCCTTGCCAATTTGTATCCCTTTGATCTCCTTTTCTTGTCTTATTGCTCTAGCTAGAACTTCTAGTACTATATTGAATAAATATGGGGAGAGTGGACAGCCTTGTCTTGTTCCTGAATTTAGTGGTATCGCTTTGAGTTTCTCTCCATTTAATTTGATGTTTGCTGTTGGCTTGCTATAAATTGCTTTTATTATGTTTAGAAATGTTCCTTGTATTCCTATTCTTTCTAAGACCTTTATCATGAAGGGGTGTTGGATTTTGTCAAAGGCTTTTTCAGCATCTAGGGAGATGATCATGTGGTTTTTTTCTTTCAGTTTGTTTATATGGTGTATTACATTGACTGATTTCCGTATGTTGAACCATCCTTGCATCCCTGGGATGAATCCTACTTGGTCGTGATGGATGATTGTTTTGATGTATTCTTGGATTCGGTTTGCCAATATTTTGTTGAGTATTTTTGCATCAATGTTCATGAGGGAGATTGGTCTGTAGTTCTCTTTCTTTGTTGCATCTTTGTGTGGTTTGGGTATCAGGGTAATTGTAGCCTCATAAAAAGAGTTTGGTAGTGTTCCTTCTGTTTCTATTGTGTGGAACACTTTGAAGAGGATTGGTATTAGTTCTACTTTGAAAGTCTGGTAGAATTCTGCACTGAAACCATCTGGTCCTGGGCTTTTTTTAGTTGGGAGACTTTTGATGACTGTTTCTATTTCTTTAGGGGTTATTGGTCTATTTAAATGGTTTATCTGGTCTTGATTTAATTTTGGTATTTGGTATTTATCCAGAAAATTGTCCATTTCTTCCTGGTTTTCCATTTTTGTGGAGTACAGGTTTTTGAAGTATGATCTGATGATTCTCTGGATTTCCTCATTGTCTGTTGTTATGTCTCCCTTTTCATTTCTGATTTTGTGAATTTGGGTGCTCTCTCTTTGCCTTTTGGTTAATTTGGCTAGTGGTTTGTCTATCTTGTTGATTTTTTCAAAGAACCAACTCTTTGTTTCATTGATTTTTTGTATTGTTCTCTTGTTTTCTATTTCGTTGATTTCAGCCCTCAATTTGATTATTTCCTGGCGTCTATTTCTCCTGGGTGAGTTTGTTTCTTTTTGTTCTAGAGCTTTCAGTTGTGCTGTTAATTCCTTGGTATGGGATTGCTCCATCTTCTTTATGTGTGCATTTAGAGCTATGAATTTTCCTCTTAGCACTGCTTTCATAGTGTCCCATAAGTTTGGGTATGTTGTACTTTCATTTTCATTGAATTCTAGGAACTCTTTAATTTCTGTCTTTATTTCTTCCTTGACCCATTGATGTTTCAGGTGGGCATTATTCAGTTTCCATGAGTTTGTGGGTTTTCTATAATTTTTGTTGTTATTGAGTTCTAATTTTAAGGCATGGTGGTCTGATAAGATACAGGAGGTTATTCCATTTTTTTTGTATCTGTTGAGATTTGTTTTGTGTCCAAGCATGTGGTCAATTTTTGAGAAGGTTCCATGGGGTGCTGAGAAGAAGGTATATTCTTTTGTGTTAGGATGGAATATTCTGTAGATATCTATTAGGTCCATTTGAGTCATAACATCTGTTAGGTCCTTTATTTCTTTGTTAAGTTTCAGTCTGGTAGATCTATCTTTTGGTGAGAGTGGTGTGTTAAAATCTCCCACTACTAATGTGTGGGGTTTGATGTGCGTTTTAAACTTTAGTAGTGTTTCTTTTATGAATGTGGGTGCTTTTGTATTTGGAGCATAAATGTTTAGAATCAAGACTTCATCTTGGTGGATTTTTCCCGTGATGAATATGTAATGTCCATCCTGGTCTCTTTTGATTGATTTTAGTTTGAAGTCTATTTTATTAGATATTAGGATAGCTACACCAGCTTGTTTCTTAGGTCCATTTGCTTGGAAAACCTTTTCCCAGCCCTTTACTCGGAGGTAGTGTCTGTCTTTGGAGTTAAGGTGTGTTTCTTGTATGCAGCATATGGATGGGTCCTGTTTTCTTATCCATTCTGTTAGCCTGTGTCTTTTTATAGGTGAGTTGAGACATTGATATTGATGGATATTAATGACCAGTGATTGTTAATTCCTGTTATTTTTTTGGTTGTGTTGTGTTGTCCTTCTGTGGTGTATGTTGGTGTAGGATTATCTATTGCTTGATTTTTCATGGATGTGTTTAGCTTCTTTGGGTTGAATTTTCCCTTCTAGTGCTTTCTGTAGGGCTGGGTTTGTGGACAGGTATTGATTAAATCTGGTTTTATCCTGGAATATTTTGTTTACTCCACCTATGGTGATTGAGAGTTTTGCTGGGTATAATAGTCTGGGTTGGCATCCGTGGTCTCTTAGTGTCTGCATGAGGTTTGTCCATGATCTTCTAGCTTTCATAGTCTCTATTGAGTAGTCTGGTGTTATTCTGATGGGTTTGCCTTTATATGTTACTTGGTCCTTTTCCTTTGCAGCTCTTAATATTTTTTCTTTATTCTGTGTGTTTAGTGTTTTGATTATTATGTGGCGAGGGGACTTTTTTTTTGGATCCAGCCTATTCGGTGTTCTGTAAGCTTCTTGTATCTTCATAGGTATTTCTTTCTTTAGGTTAGGAAAGTTTTCTTCTATGATTTTGTTGAATATATTTTCTGTGCCTTTGAGTTGGTATTCTTCTCCTTCTTCTATCCCTATTATTCTTAGGTTTGGTCTTTTCATGGTGTCCCAAATTTCCTGGACGTTTTGTGTTACGACTTTTTTGTCTTTATTGTTTTCTTTGACTGACGAATCTATTTTCTCTATCATGTCTTCAGCGTCAGAGATTCTCTGTTCCATTTCTTGCAATCGGTTGGTTATGCTTGTTTCTGTAGTTCCTGTTCGTTTTGTCAGGGTTTCTATTTCCAGCATTCCCTCAGCATGTGTTTTCTTTATTGTCTCAAATTCATTTTTCAGATCTTGGAATGTTTCTTTCATCTGTTTAATTGCTTTTTCTTGGCTTGATTTGATTTCTTCCCATTTTTTGTTCGTTTTTTCTTCCATTTCTTTAAGGGAGTTTTTTATTTCCTCTTTAATGGAGTTTTTCATTTCCTCTTTAAGGGAAGTTTTTATTTCCTCTTTAAGGGAGTTTTTTATTTCCTCTTTAAGGAAAGTTTTTATTTCCTCTTTAAGGTAGTTTTTTCAATTCCTCTTTAAGGAAAGTTTTTATTTCCTCATTGAGGGAATGTTTTATTTCTTCTTTAAGGGCCTCTATCATCTTCTTAATGTCATTTTTAGGGTTGATTTCTTCTGTTTCTTCTGTCATGGTATGTTTAGGTCTTGCAGGTGTAGAATCACTAGGTTCTGATGTTGCCATATAGGTCTTTATGTTGTTGCCTGTATTTTTGCACTGGCGTCTACTCATCTCTTCCTCTGTGAGGTGCAGGTGGTGTCTGTGTCTGAGAGTGCCTCTCTTGTTCTAATTTTTAGTCTTGGTTTAGTAGTGGTTCTTGGTTAAATTGGTGCTATTGGGCTATTTCTTCAGGGGCAGCTGATTTCGATCGGTGAATTATATACTTATGATTCTGGTGATCTGGTTTGGTGTCTGGGTAGCGCCTTCTTCTGTGTTCCCAGGTCACGTTTTGTTCATTTGTCAACTCCTCAGCTGATCTTGATTCCTCAGACTTTAAACTGTAGGCATCTGAATCCTCTCCCAGATGGGTTTCAGCTGAGCAGGGTAGTCTCACCAACACCTCCAAATTGTTGGGTTTCACAGGATCAGCAGCTGGGCCCTGGGTTGTTCTCAGACGGAGTGTTCAGATTCGTTCTGGTTCTGACCCACCGAGATAGCTTCTTCCCCAGATGTTGGGGTTAGGGGCGTCCCTGTTCCAAGCTGGGTCTGCTTGTCTCCGTCCCTGGGCCTGTTTACCTCTGCAGTCCGCCACCGGGCCTGTATGTCCCTGTCAGCTGCTGCTGGGCCTGTCTGCCTCTGGAGGCCGCCACCGGGCTTGAATGTCTCTGCAGGCTGCAGCCGGGACTGAATGTCCCTGTCGGCCGCTGCCGCCGGGACTGAATGTCCCTGTCGGCCGCTGCCGCCGGGCCCGTTTACCTCAGCGGGCCGCTGCTGGGCCGTCTACCTCCACAGGCCGCCGCCACAGGCCTACCTGCGTCTGCTTGTCTCTGCTGCTGGGCCTGTCTACCCCTGTGGGCCGCCGCCGGGCCTGAATGTCTCTGCCGGCTGCCGCCGGGCCTGAATGTCCCTGTCGGCCGCTGCCGCCGGGTCCGTTTACCTCAGCAGGCCGCCGCTGGGCCTGTCTACCTCTGTGGGCTGCCGCTGGGCCTGAATGTCTCTGCCGGCTGCCGCCGGGCCTGAATGTCCCTGTCGGCCGCTGCCGCCAGGTCCGTTTACCTCAGCAGACCGCCGCTGGGCCTGTCTACCTCTGTGGGCCGCCGCTGGGCCTGAATGTCTCTGTCGGCCGCTGCCGCCGGGCCCGTTTACCTCAGCGGGCTGCTGCTGGGCCCGTCTACCTCTGTGGGCTGCCGCTGGGCCTGAATGTCTCTGCCGGCTGCCGCCGGGTCTGAGTATCCCTGTCGGCTGCCACCGCTGGGCCCGTCTACCTCCATGGGCCCCCGCCGCAGGCCTACCTGCGTCTGCTTGTCTCTGCCGCCGGGCCTGTCTACCTCTGTGGGCCGCCGCTGGGCCTGAATGTCTCTGCCGACTGCCGCCGGGCCTGAATATCCCTGTCGGCCGCTGCCGCCGGGCCCGTTTACCTCAGAGGGCTGCTGCTGGGCCCGTCTACCTCCACGGGCCGCCGCAGGCCTACCTGCGTCTGCTTGTCTCTGCCGCCGGGCCTGTGTACCTCTGTGGGCCGCCGCTGGGCCTGAATGTCTCTGCCGGCTGCCGCCGGGCCTGAATGTCCCTGTCGGCCGCTGCCGCCCGGTCCGTTTACCTCAGCAGGCCGCCGCTGGGCCCGTCTACCTCTGTGGGCTGCCGCTGGGCCTGAATGTC
The DNA here is from genome assembly GCF_004664715.2 of Peromyscus leucopus. Lineage (NCBI taxonomy): Eukaryota > Metazoa > Chordata > Mammalia > Rodentia > Cricetidae > Peromyscus > Peromyscus leucopus. Next base: position 5,180,068 of record NC_051082.1, read on the forward strand.
TCTGCCGGCTGCCGCCGGGTCTGAGTATCCCTGTCGGCTGCCACCGCTGGGCCCGTCTACCTCCACGGGCCCCCGCCGCAGGCCTACCTGCGTCTGCTTGTCTCTGCCGCCGGGCCTGTCTACCTCTGTGGGCCGCCGCTGGGCCTGAATGTCTCTGCCGGCTGCCGCCGGGCCTGAATGTCTCTGTCGGCCGCTGCCGCCGGGCCCGTTTACCTCAGCGGGCTGCTGCTGGGCCCGTCTACCTCCACGGGCCGCCGCAGGCCTACCTGCGTCTGCTTGTCTCTGCCGCCGGGCCTGTCTACCTCTGTGGGCCGTTGCTGGGCCTGAATGTCTCTGCCGGCTGCCGCCGGGCCTGAATGTCCCTGTCGGCCGCTGTCGCCGGGTCCGTTTACCTCAGCGGGCCGCCGCTGGGCCCGTCTACCTCTGTGGGCTGCCGCTGGGCCTGAATGTCTCTGCCGGCTGCCGCCGGGTCTGAGTATCCCTGTCGGCTGTCACCGCTGGGCCCGCGGGACGGTCATTTTAAGAACCATGATTCTCTCTCCCCCCTCCTCTCTTGCCTGGGATCACAATCCTCAAACCTCAGCCTCTGAGGTGCTGGAATTACAGGCACATGCCCCCATGTCTGGCTCCTGGTGCCTCCAAAGGAGTTAGTTACATACGTGATTTTTCTGGGAAACCTCTCAGTGTCTCTTATGTGGCCACCAATTGTATTTTTTTTAAATCAGAGGCCAGGAGACAGGTCCTTGTCAGGTTGGCTTTAGGGTCCCCGTTCTAGTCTGCTTTCTGTGGCTGTGGTCGAACCTCAGACCAAAAGCACCTTGCGGGATAAAGAATTTATGTGGCTCACAGGTCACAGTCCATCAGAGAGGGAAGTCAAGGCAGGAGCCTGGAGATGGGTACTGAAGCATAGACCACAGAGCAACAATGCTTACTCCTTCTTTTCTTATACCGCAGACCCTCCTGCCTGGGGTTGACTGGGCCCTCCTGCACCAATTAGCAGTCGAGAAAATGCACCACAGGCCTATCAGAAGGAGGCAGTTCCTCAGTTGAGGGTCCCTCTTCCCAGGTGTGCCAAGTTAACGACTATGAGACTCCCCAGTTGTAACCTCTGATGCAGAATATAATAAAAGAGTCAAGAGCCACAGAAGCACCCAGATACGATTTCAAAATATAGATTTATTTATTAAGGATTATTTAATTTCTGCATAAAAATCACCAATTGTTCCTCATTGGGTTTTTTTCTTTTTTTCTTTAACACACATCAATTCTTTCAGGGTCTGTTTACCCCAATACTTTAAAAAATAGAGCTCTTTTTAGCGCCAGAAGGACAGTTAAGGCAGCAAGGTAGTTTCTTGGGTCTCCACAGCTGGAGGGCTCCCATGACAGGCAGTTTCTTAGGTTGGAGAAGCCATCCCTGAAGATAATAATTATGCAGGAGAATGCGAATACAGTCTCGTATGGTCACCTGTGTGTGCCTAGTCACTCGTTTGAAAAGGCTTGCTGGTACATTTCGGCTTTAAAAAAAAACAAAAAACAAAAAACAAAAACCTGTCTGACCAGACAGAGTGCAAGAAAAAGAGAGAACAGGGCTGGCATGGCGGATGTGCAGCCATGTGAGGGCTCCCACCAGCTTGCTTTTTTAAACAGACACCACAGTCGGGCCCCTGCTGAACTTCCAATCAGACGCCGTTGTCCTCCAAACATCGAAGACATCCTTGGGCCAGATGGACCAGGTTTCTTTGCTGGGTGAGGTGTATGTCTCCCCCGAGCTGGGCAGAGGAAGAGAAGACAGAAAACCCTAGGAACTGATCGTTAGCCACGTTAATTGGTTTTGACCACACTGGAGGGAAGGGTGTGCTCAGCCTGGGCTGCTGGGCAAACCGGAGTTAGGTGTTTATTGCTCCATTAGAACAGGCAAGAAACAAACACAAAAGCAAATGACCTCTAGCAAGCTGCGGCTGCCCCTGCAGACCTGGGCTGACCTGGAAGCTGACCCGGGGACCCCAGCTTGATTCACAGTGATTCGGGGTTGCTTGCTCCCACTCGGGGCTGTGTGTCCGGGCGCCTACACCGTGTAGTCAAGCTCCGCGTTCATCTTGGTGTACATGTCATAGATGGCGTCGATGGTGGCCGTGTAGTTGACCAGGAAGAGGCGGACCTTCTCCAGGCACTCCTCCTCCGTCACGTTCTGCCCCTTGGAGAGCGCCTTCAGGAAGTCAGACTTGTAGGGCGCTGCGTACAGTGCAGCCTTGAGAGGGAAGAGGGAAGGCAGGTGCGGCATTAATGGGGCAAGACCAGGCTGGCACACCGGGCACCCAAGGCTGGCACACCGGGCACCCAGGGCTGGCACACCGGGCACCCAGGGCTGGCACACCGGGCACCCGGAGGCCTGAGTCCCTGACACTTGTGCTGGGCTAGTCTCTCTGCTTATGTTGGAAGGGAAAAGAAAAGAAAAGTGCATGTTCCCTCCCCCTTTAAGGGACACCAGCTTGGGGGACAGACAGACAGACAGAAGACTGTAGCTTGTGCCTCGAGTAAGTTCCTTAGCTGCATCCACTCAATTTGGTTGCTTCTGTTAAGATTAGGGAGGAGATAGCCAAGCAAGGTGGCACACCTTTTAGTCCCAGCCCTCGGGAGGCAGAGGCAGGAGGAGCTCTGTGAGTTGGAGGCCAGCCTGCTCTACAGAGTGAATTCTAGGCCAGCCTGGGCTACATAGTAAGACCCTGTCTCATAAACACAAAACCACACAACAAAATGATTAGGGAGGTTGTGTGAATCACCCCGCATGGCACGGGGCACACAGGTGCCCAGTGTAGCACCAGGCACACATCTTTCTGTCCTGGGCTAAATTTGACGGCTGCTTCAATACTTCAAAAGGCAGAGAACCAGAAACTCACAGAACCTAAGAGCCTTAGAGGACAAAGACGCAGCCAGATAAAACACCCAGACCCTGGTTTGTGGGGCGAAGGGGGGGGGATCACACATGATGAAGACAGTAGTTGCTTTGGGGCCCTGAACCTAAGCCACATGCTGCACACTGTGCGGAAGTCTGGAGGTGTGAGAGACGAGGCCACTGAGGCTCGGGGAGGCAGGCTCCCAGGTGCCAGCTTTTATTTCTGAGATGGGTTCTGACTATGTTGCCCAGGCTAGCCTAGAACGCCTGTGCTCTACGATCATCCTGGGAAGAGGTGCGGCTGCCAGCCAGGCCCAGGCTGAACCGTGGGACTTTGAGATCATCATAGGGCCGAGTGGGAAACAGCGCCCACTACTGGTGCACCTGCAGGTGGCTGGGGTGGCCCATGGGACACTGTCATTCCTGAGGGTGTGAGAGTGGGCTGCTCAAGATGACCCCTGAACCTAGCCATGCCCCGGTAGAAGGCCCAGGGGTGGTCACACTTCCTGCGTCATGACCTGTTCTTGCCTGAACCCAGCCTGCCTTGGGACCCTTCCTGTTAGAGCCTGGGATTCCTGGGGAAGGAAGGGGTAGTGTGACGAGGACATCGTGAGGGGCAGGGTAGCCAGGAACATTTAGGAGGCCTCCCAGCCTGATGAACCTAGGGCCTCTCAGCTACCCAGGCTGGCACGAGAGCCCTTTCCAGGAGCTGTGGTCAGTATCACCCCAACATAGGCCACAGTAAACTGAGGACCGGTCTTTACAGCAGCTCTCTCCTTGCGGGCAGGGCCCTTCTTCCCCTCTGTGCCTGGGGTGAGAGCCCAGGGTGAGAGGGGAGCTAGTGAGGCCAGCCCACCATCACCCTGCAGGGCTTGAGTCTGCGGACCTGTCTCTTCTCACAGCCATGGGACCAACAGGCTGAGGGACCCGCAGGGACGCTAAGGGGCACCTGCGGGCACAAACAGGGTTGGCGTGGTTGCCCGAGGGCCTCAGCGCACCAGCTCCATCTCCTAGCACAGGCGAGTCCTTCCCGGGGTAAGTGGGAAGGAACCCAAGTCTTCTAGTCCCCTGGGGGCTCACCTTGAAGATCTTCTGCACCAGCCAGCCGTGGTACTTCTTGAGGGCCATCTCATAGGCCTTGTTGGCGTTTACGCGGATGAGGTTGGGGTGGTTCTCATCCCGTTCCCCGTCGCAGATGCTCTGCAGGAACACCTGGATGAAGCGCAGGCCCCTGTGGTCCAAGGGGACAGTCATTTAGGACCAGGGCCCGGAAGAGTGCACGTGCAGGGGAGCACCTCCCCTAGGTGAGGAGGTACACATTCTGAGCAATGTGACGGCCCAGCTCCGGTGCGGGGCGCCTTTAAGCAGAGCCCATTCTGGGTCTTTGCGGCCTCTCGTGGCCTAAAGGATGAAGCCAGTGTGACCCTCGGAGGGTTCACAGGCCAGAGATAGATAGTCAGGCACACTGCCTCCCAGGCTGTTCACCTCTACTGCACAGCGAGTCCTGCCTAAGATGCTTCATGGGGCACAGCAAGAAACCTGAATAGAAAGCAGTCGCTGTGGTGATAGATTGCATGCCCTGATAAACTTTGCCTGAAGATCAGAGAGACAAAGGAACAAGCCACATCTTCTTATCTCGAGGACTCCTCAGCCTGAAAAGCCTCTAGTTCCTGTCTCCTCGCCGCCTTATGTATCTTTCTCCGCCCAGCCATCACTTCCTGGGATTAAAGGCATGTGTGCTTCCCAAGTACTGGGATTAAAGGTGTGTGCCACCACTGCCTGGCCTCTATGTTTAATCTAGTGGCTTGTTCTGTTCTCTGGTCTTCAGGCAAATTTATTAGGGTACACAAGATATCACAAATCGCCGCCAGCCCTGTAGTGCGTTAAGACAACAGGAAAATTCCCAGAGGCTCCTATGCTGAAGGCTTAGGTGTTGCTGTGAGAGGTGGGGTCTAGCTGGAGGAAGTGAGTCCCTAGAGACTTCCTGCTTCCTGTCAGTCATGAGATGAGTAGCTTCTTCGGCACAGTGCTGTCAGGAGGATGTCTTGCCTCACACGGGGCCTAGAATCAGGGAAGGTGACCAAGGGCTGAGCCCTCAGAGACCGTGGGCTAAAAGGACCCCTCCTCCATCTGACCCATTCCGCCATGGCCACAGAAGTGAAATGCACATGGGGCCAATCTGGGCCTACCAGCCGCTCCACGGCCAAGTGCCCTTTCTGCTGCTCGCCAGCCTCCTGCCTTCTCTACCCCTTACACAACCAGACTGGACGCCAAACAAATGCCTCTGCTCCCTTCCTGCAGGGGGCTGGGGGTGGCCCAGGTGAGGGCTTCTGGAGCAGGCCACTGAGAGCAGAGCTCCGTCCCGGCTTGTCCTGGCTGGAAGCGTCTTCACATGACAGGTGCCCGTCATACTTCATCTGTGTTAGGCTCCAGAGCCAGCACCGCCTTCCTGGTCACTCACAGGCCCACAGGTGACTTAGGTATGAAGAAGGACATCACCTGCCTTGCTACTGCTGGGTAAATGGACTGGGGGATGTTCCTCAGCCCTGGCCTGCAAGGCCTGCTGACAAGGTCAGGCCTTGAACCTGGGGCAGCTCTGAGAGCAACCATACCCTGATGACCACCCGGCCTCACTTCCGGGAAGCCAGCTTCCCCAGGTCTGGTTCACCAGAGAAGCATGTGTTGGGGGCTGGGGGATGGGCTTCAGGGGACAAGCTGTCCTCCTAGGTCCTGGCCCAGACCCCTGAGACGTCAACAGTGGTGAGCGCTGGAGGGCCGGGCAAGGGTCCCTGGCTTCTTAGCAGCTGCTGGAATCCCACAGCTAGAGGATTCTGGAGCTGCTGGACCACTGACAAGATTCAAAGCAGGGACACACCTGTGCAAAGTCAGGAGATCTACTCTATTTCTGTCAAGAGTCACAATACACAAATCCACCTGTGCACACACCACATTGGCTACCTCTGTGCAGGACACCACCCCTGCTCAGAGGACCTGGATTGTGACCTGGCCTCCAGATGCCCCTGTGGCCTCCTCCGTGGGGACTCACAGCGTCTGAGAATTATCAGGTGCATAAAGAACGGAGAAGACTAAGACTGGAAAATGTACTTCCCCTGCCGTCTCTGAACAGGCTAGAACCGGAAGTGCCACAGCTTGTCCCCGTGAATCTATCAGCCTTTGGAAGTTTCTTGTAGCTATTAAATGGCAGTGTTGGCACCCCTTGCCCAACGTGGCCCAGCCACGCCCCACCCCGAGGCCATCACCCACCTTTTCAGCCACAGCAGTGCCAGCGTGGCCCCCACTTTGGGCCACTCGGCTCCATACATGCCCTTCTCCACTTCCAGGATGTTCTGCAGGGTCCTGAACTTGGCGGGGTCGGTGTCGTACACGGCTTTGATTTTCTGGAATAGAGCACAGGTGTCCTCCCATCACAGACTGCCCCACAGACAGCTGCCGCACACTGAGCCCGAGTGTCCCATCCTGTGGGCGCTGCCACCCGCCTGCTCATGGGTACTGGTGCCACCCAGGAGCCTGGGTCCCGGAAATGCTCCAAGTGCCTCACGCGGTCATTTTGGCGACCCTGACACCGCACTCAGAACCCAGTCAACGGATGAGGACACTGAGGCTCAGGGGTGACGCACGCCCGTGTCCAAGGCCACAGGTTTGGGGCAGGGAGTGGGCCCTTGCCTGACCGGCTCCTGAAGCCATGTCTTCCCACTGCTATTGATGCCGTCACGGACATCAGAGGCCTGAAGTCCCACAGTGAAGAAGGATGGACGCAGGCAAAGGGTTCAACGCTGTCCAGACAAAACAGCCCCTGAACTGGCGCCAGATGGGTCTGTCGAGACTCCAGCTGAGTCTGAATCGCACCCGTCACTTTCCCGCTGTGTGACCTTAAGTGAACCATCAACCACTCTGAGCTTCAAGCTCCTCATCTCTGTGAAGACAGTCATAGGGGGACCGGGTTCGAAATCCTCTGGGTTGGAGAAATGAGACCACACAACGGGTCCCAAGTCCTGTGCTGCCCTCTGGGTGCTCTCTGCATGGGAGAGTCAAGCTGACCATGGACTTGATTTTTTTTTTTTTTGTTCTTTTCTTGGCGGTGGAGGCCTGACTAGATAGCCCAGGCTAGCATGGATCCTCAGGCCTCAGCCTACGTGCTGGGATTACAGGATTGCCTGCATGACGATGCTTAACTGGAGGGGTGTGTGTGTGTGTGTGTGTGTATATGTGACTACCCATGGAGGCCAGAAGAGGACACTAGATCTGTGGAAATGGAGTTACAGGCACTTGAGAGTTGCCCAGTGTGGGTGCTGGAACCAAACTCCAGGCCTCTGAAAGAGCAGCAAGCAGCCTTGACCACTGAGCCATCCTGCTAGCCCTCCACCTTTATTATTATTATTATTTTTTAAGACATGGCTTCTCGCTGGCTGGCCAGTGACCATCAGGGACCCACCTCTCTCCACTCCTCCAGCTCTGGGGTCATTCTTGTGCTGCCCAGTAATGCTTTTCTGTGGGTTTGGGGGTCCTAACTCAGCCATGCAGGTTTGGAACACGGAACCATTCCCCCATCTCTGGAGTCCTTGTTAGGCGGAGGGGGTGGCAGAGTGTCAGGCCAATCCCGGACTGTGTGCTTGCAAGGGGGCACTGAGAACCTTGGCCCTGCGGGGGAGGGGGGGCGGGACTCCACGGATCTCTGCCCTCTTCCCTGACCTCAGGCTGGGAACCGGGCTGGGGCGGGTTCAGACGCCTGAGGGTGAACTTACCGTGATGTTCCCACTTATGTCTGCCTTGATGGGCGTGAACACTGGGGACCCAAGGCAATCTGGCAACAGAATGAGAAGAGAGATTTAGATTCCCAACCAAGATGGCATTCAGAACCACCACAGGCCATGGTGTGTTTAGGGCTCAGGAAGGATCATTTATAAGTTTTCAGAAGGCCGGCCCCACGGCCAAGTGAATTCAGGGAGTGCTGGGCTCTGGGTGGGATGGGATTGTCACCCCAGAACTGGGCGGGGCCTCTGACTGGGCGGGGCCTCTGACTGGGCGGGGCCTCTGAGGCTGCTGGGGTTGCTCTCCCCAGCACGGATGGATCCAAGAGAACGCTCTGCAGTGTCCCGTCTGCAGTGTCCAGCGCCTAACCACGTGACCTTGGACTTGCCTTGAGTCCCACTCTCCCGGCAGGGTAGGCTTGGGCACTGCGCTTCATCTGAGCTTCAAGTTTCCCATCCTGTGAACAGGACACACATCCTGCCCTCCCTGGAGCTACCGCGTTTCCATGTGGGAGGTGGGAACCTTTCTTGGCAGGTCCCAGGAGAATGGGGCGCAGTACAAGCCGTGACACCTTTGAGGCGCCTGGCCATGCGTGCTTGGAGGGACCGCCAGGCTCCACAGGGGACGAGAATTGCGCTCTGCCCCCCCCCTTCGCTCTGCCCCTCTGGCAGGCCATACCACAGCCCGAATACCACAGCAGCCAAAGCTGCTCAGAGAGGAGGGTGCGGGCCCTCGGGGGTCACATTCCAGTACTGGCCTCACTCACCCTCTCCCTGCTGAGAAGTGGGCTTGCTAAGTCTGAGTCAAGGGCACCGGGCAGGCGCTAAACCCACAGAAGGGAGACACCGCCGCTGCCCTGGAGCAGACAGGCGCTTAAGGGCTTCCCGAGTATGACAGCAGCAGAACTTCCACAGGTCAGATTCCAGTGAGGGCGACCAGCACGTGTGGCTGGTCATCTAGAATACTCTTTTACTGCCCGCATGAAGAGGTGTGAGCTGGAAACACCTGAGAGACACACCCCAGACACAGTGGGATGAGGAGCCAGATGGGCGGTAATGAGACGGGCCGGACATCCCTGCCTGGGGCCAGTCTCCCAGACTGCACATCGGTTTCCCCCCATTGTCAGCTGGGGCGCTGTGCACTTAGGAGGGTTGGCACAGGGATCAGAAATTAGGATTTGAGGCGCACCAGTCAGGCCTGTGGCATGCACCTGTAATCCCCACCCTCAGGAGGCAGAGGCAGGGACGCGGAGAGTTTGAGGCCAGCCTGGGCTACAAAGCAGAGTCTCTGGAAAGAAACCAAGAAACGGTGCTGCATCTGGGCTGGGGGTCCAGCTCAGCGCAGTGGAGGTTAGCCTCTGCCTAGCACATGTGAGGTCCTGGGTGTGACCCTCATCACCAAAAAAACTGAATCAAGGGCCAGAGGATGGCTCAGTGGTGACCTCAGTCCCAAGCCGGGTAACCGGAGTTCAATCCCTGGGACCCACGTGGTAGAAGTAGAGAACAGATTTCCACAAGTTGTCCTTTGACCCCCCCACTCAGGTGCCATGGCTCACACGTGGCTGCTCACACATACAAACAAATGCAAGAATCAGTTTAAAAGAAAAATACTTCACACCTACTTGGCAAGGTGCCCAGTGTGGGGCACACACCGGGAAAGAAAGGGGTGTGGATCAGTCTGTGACCTCCTAGCTCTAGGGTCAGGTTTCCCAGCCCAGCAAAATCCCTCTGGACCTCTGCAGAGTGCAAACCCCACCGTACATCCCACGGTCCACTCTTTTTCTTTCGGGGAGATTGCGTTGCGTAGCCCATGGTCCTCCTGCCTCAGCCTCCAAACGCCGGGATGCCGGGTGTGTCCCACCACATCGGCCCACTGAAGTCCCTCATGGAGCCTAGGTCGCTGCCGCTGGTGCCTGCGGGCTGTCAGCCCCTACTTCTCAGAGTCCCCGCGGGCTCCTGGTAGTCTGTGCTCACCTCTGTGGCGCTTTTCCTGGCAGGCCCCTCTCCCACACTTCTGCGCATGTGCGTGTGAGGGCCAGAGGCCCACAGTGGCTCCTTTCCTAATCGCTCTCCTTGCCTCTCTCTGAACCCAGGGCTCACTCACTGGGCAGACATCAAGCTCCAGCGATTCTCTTGTCTTCACCCCTCCCCACCCCGATACAGACAGCCCAGGTGTGGTTTTGGCCCCTTGGGTACCAGAGGCATCCAGATTCAGCCTCAGTTTACCAACCCCGCCCTTCCCCTTTGTCTACACTCTAGCATAGTTTGGATGACCCCGCCCCCCCACAGTATAAGTTTTAAGCACCCACCCACCCACCCAAGATGGCAGAGGGTCTGTGAAGGAACTTGGCTTCAGTCTTTCTTCCTGTAAACTGAGACTAGAACTCCCGCGCGGGGCAGGGCTGCTGTGCGGGGAGATACGGGCTGAGAACATGGCAGGTGCTGAGTGATCATCAACCACAGCCTTCAAAGGGAGATGCCGGGAAGCTGGGCTGGATGGCAGAGCGTGGGCAGCCACAGGCTACCGTGGGCACAGCCGTGGTGTGGCGCTGAGCGCCCGCCCTGGTGGCAGGCGGGAGAAAGGCTTATTGTTTGCCATTCTCCTGACGGTGCTCGCTGAGGGTCACAAAGCAGCCCGGGCCCTGTCCCCACAGCAGCCGTCAGGGCGTCCATTCTGCTGTGGGGGAAGGGTGCGGCGGACGGAGGCAGATCGAAGAAAGAGAGTGGGCCTGGCCTGTCGCCCCGGCCTGCTGGAGACTGAGGAAGGAGGGTCATGAGTTCTAGGCCAGCTTGGGCTACAGAGTGAGACCCTACCCCAGCAAGTAAAAGATGAGAGTGTGGGGTCAGGGTGACCCCAGGTGGATGGGCAGGAAAGGCCTGGGGCGGTGTGCCCCTTGAGGCAGGCCAAACAGGCCAGTGGCACCTAGAAGCGGGGTCTCTGTGGTTAGAGGGGAAGCTGCCTGTCACTTTGGAGCCAGCCGGCTCCGGGTGTGAATTGTGACTCTGAAATGGCTTTGACAAGTGACATAAGAACTCTGGGTGTGAACCCTTCACTTCCTGCAGCCCAGAGGTGCAGCCCAGGTGGGTAACAGGGCCACAGTGACCCACGTTAGCTCTCTAGAACGGCTCTGTTGGTGTGAGCTCCGTGCTGGGGCAGGGACCCCGGAGCATGGCTTGAATCCCCACGCTCAGCGCTCACCATGGCCTTTCTAATAGTTAAGCCCATGCTGGCCCCACCCAGTTACCTGTTCCCACAGCCTGTCGTGAACAGCTCCCCCAGACCGGGCGGGCGGGCAGGCGCAGCCTGCCCACAAACCACCTTTCTTGTCTGGCTAGTTTTACAGTTCCCTCAAACTCGTTTCACCTTCTTTCGCTGTCGCCGCCGCCGCTGCCCGGAGGGAGAGGGCACTTGGAAGGTTTTCCAGTTTGTCCTGTGACCCACAGGAGGAAGGGAGCTGCCTTCAAAAACAGGAAGGACCACAGTGCCACCACCTCCTCTTGTCACACAACAGGCCCCAACAGGCAGGCTGCGTGGGAAAGCTGGGGGGCGGGGAGAACACCGGGGAAATGCCTCTCATACCTAATAAAGGCATAAGAAAAGGTCAATAAATCTGCTTAGAAAACCCAAGAGCGTCTCATAAGAGGCTGTCGGCACCAAGTGGGGCAGGAAGCAGAGAAAGTAAATAAAGGCTGTTTACTATCTCAAATATATAAAGAGTATTTACAGAACAATAAGAAGAAAGTTCTTTAGAATGAAGAATTCACAGATGAAATAAAAAGATGCTTCATCTCAGTGAGAAAGAAGAATATACAACTAAATGGGGATCTCTCCATTCGCTGAGTAATTTTAAGCTATACCAGCTTAACCGTTCTCCATAGCATGTATTAAAATGTAGCACAGGGGGCTGAGAGATGGCCCGCAGCTAACAGCACTTGCTGCCCTTCCTGAGGAGCCAGCACCCTACCCTGTGTCTCACCACCTCCTGTAACTCCAGCATCGGGGGATCTGACTTCCCCTGTGGGCACTGTAAGGATTCTGGCACTTTATTGCGTCATCAGCAGGCGACTGCATCCCAGCCTAAAAGCCGGACATGCACCCCACACACTCTCTCGGTCTCTGTCTCTTTCTCTTTCTGTTTCCTCTCTGCCGGGCCTGGCTTCTCCTGTCCTGTCCCCTCTTCTCTCTAATAAAGCCCCTCCTAACTCTGGTAACCATGGCTGGCCACTCTTCCGCCACTGGCCAAACCAGCGCCGACCAAACCAGCACAGTACACCCTTTCAGGTGCCCCTTGACATACTGCATATTCAGATACACATACACATGAATTAAAATAAACCCATAAACGGAACCCTGATGTTCCTGCTTCCATAGAGCAAGCCGTTTGTATCTTTCTAAATAGAGTCATCATAAAAAACAGAAGGGGTGGCCTGGTGACGTCACAGGCTCCCTCAAACCTTCACGACGGGCACTGCATTGAATGTCTTCCATCTTTTTAAAAACACTTCTGGGTCCTGGATGCCTAACTTTTCCTCTCTGCCTGCAGAGTCCAGCTGTGCCTTCCGGGACAACTGTGCCTGGACAGGGGCCACCTAGGGTCTCCTGCCTGGGTCTCCAGCACGGCACAGATGGCTGACATTGCCCAGAAAAGCAGAACTGTCCACCAGCCAACTTGTCACTACATGCCACCCAGAAACACTCATTTCCTCCTTCAACACAGTTGAACACAGGTCATTGTACTCAGCCCAGCCGGGGTGTGGCCGGGCATCACAGACAGCGCTTGCCAAGCATGTGCAAGGCCCTGGGTTCCAGCCTTGCAATGTGGCGGTGCATGCCCACAGCCTTGGCCTTTGGGAGGCTTGAGGCAGGAAATATCAGTTCAGGGCCTGCCTGGGTGACATAGTAAGGCTGAGTGCCCCCTATTCTCCCTCTCCAGAAAAGACGGGTCTGGAAATTTCCATCCTAGGTGTTCCAAAGGTCTTTACTGCCTTATTCTGCTATTTGTGTGTACGCTCACGTGGGTGCACAGGCGTTCAGAAGTCAGAGGTCAACCTTGGGTGCCATCTTCCATCTTTTTTGAGACGGTAAGCGTCTCTCATTGACCTGTGGCTTGTTAAGTGAGCTAGACTGGCCAGCCAGTGAGCTCCAGGAAACCACCTATCCCAATCTCCCTGGTGCTGGATTACAAGCATGAGCCACCACACCTGGCATTTTTACATGGGTTCTGGGAATTAAACTCAGGTCTTCCTCCCAAGCCCTATTTGTCCATTCTCTGTCTCTGTCTCTGTCTCTCTAATAAGACTTCAGGGATGCAGGCTAGCCTTGAACTTACTTTGTAGCTAGAATTACAGGCATGCAGCTTTATCTGTCACAACAAAGGGTGTTCCTGTTGTCCCAGTTTGGAGCAACAAAGAGATTAGCCATGTCCTGACACTCCCACCCCCACTTCCTCTCAGAAATCATTTTCATTTAAGAACAAAATGTCATCCCAGTTCTTGGGGGCCAAGGCAGGAAGATGGAGGGTTGAAGCCCAGCCTGAACCACATGGCCAGACTCTGTCACAGGTAAATGAGCAATCACATGAAGAACCAGGATGCACTCGGCTTTTGATGAGACACACCTAACTCAATCCCTGAGCGCTTATTTCCAAGGAGTGGTCACTATGTGGCAACAGACGCTGTGTGTGTGGGGAGTTTCTGCTGGGAATGCCTTTTTTCATAGCCAGATAAAAAATTTGTTAGACACTCCCAGCAGATTAATGTTACAGGTCCTGAGTTACAAGGTCAGAATGGGTGGCTCAAATTACAGCTGATGGAGATGAATCTTTTATTAATTGGGGAGGGGTGTCCAGGCTCAGGTCATAGGCCAATTCTGAAGGAAAGAACACGGAGGACGCCCACATTCTAAGGCAGGCTCTGCTCTACATTATCTGCCTACAAAGGGGAAAAGGCCAATCCAGAGCCTTTAAGAAGCCACCCTGCATCTGCACACTGTCTGTCCACAGTGGCCCTCTTTAATAACAGCCAGCCTTGAGGCCAGGTGTAGTGACACACACCTTTACCCTCTCTGCACGCAGGAGGCAGAACTAGAGGCAGGAGGATCTTTGTGAGGTTGAGGCTATTCCTGGTGGTCTACATAGTGAGTTCCAAGCCAGCCAGGGCTATATAGTGAGATCCTGTCTCCTGCAAAAGCCAGCCTTGAGTTGAAAGCACAGTTGAGAAAATCTGACTTGCTGTGTGACCTGGGGGAAATTAGCTAATGTCTCTGAGCTACACTGCTTGTTAGTAAAATAAGAGTAATGATTTGAGGCTTTGGGAAGGGCTCAGCACAGTTCCTGAAAGGCACCTCAATAAAAAGTCTTATTCATTCATTCATGCATGCATTTATGCATTTATTTAGTATGCCTATTACATATCACAGCATTATCTTTCTCAACAGGCAGGGCTTTCCAAAAAGGAAATCCAGAAAACAATGATCTTGGTTGTTCGGAAAGCTGGAGACTGGATCTATGGTGGAGCGTACGTGCCTAGCATGCACAACTCGGGAAGGATTAAAGAAGAAATCGGAGAAGGGAAGGAGGAAGAAACACTGACGGACTGAAGAGGAAAAGCCAACCGAAATCACCCAAGCATGACTTCCAGAGCGTTACAGGGCGGGCTTGGGTGGGAGTAAAGGGATGTCCTTGGAGCAACAGCGTGTAGACTACTAGGGAGCCAGGGGAAGCCGACTTCGACTGTCCCGGGGCAGGCAGGAGTCTGATGGTCCCTGAAAAGAGCTTAGAAAGCTTAGCTACATTGTAACAATAAAGGGAAAGACCGACTGAGTAAGAATGTAACAGAAGCAGGGAGACCTGAGTAAGAATGTAACAGAAGCAGGGAGACCCACAAAGCCATTTTAAAAACAGAAACAATGAAACCTGAGACCAGAGCCACAGGTTCTGTCGCTGTCACATGTCCCCATCCAGCTTCCCCTCCCCAGCCACACCGAAGCCCAGTTAGCCGTTGCCCAGAAGAGGACTTCCAGCTTCCCCTCCCCAGCCACACCGAAGCCCAGGAAGACGTTGCCCAGAAGAGGACTTCCCACAGAACACAGCTGTCCCTGAAGATGCAGGGCTGACTGCCCTGCCCCAGGGCTGCGTCCGCCTAGAGGACCTCTTTAAGAAACGCCCCGATTCCCTCGTTCCTTCCTTCCTTCCTTCCTTCATAAGGGTTAGAAATGAGTTTCCAGTCACTCCCACGCTTGCCCCTGAGAGCCATCTTAAAGGAGGTCAGGCTAGCTGTGATGCGGACATACATGTGTTTCACAAGATCCTGGGCCAGGAGAGCTTCCATCTGGACACTGCCTAGCCACCTCTGCTCTGCCGGGGGTGTTGGGGGGGGAGGGGGGGGTCAGGTCACAGGAGGGCCTGACTTCGGCTCCTGAGAGATTCCAAGCACTGTGTGTGCCTCCTCCCTCTGCAGAGCAGGCGAGGAGGTGCCAAGGTCCACAAGTTCAGGCACACACTTGGCTATTTCCTTTGCTCTTCTGCTCTCACACTAACAGAGAGGCCTGGACCTCAGAACCAGATGTCCTGAACAGGGAAAGGCCGACGAGCCATCTCAGGAGGCCAGGGTGAGCAAGCGGAGGACGCCGGGGCCCCAGACCTACTCTACATGGCTCTCAGCTGCACTGGAGTGATTCTCAGGCTGGAGCAGCCAAGAGTTGGCCCTGGGCCCTGGCAGTCAGTCACCAAGGCTCAGGAATGCCTTCTCTGCGGCAGAGCCGCGTTTCCCAAGGGCTGTACTGCGTGCGCTCCGGCAGCCTCTGTCACCCAGGCGAAGGTGGGGTGACTCCAGCATCAAGCACCATCGGCACCTTGTGAGGTCACCCCCTGGGGGCTTCAGATGGCAAGTGCATGGACATGGACTGTGTGCTTCTACCCAGACGCCAACAGAACTCAAACCCGATGGGGCTCAGCGGGACGAGGACATCGTCCACGTTTCTTGCCACCCACTTATCCCAGGTGTCCAGGGTACGGGTACGGGAGGAAACTAGTTGGATCCAAAGTCACTGCTCCCCTCTGCACCTCAAAGGCAGCCATCCTGTGGACTGGCAACAGTCCACACTGAGCCAGGAGGACCAGCGCTGGGCAGGGCTCACCATGCCTCCCTCTGATACCACACCGCTTACAGGACTTTCAAAGCCGAACAAACCAGGACAGGAAGGGTCTCTTCGGCTCTGTGTCCCCTGGGGTACTGTTTCACCTTCCAAGTGCCCCCCTACACCAGCACAGTCTATGTCCCCTGTTTCACCACGAGGACCGTCACCAGCTTCCCGGAGTGGAGGGGGAGCACAGTCCCACCGCACCTGCCTTAGAAGAGTCAACATGCAAACACCCCTCAATGGACATGTAAAACACGACGGGGCTGTGGCCAGGGGTCCTCAGCCCCCAAAAGGGCTTGGCGAACCAGGGGAGTGTCCTAGAGATCAGGGTGCAGGAGGCACTTCCCACGTGTTTGGTCTGTGCATCCCGATTAGAGGAAACACTGTCCTGCTTGGGGTTCCCCCAAGCCTAGTGGTCCCTGCACCCCAGTCGTTCTAATTGGAACAGCAAGAAGCAAGAGCCACAGGCTCAGAGTGGCAGGAGGGTGGTTGGCAGAAGTCCCCGAGAGGGACACATGGGCATCTACTCTGCAGCTCCCAGGCCACTTGCCATGTGGCAAAGTCACTATTATGCCAGCAAAGCTACTGGACTTCTGCAGGGGCCCAGCAGGCTGTGTCCACAGGGGCTCTTCTTCTCCTCTGCTGGACAGGGAGCCAGGAGCACTGTGTGAGCTGTCCAGAGGCCTGAATTCTGGTCTCGGTAGATGGGTGACTCACTGGCTGTGTGACCTTGGCAAGTTTTATAACTTCTCTGGCCTCGGTTTCTCGGGCTGCAGGAAGCAGAGGATTCTGAGATTCTAAAGTAGCATCGCCGCCCACCCCCAATGGAGCAGGCGCTAAAGCAGAGGAAAAGGAGCGCCACTGTTCGGACTCAGGAACATTTACTGAGTGGCAGGCACCCGCAGATCCCAAGGACACTGATGTAATTATGCTAAGAGTCACAAATGAAGGAAGTGTACCCCAGCATTAAAACCTCAAGAAGTGAGGGGAAGAAATCATGGCCCTAGGTTCCTCCATCCGGGGCTTTTCCTTAGACAATGACAGCTAAGAGTCGTCATAAGAGTCACCTCATGGACCAACTTTGATTGACCAAGAGAAATATGCTGAGGCTGTATCTATGCTCAGAGGGGAAAACAGAAGTGTGATTGATTAGTAATGCCTGTCACATGTGCAGGATGGAGAGAGGGTATGGCTTCTGATTTGATCATGTCTTTTAACATGGAAAGAAAAGCCGAGCATTTTTGGCAGGAACCTAGAAGAATGGGAATGGAAAAAACAAACAAACAAACATCTCCCCCCAAACCTCTTTCATGCAGCCAAGTGTGGTGCAGATTGGTAACGCCAGCACTCTGGAGGCTGAGGCAGGAGTGTCACAAATTCAAGGCCAGACTGGGCTACAAAGGGGCTCAAAATACTAAAAAACTAAGTAAAGAAAAAAAGGATGCATTCAGCAAATGCTGCAGCTCACAGTGTCCTGGGCACTGAAGTTATTCAGAACCACAGAACACAATAGGTTCTAGGAGCCACAGTGGGCAGGAAGGACTTTCTGGGTAGGGTTAGAGCTAGGCCAATTCCTTAAGGACCTGTGGACTCCAGCCAGACAAAAGGAAGGAGGTGTGTGGGTGGGTGAGTGGAGTGGTATGCAGAGTGAGGAGAAAGGCTGGCACAGGGAACGCTCTGGGGACAGTGGCACAATGCCAGCTGTGGACTGGGAGTCATTCAGAGAGCTGGCCACAGAGATTTCAGGAGAGGGCAACAGGGAACCACTGAGGCTTCTAGCCACGGAGGGACATCAGGCCTCCTGGACTCTAGAGTAGCTGCAGAACTGACCTAAAAGATAAGAGAGCAGGAGTCACAGGTCAGTCTTGTAACCGATCAGCCGGGAAGATCCAATTACTGGGTCAGAGGGGAGAGAAAAGATGGGTGAAGGACCAGCCTCTAAGTGGACGTGGTAAGACCTGCATGAGTGCAAGAATTCAGGCTAGAGATACAGAGGCGGGGTGAGTCCCCACGGGGATGCTGTAAGCCAGGGGAGCAGGCTGCCATGTGGCCCACACCCATAGGAGCAGAGAGAATCAGTGTTGACCCAGCCCAGCCGATGATCCCAGGCCACACCCTGAGGAGTTAAGGTGGTTGTTCCAACAGGTCCGAAGCCTTCCTGCCCTTGGATCCAGAAAGTTCTTCTAAGGTTGAGAAACACCCAAAGAACTAGGCAGGAGAAATAGACCTGGCGATGTTGGCAGCAGAATTGTCCACTACAGCAACAAGCAAGAAGCCATGCAGGTGTCCAGGATGAGGGGATTGCTAAATCGTGGCCATGTTCATGTAGTAGAAGCCTAAGCCACTATGGATATGAGAAATGACGTAGGAAGACAGCCTCACTATGTAGTTAGAAGGAAAATGAGGTTGAACATCTCTCTCTCTCTCTCTCTCTCTCTCTCTCTCTCTCTCTCTCTCTCTCTAAGATATAGAAAGAAGAATCTAGAAGGAAAATATTCTGAAGTGACGACGGCAGAGGGTTGTTCTTCAAAAATCCTACTTCAAAAGGCTGTGAGATGCCAAGAGAGTAGCTCACAACTGTGATGCCAGCCATTTGGAAGCTGAGGCAGGAGAACCGCCTTTGAGACCAGCCTGGGCTGCACAGGGAGTTCCAGCACAGAGTGAAATCTTAGCACAGAAAACCAACCAAACAAACAATAGGCTCCTGAAACTGAGTATGGTGGGCATGCCTAGAACCCCAGCAGCTTGGAAACTGTGGCCAGTCCATGCCACATAGTTCATTCAAGGCCAGCCTGAGCTACAAGACCCTGGTTTCAAAACCAATGTCTGTGAAGGAATTAAGTGAAACAATTAATCCATATTAGATCTTTAGCATCTAGTAAATGCTCCATAAATGGCAGTCACTTTTGGGTTTTGCTGATTTGAAAACCTGTTCTCAAAATGCCTGAGAGGCTCCTTGTGGCCATCACTCCAGACCACCAGCTGTAGTTCAGGGCCACTGTGCCTGGTTCATGCAAGCGATTGGGGACACTCCAAAGATGCAGGCCAAGACCCCACTTACAGCTGACAGTGGGTCTCCTAGGCCAGGGTGGGAGAACCCTCCTGAAACCTGAGTCCACAGGAGAAAGCTCCACCCAGGAAGAGCGCTTTCAAAATGTTTTCTTTTATGCAGGTGCCAAGAATGACCCTCTTTGGTGAACAATAAAAGGCTCTAGGGTGACCCATGCCAGTTAACCCTTCATAGGCCAACTCCACAGAAGCGCTGGTCTAAATGGTGCTTCTGTCCACAGCTGTGACATCCACAGCCCAGGATGGCAGCAAAGACAAGGGTCCTTTGAGACCAGGAGCAGGGAGGGAGGGACACTCCTTTGCCCTGGCTCCAGCTGCCTCCTCCCATCTCCTCCCAAAGCAGCCAGGCGCTCATACCCACAAGGGGTGCCCCCAAGTGCAGAGCTGATATGCCACCCCAGTGAAGACAGGGAAGCCATGCCATTACCACCATGGAGCCACTGACAGGGCTGCAGCATTCTGAGTGCTGGGACTCAGAATGTGTTGAGGGTGTCCAGAAGCACCTGGATAGTGCCCTGCAGCATTCAGCACCACACACACCAGCAGATACCCACTAAGGAGCAAAGCTGCCCTCACTCGAGAACTACCGGCTCCCGTAGAATCCGAACCCAGGACAGGCTGGCTCTAACTAGCAACTACTCAGAGAACCAAGGAGGAAACGAACACACAAAACGCAGTGTGGTCGGGGTGGACGAGACGGCTCAGCGGGTAAAGGAGATTGCGGTGAAGCTGGATGACCCGAGTTCGATTCCCAGGACCCATATGGCGGAAGGGAAGAACTGACTTCTGAAAAGTGTCCTCCAGGCCCTGGTTGCCCATAAATACATAAATATATTAAAAAAAAAACATAATGCGGTCATATAAATCAAAGCTAAAGCCAGCAGCTCCCTGCCTGGAGAGATACTGAGATCTCCAGCTGAGATACTGAGGACAAGCAGGTCCCATGCACTCAACAGGTTTGACAGAGTACCTGCTGGCTCATGCTCAGAACACCTGGGGCACAGCAGTAGCTGAGGGAGCCCAAGAGCCTGCTCTTAGGTCACGGCTCCTCCCCTCACAGACAACTGCACTCAGGGTTAGGGTGAACGCCACCTGTCAGACATCTATGGAAAGGGCCCCAAATTAGATTCAAGACCTTCATCATCCAGGGCTTCCTCTCCACAGCACACCTCCGCTCTTACAAGCCCTCATTTATCCCCCATAACCAGCCTAGACCAGCACCTCCATTTCACAGACAGGCACTCTGAGGCTCAAGAGGAAAACTGGTGTCCACATCTGCATGGCCACATGGCCACACAGCCGCGGTGGGAACTACTGCTCCCACCGAGTCCTAAGCATCTCCATGAGCCAAGCAAGGGACGATGTGGCTGTCAGACGACCTCCTCAGGCTAAGGAGCCCCAAGGCTCTGCCCAAGCGTGGGTTTCAACTGGACTCTGCCCCGGGGGCTGGTGTCATCCGGCAAAGTCACCAAGTGAGCTAGCAGGGTAGGGCACTGGGAGCATCCCCACGAAGAAGAAAGCAAGGCTCGGGTTGCACCCTTTGTGGACTGCAAGGCAAAGGGCAGGGCAGGCGGCATCGGTTTTCCTTCCACTTTCCAACAAGGCCTGGGCTGGAGGAGGGGAGGAAGAGGGTCTGAAACTGGACAGGGACAGGGGGACGGGGCGGGGGGGGGGGGGGGGACTCAGGCTAACACTCCTAAGAGCTTCTTCAACTTGACATATGGAGGAAGGACTCCCTCCTCTCCAAGCCAGAGGGAGGGAGGGATTCGAGCTAAGCACCTTGCCGCTGACATCACCCCCACGACCCCACCCACTCCCCTTCTCCTGACCCCTTTCCTAGACCGAGGGAAATCTTTTTCATGACTTCCTCTGAAAAGCGCCCTTGAGTTCTGCAGCTCCATCTTCAAGCCCTTGGAGGTTGGGGGTGGTCTTTGATCTGGGGAAGGGAGGGCTGATTTCTTTTAAGGGTCGGGGGAGAATTGAGAACCATTCTGAAAGGGACGGGGTGGAAAAAATGAAGCCGAAGAGGAAGGCGTTCCGGGGAGCCGGGGGAGGGTGGGTGCAGCATGCCCCTGGTGCAATAGTGAGGAATGTTCCGTGGGGAGACGAGGGGTGAGAGGGAGCGCTGGTGGAGAAGGGCTGGGGTGCATCTGAAGGGAGTGAAGGGGCCAGAGAGATCTGGGCAGGTGGGAAGGGCTGGCGGCGCCGGGGACTCACCGAAGAAGGGCGGCAGGTGGGCCACCGCCTCCAGGAAGGGCCCGGTCTCGATCTGCCGGTCCGCGGGCAGCGGCTTGAGCAGGTGCTCGGCCAGCAGCGCCATTTCGGGGTCGAGGCCCTTGGTGATGCCCCAGCCCGCGCCGAGGGCGTCCGCGCCCGGGCTGTCGCCGCCCGCCGCCTCCCGGGACGCCAGCGTCGCCACTTCCGCCCGCGCCTCTCAGCGAGCGCCGAGCGCCGCCCGCAGGCCGGAGCCATGGAGCGCTCGGCCCCGCCCCCCGGGGGCTCTGCCAATAGGCGTCCACGGCCTCGCCCCCTTGACCAATGGGAGCCCGTCTCCCCCGCCGCCGCACTGCCATTGGTCCGGGGGCGGGGCTTGGAGGAAGCGCGGGCGGCGGGCCCCAGGTGAGCCGCGCCCAGGTGAGGCGCTGCACCGCCCTCCTGTCACTGGTCACCTGGGTCCCCAGCCTGGGGTCCTGGCCGGTGTCGCTCTGATCCCGACCCGCTTACAGTCCAACCCTCCTGGCGGGGCCTTGTTTCCCAATCCCGGGTCTTCCAAAGGTCGCAGGTTCATGCCTCCCGCAGCCGCAGCACCCGGGTTCACCCGCAGCCACCATCCAACCTCGCTGCTGTGCCCTAAAACCCAGAGCTCAGTGCACCCCACATCCCTCGCCGTGGAGAGCCTGGTACTTCGCCCACACTGAATATTCAAGGGTCCTGCCCTGCGCGGCTGCTGCTCACAGTGCTGGGCACCGAGGATGCAGTGACCATGTAGCTAAGTTCCTTGTCCTGGAGCCAGCCAGCAGTCTAGTCGGGACTCCGTGCAGCAGCACAACACGCAAACTCATAGTTCCAGAGCTGGCTTGTGGGTGAAGAAAACAAAGCAGGCTTGAGGGTGTAGGTCCTGCCTTGCATCCCAGCACCGCATAAACTGGATAGGGTGCGTGCCTGTGACCCCAGCGCCCAGGAAGTGGTTGTCCTATGTTACCTAAGGAGCCCTGGGACCAGGCTGGGGCAGAGATCCTGTCCTTAGATAAATAAACAAGGCAGTTGGATGGACAGAGAATGGGGTCCGGCCAGCACTTCTAGGGGGAGTGACATTGGTCTGAGAGTTGAAGGGATGGAAGGGCTTGAGCACAGTCTTAAACTGAGAGACATAATGGTGCGGCCAAGGAACCAGAGAGTTGATGAGGAGTGGGCTGGGGAAAGAGACTGCTAGGACTGAGATGGGGAAGGCGAGCAGGGGCCGGGGTGCAGTAAAGACTTGGTAGTTTATGAGGGCAGTGAGAGATTGCTTGTGCCAGAAAAGCATATGCTAGACCTTGTTAAATGATTTTAATTTACCCTTTCAGGGGTCAGGTGACAAAAGAGATTGATCCAAACCACAGGCGTGACCCCCGGTGGAACCAGGAAGTCACGGTTTGGGAGAGAGAGGACCATTATTATTTCTTGCTCACACAGACTATGACGTGCTCCATCAAGTTAGATTGTCAATTGATAGGAGCCAGAGCCACCAACTTCGCCTGGTTCCCACCCCACCCAGCCTCGCTGCCTCAGGCATCCCAAGATACACTCTTACTAAAGCTGCAGTAGTCTCCCTAGAGCTCCACCTCTGCCAGAACCCCACCCACCTTCCAGACGCCTCCATCCATTCCACAGAGAGATAACAGCCTGCGTGGGGCCTCTGACATCAGATGACATCCCGGTTTCTCAACCTGCTCATCCCAGCCAAGCCATTCTAAAACCACGTGTGGTACAGGAAAGCTGATCTTTAAGATAATGACTTGACGTCTTGAGAGAGGTCCTGCGTGTGGGTTTGTGGTGTTTTGAAAGTTCATTCATCCTTCCCTCCTTCCAGCCACCCATCTACCCAAACATCCCTCTCTTCCTCCATCCACCCATGTACCCATCTACCCACCCTTCCCTCCTTCCATCCATCTGTCCATCTGTCCATTCACCTACTGATCCATCCAACTCATTCCAAAGTGTTTGCTCTCCACTTGACTCTTGTCGTCCCACAACTCTCGAGGGTGAAGGCTGGCAAGGCAGTGCCATGAGCTGTGTGTGGTGTGCTGAGCAGTTGGGCCGAGATTGGAAAGTTAAGGGTCACACAATCCATCTGACGGATGCTATCAGGCTGTTCATCTCACCAGATGTTGTCCTTGGGTGTTCATTTTTCACACCCCACAAAACAAGTCTAAAACCTGTTTTTTTTTTTTTTTTTTTTTTTTTGGTTCAAAAAAAACACTTTACACATATTGGCTACTTAAAAATTTCATAAGCCACACAAAAATATTTCCTACCTTTTCTTTCTCCCCACCTTCCTTCCTTTCTTCATTTTCTCTTTTTTCTTTTCCTTTTCCCTTTATTATTTATTTACTTCTGTTTGTTTGTTTGTTTGTTTTGAGACAGGGTTTCTCTGTAATAGAGAAACCTTGACTGTTCTGAAATTCACTTTGTCCAGGTTGATCTCAAACTCACAGAGATCCTCCTGTCTCTGCCTCCTGAGTGCTGGGATTAAAGGCGTGCGCCACCACTGCCTGGCTTATTTTTATTTTTTATGTTTCTTGAGATAGGCATTACCGTACAGCTAAGGCTGGCCCAGCATCCACTCTGTAGCCCATGCTGGCTTCAAACTCCAGGCGAATTTTGCCTCAGCCTCTCAAGTGCTAGACAGTTAAAATACAAACAAAACAAAACAAAACAAAAAAAACCCACAATCTTAAATTCTCAAACATGTGTACAGTCACTGGATTTATCTTATAGCTTGTCACTGAAACGATCTTAAAATACTTTAATGCTCATCTCTCCAAACAAAGGCATCCCACAGAACCATTGTTCACCCACGAGCAGGGAATGAATACCACTCAGCAGTCTCGATTTGTCTTTTGTGTCTAGGGCCCTAGTCCAGAATCATGTGTCTTGTGCAGTGTGGCTGTCCTGTCTATTGGTGTCCATCAGTCTGGAACATTCTTCAGTCTTTCCTGACTCCCATGACTGAGATCTTTGAAGAGAACAAGCGGTTTCTTTGAAGAGTGTTTGTCTGAGGTCTTCTGTTTGGATCACAGGTTCTGCATCTCACAACGCAGCAGCCACACACTGGGTCCCCTCGTTGTACCCTACAGGTACACAATGACACATGTGACTTCAGTGGTCCTCTACTGAAGTTGTTGGGTTTGGTTTGGTTTTTCGAGACAGGGCTTCTCTGTGTAGCCCTGGCTGTCCAGGAACTCACTCTGTATATCAGGCTGGCCTCGAATTCACAGAGATCCACCTGCCTCTGCCTCCCGAGTGCTGGGATTAAAAGCATGTGCCACTCTTGCCTGGCTTTTTAAAAAATCTTTTTACAGGGTCTCATGTGTAGATCAGGCTAACCTCAAACCCACCGAGAGCTGCCTGTTTATGTGTGAGTTTATTCTGAGGGCTGAGATTACAGTGTGTGCCACTGTCATGGACTCAGATCTTAATTTCATCATCTGAGTAAGGCAAGGCCACTTCCACTTTTTTGCACTATCACGCGGTTCCTTTCCTTTCTAAAAAGGAGCAAATACCCTGTACTTGGTGCCGATTGCCACAGTGCAGACCTGCCGTGGCCATCTGCTGCTGCCCTGATCTGACTGTCCCAGGTGCAGCCCCTTCAAACCGGCCTCTGTGTCTGTTCAACAAGCCCCCACCATGCGGTAAGTACTTCCTTACCTTCTTACACAAAATATCCCAAGCTTACACTCTCCTCCCTCCCTGCCCCTGAAATCAGTCATCTCTCCAGAGGGCCCTGGCTCCCTTCAGTGGTGTGTCATATTCAGAAGCCAAGATCGGGATGTGCTGGTGGCCATCTCAGAGCCCTCTTAGAGGAGTTTTGAACGTATATGGGCATCTGAAGCTGCAGCCTCTGTGGATGTCTGTCTGTCTGAATGGATGCCGAGGGTTTTGGCTCTGGTAGATCTAGTCCCGGGAGAAGACCAAGGGGCTTATTCTTGCCCCTTCCCCAGTGTTCTCATTGGTTTCATTGGTCTGTTGGTTTGAGCAGGTTCCTAATGGTTGCGACAGCCCCAAAACCAAGATGCCTCTCATGCCTACAGTTCCAAGAGGAGACCCCTTTCCTTCCCATGGACCCCGGTTTTCATGCTGGCTACCTCCACCCATGCAGAAACCCATTTATTCTCTGAGACCCCTCTTTTGAGCAGCAGATACCCTCTCTTTCACCACGGACCCTTGTTCAAGAATGAAAGGGAGCAGGTGATGTGACACACACCTTTAATCCCAGCACTCAAGTTCAAGGCCAGCCTGGTCTACATAGTGAGTTCCAGGACAGTCAGAGCTACGTAGTGAGACCCTATCTCAAAAAAAGAAGAAAGGAAAGAAAGGAGGGAGGGAGGGAAGGAGGGAGGGAGGGGGAGAAGAGCACTTGACCATTAGGCAAGCTGGCTTTAGCTAGGGCCATCAGTCCCCCAGTTACCACACCAGCTTACTATATAGAGTAGAACAGACATTTACAACTTGAACAAATGTGTGCTCCATTTACTCCATCAAAGAGACACAGGATTCAAGTTTTAAAACTCCCTTAATCCTAGCACTTGGGAGGCACAGGCAGGCAGATCTCTGTGAGTTCGAGGCCAGCCTGGTCTACAGAGCGAGTTCCAGGACAGTCGGGGCTCTTACACGGAGAAATCCTGTTTGGAAAAACCAAAACCAAATCAAGCAAACAAAGCAAACAAACAACCCCCCGCCCAGGGAGGCCCCTTCACCATTTTCGACTGCTGGGCCACCCCATACTTTGAGTACTCCGTGAGACCAGCTGGACTGGTGGCGGTAATTTGGGGGACTGGTACTGACTCAGAGAGGGTGTTCACCTGAAGTTTCTTCATTTTCCTGAGCCAGCTCCACCCTCTGTTAACAGCACCTTCCCAAATTGAATCATCAAACCCTGCCCTACCCTGGTGGCATCTAAGTTCATAGCCATTGTGACATTTCATCGGAGAAACAGCCTCAAGGGCAGGATTGCTACAGTAACGATGGTGATGATGGTCATGGTCATGGTGATGATGGTGATGATGGTCATGGTGATGGTCATGGTGATGATGACAGCTGGCATGTACTGAGCACTTGCTGTATACGAAACTCCACACCACATTCACTCCAAACTAGCTGTGTGGTCTTGGAGGAGTCGCTGTGTTTCCTACAGTTGCTGTAACAAATATCTTGATGACTAATGACTGATGTTAGCTCCCAGTTCTGACAGCCAGACACCCAAGATCAGTATCACCGGGATAAAACTAAGGTGTGCTAGCCCACACTCCTTCAGAAGGCTCAGAAGAACCCCATCCACCTCCTTCCAGCTCCTGCTGGTGCCAAGTGTTCCATGGCTTGTGTCTACACAATCTCTGCCAACATCTGCACCTGTCCCCTCCGATGTGTGTGTGAAGTCTCTCCTCATACTCCCTTACGAGGACATTTGTGACAGTTCCGTCACCTCAACAGAATACCTCAGATGATTCCTTTATAGAGAAAGAGTTGGGCTGGAGAGACAACTCAGTGGTTAAGAGCACTGGCTGCTCTTGCAGCGGATCCAGACTCAGTTCCCAGCACCCACATCAGCTCACAACATCTATAACTCCAGTTCTAAGGGATCTGATGCCCTCTTCTGGCTTCCAAGGGCACCAGGCATGAACATGGTGTAATACAGACATGCAGGCAAAACACGCATACACATAAAATAAAAATAAATAAATCTAAAAAGAAGATAAAATGTTTCTTTTAGCCCACAGTTTTGGATGTCTTTACTCATGAGACTAGGCTGACTTTGAACTCACAGAGATCTGCCTGCCTCTGCCTCCCGAGTGCTGGTATTAAAGGCCTGTGCCACCATCGCCCTGTGCAATTTTAATTTTTTTAAAAATAAATTAATGTGACCAGGCAGTGGTGGTGCCTGTAATCCCAGCACTCGGGAGGCAGAGCCAGGCAGATCTCTGTGAGTTCGAGGCCAGCCTGGACTACAGAGTGAGTTCCAGGACAGGCACCAAAACTACACAGAGAAACCCTGTCTCGAAAACAACAACAACAAAAATTAATTACTCTTTTTTTTTGTTTTGTTTTTGTCGGAGCTGAGGACCGAACCCAGGGCCTTGCACTTGCTAGGCAAGCGCTCTACCGCTGAGTGCCCAACCCCAATCATTTTTTTTTATTAAACTTATTTATCTGTAGAGAGTTTGGTTCATGCTTCCATGCATGCGTGGAGGCCAGAGGACAACTTGCAGGAGTCAGGTTTTGTCCTCCATCCTGTGGGTCCTTATGAGATCTCACTTTACCAGCCATCCCCCTAACTCCTAGTGTTAACTGTACACTTGACATACTCGAGAGCCACCAGGAAGAGTCTCAACAAGAGATCGTCTAGCTCAGGCTGGCCTGTGGGAGTGTCTGTGGGAATTACCTTAATTACATTAATTGGGAAGACATGCCCACCGTGGGTGGCACCATTCCCTGGGTCTGGGTCCGGGACTGTAGGGGAAGGACAGCTGAGAAGTAAGCACGCATTCATCTCTTTCTGCTCTTGGCTGTGGATGCCATGTGAGTAGCTGTTCTAGATCCGGCCACCTTTGATGTCTCTGCTGTGGTGGGCTGTGACCCGGAATTGCGAGCTAAAATAAGCTCTGTCTCCCCTAAGTTGTTTTTGTTTTTGTTTTTGTTTTTTTTTTTTTTTTTTTTTTTTTTTTTTTTTTTTTTTTTTTTTTTTTTTTTTTTTTTTTTGTTCAGGGTTATTTTATTTTATTTTTTTTCACAGTAGCGGAAATAAAACTCAGACCCCGTGGCAGGAATTGCAAGGCAGAACCAATGGCTGACTGCATGGCTAGGAAGGGAAAGAGAGCAAGGGTCCAGGGGCCTTTTACTTATCCCTTTCTATGGCTTGCCCCCAGTGACCAGAAGACCAGCCCTAGGCTCCCCCTACGGGCCACACCTTAAAGGTTTTGTCAGTTGTCAACAGTGCCTTCGGCTGTGGACCCAAATTGGGTTTGAGACACAATCTTGACATGAGCCATCGGTTCTAGGCCCCGTTGGTCTGGAATGTGCAATCCTCCTGCCTCAGCCTTCTGAGTGCCGGGAGCATGGGCATGGATCACTATGCCTGACAACATGGGCCTGTGGAGGGACAGTCCATATCCAGACTGTAGCAGCTGGCCTAACTGGATAATCAATCTCCTGCCTCAAGATCCCGGGGGAACTTGTGATGCTTAATGTCAACTTGATGGGATTAGAATCACCATGGAAACGAACCTCTGGGCCTGTCGGGGAGGGTGTCTCTAGACTGGGTTAACTGACCTTCGTGGACTGTGGGTAGCACCATTGCCCGGACTGGGGTCCCAGGCTGAATAAACAGAAGCCAAGCTGAGCACAGCATCCATCTCTCTGACTGTGGATGCCATCAATTCCCTGCTCTAATACACTGCACCCAAACTGTGGGCAAAGGACACCCCTCCTTGGGCTGCGTTTGTGAGGTGCCTCGTCATCCCCATGAGAAAAGCAACGTTGACCCTCTCTCTTAGCAACGGGGCAGCATTTAGAGGTCTCGAGGGTTTGGAACCGACAGTGAACCCATCACAGTTCTCTGCCTCAGCCTTGGTCGTCTTGTCTGTCACACGACGCAGGGCTGATGTGAGGTTTCACGGGTTCGCGCGGATCTGGCCATCGGCACACTGGCAGGAGAAGCTGCCATGAACGGCACAGTTGCTGTCCGTTGATTTCCTGAGTTGTTTCCTCCCAGACGGGCTACTGTAGGGGAAATGATCCCGGGGATCTCGCTCCTCCCGTTGCCAGGTTTTCAGCAGGATTAAGTGTACCAAACGAGCCTTGTTGAGCCAACTCCCCTTAGCGTTGAGAGGCCGCGTGCCAACTGCCTTTCTGTTCCACAGGGCTGTCTGCCACCTCTCTCTGAGGAATGCAGAGGTGACGCCAGCCAACAGGCCTGCTTGCTGCTATCCTGGGAAGCAAGGCGACACATGGCAGCCAAATATTTGCAAGTTTTTTCAGCTCCTGGAGGAAAATAGCATTTTGGTCATTTAAATAGCAGAGAGTGTGTGTGTGTATGTGTGTGTGTGTGTGTGTGTGTGTGTGTGTGTGTGTGTGTGTGTGTATTGAGCCAGAATCTCACTGTGTGTGTGTGTGTGTGTGTGTGTGTGTGTGTGTGTGTGTGTGTGTGTTGAGCCAGAATCTCACTATGTAGCCCTGTCTGTCCGGGGACTCGCTCTATAGACCAGGATGGTCTCAAACCCACAGATCTACCTGACTCTGCCTCCCAAGTGCAGACCCCAGAAGCCAGGCATGGTGGCGCACATCTGTGACCCCAGCACTTAGGAATCGGAGACAGAGGGTAGTCACAAGTTCAAGGCTAGCCCAGGTGACAATTAAAAAAAATTAAAAAAAAGACCTACTGGGTGGTGGTGGCAGCGGTGGCAGCGGCGGCGGCGGCGGCGGCGGCGGCGGCGGCGGCGGCGGCACACGCCTTTGATCCCAGCACTCAGGAGGCAGAGCCAGGAGGATCTCTGTGAGTTCAAGGCCAGCCTGGTCTACAGATCACAACCCAGGACAGGCACTAAAATTACACAGAGAAACCCTGTCTTGAGAAACCACACACACAAAAGGGACACCAGAGAAAAGTGGGGGTGGGGTGACTCCAGGGCAATGCAAACGCCATTCTGGATGTGCATGCTGAACCAGAGGGTGGGGAAGAGAGAGACAGGGACAGAAACAGAGTGACCTGGAAGTCAGTGTCCTCACTGCAGCGAGGGTAGCACCAGGTCTCTCAAAGGATTTCTAAGTGGTGGTGTGGAACAAGCAAGCATTCCTAAGGCTGCGATGGTGCATATCTGTGCGGTCCAGGCAGTACCTGACCCGGGTCGGTAGGAGGAGCCAATGTGGTTGGGTCTCCATGACCCGTTGGGAGGAGGCCACCCTTGAGAAGCTGGGGAAGGCAGATAGCTGGAACCCCTCTCAGGGTGACTGAATCCTGATCCTGGCATGGGAAAGTCACCACGACGCCAAGACTATAACAAATAAGCTCGCGCCCGCAGCTCCCCTGACGGTGGAACGGTGTCAGTCAAGGATTTTGTGAATGCGCTTGAGGCCACGGAGCTGCAGCCTTCGGAATGGTTGAAAGGTGGAGTTTACATAGAAGCATTTGACTACACCCCCCCCCCCGCCCCCCTCCCGTCATTAAAAATAAAATAATCACACCTTGAGTAATGCTGTTCTAGAAAAGTCTGTCCATGAGAATGCCTTCTGGTGACTGAAGAATGACTTAAGCAGGAAATGTATGTTTTTGGTTTTCCGAGACAAGGTTTCTCTGTGTAGCCCTGGCTGTCCTGGAACTCACTCCGTAGCCCAGGCTGGCCTCGAACTCACAGAGATCCCCCTGCCTCTGCCTCTCGAGTGCTGGGATTAAAGGTGTGCGCCACCACCGCCCAGCTTTGTATTTTTTTAATCTTATAAAAAAAGGGTCTCAAAACCAGGTATGACTTAGACTCGCCATCCCAGAAGGCTGAGACAGGAGGGTTGCCATGAGTTTAAGACCCCAGTGAGCTATACAGTGAGTTCCAGGCCATTCTGAGCTAGAGTGAGACCTTATCTCAAAACGTCATCATCATCACCAGCTGGGTAGAAGTGACTCAGTAGGTAGAATGCTTATTAGACAAGCATAAGAACCCACATTCAGATCCCCAGGGCCTACATAAAACCTGGGTATGGTGTCACACATCTGTAACCCCAACAGGTGGGTTCTGGGGTTCTCTAGCCTGACAGTCTTTTCAAAATGGTGAGCTCCAGGTTCGGTGAGAGATCTTATCTCAGACAACATAAACTGGACAGTGAAAGACACATACATACGTGTTTCTGTCCTCCATATACACACGCACAGGAGAGAGGACCTGTAGATACAAGTGCACACACATGCATATATCACACCTACACAGATGCACATAGTGCCGTACATATATCACACACATATTTCATACATACACAGATGCAAATATTACACATACAGATGCATACAGCACACCTACATATACCACGCAAACATGTATTTATCACATGAATATATCACGCATACACATACCACACTTGTGCATATACACACAGAGATACATATACCATACACATGCATAGATCACACAGATGCATACAGCATATGTATATACGCCACACACATACATATACCATACACATACAGACATGGACTAAATAAAATAAAATCTTTTTTTAAAAAAGGACCTACGCTATGTGGTCAGGCTTTGTGGGTGAGTTTACTGTATTTGATATCATCGTCAGGAACTGAATTCTCATTCTGCTCTGAGAAAGGCTGTGCTGGGTGGGTCCCTGCTGGTCACATGACAGCTACAGCAGTCCTGTGGGTCTCCTGCCATGGGATGACACCCAGTGTCACCATCTCCCCAAGCAGATGTCCCCACAGGCCACTGAAGGGAACTGCGCCTAAAGCCCATATCTAGCCCCGTCATTCACGGGGGTGGAGGTGTGCCATAGCTGGTGTGGAGAACCGTTTTATCTACAGTTGATGCGCAGCGAACTGCAGCTCAGCGCTAAGGTACTCTTGGGAGTCCATAGCACCTCCTCTCCCCGAAACTGAAGATAATCCGGGCAGCAAAATCTGTTCCTGCCATTCCATCCCACGAGTGTGTTCCAGCAGACGGAAGCAGGTAGGGCTGCCTGAGGGGGACGCTGAATGAACGGAAGGTTCCGGAATGGAATTCCACATGTAGCCTCTTGTCCGCACGAGGCAGGCCTGTCAGAATAAGTTTTGATGGTTTACCTGATGCTGGGGCGTCTTGGCCACGTATTGGAAGAAGGCCACCAAGGGCGGGATGCCCCCTACGTGGGGAGGGATGTGTGTGACAGGGCTGTGACGTGCAGCTGGCCCATGTGTGTTGGGGTGAGAACCGTCCTTCCTTCCTGCCAGTTTCTGCAGGCAGTTGGAGAGAGATCGAGGGGTCACTGGGGACAATCGCTAAAAGTGAAGTTCCATGATAGGAGGAGAGCGGCCTCCGGAGGAAAATCTCTCCTGATGCCCAGAACTGAAATGCCAATAATGGGGAGAGAGGCTGCAGGGCATGGAAACGAGATATTGTTTCTTCAAATTTTCCCGGAAATTTGAAGCTATTCTAAAATGAAAAGGTTGTTTATTTTTGGTTTTTCGAGACAGGCTTTCTCTGTGTAGCCCTGGCTGTCCTGGGAACTCACTCTGTAGACCAGGCTGACCTCGAACCCACAGAGATCCATCTGCCTCTGCCTCCAGAGTGCTGAGATTGAAGGTGTGCGCCACCACCGCCTGGCTGTTTAGACATTTTTTTCTTTCTTTCGTTTTTTTTTTTTTTTTTTTTCCCTCCAAGACAGGGTTTCTCTGTGTAGCTTTGGAGCCTGTCCTGGAACTCAATATGTAGACCAGGCTGACCTCAAACTCACAGAGATCCACCTGGCTCTGCCTCCTGAGTGCTGGGACTAAAGGCGTGTGCCACCACCGCCCAGCTTAAACATATTTTTTTAAAATTATGTGTATTTGCATGTGTCTCTGTGTGTTTGCACACATGAGTGCAGTGACTTTGGAGGCCAGAAGAGGGCACTGGATTCCCCTGGAACTGGAGTGACATTGTCAGTCATTTGATGGTGCTAGGAACCAAACTCCAGTCCTCTACAAAAGTAGTATGCGCTTAACTGCTGAGTCATCTCTCTAGCCCTTAAACATTATTTAAGATAAAACTAAGCCAGTCATGGTGTTGCACACTTTTAATCCCATTGCTTAGGAGGCAGAGGCAGGCAAATTTTATGAGTTCGAGGCCAGCCTGGTCTACACAGTGAGTTCCAGGACAGCCAGGGCTACATAGTGAGACCCTGTCTCACATCCTGCCCCAATGTAAATAAATAAATAAGAACAAGCTGGGTGTAGTGGCACCTGGGTCCCAGTTACTTGTGGGGTTGAGACAAGGTGGAGGATCGCTTGAGAACAGACTAGGCGACACCAAGATCTCAGATTTCAAAATAAACCGATCAGCCTGGGAAGGAAGCTACCTTCAAGGCCCCAGCTCAGTTCCCACGACCACAAGAAAAAAACAAACAGAAAGCCAATGTGCAGGCTCCAACCATATCAGTAATATGCATAAATTGATACTTCTTTGTTTTGTTTTGTTTTGAGACATGTTTCCCTATGTAGCTTTGCGCCTTTCCTGGAACTCACTCTGTAGACCAGGCTGGCCTCGAACTCACAGAGATCCGCCTGCCTCTGCCTCCCGAGTGCTGGGATTAAAGGCGTGCACCTTTAATCACCTGGCTAAATTGACACTTCTTTTGGAGGCTGGGGTCTCTAACCCTGCCTTCCCCCCACCTCTTCCTGACAGGGTCTCAGTGTGCAACCCAGGACAGCCTGTAATTCCCTGTGTAGTCCAAGCTGACCTCAAAATCACAATCCTCCTGCCTCAGCCTCCAGAGCTGGGCCAGCCAGCATTGTAGGTATGTGCTGCTGCTCCTGGCCTGGCATCAGGCTTTGGAAAAGTTCCCTGGCTGCTGCTGTCCTAAGCTCCTGTACCCCACGTGGCGATGTAGCTGAGGCCCGGGACCAATCAGTGTTCTATTTCTCAGCAGCAACAGCAACATTACCCAGACTCCAGTGCCCCCAGCGGAACTGAAACCGCAGACCCAGAGAAATGCGGATGAAAGCCATCGTGAGGGGCCGGAGAAATGGCTCAGTGGTTAAGAGCACCGGCTGCTCTTCTAGAGGTCCTGAGTTCAAGTCCCAGCAACCACATGGTGGCTAACAACCATCTGTAATGAGATCTGGTGCCCTCTTCTAGCCTGCAGGCAGAACACTGCATACATAATAAATAAATAAAATATTAGAAAAAAAAGAAAGGAAGCCGTCGTGAATCTTGTTCCCAGCGCTATTCACTGTTTTCAGGGAACAGCGCGTCCAGTATCATCTTCTCCCCTGAATACTTATTTCGAGTTTGCTTGCCACAAAGCTGTGCTCTTAGACGCAGCCTGTGGGTTGATTTTCCTCCTCTGTCTTCAGGGAGGGTCATCAACTCAGCCCAATGGAGAGAGGCCGGAGCAGGTCATCCTGAGATGCCAAGAAAACCAAGGGCTGGTAAACACGCCATGGTGCCCGCCAGCTAACGAAGTGAGGGCAGCGCCTGGCCTCTGGGCTGATGGAGAGTTCCCTCCATGCCCGTGCCCGCCTCCCCATTCCTGCCTCCTTCCATGCCAAGACACCCAAAGGTGCAAGTCCACTGTCTCCACGCCTTGCTTCCTTGCCAGGCTTCCCACGTGAGTCCTCTGGACCACTGTCACTGGCCTGTCACTAAGTATTTTATGTTGCTGGCCTCCTTATAAAGTCAATCTGGTTCACATATGCAGGTGTGTGTGTGTGTGTGTGTGTGTGTGTGTGTGTGTGTGTGTGTATGTGTGTATACAGGCCACAGCGTGTGTGTGGAGATAGAGGACACCTCTCAGGAGTTGATTCTGGACTTTCCGTCTTGTTTGGGGCGGGGCCTCTCTTGTTTCAGCTGCCGAAGTGTAGACACTTCATGTTATCTGGTCTATGAGCAAGCTCTACTTTCTTGCCATACAAGTGCTGTGATTACAGATGTGTGATACCACATCTGCCCGCCTGCCTTCTTCCTCCCTCCCTCCCTCCCTCCCTCCCTCCCTCCCTCCATTCCTGTTCTAGGGGGTCTGATCTCAGGTCATTAGGCTTGTGTGGCAAAGTACAACCACTGATCCCTCTCCCCAGTCCTGTTTGTTTGTTTGTTTATTTATTTATTTATTTATTTTAGACTTATTTTATAGCCCAGGCTGGCCTCGAACCCATATGCTGCCATACCCAGCTTTGGCACGTTTGGGTACTTACTATGCAGCAGGCATTGAGGCTACACTAGGGAGGGAACATTATGGTAGGAAGTACCTGGGCTCTGGCCCCATGTGCCCGGAGCTGGGTTCGAATCCCAGCTTCACACCTCTCCTCTGTGGTTCCTCAGGCAAGAAAGAAGACTTGTGTGAGGCCCCACTGGAGCTAAAATGGATGTGATCAAATATCGCTCATGAGTTCCGGGTGCAACAGAGTCTTACAGGATGCTAACGAGCCACAGGTGACCGCCATGCAACCACGCAGCTGAAACGGGAACTGTGGGGCCCGGGAAATCGCATTAGCCGGCAAAAAAGAGGCCCAGGTAAAAGCTGTGTGTGAGGCACATGCCTGTAGCCCCAGAACTTGGGAGGCGGAGGCAGGAGGATTCCCCCGTGTGAGGCCAGTATTAGCTACATACTGAGTTCTAGCTCCAGTTACCACAGCAAGACCCTGTTTCAAAGGAGGAGAAAGAGGAGATCCAGAAGTCGCACCTCAGGATCAGGGTACCTTGGTCAGTCACGACCTGAAGCCCCTCTAGTGTGTGTTTATCTGCCAATTGTACTTTTGAAGAAACTGAGGCCCAGAAAGGGGAGCAGGCTTGCCCAAGACAAATCAAGACTCAAAGCCGGGTACCCTCTGGATTTAACTCTTGCATGTCTGGGGTTCTCAACACACTCAGGGAGTTCTGTCAACAGACAGGCCTTGGACTCCTTACCCTGGCTGGGCGGCCCTTTCTGGCTTGATCACAGCAGGGGTGGGGTGGGGAGTGGGGTGGGGTGGGGTGCCGCCTCCCCTTCATTGGAGATACAGCATGGGAGATGGCCGGGGTGTAGGACATCCATGAGGATCTTCAAGTCTGGAGCAGGCACTCCCCCAGTAAATATCTCAAAACTGAAGGAAAGCAGAAGTACGCTCACTTTGTCCTGGTGGGATGACCTAGATCTCTGACCCCACACCCTCTGACCCCATACCCTCCAGTTAAACCTCCCTGTAGTCTCTTACAAGGTTGCTCCTAGGAGGCCCCAGGGTCAGAGGGTGAGGTGACCAGCCCAGCATCGCCACACTTACCACGCTGCAGGTTCGAACCTGGTCGTAGAGGCCCAACAACACTGTGCGGCCTCCATGGGGAACAGAGAAACAAAGGAATGGAGGATGAGGGGGATGAAAAATGAAAGAAAAAAGAATGAATGATGGAATATTTGTCTATATTTTTACACTATTTTGGGGGTGCTGGGGATTGAACTCAGAGCTTTGAGCATGCTGAGCACACACAATATCCGAGTTCTCCAGCCCTGCCTTTTCTTTCTTTCTTTCTTCCTTCCTTTTTTTTTTTTTGGGGGGGGGTTCGAGACAGGGTTTCTCTGTGTAGTTTTGGTGCCTGTCCTGGATCTCGCTCTGTAGACCAGGCTGGCCTCGAACTCACATAGATCCGCCTGGCTCTGCCTCCCGAGTGCTGGGATTAAAGGCGTGCGCCACCACCCGGCATGGTAGCTTCTTTTTTAACCAATGGTAGCAGCACATAGTCACAGCCCGGCGTTGCCTTTTCTTTTG
This sequence comes from Peromyscus leucopus, assembly GCF_004664715.2. NCBI lineage: Eukaryota > Metazoa > Chordata > Mammalia > Rodentia > Cricetidae > Peromyscus > Peromyscus leucopus. Next base: position 5,216,601 of record NC_051082.1, read on the forward strand.
AATGGAATAGTTCACGCATAAATACATGCAATCATGCGAGTTACAGTTATTAAAACCCTTATACCCCCCGCTCATCTAAGGCAACAGTAGAAATTTACCAATGACTTGTAATGACGGAGACCAGCGGCTCTTGGCCTCTGCTGCCTATGGGACACACCCCGGGAACTTTGAAAATCATTGATCTCTTTTTTTTTGACTCTGGGGCAGCTCCCGGGCTGATGCTGATGTGCCTTGTTTGAGAAACATGTGCTTAATTCTCCTCTATCCTAGCCCGTCGGTTTCCGCCCTCCCTCCACTTCCAACCCCCATCCCCACCCCACGCTCGCTCGCCACCACCCTCTCCATCCCCTCCCCACCTCCTCCCCGGGAACGGCCACCCGAACTCTGGTCCTTCCTTTCTCCCTGCTTCAAGGACTAGCAACACTTGGTTGCTGTCCCTCCTACCGCGAGGGGGCGCCAGAGCAAAAAACCCCACCACCGCTTCCTTTCCCCGGCGAGCGGCGGGTGTCGCGCCGGAGGTGCTTTGGCCCTCGCGGCGCCCCGTCGCCCCGCGCGGGCTGCCCGGCAACCGACCGGGAAACGGCTGGCGTCTCTGCCGCGGGCGGGCGGGCGCCGCGGGACTCTCGGATCCGGTGCGCGCGTGCGCGCTCGCGCTTAGGCCGGCGGCGACGCTTCTTCGAGAACTTGGGGGGCCGAGAAACACGAGCCCGAGGTTAGGCTGGGCCCGCCCGGGGGTCCGGGGTGGGGGCGCCGGGCGGGGGTGCCGCGGGGCCTGTCCACAGGTGTCCGTCCGGTGCTGGGCGTCCTCTCCGGTTATGTTGTTGTTGTTTTGGAGGCAGGTCGGCTTTGAACTCCGGGACCACTCGAGTGGTCTCTTCCTGCTCCGGCCTCCGACGTCCGTCCTTGGGTCTGCAGGGGCTATGCCGCCGAGCCCTGCTTGCCCGTGTAGTTTTCTGCAGAGTGTAAACGTCCTCAGTGGCCTCTCCCAGACTTTTCCGGGCGGTTTCCGTGTCTGTCGTGACCCCCGATGACGGGTGGCCACAGCCCGGGTTTATTTAAATTGATAACGTGCAGCCTTGGCGGCACATCACTGAAAACACGCTGGCGTGGGCCGCCTCCTAAAGTTTTGATCGTTCAGTTGTTCCAGGGTGGGAATGTGGACGTCTTTTTTAAGCGATCATAAAGGGGGCGGGCGCCCCTCAGAAAGGAGAGGAGACCAGACAAGGAGGAGGGGGTTGTATCCAGCGTTTGCAGCTGGCTCAGTTCCTGCCCACTGATGTCCCTCCCCTTCAGATGGCGCTCCCCACGCTGCCCTCTTACTGGTGCAGCGGGAGACCCCAGGACCAGCAGGTCGCACGCCAGCGCCAGCGAGAGCAGGAGGCCCAGCTTCGCCTGCAGTGGGAAGAGAACAGCCGTTATTTCAGGATTTCGGACATCCACAGCTCCAAACAGGCCGAATGGAGCTCCGAGACCTCCTATCGGCGGAGGCAAGTATCAGTGTGTCCTGCCTGCTGGTTCCTTCCACTAGATGCTCGGGGGATGTGGCCTCAGGGCCTAGGGACTGTGGCTTGTGACAGCGTGAGTGATCTACATGGTGATGCTATTTCTAGCTGAAAATTGGGGTGTGTGTGTGGGAATAACCAGTGAAATAACGTGCATTATGAAAGATAAAATGTTTGCAGAGCAGTCGTCTTCTTTGCAGGTGTTTGTGTTTTTTGTGTTTAAATACACCCACCCACCCCCAACTGATATAGAAAAGCATAGGAAACTGTGGCCTGGGTTTGACTGACGCGCAGTGGGCTCCTTACCTAGCATGCATGCGTACCAGCGTGAGAAGCTGAGGGAGGAGAAGAGGATGAGTCTGGAGGTCCGGCGTGAGAGACTCAGGCAGCTGGTGCTGGAGGAGCAGGACCTGCTGGCCGCTGAGCTGGAGGAGCTGAGGCTGAGCATGAGCCTGCGGGAGCGAAGAATCCGGGAACAGCACCGGGATCTGAAGTCAGCCCGAGAGGAACAAAGGAAACTGGTACCTAGTCTAAACCTGAGGAAGGTCGCATGGTGACGTGGCCACAGCCTGAACTGAAGGTTCCACCCCTGGGGCTCTTCTTGGCTGAGTTGGTCAGATGAGATGGCCAGGGGACTCTACAGTCCGTGCGAAAAGCACTCTTTTTTTTATTTTGGCCCATGGCTTTAGAGGGTCTCAGGCCATCCTAATGGGGAAGGCCTGGAGTCCTTGCCCGCTGGAGCTCGCTTATCATGTTGGTTCAGGGAGCAGGGAGCGCATGAGGAGGAGGGTTTGGGCTGTAGCCTTCAAAGATACGCCCTGGTGGGCTGCCGCCGCCAGCTACTTCCTCACCCCCTGAAGGCACCACGGCTTCTCTGCATAGTGCCAAAGCTGGGGGGCAATTGTTTTTGCTGTTGGTTTTGTTGTTGGTTTTGAACTGGTCTGTGTCGTCCTGGTTGGCCTGGAACTTTCTCTGTAGACCAGCCTGGCCTCAAAGTGACAGAGATCTGGCTGCCTCTGACCTCCTCATGCTGGGATGAGAGGGGAAGAGCCTGCCTGGCAAGTATTTAAAATGTAAGCATCAGGAGTAATTCAGATCCGGCTCATAGCAACAATCTGAACCAGATATGGTAAAACGTTAAAGGTCTGTACAGGGTGGGGAGGGCAGCAATGTTTGGTTAGTGCCTTCGGCACATAGTCCGGGTGGTCACAGCGGCGACGTGCCATCGCACAGCAGACAGACCGAGGGTCCAGCAGTTGTTCAACCCATGAAGCTTGGTCTCTCCACGCCCAGCCTGGTGCTGGAGTCGGGGATTTTTTTCTTTTTCATTTTCCTCCCTCCCTCCCTCCCTCTCTCTCTTCTCTCTTTCCTCCTTCCTTCCTTCCTTCTTTCCTTCCTTCCTTCCTTTCTTTTTCTGAGACAGGGTTTCTCTGTGTAGTCCCAGCTGGCCTCGAACTCACAGAGATCCGCTTCCACCAACCTCTGCTTCCCGAGTGCTGGAATTAAAGGTGCTCCACCACTACCTGGTTAACTTCTGGTTTTCTGCTGTAAGAAGTTGGAGTTAATACCAGCCACAGTAACGGTGGATGAGCTTGCCAGCAAGAATGAGGGGAGACAAAAAGCCAGCACCCACACTTATGCCTTTAGAGGGCAGTTTGGTGTGTGGTAGCTCTCTTCTCTGCCGAATAAGTCACTGCAAGTGATTCCTCCTCTTCTCTTTAGTTCTGTGTCCCACGAAGGTCTGGGAACACTATAGTTTATCAAGTGGCTATGGTCATTAGCCTCAGTCTGTGTGTTTCAACTTGCTGTGTACTTGGAAACTCCGAGAAGGGACCCAGCCACAGCATCAGCTCTTCGCTAGTTCTAGGTCCATTCTCCTCTGAAGGCCTGTCCCCAGACCTGTGTGTGCAAGGAGAGCAGACTTGAGTGGCAGATGGGTTGACACTGCTGAATGGAGAAGGTCATGGCCTGAGCTGACTTCTGCTGTACTTTGTCTACGTGAATGGATTTGAACAGTGACGTCAGGTGTCCTTCTATGTTTTCTCCATAGATTGCTGAACAACTCTTATATGAACACTGGAAAAAAAACAATCCCAAACTTCGAGAGGTGAGAATTAAGGGCCTTCCATCGCTTTGCCTGGGTGGGTGACATTGTGTTTTCAGATTTGTTTGTTTGTTTTAATTTATTTATTATTCTTTTATGTACATTGGTGTTTTGCCTGCATGTATGTCTGTGTGAAGGTGTCAGATCTTGGCATGTGGGTGCTGGGAATGAACCCCAGGCCTCTGAAAGAGCAGCCAGTGCTCTTAACCGCTGAGCCATCTCTCCAGCCCCTTTTGTTGTTTTTTCGAGACAGGGTTTCTCTGTGTAGCCTTGGCTGTCCTGGAACTCACTCTGTAGACCAGGCTGGTCTCGAACTCACAGAGATCCACTTGCCTCTGCCTCCTTAAGTGCTGGGATTAAAGGCGTGCACCACCATCGCTTGGCTTTTGTTTGTTTTTGAATCTGGATTTGTGCTGGGTTGGTACAGAGGAAAAAAGATCACCAGGCAGAAGGCCTGGTCGGACAGGGCTGAACAGTGGCCGCTAACTCTTTGGCCCTGGAGCTCTTCCCAGCAGGCTGCAGAGACAGACCTGGGCGGGTGGGCTCAGGACGTCTCTAAGAGCGGTTTCTGGAGGGGAGGAGCACGCAGGATGCTGGCTTTAGTTCTGCAGTACAGAGTGCAGAAAGGGCCTGGATGGAGGTGCTGAAGAACTGGCCTGTGGGGTGAGAACAGAGACGGGGGCTGTAAAGGCCAGGGGGACCGCGGTGCCCAAGAGTAGAGTCCTGAAGTGATGGAGCTGGTGAAGTAGACGGGCCAGACCTTGAGCAGCACTGCCTGACCTCCTTCAGAGGCATCGGACCACTTTAATGTGTGCAGGGCCACAGCTGCATCCTGGGGTACCCCTGCACAGCTGCATCCTGGGCCACGCCTGCACAGCTGCATCCTGGGGCACCCCCGCACAGCTGCATCCTGGGGCACCCCCGCACAGCTGCATCCTGGGGCACCCCCGCACAGCTGCACCCCCGCACAGCTGGATCCTGGGCCACCCCCACACAGCTGCATCCTGGGGTAGCCCCCGCACAGCTGCATCCTGGGGTACCCCTGCACAGCTGCATCCTGGGGCACCCCCGCACAGCTGCATCCCCGCACAGCTGCATCCCTGCACAGCTGCATCCTGGGCCACCCCCCCAGCTGCATCCTGGGGCACCCCCCCAGCTGCATCCTGGGGCACCCCCGCACAGCTGCACCCCTCCACAGCTGCATCCCCACACAGCTGCGTCCTGGGGCACTCTCTCTGGCAGCATTGTTGGCGTGAGCAGCTGGGCAGGGGTGCTGCTGCTGCTGCTGGGCTCCTGAGGTGAAGGCAGACTGGGGTGGAGGAGACAGGAGTCTGCAGACCTGGGGACAGAGGGAGTGATGGCCTGGTTTCCATCACTGAGCAGACTGGCTGGAGGGTGCTAGGCCTGTTACTGATAGCGTTTATCATCCCAGCAGTGTTTGTAGGAGTTAGGTTCTCTCACTTGATGTAGCTTCTTAAGTCTGGAAACGGCCAGGAGCAGTTTCCAGGGGAGATGGGATCAGCCGGTAAAGGTGTTTGCTGCCAAACCTGGTGACCAGAGTTTCACCCCAGGACCAACATGGTGGACGGAGAGAACCAACTGCCACAAGTTGTCCTCTGACAGGCACACGCACACACACGCGCATATGCACAAAATGTAAAAAATAAGAAACCTGGGTGGAGTGGTTCACTTTTTGTTTGTTTGTTTTGTTTTGAGACAGGGTCTTACTATGTAGCCCTGGCTGGCCTGGAACTCATTATGTAGACCAAGCTGACCTTGAACTCACAGAGATCCACCTGCCTCTGCTTCCTAAGTTCTGGGGTTAAAGGCTCTGCACGACACCATCCACCAGGCTCTGGTTCACTCCTTTAATCTCAGCACTGGGGAGGCAGAGGCAGACGGGTCTCTGCGTTCAAGGCCAGCCTGGTCTAAAGCTGCTCCTTTGTAAAGGAAGTTTTGGTGAGCCGAGCTTGGGGCTGGCTCTGCTTCTTACCCAGCTGTCTCCTGAGCTCTCCTTTCAAAACTCAGTTCCTTTTCCGAGTCTGCTGAGAAATGCCTCCTGCTTACCCGGGGCTCCAGGAGCGAGCTTTGGCCCTTCTGTTCGAGGTGTGAACTGGGCTTAGAAGCGGCTGGTCCTTTGGTTTCCTACCTGCCGAGTGTTCAGATTGGTTTTGTTGCTGATTTTATGGATTATTGTGTGTGAGGGGTACAAGTGTGCCGTGGCGACTGTGGAGGTCAGAGGACAACTTTTTTGAGTCATTTCTCCCCTCCCGCCTCGCTGAGGCAGGGTTTGTCTTGTTTATGCCGCTTGGCCGAGCACTCCAAGCTAGCTGGCCCTGGAGCATCTGGGTTTCTAGGCGTTCTCCGTTTCTGCCTCCCATCTTAGCACAGAGGTGCTGGGACCACACACGCATGCCACCACATCCTGCTTTTTCCACAGATGGCTCCAGAGGCTGAGCTCAGGTTTGCAGGCTGCGCCCTCACTCACAGTGTTCTCGTTGGGGCCGCCTTACACTCGAAGTTCACAGAGAGAGTCATGGTCCGGTTCCAGCAGAGGGCACAGACAGGAGCACGTCACCTCAGTCTCACATAGCCCACCGGGAAGTTAATCTTCTCTCTTTCTCACCCTCAGATTGAGTTGGACCTTCACAAGAAGCACGTGATAGATTCCTGGGCAACACAGAAAGAAGAAAAAAAACAGGTGTGTGATGGGTGCCCCTTGCATGCTGTGCCGTGGCTCCTCCCCCACCGACCACTGTGTCTTGTTTCTGCTCTTGGCTGGATGAGCAGGCACATGCAGCCTGAACGTTAGCTTTGTGTGTGCCTACGTGCATGTTCATGCATGTGTCTGTGTGTACAGGTGTGTGCATGCAGGTGTGCATGTGTATGCAGGTATGCACATGGGTGTGTGTCTGCAAGTGTGTGTGTGTGTGTGTGTGTGTGTGTGTGTGTGTGTGTGTACATTGGCGGGTGGGTTTAACAGGTGTGGGTGGGTGTGTGCAGGTGTGTGCATGGGTGGGTGGATATGCAGATGTGTGTGTGTGTGTGTGTGTGTGTGTGTACATGGGTGGGTGGGTGTATGCATGCAGGTGTGGGTAGGTATGTAGGTGTGTGCGTGTGCATGTGGCAGTCAGTGCATAACCTCAGGTGATGGTCCTCAGGAGCCAGCCACCTTTTTTTGAGATAGGGCCTCTCAGTGGCCTGTAGCTTTCCCAAGTAGACTACTGGGGACCTATAGGGACTCACCAGTTTCCACTTTCCGGGATTGAGCTGTAAGCATGTGTCACTTTGTCCGCTTTTTTTAATTAAAAAATTTAGAAAAGTTTTTTTTCTGTGTATGGGTGTTTTGCCTGCTCTGTCTGTATACTTCAAGCATGTCTGGTGCCTGTGGAGGCAGGAACAGGGTGTTGAATCCTCTGGAACTGGAATTATGGACAGCTGTGACTGCCACGTAGATTCTGGGAATTGAACCCAGGTCCTCTGGGAGAGCAGCCACGGTGCTCTTAACTGGGGAGCCATCTCTCCAGCGCCAAGTTCTCACTTGTATTTACTTTTTTTTTTAATGTGTTTGAGTGTGTGCCACGTGTGTACTGGTATCTGAGAGGCCAGATGAGAGCATCAGGTCGCTCGGAGGTGGCGTTCCAGGTGACCGGGATGCCTGATGCCGGTGCTGGGAACTGAACTCTGGTCGTCCCCTGGCAGAGCAGAGGAGTCCCTACTGCCAAGCTGTCTCAGCCCTGGGTCATCGCAGCCCCTCTGGGGATGAGTCCACAGCACGCACGGGTCACTTTGCGTTCATTGTGTTCTCTTGTGGAGGGGAGAGAGCCTGACGTGGAGAGCTCTAGGTCCCTGCTGGAGAAGGGGCTCCAGGCGGAGCTTACCGGGGCCCTGCGGCCGGCTGGAGGCCAGCCGGGAGCTGAGTCTCTGCTGGCTGTGTGTTGAGAGTGTTGCCCTCTGGTAGCAAGAAGCCACGGAGCAGCAGGAGAAGAAGCGGTTTGAAAATGAGTATGAAGCAGCGCGCAGGGAGGCGATGGAGCGGCTGAGAGCGGAGGCGGAGCGGAGGCAGCAGGAAGATAAACTGCAGGCCGAGGCGCTGTGCCAGCAGATGGAGGAGCTCAAGCAGAAGGAGATGGAGGTGAGGGGGAGCCCTCCAGGCCCGAGGCAGCCATTCCGAGGCCAGCGGGGTGGGGGTTCCATGGACGGGTCCCCGTTCTCAGAGCTGGGTGCTCCCCTCTCGTGTGTGCCCTGTCCCAGCTCTGCTGTGCTCCTCCACGTGTGCTCAGACCTCGGGACATTAATGGTCTAGAGACACACCTGTCCACTGGGATCCCGGGTTTTCCCGTGGGACATGCTCCAGCACACTGTTCCACTAGTAGCAGGTTTGGGTCTCAGGGTGTCAGCCATGAGGTGGTCCAGGAGGCTGTCTTCGAGAACGCTGGCTTCCTGAGAGGACTGAGTCTCTGTCCAGATGGAGAGGGGCTTCGCCTCTTTGGTCTCTGTCTGTTTCCCTTTTCCCTAGCCCCATAGTTTCAATAGCTAGAAACTGAGTGCCTCTCACTAATTCTAGATACTAGGAGATAGGGCCTGAGCAAGGCTTCTGTGTTGGCTGAGGAAACAGAAGTTTAGTCAGAGCAGGTGTGGGCCAGCACAGGGAGTCAGTCTCCCGGGCTGGGCCAGGCTTGTAGGAATAGTTCAGTTGAGGTGGGACTCAGAATCCCATGGAGGAGGCCAGGCTGTGCTCATGTGGAGCCCGCCAGAGATGGAGATGACGCGTGAGGACAGTGATTGCCCATCTTACCGGGTTCCCGATGTCACCGCAGGCAACCAAGCTGAAGAAGGAACAGGAGAACCTGCTGAAGCAGCGCTGGGAGCTGGAGAAGCTGGAGGAGGAGAGGAAGCAGATGGCCGCCCTCCGGCGCAAGGCCGAGCTGGGGTGCGTGGGAAGCCTCTTGCCCTCTCAGACTCCCATGGGGTCTCCCCAGAACCAAAGGGGGTGTGGCCTGTGTGGAGCAGTTGTTGGTCCTGCGGCCCTGAAGCCTCTTGCTCCCCATCTTTAGGCGCTTCCTGAGACATCAGTACAATGCGCAGCTGCACAGGCGGACCCAGCAGATCCAGGAGGAACTGGTGAGTGAGCCCACATCCCATCCCGGCAGTTTCCATCCTTTGGAAACGGTATTTTCACCGCTCAGGACCTGAGTGCATCCTCAGGAGAATTAAAACACAAAGGGGAGCAGAGAGATGCCAGTGGACGGTACAGAGGAGTCGAGGAATTTGCAGGTGTGGGGTTACACTTGACAAAGCAGTCAGTGCTGTTCTGTACCTGAACTGTGAGGGCACGGGGCAGCTCCACGGCAGACTCCATTGGTACTGGTTTTTGGTTGTTCATTTTAGAGACTCACAGGGTCTCACTGTGTAGCCCTGGCAGGCCAGGAATAGCTGTGAGGCCACCAGGCTGGCCTCAGATTCACAGGGATCTATCTGCTTCTGCTTCTCAAGCGCTGGGATTAAAGTCCTGCACCACCACATCTGGTTCTTAGGGATTCATTTAGAAAAATAATAAATTTTGGGGACTGGAGAGGTGGCCCAGTGGTTAAGGTCACTTGTTGCTCTTGCAGAGGACCTGGGTTTGGTTCCTAGCAGCCACAGGGTGCTAAAGGGACCTGACGTCCTCTTCTGACCTCTGTAAGCAGCAGGCACACATGTGGTGCACACAGATGCAGTCAGAACACTCACACATAGAAAGGAAATTTTTTTTTTTTTTTTTGGTTTTTCGAGACAGGGTTTCTCTGTGTAGCTTTGCGCCTTTCCTGGAACTCACTTGGTAGCCCAGGCTGGCCTCGAACTCACAGAGATCCGCCTGGCTCTGCCTCCCGAGTGCTGGGATTAAAGGCGTGCGCCACCACCGCCCGGCTAGAAAGGAAATTTAAGCTGTATTGTTTGCAGGGGAGGGTATGCATGTGCCACAGTGTGCACATGAAGGTCAGGGGTCAACTTTCGGGGGCAGTTTGTCCCTCCTCCTGTGAGTTTTGGGGATTGAACTCAGGTTGTCAGGTTTATGTGGCAAATGCTTTTCCCCGCGGAGCCGTCTCTCGGCCCATTCCTTAGGTATTCTTGATGGGAAAAACGATGCCGGTGCTGCGGGTGTGAATAGGCCTAACGAGCAGTCCTTTCTCGCTGTGGGCAGTGCCGGGGTGCCCGGTTCTGCCTCACTGAGGCACACGGCGAGGTCCCCCATCTCCAGAGATGGCTGCTGAGCTGCACACTCTCCTGACTTGTTTGCCACACACCACAGAGGGCGGGTTCCCTCCTGTGCTCACCTCCCAGTGCCTTGTTTGGGTGTGAAAGACAAGTGTACGCCGCTCGGCTTCTTAGTGGAGCTGCTTGGTGTTCCTGTCACAGCTCTGATGAGCTTGTGAATGAGCACAGTCAGGTTCCTGACTGTCTGCCTCCTTTGGTCACATTGGTGGTCTGGTGCCACTGTTCTGCCCTCGCCCCTGCCTGGGTTCCCCTGCCTCCACCCCTGGGTTCTCCTCCCCTCTCCCCCGGGTTCCCCTGCCCCCGCCCCTGGGTTCCCCTGCCCCCGCCCCTGGGTTCCCCTGACCCCGCCCCTGGGCTCCCCCGCCCCCCCCCCTGGGTTCCCCTGCCCCCGCCCCCGGGTTCCCCTGCCCCTCTTACTGTAGTGTGGAGTTCTGTAGACATAGATAAAGGTCACTTTCTGCCAGCTGGCATTTGGTGATTTCTCGTTTTCCTCCGCATTTACAGTAAAGCTGTGGTGAGTAGTTTGTGTATGTATCTGTGTTGACACTGCTGTGACCTCTTCAAAGCTAGTGTTCTAAAATGTGTCATACATATCCAGGGCCACGTATGTGCCTGTGGCGGCGCAGGTGGCAGGAGGGGTCACTTGCTTTAGTGAGAAGCTTCTGGGCCGGTGCAGTGTCTACAGCGGACCTTTGTGGTTACCCAGAAGCAGTCCAGCCCCTTCCCTCTGTCCTGAGAATGCTTCAGGCCCTACATGGCCGTGTCTGAGACACACAGAAGCAGCTGTGTAGGGAGGTGGGCTCCTCTGTCTGACCTCCACGCCCCCCCTCTAGGAGGCAGACGGGCGGATCCTGCAGGCGCTCCTGGAGAAGGAAGGCGAGCTGCAGCGTGTCGAGCTGGCCAGGCGGGAGCAGGCCCTGGCCGATGCAGCCTGGATGAAGCAGGTCATCGAGGAGCAGCTGCAGCTCGAGAAAGCTCGGGAGGCAGAGCTGCAGCTGCTGCTGAGGTGAGGGGCAGCTGCTGGCCTCTGCTCTGGTTCTGTGAGGTGCCCTCAGGTCACTGGGCAGGCCACTTTTGTTCTGAAACATCTGTCCTTGTAACTCATCATCCCTAGGGACCTTGTCTTTGCTAGTAGGTTGGGGTAGTGACCTCACGTTATTCACGGTGGAAGTCTTTATGGTTCAGAGTAATAATGCGTTCACCTAAAGTCTTTAAACCACGTGACGAGACTGTTCCCATCAGTTTAATTTTTCTAAGCTCTGTAAAAACCAGCCTGGATCCCAATGTGCTCCTGAAGACAGTCCCACCATGTTGCCTTGGCTGGTCCCCGCTCCTGAGCTCCTCAGGGCCCAGGGGCTTAGGACTTGGGGCCTAAAAGTCCAGCTCACAGATGGAAATAGCCAAATAACAGGCAATCCATACTGATATGCAGACACGGTGATTGGTCCCAGACATTCAGCCTAGTGGTGGGTACATGACTTGGGGAGATCCCAGGAGGTGGCTAGCTGCTGCCAGGTGAGCCGGCAACCATCCTGGGAGGGTGGTGGTCGGCACAGGTTAGTGCTCTCACCCTTCCCATCTCTGGTCCTGATGGTTTTATTTACCTTAGTGCTAAATGGCTGTGGTACTTTTTTTTTTTTTTTTTTTTAATTTAAGGAGATGAAGTATTAAATGATGACCTAAAATGCTACCAGAGTGCTGTCCTTAGCCGTCATCGTTGGAGAGCTGGTGTGGATGGGCGTGTCTAGAGCGGGGCAGCTGTGTGTGCCCGCTCTGCCGTCCATCCCTGCCTTTGGTGGTGGCGCACAACCTCTGTGTCCCTTTTGTGTTTGTCCAGGGAGGAGGCCAAGGAGATGTGGGAAAGGAGAGAAGCGGAGTGGGCTCGAGAGCAGAGTGCGAGGGACAGACTGATGAATGAGGTAATTCCAGACATGGTCCCACGGGGATGGGCAGCCCCACCGACTCAGCCTGCTCTGGTTGTCCTTTTTTTTTTTTTCTTTTTTCCCTGAGGCAGGGTTTCTCTGTGTAGCTTTGCGCCTTTCCTGGGACTCACTCTGTAGCCCAGGCTGGCCTCAAACTCACAGAGATCCGCCTGCCTCTGCCTCCCGAGTGCTGGGATTAAAGGCGGGCGCCACCACCGCCCGACTCTGGTTGTCTTAAGTAGCATTGAAGTCACTGTGTTAGTAGCACAGGATTACTAAAAGGATCCCGACGTACAGAAAGAACACGTGGGAAGTCCTCAGTCCTCTCCCCCACAGCCTCCTGCTGCTCTGTGTCCTGGCCCCAGTGCACGGCCTCTTAACTACATGCGGTTTTCCCCACTGTGCTGTTTATTGATTTCGAGCATTCTCGCTAGCACACCTCAGCTCCTTATCAGTGACAACCACACGGCTGCAGCCCGCCCTTCCTCCTCCTCCTCGAGTGGGTATTCTCGGAGGCGCCTTCATGAAGGAGTCCGTGTCCCCTGGGGCCAGCAGCCAGCAGAGGAGCCAAGTGTGAGGGGTGCAGGGACCTGGCGGGAGGTCCTTGTCAGGTCCTTGTCCTGCACAGACAGCTGTGCTGAGGCGGGCTGGAACGGTGAGCCCCGTGTTTGGAAATCAGGCCACGCTGGCTGGTCGGTTGGTGCTCACTTGTGTGTAGCAGATTCCCTGTGGGTTTCGAACTTCCTCACTTCAGTTTCCCCCTGGTGGTGGCCACTTTGTGTCCCCCTCCTGACGGTGCAGGCGTTAGGCATGTCTTGTGGCTTCTTGGTTCCTTGGCTGGGGTTGGGACATCTCAGTGCTCTGGGCCAAGGTCCAAGTTCCAAACAGCAGCAGGTGTTTGCTGCTTGGAGCCATCGAGGATGCGTGACTGCATCCTGGCGGCCTGTGGAGAGGCCTCCCCAGTGTCTCCCCCATGACACTGCTGTGTCCTGTAGGTTGGTGTCCTAGTCAGGGTGTCTAGTGCAGTGATAAAACACATGACCTAAAGCAGCTTGGACAGGAAAGGGTTATTGAGACTTAAAGCTCTCAGGTCACAGTCTATCACTGAAGGAAGTCAGGGCAGAACCTGGAGGCGGGAGCTGAAGCAGAGGCCATGGCGGGTGCTGCTCACTGGCTTGTCCCTCCTGACTGGCTTAGCCTGCTTTCTTATACAACTTAGGACCATCTGCCCAGGGCGAGCACCGCCCACAGTGGGCTGGGCTCTCCCATGCCAATCATTAACCAGGAAAATCCCCCTCTGGCGGCATTTTCAACTGATCGTGGAGCATTGGAAACGGAACTCATCAGGGCGGGTGGCATGGCTGGGAAGGGCAGTGGCCTACTGGGCCTGTGGTTCGGTCTGCTGCCCGTGTGTGAGGATTAGCCTGGATTGGTACACTGGCTGCGGCCCGTGTGAAGCTTAGAACGGGTGTCTTAGACTGAAATGCAAACCTTCTTTTCCCCTTGGCCAGGTTCTCATGGGGAGGCAGCAGCAGATACAAGAAAAGATCGAACAGAACCGGAGGGCACAAGAGGAAACCCTAAAACACAGGGAAAGACTCATCCAGAGTCTGGAGGAGGCAAAGCAGTCAGCTCAGCGTGCAAAGGAGGAGAAAGAGGAGCTGAAGTCAGCCAGGAAGCAGGAGCTGGAAGCCCAGGTGGGCGCCGAGGGCCAGGGCAGCCTCTGTAGGTCAGGGCCTGGAGGCAGCAGGCTCTGCAGGGTTCTCGGGACACTGAAGAACAGAGCTCAGAGTTCCATAACTCAGTTCATTCCTCATTCATATCTAAATCCCTTTTGGTTTCTGTAGCAGCCCTGACACTTCAAAAGAATTATGTGCATGCATGTGTCTGAATGTGGGTTTGTGTACTTGTGTGCAGTGCCCAAGGAGGCCAGTAGAGGGCACTGGATCTCTTGGCGCTAAGTCACAGGCACGAGAGAGCCACTCACCGGCGGTTGCTGGGAACTGAACTTGGCTCCTTGGGAGAGCAGTTTGTCCTCCCAACTGCTGAGCCGTGGCTCCGTGGCACAGGCTCCATTCTGGTTCCTTGGTCTCTGTGGGGACCGCGCTGATGTCACGGTTACTTTTTTCTCCTCCGTTGTCCTCCAAACACATGGCTGCACCCAGAGCTTCACAAGGTCCACAGTGCCATCTCCAAGGCCTCAGGTTCCCATCCTGGCTGCTGGCATTGGCCTCCTGGCTCAGAGGCAGGGCTCTGCCCCACGGGCCTGGTCTCTGGTGACTCTGTTCTTGGTGTTCAGGTCGCGGAGCGCCAGCTCCAGGCGTGGGAAGCAGCCCAGCAGGCGGAGGCGGAAGAGGAGGAGGTCCAGCGGGCAGATCAGCTCTCGGATGCCCTGTTGCAGCAGGAGGCGAAGGCCATGGCTGAGGAGGGCTACCGGCCCAAGGTAGGCACTTGCCAGGTGACTGGCCGCCGCAGCCCCATCCTGGGCTCTCTTGCCCCTCCCTGTGTCTGTCTGTGCGGCTGCTGACGGCCTCCGTGCAGAGGCCGCTCCTTGATTGGACCTCAAGTGGTCTGAGTGGCTTTGCTCTGGTTCCCGCCGCTTCAGGCTTTGCAAAGACGGAGAGCCTGACTGCTGATGTTGCCCCTGAAGAATGAAGGCCATAGCTAGTGAGAAGTGACCGTGGGACCAGGTGGAGCCAGGTGACCGGGACCTACTTCTCTGTGCCCCCCCCCTTTCCTCTGCTCTTCATCTCTCTCTGTGCATCCCTATGTGGTGCTCTTGAGTGACTTGTGTGAGCCCTGAGCAGGGCACCGTGGGGGCTGTCGTACCTGTTGGGAGGGACCTGCTGACTAGAGGGTCCCTCTGCAGCAGCTAGAGGGACTCGGGCCACCTGGCTCCTTGCATTCTGAGGGTTGTGTGCTGGAGAGAGGGCTGACCGCTTCCCTGTCAGAGAGCGAGGGGCCGGGGTGGACTAAGACTTCAAAGTCAGACCAGGCAGAGGGCTCTGAGTACAGGAGACAGCATTTCCAAAGTCACTGGAGCATGCATCAGGGTGCCGGGGCCAGGGCTTCACAGAGCACCCAGAGTGTCTCAGGGCCGGTCACAGAGTGCCTCACTCGTGGCTCAGAGTCAGGGCTTTCTCAGCTGTAAGTGAAAAGTAACTCGTGTGCTCCTACTAGAGCGAGAGGTCAGTTCCCAGAGTTCCACACTGCTGACCCGATAAATCATATGCTTGCTTTCTCAGCCTTATGGACACCCCAGAATTGCCTGGGACTGACGTTGAGCACAGAGGAGCATGCCGGACTTGATAGACAGCTCCAGACATCTGCACAGTGCTTGTTCTGGCCAGGGCTCAGGGCAGGACATCGTGGTCCAGCGGGATGTGAAGATGCCATAGGTGCCCGGTGAGATGCCATAGGCGCCCGGTGAGAGCCCTCCCTGCCTTCCTCACCCAGACCCACGTTTGCAGCACTGTCCAGAGGTCGTCCATGCTTTCTACATAGACTTCAGAGCTACCGAGAACAAGTTGTATTCCCGGCACAGGATATGTAGGTTCCCTGTACATGTCAGCTCTAGGGAGGACCAGTCACAGAGAGGAGGGACCTTTCGGGTTTTAAAGTTGCCATTTAATAAGTTATTCTATTGAAGGCAGACTCGCAGGGTCTTGGTGTAGTTATTTCAGGTCATTAGCTGCGTAGCCCCAAAGGAAGAGCCCGGCAGTCTGGGCTTCATCTGCCGTGCGTTCTGCAAAGACCCGGCAAAGGAGCTTCTTGTTCTGCAGTGTTGTGAGAATTCCCATGGGGGGCCGGGGCGTAGTTCAGTGTGGAACGCTTCCCTAGCACCTGTCTGGTCCTCATCCCAGCCCCAGCCCCACTAAGAAGAAAAGAAGCCCAGAGCATTAGAACACATGTCGTCAAGGGCACCTGGCTGGCTAGCCTGGTAAAGGCAGGGGCGTGACTAGGACCTCCAGAGTCCAGGGCAGGCCTGTGTGCAGCCCTGTGGGAATTATGTGCCCAGAGGAGCATGCGACCCTGGAGAAATGGAATCAATCACAGCTGACCCCATTTCCCCCACTGTTGGGTCCCATGTGACAGGCCCGACTCACCTCTGCCCACAGCTGTGGCTCCTTGCAGCAACAGTTGTTAGGTTTATGACTTGTACTTTCCCACGCCCTTCCTCTGGGGTTCCGCACCTCAGTAAACTCCAGCCAGTTGTAGGGTCTCGTCTCTGGTTATGGAAACCCAGAGCTTATGAAACAGCCCAGGTCTGTGGGCCGCGTCCCTTTCCTCCTCCACTGTGGAACCCCAGCCCAGCCTCTTCACTTCCCACTGGAGCTCTCGGATGTGGTCCCCGAGCAGCATTTCCATTAGGCACTTTTCAGATGCTCACTAATGTGAAAGAAAGCTCAGGCTGTCACTGCTGCCGGTGGGTGCTGGGCAGGTTGATGCGTACAGCCCACATCACGGGTCTTCCACTGGTCACATCGCACAGGCTACTCTCACTTTTCTTGTGAACATGGTACTCTCTCCCCTCCTGTTTTTCAAGACAGGGTTTCTCTGTGTAGCCCTGGCTGTCCTGGAACTCTTTGTAGTCCAGTCTGGCCTCGAACTCAGAGATCCACCTGCCTTTGCCTCCCGAGTGCTGGCATTAAAGGTGTGCGGCACTCTGCCCACATGGCTTTTCCCTCTTATTTCTCCCGGAACCACAGAAAATCACTAGTGGTTGCACACTGCTCCAGGGCAGAACCCGGTGGACAGACACTGCACACAGGTATCGAAGGTTTACTGGACAAGCATTGTTTTTCTGGCATTAAAATGATGTCCCACTAGTTCTCTGTTTTGTCATCATGTGTGTGTGTGTGTGTGTGTGTGTGTGTGTGTGTGTGTGTGCTTGTGTATACACACATGCTTTTGTGTGATGGTGTGTGTGGTGGTGTGCACATGGGATTAGAGGACAGTTGTGTACACTCCCTTCTCCTCCCTTCATGAAGGTCCCAGGAATTGAACTAGGGTCATGAGGCTTGTGTGGCAAAGTGCCTTGAACTGCTGACCCGTCTCTCTGGCCTCTGGTTTTAAATGTTTGAAACACTTCCTCTACAAACAGAGTCAAGACGCTCTTTCTAAAGTCAGCACTGTCACGTTCTTGTAAGAGCTCACGCCTCCAACTGCCTGTGTGTTTGTGTGTGCAGTCACACCGAGGGCAGCAGTGTGCTGTGGGGAGCGTGTGGCTTCATCACGGTGCAAACTCAACTTCCACAGGCCAACCCTGGGTTCTGCACCCGGGACCCCAGTAGTCAGTCCTCCCTGCCTGTTAGAGCACGTCATCATGCAGCACACGACCCTGTGTGACTCAGCGTGGTCCGAGATGTCTTCGGCAGGTTCCCCTCACAGTGGTTCTGGAAGAGAGATGGGTTGGAGCCACTATGGCCGTGCAGTGATGGATGCTCTATACAGCCTGTCCTCGGCAGGGCTTTTGGCATAGTCTCCCTAGGGAAGGTCCCTGGCTGGCTCCGAACCCTGGCAGGAGTCAGACGGTGGACTCAGCCATGGACACACAGACAGCATTGCATGACATAGACCATGGCGCACCAGGAAGGAGACATAGTCCCTTTCTTTCTCTTTTGGTTTATCTAGACAGGGTTTCTGTGTAGCCTTGGCTGTCCTGGAACTCTGTAGACCAAACCAGAGATCACCTGCCTCTGCCTGTGGAGTGCTGGGATTAAAGGTGTGCGCCACCCCCGCCCGGCCGTAGCCCTGTGTATGGACAGAAAGTGGTTTCCTGCCGTCTGGGTTTTAGGGAGCCTTCAGTTCATGAAATAAGTATCACTTGCAGGACTAGTGTGATGCTTTTGAAAACCACTGGCCTTGCAGTTCTTTGTCTATGACCTGGCCTGGGTTCAGCCATGTGGAGTCTGACCTCAGTGTCTTTGAGGAAGGGGACTTGACAATCACCAGGACACAGTCACATGCTTCTCTAACACTAGCTACAGTTCCTTTGTTTCCGCTGCACGAGGCTGACGTACGCGTACACTGCTGTTCCTTCTCTCATTTCCGTTGTCTCCGCCTTTTTCTATTGAAATGGGCTTTTCTAAAGTTCCTTGTGTGACCCCACGTGATCCCCACATCTGCAGCCCTCAGAGTCCTGGAGGGCCCCAGGCTGCTGTGCGCGGCCCTACGGTGTTCGTCTTTAGGAGACACACCACATCTGCAGCTCTCTCGTGAGAGTCCCCACGCTGGACCACGCTGTCCTTGACGCCACTTGACCGGTCACTCCCAAGACTGCACTGGGCATCTAGACCTCACTGGCCACAGCTCTGCTTCTGGCTTCCAGCACACATAGTTGTTTCTGGACCTTTCTGGGCTGTGGATAGAAACTGGTTTCTCGGAGGCCAGGAAGATGGCTTAGTGGTTAGAGGCACTTGTTGCCAAGCCTAAGGATTTCAGTCCTCAAGAACATATGGTGGAAGGGGAGATCAGACTCCTGCAAGTAGCTGCATGTGTGTGCATACACGCTCGCTCACACGCACGTGCGCACACACACATGCATGAAAATCAAGACGTGAGCTGCTCTGAGCACACCTGCAGTGACACCGGTCTCTTCTAGCTGTCACCTCAGAAGTGCAGCCCTGAAGGGTCAGGCCTTGACACCTCCCAGGCCTTTCGGGTGACATGAGGCAGACCCTGGTTTCCACATCAGTACCTCACGGGATTGCAGCCTCACTTCCAACTCCTACATCCCCACCATGGAGTTACAGGCGCCTGGGGGTCCCTGCTCAGCTGTCACCAGATGAGTCCAGACTCCATCACAACCCAGAAATCCATCTGCCCTTCTGTGTTCTAAGTGCACAGTTGACAGGAACCTGGGGTCCCAGAGTCTCCCACCTCATCACGGTTCCAGGTGACAGGGACTTCCCTTCACCCCATCTTCTCACGATGTGGTCAGAACTTTTACAGTCTCACACCTCCAGTCGGAGTCACTGGCCTGCAGTGACCTCCCAGAAGCCCTCCTGGAACATGCCACCCTGCATCCTGGCCTGGAAATAGCCTGGGGCAAAGACATGGCTCATGTGCTGGTCTGTGAGAGCTCACTGAAGTGCCCAACCGGGAGGCTGGGGTGTTACACACCAAGACAGCAGCAGACTTGTAAACCAAGTTCTGGAGACTAGTCATGCCTGGATAGATTAAAAAGTGTCTCATCCTGAGTGAGGTAACCCAAACCCAGAAAGACAGTCATGGTATGTACTCACTCATAGGTGGATTCTAGATATAAAATAAAGAACAATCAGACCACAACCCATAGAACCACAGAGGCTATATATATAGCATGGAGGTCCCTAGGATGACTGTGGCTTATAATAAATTTCGATTTTACTCAATTATTGAAAAAAAAAAAGCCAAATGAATGTAAACACATGAACTATGAACCAAAGGCTGAGGGGCCCCCAGCTGGATCAGGCCCTCTGAATAGGTGAGACAGTTGATTGGCTTGATCTGTTTGGGAGGCAACTAGGCAGTGGGACCAAGTCCTGTGCTCATTGCATGAGTTGGCTGTTTGAAACCTGGGGCTTATGCAGGGACACTTGGCTCAGTCTGGGAGGAAGGGACTGGACCTGCCTGGACTGAGTCTACCAGGTTGATCGCAGTCCTCGGGGGAGGATTTGCCCTGGAGGAGGTGGGAATGGGGGTGGGTTGGGAGTAAGGGGAGGGAGTGGGAGGGGGGAGAATAGGGGAACCCGTGGCTGATATGTAGAATTGAATGGTATTGTAAAATAAAATTTAAAAAAAAAAAAGTGTCTTAAAAGCAGTAATTACAGAATTCCAACTTTAAGGAAGCAATATGCATTATGGTGATTTCTAACAGGGTAAATGGTGTTTTTCATTCTGGCGAGTGTCTGCACAGGGTAAATGGTGTTTTTCATTCTGGAGTGTGTCTGCTCAGCCTGGTTTATATTTTGCTGGGGAGAATCCAGCCAGAGCCTCGTATGTTTGGCAAGCACTCACCAACTGGGCTACATCCCTATCCACGTTGTTTTCATTTTGGGTATTTGTCTATATTTCCCCACAGAAAACAGCTGTAGCCTTTGAAACGCAATTTTAAAAATAAAACAGGGCTGGTGAGATGTCTCAGCACACAGCAGAGCCTGCTGCCCAGCCTGGCCGCTGAGTCCAACCTCTGGGACCCTCAGAGAGAACGGATTCCTGCAAGCTGACTTCTGTAAATAAAAAGATAATAAATGTGAAAAACAGATGATGTAAGAGGCAAACACTGGAGATAATTAAAGTTACCCGAGCTCCTATGGCATGCCCCCAGCAGGAAAATTCCTGTGAGAGTGTAGGAGTCTCCTGTCAGGGCCAGGCCTGTAACATCAATCCATGTGAGTCGATTTAATGGGTAACAGAATTTATTAAGATATAAACTGAGGAGATACACTCATGAATACAGAATGGAGTAGCCAGCTGAAGTTGTCCTCTGATCTGACCAGGAAGCAGGCAGCAGGGACAAGGGACTCACGACTCTTCTCCCTTACTTTTTAAGAGGCCACATACAACGGCAGGAAGTACCGCCTCCTTTGAGCCCTATAGCCCAAGGTCATGGGCGGAGCAAATACCACTACATTTCCTCTTTTTGTCTAAATAAGAAGGTTCTAAACTTAATGCAAACTATATACAATAAGAATGATTATCAAGTATTGTCCAGGAAAAACAAAGGGTAACCACATAAACAAAAATGGAACTACAACCAACAAGAACAACAACCAACAAGAAAGACATGCTGAATGTCTAGAAATGTCCAGATCATAGGTAAATGGCAAATTACTGAGATTACTCCGGTAGCTGTCCTATGTGAAGATTCTAGCTCTGGTACTAATATGTTCTAGCTAAGATACGAGAAGATTGTAACTGTAACTAGCTAGTCTTCAATCCCATCAAAGACCTGAGAAGTAACATAATAATACCTGAGAAAACAGAAAATGTAAGCAACCAATTTCTGAAGTTCTTATGAGAATAGACAGAGATAGTTGGCAGCCTGGACAGTCACCTAACGTTTCTCAGCATTGTTGGGACATCCAATTTGTCTACAGGCCTAGACTATCTGACAGACCATTTTCAGAAGCAGGAATTTTGAAAGACCATCTTACCCTGTCTTGGCAGAGTTCAGTAGTCGCTTTTCCTTGTGTCCTGCTCATCCAGAAAGGACAGCATTTGTACTGTCAGCAGTCAAGGCAAGGGCAGTTCTTTGCCCAGCAGGCCACTTTGTGCCAAGAAGAAGACAAACTTCCAAATGGAGTGTCTTAGAAGCCCAACATTCTCTCAGGATCAGTTTGGTGCTGCCAGGAGCAATTGTGTCTCACGCCAACAGAATTATAAGTTATCAAAACACTTAAATGCCATATTCTCTAGGCCTATGAAGTGTTTGAAGATTACCTATCCATCTGACATATGTTTCTGTAAATCTGGACAACCTAACATAACTATAGAAATGTCAAGCATGGGTGACTATAATTCTGTAAGTCTTATCCACCTAAATAACCTAAGGACTAAGGCTACACATTAACAAGGTAAACAATCTGTAAGCAGATGTACAGTATAAGGAAAATTACATCAAAATTTTGACAATACACAAAATATCTTACATTGAGGTAGAAATATATAGTACAATATGATAACAATATCCTTAATATGTATCAATATACAAAATATCCTAAACAGAGGTAGAACATACATACAGTATGGTGAATGTAACTTTACATTTGTATTAATATAAAAAATATTTCAAATAGGAGTAGGAACATGTGTACAATACAACAAATATAATTTTGTATTTGTATCAATATACAATTATCTTAAATAGGAATGTAAGGATAGTTTACATTTGTATTAAATATATAAGAATATGTATCAGCACAGATTATCTACGGCTGATAGTTTGCTAAGTCAGTTTACTGGCAGATACAATAATCTGCCTTAAGATACTATGCCTATCCATACATGGAGTGTATACCAGTCTCAGGGGCCTCTTCACAAGTTCTGTGAAGCCAAACTGGTCCTGGAGATGCACACAAGCTTTGTCAGCTGCCCTGAAGTCTAGAGGATGAAGGGCCCACAGGGCCTTGGAAAGACTGCGTGGGTTCCTCACCTGGGCCTGGGGTCACAAGTGGATAGATACTTCGTAACCCTGCAGCTGTGGCAGTCACATTGAGGGAGAGCGCCCAGCCCTCCTTGGCCCAGGCTCTGGTTCCGGTCAGTGCCCATCACACAGCAGTCAGATGACTCCTCTTGGGCCCAGGTCTTCTGTCTGTGAAATGAGGAGTACGGAAATGTAGGATGTGGGGAACTTCAACAGGGAGCTCAGGAGACCTAGCCTTCCAGGGGATGCCTTCCGTGTGTCTGCCAGAGGTGTGGGCAGAAATGTCCCCATTTTAACCAGGAGCCGGCCATCCTTCATTCTTCGGCCTTGCCTGGGGATGGCCCTCCTCTCAGGACACAGGAGCCTGGCGTGGGGTGGGCTGGGGTGGGGGCTTCTCCTCTCCTCATCTCCTGTCAACATGCCCGTGGAACCTGTGGTCCTCAGACCATTCCTGCTGGTGAACTGGGCAGTGGCTTCACTGAGACCGGTGTCTAACAGCAGAAGGTAAGGGATGCCTCGGTGTCCAACAACCAGAACCGATGAGAAACCCGTGGGGAAAATGTGGCACTGGCAGACAAAACAGACTGGGGGGGGGGGGGAGCCAGTCTGGACCCCCTCCTGGCCTCCTCCTTTTATATAAAGACAGGCCTGCTGTCTATACGGGATGTCCATTCGCCTGGGTTCAGAGCACAGGCCTTGTACTCTGGGCTGCTCCATGACTACCTGTGTTGGAAGGTCTGAGCCTCAGGCTCCTCATCTGCAGAATGGGGAGGTTTCAATTCCTAGTTCCCGGGTGTTGGATAACTGGCTGCAAGATAGAGAGACCCTGGCACGGTGGGCGTGGGGGACTGTAGACCGTACTGGAGGAGTACCGAAGCAGGGTTCTGGATGGACAGGTCAAACTGCAGGTTCAAAATGTGCCCATCTCTAGGTGTTCTGGGCATGAGATGGAGCTTAGAGTAGGCAAAGAGAAGCCAAGGCTAGCAAAGAGAAGCCAAGGCTAGCAAAGAGAAGCCAAGGCTAGCAAAGAGAAGAAGCCAAGGCTAGCAAACAGTAGAAGCCAAGGCTAGCAAACACAAGTAGCCAAGGCTAGCAAACACAAGTAGCCAGGGCTAGCAAACAGAAGCCAAGGCTAGGTGAGTGTCAGCCTGGGCTTTTGAAGGAGAGGCTGACCGAAGTGGACCCGAGAGAGGGCAGACAGGAAGGGAGGATGACTCCAGGGAGGGGAGGTGTTGGGAAGAGGGGGTTTTGTAGGCCGGGGCTCTGGAGTCACTGGAGAGATGCCCCATTTGGGAGACAAATTGGACTAAGTTCTGAGTGAGTGAACCGTTTGGGAACCTGGGAAGAGAGGAAGCTGTGGGGGGTGTGGGGTGGGGAGCAGGAGCCCGGTGTGCAGAGCCGAGGTCATGGCTGCCTCTCTTGGAGACCTGCTTCATGGCCGATGCCCTGTAAGTGGAAAGCAGGTGCAAGGATTGTATGGGCTGAAGCGTGGAGAGCGCGCCATGGTCAGAGGGCAGAGGTGGGCGCCCTCTGGACTTGCTCCTGGACAACCTCCCACTCCTGGCCTGCTGGGAGGCAGACAGGTCCCTTGGGTGCCTGTGTGAGGTGGCCTGTGCTTGGCCTACAGACGGAGGGCATGTTCACACAGTGCTGAGGCATGGCCGAAGCTCAGCAGTCGACACCGGACAGTCCAGGTGCGAGGAGGGCCTGAGACGCTCAGCACAGCCCCTGCTGGGGAGACCCCAGGCTTTGGGTCACAAGCTGAGCAGTCTTCATGGCGACCTGGCAGTGGGGCTTCGAGGCTTCCAGAGCTCCAGTCTGCTTTGCCACATTCTCAAAGATGCCTCATTGGATGGACTGTCAGGCCCCTCACCATCCCCAGGCGGGAGCGCCCCGCCTTGTGTGCGGGTTTCTTCTGTCAAATGGAAGGAAACACATCTTCCTCCATAGGTTGCTGAAGACTGAAGTGGCCATCTATCCTGTGCGTGTCTGTGGGTGTGGACACGCCCTGGGGCATTCATGGCTTTGGAGGACAATTCAAGGAAGCTGGTGTTCTCGACCATGTTCTGGGTTCTGGGTTCAAACTCAGCTTATCAGGCTTGGAGGCAAGTGCCTTTACGGCTGAGTTATCTCACCAGTACTTGGAAGAGGTCACCCACGTAAAGAACTGAGCAGTGCTAATAGTCACGGTCGATCGTCAACAGCAGCTGGGATCATGTCATGATCAAGAGGAGTGCTGTGTGTGCACAGACCTGCGAGCATCTACAGCAATGTCGTCCGGCGCGGTACAGACGGGCAGCAGCAACAGCCCCAGGGGCACCCACACAGCCAGGCCAGCCTCGTATGGCTCAGCAATTCCACAGGGCTTCTTGGGAACCTGGCCCCGGAAGCACTCTGGGGGTGAGCTGTTGGGTGTGACCTGTGGACTGTGGGCTCTCCCTAGATGTCCTCCCTAGCAGGGAGTAACGTCCTGCCTTTCTGAGGCTTCATTTACCGGAAGTACCAAGTTACTTCTCCAGAAGACTGGGTGGCCCCGACAGACCCAAGCACACGGCCCCCACGCAGCTGGAAGTGAAGACTGCTGGGAAGGGGTGAGGCCCTTCAGCACGAACTCCTTCTGTGACCTGACTGCCTGCTGGGAAGGGGTGAGGCCATGTGAGTTAGGCTGGCTTGGGATGACCTAGACATAAAGGGCCAAGTGCACCAGGGTGGGCATGATGGCATATGTCTGTAGTTCCAGTGTTCAGGAAGCCGAGGCAGGAGGATGACTGCTCAAGGAATGCCTGAGCTACAGATTGAGACCCTGCCTCAAATATAAAACACACAGGCTGCATGCTAAACACAGGAAAGAGAAGGCTAAGCTGGGCGCCCCAAGGTGGGGAGACTCAAACCACCCCTCCTCAGAGATACAGTGGCGTGAGGGCCTCCCCACCCCTACCCAGTGTCTGGAGACGTCCAGCAGCTGGAGGAGAGCAAAGTGACCACAGGAACTTGAGGAGACTGTTTATTGCATAACTGGCAGGGACAATGTCCAGAACAACGGTTTTACATGAGGGGACAGCGACGTCAGGAACCGGATGTTTAATGACAACGGGGGCCGGTGCAGGCGAAGGAGTGACGCAGGTAAACACCGGGCGTGACATGCGTCTCCTTCTGTCTGTGCAGCATTCTGTTTTGTAAGAGCACGGGTCATATTCAACTAGCACAAGGAAGGAAAGGAGACTGACTACAAGAGGCTCCCGGGAGCTGTGGAGGACTCGCTGGAGGCAGGGGAGCACCCCACGCTGTGTGATTATAGTCCCGACTGTGTGCAACCCTGGACTCGAGTCTTTGGCAAGTAAGAACCGTCATGCCGAGACCACGGTGCCTTCTGCAAATGGAGCTTGGGGCGGGGCCTGCTCACCAACAGGACCTTCATCCTCTCGGTCCTGGGAAGTGGGGTACGCAGGCAGGCAGGAAGAACGGGGAAGAAGGGACAGAACAGCTGGATTGGACGCAGGGCTGACTTGCGCAAGGCGATGGGACCCACAAGCAAAACCGGCCAGGACAAGCGTTGAGACAGGATGCATTTGCCTATGGGAGCAGAATGTTCTGACCCCAGGTTTCACGAGGGGCTGTGTGGGGCACCTCCTGCTGTTTCCTTGGCCTCCACCTGGAAGCTTCGGCCTGAGGAGCACTCAAGACTGACTGAACTCTGGTGTTTTTGAGAGCAGTTGGAAACGCTGTACTGGCCCTGTGTTCTTTAATTTTCTACAGACAGTGTCCTCTGGGGCAGGTCCTTGCCTCTAACGAAAAATTCTCTTCCAAGAAGCTTCCAACAGAGGCCTGTCCTCCCCGGGGATCATGGGAACCAGCTTAGGATTGGAACCCGCTCCGCAGAGCCTGCCAGGAAGGGCAGCAGAGTCCTTGAAGCATGCAGAAAAGCTTGTCAAAGTCAATGCCTGAGCTCAAGCTAGCAGACCCCTTTGGGAAAGGCGCTCCTGGGCATCCAGCAGCCATGTGGCATTTAGGGTTTTATGGACAGATAAGTGGGCAGAGTTTCTGGAGTGCTGGCCCTTTCCCATGCACACAATGTAGGCAACCTGACCTGGAGAACCTGACTGGCGGTGCTGTTTCCGGGAGGAAACCTGCACCTTGGTCATTCCCACAGAGCACACGGGAGGAGACCGGCAGTGACCTCATGGCAGGTGATCGCTGCCTTCCAGGGTTGGCTCAGAGGCTGCTTCTGGTGGCCAGTAAAGCCAGCCCTCCTCGGGAGGCAGAGCCGGCAGATCTCTGTGAGTTCGAGGCCAGCCTGGTCTACAGAGCCAGATTTAGGACAGGCACCAGAACTACACAGAGAAACCCTGTCTCGAAAAAAACAAAAACAAAAACAAACATACAAAAAGCCAGCCCTCATGTTACAGTTTACAGACCCCAGCAGAGGCTGTGAGAGGCAGCCTAGAGGCTACAGGTCACTTCCGCCTGTTCAGTGGGCATGTCTGGATTGACTACCCACATTTCTAACTAGAAAAATGGCATAAAATGACCCAAATTTCTGGTATTTGGAAAAACCAAAACTTTAGCAACTTCAAGTCTGTTTCTCCACAGCAACAGGAGAGGAGGGAGAGGGAGAGGAGCCGCTGTCCTTGCAGGCCGGGCGGGGCTCCCCCGCTGCCCTCTGCCCTGCTGGACACATGGCTGCCTTCACAGCCATACACTGCCTGTGCTCTCAGGTCAGGGCCTGAGTTCCACCCATACGAAACAGATGGGGTAAGCTGGGACAGATGGGCTGGGGCATGAAGAAAGAGCCTGAGGTAATGTGAACCCCAGTGCTGCTGTGGTCTGGGTGTCAACCTCCTCCCTTGCAGAGCCATGGGAGAGCGGCAGTCAGCTGGAGCATGCTGAGAACTACCTCATCTCTAAGTAGCAGCGAGGTGAAGGGAAGAAACCGAGGCCATGTCTTACCTGGGAAGAAACCCTTCCAGAGCAGGAGTCACGGGAAGCTGTGAGGGGTCACAGAATGAAGGGCACTGTGGTGTCCGCCCAGTGCAAGAGCCGTGGTTCTCTTTGCAGTAAGTTCTCAGTGAACGTCAGGCTGGGGGGAAGGTAGGTCCCTGACAGTGGGTGCTGCTCATGCTCTGAATGTGGCCCACTGGAACCCGATGTAGAGGGGGGATTCATAACTACTATTTGGACATTATGGAGACATCAGCTGATGGTAAAATCTTTATAGATAGAAAATCAAGATAAAAATATTAAATAACACACACTTAACATGATATAAAAGTTAGATATGGGTCATTTCCTTGTCTCTCCTAAGAGATGCGCTCTCTTTAGAAGAGGCAAGGACCCTGCTCTCCACACGCGCCTGGAGATACCCCGAGCTCTGGGAGTCTACGGCAGGATGGACAATCTACTTATTGCACGATGCTTGGAAGGAACAGAAGTCATTTTTTAAAAATCCAACTCTCTTAAGAAAAGGTTTTACTAAAAATATCAGTTATAGTTTCAGCCATGGGCAGAGAGTTGTAAGGGATGGAAGAGTTTTAGCAAACTCTGCACAGAGACTTGAAACACATCTGGTCATGATCTAAGCACCTGGTGACAGGAACACAACAGGAACGAAGCTGCAGACAGGCACAGGTAAGGCAACGGTAAGTTACAGTCAGAAGTCTGTTAGAAAACATGCAAAAATAATACTGAGTTTTCTTTTAAAAGTTTCAAATCATCATTAACGTTTCTATAAAAATCTGAAGAGTTCAGGTCTACACCGAAGCCGGACTTCCAGAAGCCTAGAAAACAGGGCCGCGCCTCACAGCTCAGTTGTTGTTCTCTTTGGTGGTGATTGTGACCAGCTGTTTGGCGGCCTTGGCGATGTCATAGGCACACTGGATGACCTGCTGTGTGACCAACTGCACATCTGTGGGCAAGCTTGCGTCTCCCGGGAGGGCCTTTCTGCACTCCGACTGGAGCCGGTAGGCACTGGACGTCAGTAACCGGAGGGAAGTCCTCACCGTGTCAGACTTGGGTTTCTAAAACGAAGAGGACAGCGGTAGGCTGTGGGCTGCAGGGCAGACCCCGGCAGCAAGGAGGAAGCCCGCCCGAGAGCACTCGGAGTTGTGTTTTAAACGTTACCAGCTTCGCCAACAAGGGCCTAAGCAGTGAGGAAATGCTTACATTTCGGAAGAATTTTAGAAGTCTGTGCTGTTTTAAGGCATTTGGAGATGATCTTATAGGCAGCACATTCTAAACTTTACTCTATTGCCTTGCCTTGCCACCTGACTTCCAGATCCACGTCTCACTAAATCTGATGTTTGTGCATAATAAAAACATCTTAAAGTCCTCTGAGGTGATGTGTTTAAAGCCATGTGCTACAATGTAAGAAAAAGGCTGTGGGTCACTGTACAGCTCCACAGCAGAGTGCCTAGTACACGCAGGGCCCTAGGTTTCATCCCAGCACCCCGCTCCTCACCAAAGACAATCCATAAGGTCCGGAAGCAATGATGAGAAACTCATTCAAAGAGAGCTGGGAGGAAGTGACTTACTTTGGGGAACAAGGCTGCCATCTCAGTAACGGCGACATGGATTCTCTCCGAGCAGGGAATATAACTGTAAGACATTGAAGAGGCCGTTAAGAAGCAGCTCAAATGATTCAGAGGTCAAGAGTGCTCAGCGGCCAGACAGGTTCCATTTCCACTTTGTTAATGCAGGGGCTGAGGCCGTGTGCACCCGAGAGCAGACACACAGCTACAAAGCAGGTCCCCCTCTTTCAGGAACACACGTTCACCCTGTAACAGTCCCCAGGCCTCGAATTTGCACTATGTGCTCTGGGCCACAGAGATGAAGACAACCACGCGCCTAGCCTGCTCCCTTATTTCTCCTATCTACCTTCCAGGTTTCCAGGAGGAGGAGCAATGGTCCCGTGCCAAGTTCCATGAAAGTGAAGAAGAAAGGACTGATAAAAAAAAAAAAAAAGTCCCTCCAATTCCACCAGTGCCTCCACCTCACCATGTGCTGCTTGGCCACAGAAGGAACACAGCTCCTTTCCTTCGGCTGCTCCGAGAGCAAGGAGATAACAGCTTCATATTGCCATCTGTAAAAAGCCTCTTTGCACGCAGGCATGGTGAGCTGACTCGTAATGAGAAAGGGGAGAACCGCCAGGCGGTGGAGGCGCACGCCTTTAATCCCAGCACTTGGGAGGCAGAGACAGGCGGATCTCTGTGAGTTCGAGGCCAGCCTGGGCTACAGAGTGAGTTCCAGGAAAGAAAGGTGCCAAAGCTACACTGAGAAACCCTATCTCGAAAAACCAAAAAAGAGAAAGGGAAGAACCAAGACCCCGGCTTTAAGCAGGAGTCTTATCTGAGGCACCCTGACAGAGCGCAGGGGATTCACTACAGCACACCTGTCAGGTCTGCAGCCTGGGGAGGGATGATGTGCTGCTCTAACACAAGCTGATGGGGACTGAGTGACAGTTCTGAATGCAACACTGCCACCAAGCCTTGGCTATGTGTGCAGGACTTCCTCGCTGCCTGGGAGGGACATGGGCACTGGTGAAGAATGTTGGTAGGCACTTTCTGCAGAGAAACACTGCCCGGACTGCTGTAGGTTTAGCCTGATGAAGGTGTTCCTAATCACCACAGACTCAAAGCCGCAAGCAAGTAACAATCTTTCCTTGTTTTTTTAAAACCATAAAACTGACTTCTGAGTAAAGACTATCAAAAGCCATCTCTATTTCTTATATTTTTGGTTGTGAGCCTAGCCTTTAACGGCTGAGCTATCCCTCCAGCCCTATTTCTAACTTTATATTAGTGTGTGTGTGTGTGTGTGTGTGTGTGTGTGTGTGTGTGAGCGTGAGCGCGCACACACATGTACGTACACCCATGCCGAGGACAGAGACAGGACCAGGAGCACATGAAGCTGCAGCAGAGCCGGGCTGGGGGTGAAGGAAGCCCGCTGGACTCAGGCAACTAGAAGCGAGATGGAGGTGTGGAGGTGCAGACGGCCTAGGGAAACCTGAGTGACAGCCATGTGATGAGGACGCAGGCGGGGAGGAGGCGGTGGCGGCTGTCACTAGCCCAGCACCAGGTCCATGTGAAAGCTCAGAACACCAAGTCAGTAATAAAGAGGAAATTCCCTAGGCCAACTCTAGCTTTAAATCGGAAGCATAAGCCAATGATTTTGATAGCATTTTTCTGATCTTCAAGTGAAAGGAGAGCAAGTCATTAAAGGTGCTGATGAATTTCTACATAAAAAAATCCCCCTAAATTGAAGCAAAGAAGATATGGCAATCGTTGAAGCCGGAAGTCTCAGGGTACATATTTATCTGTATTTCTGACAGCCACCAGTGGTCAGTGTAAGCGCAGCTTGAAACACCAGCAGTGTTTCTAACTGTAAGGAATCACTCGTAGAGCACCCCGACAAACGGGGAGCACTCGGCAGTGGTTCTTGTGTGAGATCCCTCATCACTGTCAGGTGGTGTGGGGGAAGCTGCAGAGCACTCTGCTCTATGCAGGAAGGTGCAGTCTCCTCCTGCCACGTTACCATGGGCACCTGTGTGTGTGCGTGTGTGTGCACGCAGGACGCCTCCTGTCTGGAAGCCTAGTCCCTGGTGGACTCTAGCAGCAGTGGTGGCCTTCGAGCTGTGAGGTGGTTTCCTCCCCTGGGCTATCCCCAGACACTGCAGCTTTATTTCTGGATGTATTTACTCTAGATGACTTTGTAATGTGATGAAAACACAAAACTCCACACTAACATCCCCAGACTCGAGCCACACACGTGTTCACGTTCCCATCCACCCGGAAGTCAGAGCAGAACTCAAGCAGCCCTGCTGGCCTGGGTGCACACTCAGAGCACACCCACCCTGCTGGCCCGGGTACACACTCAGCACCCCCCCCCCGCCCCCCGCTGGCCCGGGTGCACACTCAGCACACCCACCCCGCTGGCCCGGGTGCACACTCAGAGCACACCCACCCCGCTGGCCGGGTGCACACTCAGCACACCTACCCCCTCCCCCCCCCCCCCCCGCTGGCCCGGGTGCACACTCAGAGCACACCCACCCCGCTGGCCCGGGTGCACACTCAGCACACCCACCCCACTGGCCCGGCTGCAGCTCGTACCTGTCGTGTGTGTTCTCCTGGGCCGCTCTGAGGAGCTCCTGGATGTTTTTGGTGATCTGCTCAGTCTTCCGGATGACATCTTCTGTGCTGGGGAGCGTGGGGCTGGGGACCAAGTGGGGCTCCGCTGTGTCGGGCAGTGAGCCGTCACCGGGCCACACCACACTCCTCTGCCGTCCTTTCCGGTTTGGCCTGTGGACAGTTAGGAAGGCTAAGCCCGAGGAGCGTGCACTGTTTCCGTGGTTCCCCTCTCCTGCCTAACAGGAGACCCACAGCCAGGCCTGCCTGTCACCGGCACTGCGGCCACACTCCGCCTTTCACTTTGTCCTGGCTGGAGTTAGGGCTGCTGGAGACAGGGCGAAGGAGAGAGACGGAGGAAAGTCAGGTGGGGAGGGCAAACAGCCACCCCAGGCTGCCGACTCCTTGAGAAACAGGAGGGTGCAGCAGGCTGGCACAGGGGCAAACGGACGGCACTGAGCTGGTGATGTGAGTGCAGAAGACAGACACAGACACAGACACCAGGAAACCCAAGCAGCTTCAGACCGTGACGGTCTGCAGAGCAAGGGGTGAAGGCGGCCCAGGCATCGTTGTCTGTGCTCACAACCCCACGGCCCCGCCCCACAGCCCTGCCCCATGGTCCCCGGCTCCCTCCTGCACATACACTGTGTCATCCGGCTCAGTGTCATAGGGAGTGTTGTCATAGTCGCTCTCCGGGGTGCTGTTCTGCTTCTCCAGCCTGGATGCCTACGAAAAGAGATGGGGCCCATTAGTTTTGAGCATCCCATCCTTCCTCAGTCCTCCCAGGGAGGCACGCCTGTCAGGCTAGGTTACCTTCACACCCAGAGCTCCCTTGGGACAGGAAGCGGCCCTTTAGTGGGAACGCAGTGAAGGTGAGTGAACACCGGGTCCACGTCTCCAGAACAGACACACGCATGACAAGGGCACACACGCAAGCCTCTCCTTAGTTCTCAGTGGAGGGACCGAGACGCAGTTAGTAACAAACACAGCGGCATGTGTCTGAGTACACACCTTCAGAGCTGGAAGCTGACTGTACTCCACCTGGTTCAACACCAGAGGGCCAGAAGGACCGAGAGCTGGCTGCTCACCCTCAGGCAGAGTCTGCAGAGGAGCCAAGAGCCGGGCCTCAAGCCTTCTGCAGACCCCCCCATTACCACATGCTTGGGAAGTCTGGGACTGCTGCTAAGAACTGCCTTCAGGGGTGGTTTCCATGAGCCTCTTTAAGAAAGCCACAAGCTGCCTGTGACCCAAATGGGTTAGCCCAGGATGACTCTTAGTTCCACACTACTTGTTTCCCAAAATATTTACCCCTGAAGATGCAAAGATTCAGTCTAACTATGGAGGTTCAAAATGGGCTGAAGATTCAAAGTGGGAATGCCTAAAACATTGCAAGGGAAAGGCAGTGCTATTAGAGGCGGGGCCTCTCAGTGTGACAAGATGTGGCAAGGACCACATCCTCTGGAGGAGTCTGGTCTGGAGCGTGTGGAGAAACCATCTCTCGGCGTTCATCTTACTGTGTGTGACAACCCCTTATCTAGAAATGAGCATAAGTCGATGCAAAATCTACACCCATTACAGATTGATTGCCTGTTTCCAGCCACCCACGACGGGGACTTAACTGGTGCGGTGGGAGAGTGTGGTGAAGGCTGCGGCTGTAAAGGCTTTGCTTAGACACAGGAGACGGGGCCGCCTCCTCCAGAACGGCTGCCAGAGGAAGCTGACTGAGGAAGTCTGCAGAAGGTCTGTGGTCTGGCCAGCTCCAAGGTGGGGCGCCTTCTCTGTCTGTCTGCCGAGTTCCTTCACATTTCCTCCTGGACTTCCTCTCCCCCTCTGAGAAGACACTAGGGCTGGCTAGTATCTACTACCGACTTTCTTACCCACTCCAACTCATCTGGTCAATGACCAGGTGTTGGCTTGGAACCTCGTGAGAGTAAAACCACACCTCTCTAAGACCGTCCTTACCTCTTACTGGGAATGTCTGGCTAATCTTTTTTTTTTTTTAATTTCAAACAAATATGCACACACACAAACACATGCGCGCACACACACACACACACACGCAGCTGGACAGTCCATTCAGAGCTGCTCCCGTGGGAGGAAAAGTCTAGAAGACAGGACTAATGTCCTCCGCACCTTCTATTTTGGATGTTGAGCAGAGCCCTGCTGTGTAGCCGGGTCTGTCCTAAAATTGTAATCCTCCTGTCTCCTGCAATCCCATGTCTCTACAGCAGATGATTCTGCTTCCCCTGATGTCAAGACGACAGTCAGCAATGGAATACCTTACCCACAGTGATCAGAAGTGCCAAGCTCTGTGTAGACCTCTGAAGAGTGAGCCACACCCCCGCTCAGTGCTCAGAGCTCAGGGAGCGCTCCTCCAGTGCAGAGGACAACCACCCGGGGTCAGTTACTTACGCACTAAGTCCTCCTCCTCCGTCGTCAAAAAAGCATACAGGATTTCAATGTAGCCAGCATTTAAGTTTATGAAAATTACTGTGAACATGCAGAGCCAGGGCTGTTAAGTGCTGCTCTCAAAGCTGTTAATAGAAAAGTTACCTTATAGCTGCTGTTTCTCCAGCTCTTTAACAACTTGCCGTTTCCTCTGCACAGACAGACCACAGAAACCTAACCTACGACAAAGCTGCAGGAGCTCGGATGAGCCTGAATGACTTCACCCATCACTGCACAAAACCATTCAGCAACAGGTCTTTTTCAAGGCTACAAAAACGCCATACATTTTAAAAACTACAAAATTTTATGGTGGGTAAGGAGGGCCTACTTGACTCTCATTAACAAAATTATGAACAAAATGGGGGATTTCCTTATTATTTTGCTGTTCTCTAGCTGGATTGGAACAAATCACTAAGTAGGCCGTCAGGACTCCTCAGAAGACTGCAAGTACCAAACAGCAAGACTTCTTTGGACGTCACCACTTCAAAAGGAAACTCAGACCTGGCTAGCCACGTGACCCTGGCAGCGGATGGGGTCCCTGCCACTCTGAGGGGTGGAGGGGACCCACCAAGCCTTGCTGGGGGAGGTACTCTCTTGCCCCCAGTTCCATCCCTCTTCTCACCCTTGCTCCAGACAGACTGAGCTAGAACTGAAGGGCAGGTCTCCACCACTTGGGCTCTACCCACAGCCTTCCTCAGAGGAAGTCATCATGCTCTCTGTATATATGAAAGCATTCTTTCTACATGGCGGTCCTTTGGGAACAGGGACCATAACACTTAACTCCTTTGCGTCCTTTAGCTGCCTTTCTTTCTTCTTCTTCTTCTTCTTCTTCTTTTTTTTTTTTTTCCCGAGACAGGGTTTCTCTGTGTAGCTTTGCGCCTTTCCTGGATCTCACTCTGTAGACCAGGCTGGCCTTGAACTCACAAAGATCTGCCTGCCTCTGCCTCCCGAGTGCTGGGATTAAAGGCAGGCGCCACCACTGCCCGGCTAGCTGCCATCCTTAAAGGTAGGTGTTGGGGAGGTGACCCCCTAGAGGGGTTTGATCATGTACTACTCTTCAGAGGGCGAGGCACACACCAGCACAAGGGTCTGGCCAATCAGTACAAGCAGACAGTTTAAGCCTATGGCCACCTCACCCCTCACACGCGACAGCAGCACTGAGGGCTGGGTTTGTCAGACATGACGGTGCCAGCACAGAGTAAGTCAGGACACTTTCGTGCCAACCCAAACACAACACTTTAAATAACTGCAGCTCCAAAAACCTAGACAGATTTGCCCTGTTATAGTTAACCAGCAGCCAGTTAAATGTTCTGTTTAAAAAGATAGTATGCTGAGAGTGAGCGCTGCAGGCTGATTCGTGACCTTGGTTAGACAGGTGAGAGGAGCGATGTGGAGGCTGAATTGCTAGGACAGATGTGCATGTGGCTGCTGCTGTGAGAAACCAGGAGCAAAGTGCCGCCGCCATTTCATGCAGGACAGAGGGCAGTTAGCAAGGGGCAGGGACAGGAGGACCAGGGCCCAAGCACAAAGCGCCCAGGAGCACTGCCCCTCCTCCAGGGCAGACCATTCAGAGTGTACTTAACCCTTCGGGCGCTTTCGTCCCTGGACCAGGAAAGTGTGGAGGGGAAGGAAGGCAGAGACGAAGAGGAGGTCACAAGTGCACTCCTCCCGATCTGGAAGTGGAGAGAGAAACAAGCTTGGGAAAATACAAAATAAACCAACGGCCCCCTCCCACCCTGCGGCTCATCACACAATAGTCCCATGAGCTCAGTGACAGCTGGGACAGCTCCTGAGAGGCTTGGTGCCTGCTGGAAACCACTCTCCACGCAAGAGGCCACTTCTGCTGGAGGGAAAAGACAGCACAGCCATCAGAGCTATGCTCGGCGTATGGTCAAAACCGGCAGCGCCTGCTGTTAATGCACAGCCTGCGATGAATGACGCGTGCTCTCCAATCAAGAGGGGCAATGAGACCTAAGTGCTGTGGGTGACGAAACTGGTGCACCCCAGCACGCCAGTCTTCAGTCCTGCAGACACAGGACAACACGACAGCCGTACACCCTGACGTCCTCCAAAATCAAGTACGCTTGTAATTACCAAGGTGGGCTTTCCTAAGTTCTGTTTTCGGTTATATGAAAATTAGATTCTTTTTCACTTAGTTCAAAGACAAATATATTGTCTTCAAGCATTAAACCAAATAAACAGAAGTTGAGAAATGGACTCCTGGTTACATACAATACTACAGCTTTACCACTCTAAAGCTGACAAAATTAAAATCAGTTTATTACATTTTTTTTTTCTTCTCGTATTTCAAGACAGGGTTTCCCTGTGTAATTGTCCTGGATCTCGCTCTGTAGCCCAGGCTGGCCTCGAACTCACAGAGATCCTCCTGGCTCTGCCTCCTGAGTGCTGGAATTGAAGGTGTGCGCCACCACCACCTGTCTAGTTTATTAGATTTTTATCATTTACTTTGCATTACCCTAAGGATTTTTTTTGAAACTCTATTTTCCAAGAAATAATTTTGACACTCAGAACAACTATGACACTCTGAAGGCAGTGTATGCTCATGGCATTCTGTGAAAACAGACAACTTCATAATAAACCAATCCAGAAGAAAGAGCATTTTAATGTCTGAAAACAAAACTTGCATACCAATTTGTGAGTCACTGCAAAGATCGTGAGAACCTGTCACAGAGCAGTCTTCAGAACTGACACTTGTGGGGTAGATGCAGTTTCTATTATTTACATCTTTTTTTATTTTTTTTGAAGATAAGCTCTCCTCATATAGTCCAGGCTATCCCCCTGCTTCAGCTTCCCGAGTGCTGCTTTCCTTGCTGCTTAGACTGCACCTTTATGAAATGACCGAGCCATGCTAATAGCTGTGCTGAGGTCAGTGAACAGGGCGCTGAAGCCCAGAGTCTCAGCCCATGGATCATCTTTGATCCTAAGTGCTACAGTTCATAGAGGGGCCTGCCTCTGCCTACCCTGCTGGGTTCCTAAAGATCATCTTAGGCAGGAGTGTTCTGCTGGCATGGCTGTGTGGCACGTGCATGCAGTGTGCCCTTGGAGGCCAGAAGAGGGAGTCAAATCCCCTGAACAGGGAGTTGCAGACAGTTGTGAGCTGCCATGTGGGTGCTGGGAAATGAACCCAGGTCCTCTGCAAGAGCAGCCAGTGCTCTAACCATTGAGCCATGCCTCCAGCCCCAATCTCTGCCTATTTTGAAGACAAAGACATTTCGGCTGGGGACCTTTACAATTGGCTTTTGTTTGTGGAATCAGGAAGGATGCTTTACATAAAAATTGTCAACAGAGGCTGTCTGGGAAACACACCACAGAAAGAGAGGAACTGAAGGGGCGGGGCTGAGCAAGAGCCAGAATGCCCAACCCAGCCCAAACATTTCAGCCCACAAGCCTGTGCGCACGCCCATGGCACATTGGGAGCACTTGTAGTCATGTCCACTCAGCAAACCCACGGCACTTCTCAGAGCCCAGAGATCACATGGTCAGAAGAGAAGCACGCAGTCAGAGCACACAGTAGGGACAGACACACCACGGGGCTACTTACATGAGCAGGGAAGGGTTGAAGTCTCGTCCTGCTCTCCTCAGGGCGGTTCGCTTCCCCCAGTGGGAGGTATGGTTTCTGACCTGATCCAGTCTCATACATGGACATGGGCCTACTGCCCCGGGCCGATGGCCGGCGCTTTAAGGACGGGTGGCTGGAAGTGTCTGGGTACTCAGGGCCAGTCTGCACCTGACAGGCATTGGTTGTGGCCTGCTTCCTGAGGCTTGAATTCTCACTCTGGAGTGTCTGAAGCTGAAAGAAATGTCAGGCAGTGGGCCTGTGTTTTCGCACAGTGAGCAGACAAAGCAAACATCAAATACATGAGCACAAGGCCGGCCTCAGGCGAACAGTAAAGCTAGCTGGGCTGCAAGTGGAAGCCCTAACTCTCCCTCTGGAGTGACCCACTTTTCTATCACACAGGCTCACGGAAACTCAAGTCTAACCACCTAAAAAGTTGTCTTGGGGTGGGGCCAGAAACATCTGCAGACAAGCTGTTTCAAGGACGAAGTTCAGAGCGTTAACTCGATTCTTTTTCTGTGACCCCTGAGCATTTGCAGATGGGAGAAGTGACGGCAGACACCACGGAAGCAGGACAGAGAAACCATAGCTGCTGTGCGAAGCAGGAAACAGAGTGAGGTTCAGTTCAGGAAAAACCCCAGCGCCTACTGCTTTCTAAAGACCCAACAAGAAAAACTGGGATAAAAACTTGTATTGCACCGCACTCTTGATATTCCAAGCACTTTCAAGCATGTCTTTCAAAGAGTATGAGGGAACCAAACCATGGTGAGTTCGCTATATTCCCTTATCACAGAAAACTGACAACCTATTGGACTACATTAGCATCTTCACATGAAGGCATTCCACGGGGCACATGTGCTTCTCCTGGTGACCAGTGCTCTGCCAGGGCTGGTGCATCCAGCCTTCCTGTCATTGGCCCTGTCACTCAAAAGCCATGCCGCCAGTGATGATGTGGCTCTAAAGGAGCTAGCCTGCCTGGTGGCACCTGGCTTTGGTCAGACACTGACATCTGGAGGCCCCGAGTAATCTCCATGTTCACATCTAGGCTGCTTCAAGGTGAAGAGAGCAGCAAGGAATTGTGGGGCTGGCGACTTTAACCGTATCCATGCTTTCTGGTGCTTCCCTTCTGTATGGCAACTTCCCGACACTGTCTCAACTGCCTCCTCTTTGACAGAATGGACCTCTGACCAAACTGCCCTCCATCGACAAGGTTTAAGTCCATAAGCAACTGTGTCTGCCCCAGGAGAGCCTTACTTTCCAATAGCAAGCTCATGCAGTATTAGGAGTTAACTTTCAATTTTTATTTAGAAAGCACACATCTGTGCAAAATACACCAATAGTGGCCGGCCCTCTTCATTAATTAGCATCGTTTCCAAGCAACTGTTAAATGTAAAAGGTCAGACATAAATCACACTACTTTGCCAATTCTATTAAAAACTGTATCTAGCTGAAATAAAATCGATACATACTTTGCTATATAAACAAGCCCAGGTCTTTGTATCAGAAGAGCCACACTTCCACAGAAGCATGGCTTCCTTGCCTATCTCTGCAACCTCTTCTTCAACCAGAGCCTCCAGCAATCCTTGCATTCCAGGACACAGGTAAGTGTGATTGGCCTGTCAGGATTATGAACAAGGAACTGGGTGGCCTTCAGTGAAATGGCCACAGTCCAAAGAGTGAAGAGTGTAAGTGACTACGTGCCCAAGTGCCATGCGCATGTCTGTCTACATTAAAAGCCCACCGTGGCGTCTCAGACTAGGCTGTGAAATCAGAAACCCTCTCAACACTGCTGATGCCTCTGAAATGTCAAGTCTGGGTCTTGCTAATTGTCTTCTGAGATGAGAACAAGTTCTTGGTTTCAATCGCCCCAGCCCCTCACACGGGATTTAATCCAGGGCCTCAAGCACAGAGGCACATGGTCTACCAGAGCTGTGACCCTGGCATACTGAGACAGAGTACAAGTTACTCAGGCTGGCCTGAACTAGTTCTTAACCCAAGAAGTCTATGAAATTGTGATTCTCCTGCCTTAGCCTCTGTAGTGCCTGGGATTACAAGGCTGTGTCAACTTAAAAAAAAAAAAAAATTAATTACTCTGTATTTACAAAGAAGATGCCCTTAGATAAACTTTAACCATGTTTATCTTTGTAAGAACCAGGCAGTGGTGGCACACGCCTTTAATCCCAACACATGGAGGCAGGAGGAGCTCGGTGAGTTCAAGGCCAGCCTGGTCTACAGAGTAAGCTCCAGGACAGCCAGGGCTACATAACACAGTGAAATCCTGTCTGGAGAAACAAAAAACAAAAGCTACACTGTTTGGAAAAAATATGGCAGGAAATAAAAAGTTACAGATAATTCAATAGTTTCAGAAACCAAAAGTATTTGTAAGAATGGAAAAGATAATCAATGAACAACGGTCCTGCTCAACATCTCCTTTTAAATGTCTGTTTCTTTCTTTGTGTGCACATGTGTGCACCTAGGTGAGTGCACACCACGGCACATGTGCAGACGTTGGGGTGTTGGGTCCTTCCTTCTACTGTGTGCTGGGGGGGGGGGATGACTGAACTTAAGTCATTAGGCTTGGTGGCAAGTGCCTTACCCATCAGCCACCTCCCCAGTCTCTGTTCTACATTTCCTAAAGAAACTCAAGACACCTGCTTTCAGAGATATGGATTGCCTCCAGAAATTAAAATAAAAACAAAAAATGACTATGCACATGGGTATGAAGTGTGAGTTGGGGTGGTCAGAGGACAACGTGGCGGAGTCCTTTCCTGCCTCTATGCAGGTGCTGGGACTTGAATGCAGGCCGTCAGGCTTCTGCAGTGAGTTCCTTTGCCCGCTCAGCCATCACCCTAGCCAATTTTAGTTTTCCTTATTTTTTTGCATATGTGTGTGTACCTTCCTCAATCGCTCTCTCCCTTACCTATGGAGACAAGGTGTCTCACTGTTTGGTCTAGCCTGGCTAGTGGCTTGCTCTGGAGAACCCATCCTGCTTCTGGTGCCCGGCCATTGAAAGTGGACCGCTGTGCCCAACTTGGCTTCTCACATGGATTCTGGGAGTGTGAACTTCAGTCCTCACCTTGCCTGGCAAATCTTCTACCCACTGAGCCATCTCCCAGCACCGTCTGATGAACTCTACAGACACTGAAAGGAGAGCTATAGGAAAAGGTGATGTCTGACAGAGTGCTCTCTACAAAGGCCAAGTTTCAGAACAAAGACATCACTCCAAGAAAATGACTTGTGTGAGGACACATTAAACTACATCCTTGTGTCTCAGAAAAGGTGGAGGAAATGCAAGTCCTGATGTTCCAGCAAAGGGATCTCAGCCTGTTGGTCTCCATTGTGCACTAGCCTAGATGGGGCTGTGAGGCAGGCCTGAGCACTGGTCTGTGGGGGCTGAGTGATCTAAGGCATTCTCACCCTCTGCAGTACAGGTATGGGACCACCCATTTCAAAGGGTCTCACAACCTTAATCCCAGCAAGCAAGAGCTCGATTCTCTGGCTTTCCTTTAGGAAGAGCACCTGTGACCTGGCCTTAAAAGTTTTTTAATCTGAAGCTGCATGGTGGTGGCGGTGCCTTTAATCCCAGCACTCGGGAGGCAGAGGCAGGTGGATCTCTGTGAGTTTGAGGCCAGCCTAGTCTACAGAGCGAGATCCAGGACAGGCTCCAAAGCTACACAGAGAAACCCTGTCTCAAAAAACCAAAAAAAAAAGTTAAAAAGTTTTAAAATCTGAAATAGCATTCTTTGACGGCAACATAAAAACACAAACCAGTCTCTGGTTTTTCCGGGTGCAGAAAAAGCTTGTTTCTCAAGAGAACCAATGAGTGCAGAAACTACAATCTGGGGGTGACGCTTGTTGTTCTCAATGTCCCGCTCTCACCCACGCCCCACAACCAACCACTCCCACAGGTAAACGCACTCACGCAGTTCCCAGGATCTGCCAATGTCTTTGGGGGTTGGGACCTACAGCTTGAGAACCACTGCTCTCGGGGACTAGCTAGGAATGTGCTGACCACAGGGGCTGTCGCTCCTTGCTAGTACAGGGGGAACGTGTGAACTGAGATGCTGGAGAGGGCTTCAGGGTAGCGGTCAGCCAGTGCCAACAGAGAGTGCACCTTGCATGGTGTGTGATAGACCTCCATGCTGATAAGCCCGCTCTTTTGCCTTCTTTGTCTGCATGGTGTGATTAATCTTTGGAATCAGTGACTGGAGTGTGTGTGTGACGCGGTGTCACATCCAAGAAGTAGCTTCCAGACTCCCAGGAAGCCCAGGACAGGACAAAACTATGCTGCCTCACACAAACTAGGCTATTTGTTAGGTCTCTTGAGTGGAGTTTACTCTGGATGCATTTTTAGATGCAAATGATGCATTTAGAAGCACACACTGAACTATATCCCCAGGCAAACATGAAAACTGAACCCAGGGCCTCATGCATGCTAGGCAGATGCTCTACCACTGAGCTACAGTCCCTAGCCCTCCTCTGGATGCATTTCTAATCAGTAATATTTCATTTCAAACATCCACACACATCCTGCTTTCAAGAAGACAGCTTTCCTTGGCCCCCGGATCTCTAGGTCTGCTACAGTCAATGTTTCCCTTCCCTTGGCACACTCATGGTGACTAGGGTTCTCCCTTCTACTCTGGGGTCAGTGAGTCAACCATCCTGGCATTTATGAACATGTTACCTTTTTCTGCATAATTCTCAGCTCGTCACTCAAGTTGTTATTCACCTTCATTAGCTGCTGTATCTTGGCCTCAGAAGCCACTAGGGCGCTTCTGACCTCCATAAAGTCCTGCACAGTGACTGGTCCATCTGACAAATCTGAATCTAGGCTCTAAAAATAAATTGGGGAAAACGTTCACAATCTGAGATGATGATGTTAAAGACTACAGCTAAAAAATCTCAATCTCTGGCCATGCCAGCTGAACTGCAAAGTTAAACCAAATGAGAAGCAGGGGCCCTATAGTACTTTTGACTTTGAAAGCCAGAATTTCCTAAAGGAGCAGGTAGGGAGCTGCAAACCTATATGGACACTGACTGTCTAAGGTTTGTCCTGACTTGCACACATCTTCCTTGCTAATTTAAAAACCCATTCTTTCAAGAATTCATTCATTCCATACTACTTCCTGAGCATCAAGCGATTTCCAGTGAGTGGGATGTATCAGGAGAGAAAATAAAGACTGCCGCTTCCATGGTGTGTGTGCCCAGTAGGTGAGAGGGAGGACTAACGTGGAATCACAGCAGGGCTGAGGTGATTAGTGCTGTGGAAGCAACAGATACAGTGGAGCAGGGGAGGGAGAAAGCTGGACCAGGCTTCATGTTAAGGTGTTGGGGGATCTCTAAGTCGTGTCTGAGGAGCGGGGGCATCAGTGAGAATATCCAGAGGAGAAGCTTCCAATCAGCAGCAGAGCTCAGCTAGAGGGAGCCGAGGTTTGGAAGAAGAGTGGGAACCTAGTCATTCAGTGGAGGGTCTAGCCCGAGGGTCTGGGAAGGACCTTGGCTTTCACTGGCAGGGGTATCCCTTCTGCCAATGTGAGGTAGCAAATGCTGAACACATCTCTGTCCACCCCCCTGCTTCAAGCTATCTCCTTGCTCAGTATTCTAGTGTCTGTGGAGTGCCTCTGGGGGTCAGTCCTGGGGCTCCAGCCTGCAGTGGGTGGGGCCTTCTCTCATGTTCATAGTACAGTGCCTCAGTTTCTCCCACTGGCCCCTCTGGCCTAAGCCCTGAGGGAGCTCTGTGGTCAGCCCTTTCCAGCGTAAAGCTTCTGGGCTCTGCACTGCCCTCTAGGCCTCAGTCCTCCGGGGTGGTGTCACAACCTCTGCGCTGTGTGACCAACCTTTAGGCTGGTCCTCCCCTCTGCCCAGCCCTCTCTGCTCCATCTTCTTCCTGCTTAAGATCCCTACGCTGTCCAAGCCTCCACCCTTGGTGCTCGGTCTCTGCCCCTCCTGGCTGGCTGTCCTTCACGACTCACACCACCTGTGTGGTGCACCTTTTCCTGTTACCATCCACTTCCCCAGCAGTGACCTCTTCTGGGGAAAGAAGAGCCTCATTGGAAGAAGAGCATGCAGAGAAACCACCTGATAAAAATTTGAGCACATAAAAGCTTCTGGTCATG
Source organism: Peromyscus leucopus (assembly GCF_004664715.2). Taxonomy (NCBI): domain Eukaryota; kingdom Metazoa; phylum Chordata; class Mammalia; order Rodentia; family Cricetidae; genus Peromyscus; species Peromyscus leucopus. The sequence goes on from NC_051082.1 coordinate 5,259,770, forward strand.
CCCCATAAAACAGTCATGACACCAACAGGGATGACTTTTCATTTGCTTAATTTAACAGCATTTACTTTTTTATCTTTGCTTGTCTTGAGGTAGCAGGGAACCCAGTTTCATCCATAGCACCTTTGAAGGGCTAACCCTTGCAATTTTGCAGGCAAGTTTTATTTTTTTGCATGTGTATGTGTGCTTTTTCTGGTGGTGCTGGGAATTGAACTCAGGGCCTTGTTCATGTTTGGCAAGCCATTCAGTGTCAGGCCCAGTGGGAGAAGAAGTTGAAGAGACACCCGTCTGTCCAGTCTACGTGTGTCCTCTCACCTTCTGCCGGCTTGCCTTGCTCGCTCTGGTCTCCACGTCTGTGTCTTCGTCTGAGGCCACACTGTCATAGTCTGGCTGGTCGTTGTCCTGGCTCTCAGTGCTGTGCTGGTTACTGACGGTTCTCAGTATGAGTTCCACATTATCTATTCACAGAAGCGGGAAAACAATTTCAGACTTACAATCTATTCTTTCCTCCTAAAAACTACTAGGATGACTTACTGGTTTACCCATTTAAAGGACTGAAAGAAAATGAGAGAAATAATAACATTGCATTCTTATCCATAGAGGGCTAACAGAAAGCAAGCAGCCCAATGGATAGCTACACAGAAAAGGTCAGAGTCCCTGATCCAAGCCTGTAGAGAGCTGACCTAGGTCTTCTGCATATACGTTATAGCTGAGCAGCTTGGTGTTCTTGTGGAACTCCTAAGAGTGGGAGGGGCGGGGCTGTCTCTGACTCTTTTGCCTGTTTGTGGGATCCTTTTCCTCCTACTGGGTTGCCTCGTCCAGCCTAGATGAGATGGTATATTCCTGGTCTTACTGTGGCTTGTTATGCCGTGTTTGGTTGATGGCCCTGGGAGGCTTGCTCTTTTCTGAGGGGAGACAGAGTGGGGGTAGGTCTGGGGGAAAACGGAAGGGTCAGGGAGAGACTTGGGGTCTCCAATCTGTGGTTGGGAATAAAATGTATGAGAGAAGAAGAAAAAAAAAACCCGCTCGTCCACCCACTGTGGCTGGACAAGCTCGGGGCTACCAGACTCAGCCAAGGATGTGCTTTGGGCAAATACTGAATCTGCCGGTCAGGAGCAATTCCATGTGCATATTCTTATATGGTCCAGTCTCCTGACACTTCCCTTACAAAATCGAGACTACACCAAACCCTTAAAAATGTCTAATTTCACTTCCCATCACTAAGTGTTTCTGGAATGTTTGTGTGTTACTCTTGTGACTGCTTCTCTAGAATGTATTACTTAGCTGTTTCTAACGTCTGATATTATATACAACACACATGAAACATCTGGTCATTCCTCTTTAAGAGGAGGCTTCTTTTGAGGTTTCAAATTAATGCAGACTCTCCAGACTGCATCTTTACCAATCTACTGCACCTTCCCAGTCTTTATTCTTGGTTGAATTAACAGAACCACAATCTTGAACGAACAAACAAGAGGAAACACAAATTATTGTCTGCCTTTGGAGAATGTGATGCTGACTGGAACCTTAATTTTTATGGTACAAATATCTTGTTTAAGTGCCTCAAAAATAAAAGGCGTCATTTCTGTACACAGACAAACGGAGACTAGAGTTATGGGCCAGCTACGGGGAAGTGGGTTCCTATGTCTGCAGATGGGACTTGTGAGAGCTACTCCGAGACGGACGCTCAGCGTGCTTTACACTTCCCATCACAATGCTGCTTGCTATAGACACCTGACGTTTACAGCAGCATCCAATCACGCAGAGGTAGAGGGTTCTGAATGCAAGGGACAGCAGGGGAAATATACTATATTAATTAGTATATAAATATACTAGTTAAGGGCCGTCATTTTCTCATTTATGTCCTTTGTACACTTTAAATTAGGCTTCCGGGTTCATTTCAAGGTGCTAATTTTATGGGGAAATAAGTGACTAGGAAAACAATTACATGTAAGATAAATCTGAGTAACCCTTGATAATTCTGAAGTATTCTTTGTTCATCAGAGCTCCAACAGGTGGCTTCCTATCACAATAAATTAGCAATGAAACTCTCAGGATGGCTAGGCTACGTTTATGACTATCCATGACCCCGGCTCTGGACTGAACCATGTCTTAGAAGGCCCAGGCACACTCTCAGAGCTGGACACTTGCCTTTTGACCTGGACAGAGGACTGCCTTGCTGTCTCCTCTTGGCGTCACTGAGGATGTCGATGACCAGCGTAGCAAATTCATGGGCATTAAACCGAGCTAATTTCTGTCTGCCCTAGGGGGAGAAAACAATGGAAAAATGTGAGCGTGGACAGAGACAGCAAGTGCTCCACACTGACAGACTTAGGCTCGATCGCATTCACTCGGTCACCAGCATTCTCCACTTAACACCAACATCTGCTGTTGTGAGTCAAAATAAAATAGTTCTGGTAGGAGGTAGAGATCATTGCTGGACACCTGACTAGCACATGAGGCCCTGGGTTCCATTTCCAGCACTATCAGAATATAAAAACGTAGCTCTATTATCAATGATTTAACTTGGAGGTGAGTGAACAGTGAATCTGGAGGGAAATCTCCAAATTTCAAGATAAGGGTAGAGTGTGGATGTGGACTCCATTCCTTCAGACAGTTGTTAGTGGGAACTAAAACCCTCTCCTCATTTTCTCACTCCTCTGTCAGAGAGTGAGGCTCCCTTGAATGTTCTATTGTTACAGACAACACATATGGATAAATCTGCTCCCATTTTTTGGGAAATATTCTTAAACGAGGATTCCTTTGTACAAGGACTCACTACATTTGAGGCTTCTGACCCATCAGTAAACAGTCTTCCTCCTTCCTTTCCCACTGCTCTCCCCATCTGTCACGCTCTTGCTATGGACCCAGGCTGGCTTCAAGCTGGAGGTCCCAGTCCCAGCCTCCTGAGCACTGACGTCACACCCGTGTGTCTGTCACCTGCAGCCGCTCACAGTCTTGTCAGCAGCAGCAGAGCCTGTCACACCCCATCGCCAGCCAGTGTCCTTTACTATCTGTTACCATGTTCCTTTCATGTCTTTCTGTCCATATCCGCTTTTATTCATTCTCAAGTTGTCTGTTCACGTGTACACAGGATACTAACTACCATGACATCAGCCATTTCCCAAATAATATGAACTTTTCACACTGAGCCACTTGCCTGATTTCGTGTTGAGGAGTACTCAGGATTGACCGGAAGAAAGGGGACGACGGTTGTCTCGGTTACCAGGGTGCTGTGGTTTTGCGTGGCAAGCCAGACTAGCCGGAGGAAAAGAGCCAGAGACAGAATCTCATCACACCTGCGGTGCCTGCCACAGCTCCGTGGGGAGGCACGGCCCACACACTACGAGGGAGACGTGGGGAAGCACACTCCAAAGCCAACCCACACACAAGTACACGTCAACACACGGGGTAGGAGGACAGCAGCAACCGGGCAAGTAAAACACAGGCTGGCAGCTTGCCACCTCCCAAGGAGAGCAGAAGCTTAGAGAGAAAGCCGCGTGGTAAGTCACCTGCATCGGTCTCTCGCCTGTCAACTTCATCGTACACATCCATGGCAAGTTCTTCAAACAAATGATTACTTAGCTGAAAGTAAACATATCAGGGACACAAGGGACAAGAGTTAACACCAGGAGGATGCCTGTGGTGGGGTCACCCTCTCTCCAATGTCTTGTTCAAAGCCAGAGCCTAATGAATGCCGCCGCTGTCACCGTTAGCACTTCTCTGCCTGCTTACGACAGGCTACCAAGCGGCCGACGGGTCCTCACTCCGCTCTCACTGTGCCAGTCAGCACCCTAACCTCTGCTGTCCCAAAAGGAAGGGACCCTAAACCCTGGCAGGAGAAAGAAGTGAAAAGCTCAGGTGAGGAGGGCAGCTGATGGGTCGCCGTGGCAGAAGGTGAGGCTCTGGATCAGCCAGCCACTGTCGGGAGTGGGTAAGTATGGGGCCGCACGACACTTCTCAGCTAGGTTTCTTGCTGACTTTCAACCCCAGAGCTGAGCCTCTTTACCAAGCAAAGCAAAATGTGGCTCACGAGGGCACTGTGGGGTGCAGCTTACAACACAATCCCACAGACCAAGGTCCTCGCTGGCAGCAGCCAGGAACGGGGAGGACCATCAAGGTCTTCCCAACTGAGTCAAGAAGCCCAGCCAGGTTCTGGCTCTCCTGGCTCAGCCTGACACCCAGCAGCTGTGATTTCTTTACTGTTTTGTGCTCTGAGGGCAGATGCTGAATTTGTCACACTGCCACTCTGTTCCTGACATCTGGAGGGACATCCACTTGGATGAACTTGGAAGTCTTTTATTCAACAATTAAAAAACAAAACAAAACAAAAAAACCCTGGCTACAGAGACCCCAGAGGAACACAGGAAATGCCTGATACCAACTGGGTAAAAAAAAGCAGGGTATGAAATTCTGGTATACAATTTCCAGAAGAAGAAAAAAAGATACAAATAGGTACCAATAGGAAATAAAAACTGAAGGAAATATACCAAAATGCTGAGCCTGAGCTCACAGAGAGAGATGACTGAGGACGAGCACATCAGTCCATCAGCCTTTTCATTTTTCTATTGTACTCACATTACACCAATTGTTCTAAATAACCCCACTCCCACCCCCAAGAACCTTGCTGGGGAATATGAGCAAGTCTGGGAGCTCGAACATACTTGAGAATCATCCAGTTTCCACCTCCAAGGACTGGACTGCAAACTGTTTTGTTATCACTAATGGCAACATGGCCCACACAGCTATTTAATACCATCAGTGAAGACAGAATTTACTATTGTCCCATTTTACAGACAAGGAAATTGCGGAACAGATATCACTGGCCTTAAGACTTCAAAATGTTAACATTTAGTAATTTAAGAATACATTGGTTTTGTTATATTTCTCTCAGTTTTTCACAGGGAGGAAAGTGAGTATGAGACAGACACAGGGAGGGAGGGAAGGAATGAAAGAAGAAGAGAGAAGAGAAGGTGTATGGAGGAGAAAGGTGATGGGGCGACACACTCTGGCACTGGTGAGAGCAGCCACCTATGAGCAGCAGACCCTGGATGGAGGGGAGGTTCTCTGCTGCAGGGCTGAGGGGGAGCTCGGCCGCTGAGCCTGACATACAGCCTAAGGTCTGGAGAGCATATTAAACTCTGTCCAAGGTATTTATTTAATGCCTGTCCCATGTTAGATATTACAGACAAGCTCAGGTTTTCTGTGGCATCCAGCCCAGCCAACAGAGTCAGAAGGAGTCTCTCTGTCTGTTGTGTATAACACAAGTTTGCTTACAGATGACCAGTAACTAAAGGAAAGCACACACTCCCATCCTGCCTTGAAAGCTTGACATCTCATTTATCTTACTATACGGCCTCCTTAATTTAAGAAAGGCATTAAAACACACAAACACACAAACTGCAGATACAGAACACAGAGACACCAAACAAATTGCATAAAACACATTTATTTCACAATACAGTTAAATACTAGTAAGGATAAATTTACTTTATGTGATACTTAATGATACCATATGAGGCTCTAAAAGAGTCTCCTGTGAAAAGGGGAAGGAGGGGAAAATCACAAATCAGGGAAGTTGGGCTTTGCCTACACCATGGAGGTGTTCAGGCTCTGTACGTGCTAGAGAGATGGGAACTAGGGAGGCAAACACACAGGCCAGAGAGTCCTGGAGCAAGGCCCCACGGCAGCTGCTTTTGGCTTCCGAGAGCGAATCACAGAGCCACCCCAACAACACATGTACACCTAACCGGACGGGAAGTGACACTGTGCTGAAGGGTACTTAAAGGTGACTAAAAGAAGCAAGGGATCTTGGTTCTGATGCAGGGAGCATGGAGAAGAAATGAGGCATGAAATCTCACAAGGGGACCAATAAGCACCTGGCGAGGCTTCGTGGGAAAGCCTGACAAAGGCAAGCCTCTCTCCCAGGGCCTCTTCACACAGAGGTGAGTGTGCCCGACAGGCCTGGGCAGACACACGGGTCCAGACCGTCAGCTTCGCAAGTGTAAATTTAAAAAGCTCTGAGGAATGGCATGCGACGGGCAAGAGCCGTACAGCTCCATGGATAATGTACCAGACTCGATGCCCTGGCAGCATCAGCTATTGCTATTCCGCAGTATCCCATGGGACGAACGTAAGAGATGCCACGGAAGGGTACCCTACTCACCCTAAGAAATACCCAGAACTCTGGCAGAAAACAACATCCCACTACCACAGGCAGGGGCTGCATTTTTAACCCAACAGAGAAGAACATGGGTTGTGTGAGGCAGTCAGTGGACTGGAAATGCTCAAGTGCTTTGGGTCTTCATTGCTAATCACAGACCTGCCAGCCTACCTCTAATGCAACAGTCATCAGATACAACAGGCAACTCAGACCGATACTAGGGACCAGCAGGATGTCCATGCTGGGGTCCACTAGGAAGAGATACTCACAGACTGAAGCTTCTTCTTGGCAGCTTTTGCCAACTCAGACACATCCAGGCTGCTGAGGAAATGCACAAAACCATTAAGTAAGGAACTACAAGTTTGAACTCTCTACAAGATTAAGACACCCAAGGGATGAAAATACTACGGTTCATGGAACTGGCAGAACCAAGCATTCTGTAGCCGAGGAGTCACTGAAGAGGCTGAGACAATTTGGCACTGCCCCACAACTGAATGACAAAGGCTACTGTGCGTTCATCTCTAGGCCCTGGGGTATGGCTCAGTGGTAAAGTGTCTGTCTAATATGTGAGCCACTGAGTTCCATCCACAGCACAAAGGGAAAACAAGGCAAGGTAAAAAGGAAAACAGAGGGGAAACAGAAAACCGGGAAGACAGGAGCACAGCAGAACAGCAGTGACGCCCGCCCTCTGGCAGCACCAGCCCAGGGCTGCAGGGTCACGGCCACGGCCGTGACGTCATCTCACCTTACAGGTGGGGGCAGCGGGCTAGGGCATTTTCTTAGCTCGTGAACTAAGGATGGCTTTCTATCTTTACACATTTTGGGTAGGGAAGGAAAAAGATCTAAACACTCGAGTCTCAGTACCTGGCCCATTATCTTAAGTGCCCTCGGTACTCTCTGGAGGACAAACTGACAGCTCTGACACTCACAGCTCACAGAGCTTAACATCTCCCGGCCCTTGACAAAATAGTTTGCCAACCCCTGTTAGAGACCAGGAATATTCATCTCTTCCGACACAGAAACATCTGTAGATATAACCTAGGAACACAAAATACCAGGACAACTGGCCAAACTAGTGGCAGCACCCCTGGCCCCAACTCCTTCTTAGTGTATCTGTGATCTGTGCTCTTGCTAAGTGCAGTTTCACACGGTGGTTTACTTACAGCCGTCTTATTTCCAAAGTGTATAGCCATAAAAGAGAAAAATGTATGGGCTCTGTTAAACACAAAATATAACAACACACTGACATACTGCAAACCAGGGCAATGCTGGGTAGATAAACTGGACCGGTCCTTACCTGTCTGCCATTTGAGGAATTATAAAGTGCTGTCCGTTTTTGTGATCTGAAACAGAAACCAAAGTTTTGCTCATATCAATATTGAGATATAGAGAGGAGTGCCACCATTTTTATTTTCAGTTTTCCAATAAGTCAGTTTTCATAATCGTGTATCACGTGGGGAAACCGAAGTTCTGAGACTGGCTACAAGTTCTCTGAAACCTGTCTGGTTCCAGACATCACCGGGCAGAGAACCTGTGCTCACCCCAATCCTTGCAACTGATTAACTCACCCCTAGAACAACCGACAGAAAAATGCTGAGGGAGCCGGGTTAGCTCAGAGCAGGCTGTCGGCTCTGGGTGGCAGATGGCAGAGCTGAGCTGCCCCAAGTCTGGGAGAGGTTCAATGAGACAATCAGCGGCAAACAGCCAGGGCCGGAGCAGGTGTGCTTTGCATGCAGATCCAGCGCGGCTCCACCTTGCCATCTGCTGAGGGAGGGACTCTGCCCTAACCCAGATTCTAGAACAATGATTTGCATTCCAATGAACAAAACCACTACAAGAACCGATGCGGTTTTTGTGGACACTCAGTTACCCTCTTAGGCAGTGCCTGGAGTGGGGGCACACGGGGATGCGTGTCTCACTTGGGAGGAGCTCCATTCCTCTGGCAGCTCTGCTGCTCTGTTTGCTGAACAGCACAGAGCTGTTCAGAACAACGGGAGCTGGGCAGAGGGCCTGCGAGTCTGAGGTCCACCGCAGCAAGACCACGTCTGCTAAAGACAAACACTGCATCACACTGCAGCGTTCATCTGCACTTCTGAAACGGCTCGTGACCTACACTCGCGTGCTCGGTGTTTGTTGTCCCTTCGTCTTTTGCCGTTTAGACACTGTCTTTAAGTTCTGTGTTTCTCTCTTTCATCTTTAGGAGATGGTCTTGAACTTGAGTGTAGGAAACGGCCAGAGCCCAAGGAGTTGGCTCAATAAGTAAAACGTCTAGCTGTGAAAGCCTGACAAGCCCGGCCTCAGATGCTGATGGCAGCGGCACCCATGCATGCATACATGCATGCATGCAGCGTGCACACCTGCAAGGAGGTGGGAGAGGAGAGACTCCTGGAAGCTCATGGGCCAGCTAGGCTGGCATACAGTGCAGAGACAAGAAAGACTCTGGCTCAACAAAGTGGAGAGAGAGAACTGACTCCAGAACGCTGGCCCACGTGTACACACACTCTCACACACACACAGGCATGGTATTGCATGTCTATAATCCCAGCCCTTACGCTGACCATCAGTTCACATAGCAAATTAGAGACCAGCCTAAGTTAATGAGCTCTTGCTTCATTTCTTCTTCAAATTTTTAAATTTTTATTTTTATGTGCATACATGTTTTTCCTGCATACTACAAGAGTGCCTTGTGCCCACAGAGCCTAAAAGGTCAATAGATCTCCTGGAACTGGAGTTGTAGGCAGTTGTGAGCCAACATGTGGGCACTGGGAATGGAACCCAGGCCCTCTGCAAAAGCAGCAAATGATCTCAACTACTGAGCCATCTTCCTATTGCTTCCGCCCTCACCCTCTTTTAGACAGGGTCTACTGTGTAGTCCTAGATGGCCTGGAACTCAAGAGACCCTTCTGCTTCTGCCTCCCACATGCTGAGATTAAAGGTATACATCATCACCACCCAGTCAAGATCCTGTTTTCAAAAATATGAAAAAGAAATGATTCTTCCGAAGAAATATGACTACATTCTTTGACTCCGTCTCAAGAGATGAAGAGTCTTAACTGTCACTGCTGGCTCCTCTTATGGGCAGTCAAGCACTCAGACTTCTTATAGCAGGAGTATGTGGGAGGAGTATGGGCGAGAACCAGATCAGTGCCTAGCCCAATTGTCATCAGAGACCCACAAGCATTAGGCAAAGAGAGAGCCTAAATTGGAGATCTCCATCAGGTCCCTGCCCTTGGAGCTTGGGAAATCCACCAGAAGTGGGGAAGGAAGAACTGTAGGAGCCAGAGGGGCTGAAGACACCACAAGAACATGTCCCACAGAATCAACTAAGCAGGGCTCACAGGGGCTCAGTCCAAAGTGACAATCACAGAGCCTCTGCATGTATATTATGATCATTAGCTTGGTGTTTTTGTGGTACTCCTAACAGTGGGGCTGTCTCAGACTTGTGTGCCTGCTCTTAAAACTCTTTTCCTCCTATTGGGTTTCCTCGCCTAGTCCTGAGATGAGGGTTTGTGCCTGGTCTTATTGCATCTTATTATCCCATGTTAACTCCATATCCCTCAGAGGCCTGCTCCTTTCTGGGGGAAAGGGAAGGCTGCAGGAAGATGGAAGAGTGGAGGGAGAGGAAACTGCAGTCAGCATTGTGGAATAGAATATTACTTTAGATAAAGATGTGTTACCTTTATGTTGCAGAATATCACTTTATGTAAAGATGTGTTGTGTTTGTTTATGCTGCATTTGCTTAATGATGTAAAGATGTGTTGCTCTGCCTGCCTAAAGCACCTGATGATTGGTCTAATAAAAAGCTGAACAGCCAAGAGCTAGGCAGGAGAGGGAGAGGTGGGGTTGGCAGGCAGAGAGAATAGGTAGGACTCTAGGCTTCAGAAAACAGAGAATGAGGGAGTAAGAGAGGGAGAGGCCTGGGGCCAGCCAGGAAGCCATAGCATAGGACATACAGAATGAAATGTAAAAAGCCCCAAAGCAAAGCGTAGATGAGAAACAGGTTAGTTTAAGTTATAAGAGCTAGTGGGACAAGCCTAAGATAAGATTGAGCATTTGTAACCAACAGTAAGTCTCCGTGCCATGATCTGGGAACTGGCTGACGGTCCAAGAAAGCCTGATACAAGGATGTCCTGTATGAGAGAAGAATAAAGAAGAAGACACAATCCTTCCTCAGCTGCCCACTGCTGGTGCTGCAGATCTGTTGTGCCCAGCACTGTCCAGGCTGAACTTTAGTTTTTAAATGTTCTTGATGCACATTCTTATCAAAAATGTGATTTACAAGCCCAGTGATGGTGGCACGTGCTGTGCCTTTAATCTCAGCACTCAGGAGGCAGAGGCAGGCCGTTCCCTAAGTTTGAGGCCAGCCTGGTCTACAGAGCGAGTTCCAGGATGGCTAGGGCTACACAGAGAAACCCTGTCTTGAACCCTCCCCCTGCCCCCCAAAGAGAGAAGGAAAGAAGGAAGGAAGGAAGGGAGGGAGGTAGAAAGGGAGGTAGAAAGGGAGGTAGAAAGGGAGGGAGGGAGGGAGGGAGGGAGGGAGGGAGGAAGGAAGGAAGGAAGGAAGGAAGGAAGGAAGGAAGGAAGGAGAAGCAAATGTGATTTCCAAAGACTTCCTCCCAGTATCCGGCTCATCTTTTCACTCTCTAGTTTTTGAGAGCAGGAGCTTTTGGTTTCAAGGCTGGGTGTGATGGTGCACACCTGTGGTCAGGACTAGCGGGGGGGGGGGGGGGGGGGGGGGGGGCGGGGGAGCAGAGGACTGCATGACCTTGACGACAGATGCGCAGGACAGGGGGAGAGCCTCTCAGAGAACACAGCAGGAGAGTGACGACTTCTGATGAGGCACAGATTATGAATGTAACAGAACGAAATCCGAGAACTGTAAACCAGCATCCCAAGACCCCTCCCTCCTTAGTTTACAGCTGTAGGTCTTAGATCTCTGCCTGGATTATTCTGGTGTAAAGTTTTGGTGCACATGGAGTGCAGCGTCCCTATGTGGCAATACCATGTACATTTATGTGAGTAATGAAGGAAATAAGATTTGGAGCTGTTGATTTTATTCTAGGATCTTCCTACACTCTTAGTTTTAGGAATTTTCTTGTAGGTTCCTTGGGATTTTTCCACATAGATATATATAATCTCATTTGAGTGGGGAAAGTTTTATTTCTTCCCTTTTCAATCTCCATGGGAGGTAGAGTTTCTGGAACCTCACTGAGTAGGAGTGGTGAGAGCGGACCCCAGCCCCAGGACAGCAGCTGGTTCTCGGGGGCAGCAGCCAGGATCCAGTTAAGCAGCCCCATCTGTTTCTAGTTGGCTAACTCTTTTCTAAATTATGAATGGATGTTGAATTTGGCCAAAGGCCTGGTCTATACCCACTGACAACTGTGTAGTCTGCCTTTTAGTTCATCAATGCCCTGAACTACATTAACTGATTTTCTTTTTTAAAAAGATTTTTTAAAACTTTGTGGATATGAGTGTTTTACCTGCAAGTATGTCTGGGTTCCATGTGTGTACCTGTGTGGCCAAGGTCAGAAGACAGTGCCAGACGCTGTGAAACTGGAGCTTCAGATGGATGTGAGCTAACTTGTGGGTCCTCTGCAAGAGCAGCAGTGTTCTTAGCTGGTGAACTCAACTGCTGAGCCCTCTGCAGCCCGCTTCCTAGTTTTTGAACCTGACAGTTTCTTTAAGGGGATATGCTGAGGTATAAATTCAAATTCTTGAAAAACACAGTTTCACAGGGCTGGGAGCTCAGCCGAGCAGTCGAGTGTTTGCCTAGCATGCATGAAACCTGACCCCGGGGTTGGTCCTCAGCACTGCAGAAGGACTGGGGAGGAATGTGAGTGTGCATATGAACATACATGTAAGATTATGTATTTAGCTGGGCAGTGGTGGCGCACGCCTTTGGTCCCAGCACTCAGGAGACAGAGGCAGTGGATCTCTGTGAGTTTGAGGCCAGCCCGGTCTACAGAGAGAGTTTAAGTTACAGAGAAACCCTGTCTTGTTCCAATTTTAGTAAACGTGCTGCCGAAGTGAGCACAAAACCTTGTCTCAAAAAGAAAAAACAAACAAACAAAACAAAACTTGTTTATTTATATTCTCCTTTTTCTCGGGCTTTGAAAGGATTAGTGCATCTGATCTAAGTGGTCATATTTATGTGCACGGTTGTAATGTCTTCCTACTGTTGTTTGTAGTGCCGGGGATCAGCACAGAGCCTTGTACGCACGCGCTAGAGCTCTGCCGCTGAGTCACAGTCTCCGCTCCCGCTTTTCATTCTCCATTAACTGTCTGCTGTTAGTAAGACCCTTCTTGCTGTAGTCTGGTTGTTTTTGTTTGTTTTCTTTCTGGCGTGAATAGCCTTCTATCCATTTTCTTGATCTCTATGAAGCACTGGCCACGGTAATATTAATTTTCCCATTGTTTTCGGTGTAACAGTCCTGTGCTGGGCTAGCCATGCTCACCCTAGCTCCTCTGTGAGAAGACTGACTTGAGGGCTCCCTTCTTCTCAAATCCAAGTACTTAATGCAATAAACCTCCTGTAAACACTGTTTAACTATACCCCATGAACATCTCTCTCTGGCTCCCCACCTCCCCCTCCCTTTCTGTTTTTGAGACAGGGTCTTACTATGTAGCTCTGACTGGCCTAGAACTCACAGTACAGACTAAGCTGGCTTTGAATTCACAGATGTCCCAGGTGCTGGGATTAACGGCATGCACCACCAGGCCCTACAAGTTTTGATACTGTATTTTTATTTTCATTTAGTTGAAAGTACTTTTGAGTCAGGCATGGTAGTACAAACCTGTAATTCCAGTACTTAGGCTAGAAGGACTCTGGTGAGTGCAAAGTCAGCCTGGGCTAGAGCATACTACTTACTGTTCAGAACATGGCTTCCCTTGCTAAAGGTGAACTTCAAAAGCAGTATGTGAAGTCTGTGGTAAGGACTGTGCCTCTGATCTTCCTCTCAACTCCACTGGGTTCAGTACTCTGTGCAAGTGTACATGTGGGTGCATGTGTGCCAAGGCGTGAACGTGCAAGTCAGAAGACAACTTCCGGGGATTAGTTAGTTGTCTCCTTCTACCAGGTGGGTCCTGGGGTTTGAACTCGGGCTGTCCAGGGCCCTTGCCTGCTGAGCCCCCTTGGCGTCTCTCCTTTGGTTCTATTAACGCCTGCTGCATGTGATTTGGAGCATGTGCTGCAGCTGGGCATACAGACGTTCAGACTTGCATCGTCTTGGTGTAGGCTGACATTCTGTCATTGTCTCATGTCCCCTCTATCTCTGCTCTGAGGTCCACTCTGACCTATTCAGATCACATCTGGTTTATTCAGGGTGGTAAGGCCACAGGCAGCCTCATGTGGGCATAGCTCCAAAGTTGTTTCACACCTTTTGGTGATGACCCAGTCATGGCATTGACGCTGGTTTCTTGTATAGTGCACAGCTCAGCTTTTAACCCTTTCCTGCCACCACTGCTTCTAAATGCTCTGTTTAGGTCATTAACACTTAATGCAAGTATGGTTGTGTCTAGATTTATGTCATTTTATTACTTATTTTCTTGAGCTTCAGTTTTTTTTCCTATTTTCTTTTTATTAGTATTTTCAATAAAGATCTTTCAATTATTTGAGTACTACTTAACATTTTTCAATTTATCTCTAAAATCTTTTAAAAAGATTTGTACACATACATACATACACACACACACACACACACACACACACACACACACACACACACACAGGTGTTTTGCTTGCATGTATGTCTGTTGTACTATTTGTGTGCACCGAATGCAAAGGTCAGAAGAAGGCATTGGATCCCATGCAACTGAAGTTATGGATGGTTGGGAGCCACCAAGCAGGTGCTGGGAATTGAACCTGGGTCTTCTGGAAGAACAGCCAGTGCTCTTAAACTTCTCAGCCATCTCTCCAGCCCCTATCTCTAGGCTTTTTTGATCACACCGTTTTATTCTTCTTCTGTGCTAAGGATTACACGACCCATACTTTTTTCCCAGAGCTGAGGACCGAACCCAGGGCCTAGCAAGCGCTCTACCACTGAGCTACATCCCCAACCTGACTCATACCTTTTAATCTACTTAGAAGCGTTACCTTCCCACCTCAAGCAGAATGTAGGGACGATACTGTATTTCTTCCCCCTTCTCATTCCTGCTGCAACTGCCTAGTACACACCCAGTCTGCTGGACACTGCATGGCAGATCACGCTGTCAGCTGCAAATCTGCAGCCGGGCTCCTCTGCTACCATGCACTTCTCATGCAGCTCCTCATCCCGATGTGCTAAGATGCCCTCGGGTCCACGCTGACCCGAAGACCCTTCCTTCTCTAGCGCTGCTGTTAGAGCAGTGAAGTCTCTGGTTTTTCTTCATCTTGCAATGTGTTTCCTTTGTCTCCATGCTAAAGGTAAGGCTTTACCAGCTGTGGGGCCCAGGCAGGCAGCTCTTTGAACAATAATGTTTAATGTCCTTTTCATCTCCTTGACTTCCAAGGAGCATCAGGGAAACAGGATGTTTACAAAGTTTGGCACTTCAGATTTCTGCATCAGAAATCTATGGCAAATATTCCAAAATATTTTTTTAAGGAAAATCTGAAACCTGTAACATGTCTGGTCCTAGGCATTTCAGATAAAGGACATTCAACCTGGATGTGTGAATGTGTTCTGGATGTTTAGAGTGTGGTCTCCGACGTCAGCTTCAGTAGTTGGATCTGATGCGTCTCAAGTGCAGTTCTCTTTTGCCTTCACCTTCTTTGGGGTTTCAGGAATTTGTTTTTTTTGTTGGTTGGTTGGTTGGTTGGTTGGTTGGTTTTTCAAGACAGGATTCCTTGTTGTAACAGCCCAGGTTGTCCTGGAACTTAGAGATTCTCCTGTCTTGCCTCCAAGTGCTGAGATTTAAAGGTATGAACCCCACTTCCAGCCCTTTTAAAAACTATTTATTTTTAAGATTATAATTACATCATTTCCCCCTTTACTTTCTTCCATCTAAGGCCTCTCATACAAGCCTCCCTGCTTTTTCAAATTCATGGACTCTTTTTTCATTAATTACTTTATATGCATACATGTATATGTATATGCTACCCTTATCTTTTGAGATAGGGTCTCTTACTGAAACCTGGGACTCACTGACTGGTCAGACCCGCTGGCCAGCCAGCCTCCGTGATCCTACTTCCTCTGCGTGCCCAGTGGTGGGACTTACCGGCATGTCCCACATACCTGGCTTCTGACACCTGCTAGACACAAGCACAGGTCTCACGCTCGCAAAGCAAGCACTGCCAGTGTAGCGCCCCAGCCCCAGCCTTCCAGTACTCCCCACAGCCCCAGCCCTCCAGTACTCCCCACAGGCCCAGCCTTCCAGTACTCCCCACAGCCCCAGCCTTCCAGTACTCCCCACAGCCCCAGCCTTCCAGTACTCCCCACAGGCCCCAGCCTTCCAGTACTCCCCACAGCCCCAGCCTTCCAGTACTCCCCACAGGCCCCAGCCTTCCAGTACTCCCCACAGGCCCCAGCCTTCCAGTACTCCCCACAGGCCCAGCCTTCCAGTACTCCCCACAGGCCCCAGGCAGGCTGCTGCTGGCTCTCCTTTCCGTGTGCTGGGAACTGAGCCCAGAGCCCCCACATGCCAGGTACCCTCTACCACTGAGCTACGTCACTACCTAGCTGTCTATTTTCAATGTATTTTTTCTAATAGTTCCAGTCTGGAATTAAACCTATTAATTTGAATTTGAGATTGTTAGCTACTATAATTTTCAATTCTAATATTCCTTCTAGGTTCTGTTTATGTGTCTTTGAGAGTGTTCATTGCCTTTCAGAGCATGGTCTTACTAGCTGGTTTCAAGTGTTCTGACTGTTCCAACAGGACAACTTGTGGGAGCTGAATCTCCCCCTCTGTCATGTGGGTCACAGGGTCACTCAGGTCCTGCTGGCCACCAGCTGGCCCCACCCAGCATCTGCTGACTGCTTCTCCTTACAGCCCCTGAGGTTTTTCTTGGCTCTTCATACACCAAGTCACTATGGATGGAATCAGGATATTCTAAACATTGTATTTGAGACTCTGGGCCTTCTTCAAAACCGATGGAAAGTGCTACTGCTTGGGTTGGGCTCCGCCTGCTGAGCAGGCAGCAGGGGAAAAGCGACCCCCCCCCCCATGCAGGGCCAGTCATTCAGGCGCCTGAACCTAAGCCACCATCTGTGCCGCCTGCCCATAGTCTGGGACGAGAGAGAACAGAAAAAATAACATCACCTAGAGGAATCCCCTTCCTGTCTGCCTAAGTCTCTTTTCATTTCAAATGTCTGCAGCTGCATCTCACAGGCCACCAAGCACCCCCATCAGAAGTGAAAGTAAGGCACCCCAGCTTGCTGGGACTTCAGGTCCTGTCATTCTTAGCTAGCGTTTACTTTACAGAGCTACTCTGAGCATCCTATCCTTAGCCTTTAGCTCCATTCATCAGGAGAGCTGGGGTAGAGTATGCTTGCCACCTTGCCCCAGAATGGCTCTTAATTCCATTGCACAACCAGGCTGAGGAACTACTGTACACATTTACTTGGACACTGTGCATCAAGAGTTGGTAAACCGCGAGCCCATAAGACGGCTCAGCAGGTAAAAGCACCTGCCGCCACATCTGATCCCCAGAAACTACATGGTGGGACAGAATGACTCCTACAAATTGTCTTAGGTCTCTCTGTCTCTCTGTCTGTCTCTCTCTCACCTATCCAGTATGTGCTCCCCACTAACATTTTTTAACCAGTTGGCAAATGCCTTATGCATAGGGTTGAACAGACACTGCTTGAGGCTTTGTCCTTATCTGCTGCAACAGCAGCCCACACAGCATCAGCAGGCATAGCCGCCTTCCAATAAAATGTTATTTGACAAAACTGGTCACCAGCTGCATGGGCTCAACCACCGTTTGCTGACTCCTGCTCCATTTCACAAACAAGGTCAATTAAAGGTCAAGTTCACACTGAGAAACTACTCTGGAACACTGTGTGAGACGGACTGTCGAGATCTACCTTCAGTCGCTCTCTGTAAGCTGGTGTCTCACCTGAACTACTCTCAATTACTACGGGATACTTAAGGATTTTAAGACTTACCAGAGGATAAAGATTAATTTCATGTAATGAAGTGACAATAAAATGAATAAACGGCCAAGAGAAGAGGTCTGAAAAGCCAACGACTGTTTCTATCCTTGGATTCTTCTAGAAAAGAAAGGCTTCGGCTCTGCTCCTCTGCTGCTAGCTCCACAGTGCTCCAAACTGTGGTGCACGTTCAACACTGGTTCAGTTACGCTCTGGGATTCTTAGTGAAAGCAGTTTTAAAAACTAAAATTTCAGGCTGACAAGATGGTTCTGTAAGCGAAGCCGTCAGCTGCCGACGGCTTGAGCTCTATCTGCAGAATCCACAAGGTGGAAGCAAAGAACTGACCCATGCAAGGTGTCCTCTGACGAGCGCCTGTGCTCACGCAGTACAGCACGGTAAGCCTGAGGGTGCAGCATACCTTGGCAGTAAGCAGCAGTCTCTAACTGGACTCAGGATCCTCTCAACAACAGGGAACTCAGGCCTGGTACTGGAAACTTAGTCGACTACCCAGAGCTAGTCAAGTCCTGGATCTTGTAGAGCCTACAACTGTCACTTTACTAAACCAGCATCATTCCTAACTATGTTCTGAATGTGTGTCCTTATGCCTACAGATAAGGACAGTCCTCGTCCCTCAAGGAAACTTCTCTTTGAAACAGATGGAGACCACTGCAGAAAACCCCAGGCAATCAGAAATGCCATGTGGAGCCCAGTCTCAACAGATATATCCACATCACAATTCTTGCACCTAAGGCTCAGGGATCGTCGTGCAAGAGAGAAGAAAGGTGGTACGAGCCCGAGGAACCGGGAGTTTACCATGAGACTGTCTCCTAGAGATGCCAGAAGTTACACCCATAAAGTCCCACCAGCACGGCTGCCTGAACGGGATCCAAACAGACATGCTAACACGGAAGGGGAAGCTCATGAGGCTCAATTCTTCACGGAGAATGACAGGAAACCAGACTGCCGAGAGCAGAACAATCAATCTTCCCCAGGGAGCACTTCAATTATAACCAAGGCTAAATGGCCAACCACGCAAATATACGTACAAGTAACATAATACAAACTGTATGCATGCACTTAGGAATATATAATGCATGCACGCGCACACACACACCACCACCACCAGCAGCAACAACAACAATTAAAGAAAAAACAGGCCGTGAATTCAAAGGAGAGCAAGGTGAGGGGAACATGGGAGGGACCGAAGGGAGGAAAGGAAAGGGGGAGATGATGTAATTATATTATCTCTAAAAAATTATTTAAAAAAAAAGGTAAGACCAGCTGAAGGTACACAGCTAAGTACCAGGCCAAGGTGGGATACACTGTGAGACCCTATCTAAAAAGGAAAACCTAAACAAACACAAAAATTCTGCAGTTATGGTATCCTTCCAAAAAGAAACCCTATGGCAATCTTCTTGAGGCTAGTTTAAAGCAGAGGAAGTCATAAAAATGCTGTCCGGACCTGTTTTTCCAGATTCGAGGTGGAGCAAGGCTGCCCTCCTCTCCCTCACCTGGTTTCCTGCCGCAGAGGTAGAAGGCCAGTCTGTCAGTCAGCTCGTACTGTATCTCCACGAGGCGCTCCGCCAGCTCATGGTGCCCTCCTTGCCTACCAAGAAGACAAAGCACCATTGACACAGCCCAGCGCGCTGGCACTGAGTCAGAAGAGCACAGGCCGTTCTGAGACACCTGAGCAGCTTATAAAACACGACTCTCGGGAATCTGTGCTCGGCTGACTCATGGCTTTCAGTGTCTCCTCCAGGAGCCAGTGCCCCTACCCAGACACCCTCTTCCCTTTACAAATGTGTCAAGACTCCTGAGTTCATTTAATGAGGTGGAAAAAAATCAAACTAATAAATAGAAGAGGTTCGCAAAAGTCAACCAGAGTGTTCCCAGAAATATCCAGCCTTGGGAACTCTGATCAGTAAGGACAGGACGGCCCCAGGCCAACGTTCCGAAGAAGGAAGACCCTTCCTCCACATGATCCTGATGCCTGTGGCCAGCTGGCCTTGGGTCAGAGCCTACAAGGCAGAAATCACTTCAAGGGCTTCAAGGCAGATTAACCTGATGCAGAACTCATCCCTGCAGCTACTTCTGCCTCTGTATCCGCCATTTCTGCAACATGAAACAGTGTCTGCCTTTCTTTATTCATAAAATATTTAGGCTGCTTGGAATCCTTTTAGCATAGTAAACTTTTACACCGACACTATTACATGCAAAGTACACAGAGATTCCCAAGTGAAAAAAGCGTTTGCTTTGGATCCTGTTATCCTCAAAGATCAAATCTAGCTTCAGCCAGTTTCTCTCTCCACACACTTCCTGACCTGCTACACGTATCGGAATCTAACAGACGCCCTGTCTTCTCAGTCGGTAACTGTTTGTGAAATCGTGAACTGCCCTGTGGTGCTGGTCTGTGGTGGTGCATCTGGCGGAGGTGGCTCTGTGCTGGCTGAAATGGAGCAGTGTGGTCCAGCAGAGCTGATCAAACACTGTATTCCTCTCACCACCACCCCTCAGCTTCTCCAGGCCCATCTCCACGGTGATGAACACATTCGGTCCATCCCCACCTCCCACCCTTGACTGTCTTTCCTCTCTTGAAGATGTTTTAGTTCCTCCTTCATGGGTCCAAATCAAACCCACTCCTCAAAGATCACTGGGGCCACAGTGAAGAAACTTTACATAAGCTCACTTTCTGTTACATGTCAGTGTGTGTGGTGTGTATGAAACACGTTTGCACATATGTGGACCCGTGTGTGTGTGTGTGTGTGTGTGTGTGTGTGTGTGTGTGTGTGTGTATGCACATGTATATGGATATTCAAAGCCTACATCAGGAATCTTCCATGACTGCTCTCCACCTTATCAGGGAGGCAGAGTCTTGAGTGAACCCAGAACTTGATGACACAGCTAGTCTTGCTAGTCAGCTAGCCACAGGATCCTTGTCTCTGCCGTCTACTGCTGGAATACAGGAGGACCACCACGCTCACAAGGCATGTGTCTGTGGGAGCTCTGGTCTTTAGGCTTGCACAGCAAGGGCTTTAATCAGTGGCCATCTCCACAGCCCCTTACATGGGCTTTTTAAATGTATTATGGATTTCATGGCATGTATGTCGTTCAGGGGACTTTTGGTAGTGGGTTCTTGCCTTCTGTCTTATTAGGCAGGGTCTCTCTGGTTTTTGCCACACTGCACACACCAGGACGGCTGGCTCACAAGCTTTATGACTCTCCCCTCTGCTTCCCATCTTGCTGTGGGTGCTGGGATTACAGATGTATGAAGCACACCTGGCTTTGCATGTGGGTTCTGGGGACCACACTCTGGTTTTCAGGGCTGTGTGACAGGGCTTTTACCTTCGAGCCACACGGACTCTTTAAGGCCAACTGGCAGCAGGGTGTGGCAGTTCACACCTATAATCATAGCATGGGGGAGAGAGGAGAGCACCTGCAGGAATATTTCTGGGAATTTAAGGCCAGCCTGGGTTAGAGTCAGACCCTGTCTCAAAGGAAAACAAAACAAAACGAAACACCACATGGCTAACTGTCCATTTATCAATGATTCATTTGTCATCTTGTCTCCATTCCTTCAGGCATTCATTAGTCCCCTCTTCCAGATTCTGGGACAGAGTTTGTCATTTCCCATTTAATTCTTCGTGAAGCAGAACATGCTGCTTCATAGTTAATAAAATGAATCTGGGAAGAGAAGGAAAGCTAGCCACCTTCCATCACCGGCACCTGCAGGTTTCTATCTAACCCTGTGGAGTTCCTCCCCACTCTGGCATTTCAGCTGCAGCAGGGCGTGGTGGTGTGCCTGAAGCCCCAGTTACTCAGGGGCACACAGTAAGAAGTTTGTGTAAGTTCAGAAGTTCAAGATCAGCCTGGGCCCCCAAACAAAACAAAACCACAGCAGGAAAAAATTAAAGATGTATTAAAAACTTGAAGAGTGGGTACTGTGTTTGCCCCCAATGCCAGGGACTGAACTTGCCCACACATGCCAGGCCAGTGCTCCAGCCCTGCGGTGCTTCTTGCCCCATATCATCCCCCAGGCTTACAGGCGAGCACGTCACTCTGTGAGCCATTTCCCTAGCCTCCTCTCTAATTCTTTTATTTAATTTTTACAATTAAGATTTATTTATTTTTATGTGTAAATGTTCTGCTTGCATGTAAGTGCATTTCATGTGTGCCTGGTGCCCTTGGAGGAACCCCTAGAACTAGAGCTACAGATAAGGTACCACGTGGTGCTGGAAACTGAACCCTGAGCCCCAGTCCTCTGCAAGAGCAGCCGGTGATCTTAACCACTAAGTGTATTCTCCAGCCACCCCAACTCCCAATTCTTGATACCTGATTTGTATGCTATGGCTTGAACACCATTTGTTATAAAGACTGGAAGTTAAACACCCCAGTTTATGGTTCTAGATTCCCTGATCTTGCCTATCTCAGCTGATGTTGAAAAATCTTCATCAACAAACATTCTATCAACAACAACAACAACAAAAAAAATCTATTATTATAGAATATAAATCTCAAAAGGGACTGAACACAAGCCATACACAATTCAGTCACTTAACAAGGAATCGTACTCAGCTCACAGGCAAAGCCAGCCCTCCAGCCCCTCACCTTGCATAATCAACAGGAGTCTTCCCACTGGAATCTTGCGTGCCTGGGTCAGCTCCGTATACTGCCAATAATTCAGCCTGTAAAATCTGTCCTGCTTTGGAGGCGACGTGGAGTGGAGTGCTTCCTTTTTCCTAAGAATTATTAATAAAAGTAGACAAAAAAAAAAAAATCAAACTAAGTAAACTTGGCCTATTCCAGTGCAATTCATTTTCAATTTAATATCTGAACCAACTGAAGTCTCCGTACAGGATGGAAGAAGTTGGCTTGGGCTCCCAGAGACAGCAATCTCAGACAGGTCTCCAGGTTCCCTGTTCGCACACTTGAGTGGAGTTGCTGGAAAAGAGACAAGAAAGAGTAGCTGTGAGAAGTGTCAGGGTGACATGCTCCACTAGTAGCAGATCTTTACTTGGCTCAGGAAGATGGGAGGCCTCTGCTGACACAATGGCTGCAGGCTGAGTGAGTCTTGCACTTTTTATCCACAAGGAGCTAGAACTGCAAAGGCCAGTCTACCCAGTGTGGGGCCTGCCAGGTAGGGGCACAACTATGACCCGAGTGGGAAGCACGAGAAGGAGACTGCGGTTGGGTGGAATGGACTTCAAGGCCCATTGCCTTCCAGCTGTGTGAGCTGAGAAAAATTCTTTGGGCAGCGGAACCTGGGTACCATGGTGCCATCTGCCAATGGGGTCATTGTGAGGATTCAATGATACAGGAAATGTTTCAAAACTCAGACGCTGCTACACTCGTAATTATTTGCTGCTGCCATGGGTACTGCTGATCTCAAGCTGCCCACTGCATAAGCTGCACACCTGCCTTACACCATCCACTATCAATCTGCATTGTTCATCTATCCACACAAAGCTTTCAAGAGGTTGCTGTTGGTGGGAAACAGGCCTGTGCTACACCAAATCCTTATTATCACAGAAAAGCTTTCCCTCAAGTTTAATCTAGAACTGCTCCAGATGCAGTGATTGGCACCACAGGAACAGAGAAACCCACTGTAGCCCCTTTTTTTTGTTTTGTTTTGGTTTTTATTTTTAATTATAGGTATGTGTGTATGTATGTGCACACTGATTGAACACAGATGCCCACAGAGGCCAGAAGAGGGTGTCAGAACCCCTGGAGCTAGAGTTACAGGTGGTTGTGAGTCATCTGATATGGGTCATCTGCAGAACACTATGCACTCACTCTTAGTTGGTTATCCATCTCTCCAGCCCCATGTTGTATTATTATTATTATTAATTTTAAACACACACACACACACACACACACACACACTTTTACACAAGGTCTTACTATGTAGTCCTGGCTGGCTGGAACTCACTATATAGACTGGGCTGGCCTTGAATTCACAGCTGTCTCCCTGCCTCTGCCTCCCAAAAGCCGAGGATTAAAGATGCATGCCACCACACCTGGCTGTATTTTTTATTTGGTAAAAAAGGAGAGAAACTATTTAAGTCTTACTAATTAGTAGAAAACATATATATGTATATATGTAAAATTAGTGTTCTGAATTGGGCACATGCTCTGTTGAGTGAACATCCAGTTCAAAGCACTGCTCCAAGAGTTAAGACGTGCATTTCTCCAGCATCTCCCAGACACTCAAGGCCCCCTGTGCACCAGCTCTAGCCACACCCTCCCTTCTGAAGATCCCAGCCCTGCACTCCTGCCTCTGCTGTTCTCGTCTCCTAGAAACAAGCATCCTAAAAACTTCCTAGGCCTTCCTTCAGAAACACTCCTTTGAAAATAACAATTTCCAAGTACAGAACTTACCAAAATATGTATGTGAAAACTATACTGAGAAGCACAAATTAATTAAAACTCTTAAAAAGAGGGAAAGGGACTGATTCTGAGACACTTCTTTTTCCTGTTTGTCTAGCATGTCCAAGAGGAGGAGTGACTGCCATTTAAGAGACAACTGCAACAGAAAGCAGTCAGTTAAAGGTTCAGGAGAGATCCGTTCCTTCCTCCTAGTGAGGCAGCCCACGGTCGGCAGGCCCCTGGGACTGGGAAGAGTGCACCCACCTTACTGAGGTCTTTGCAGTCACACTTCCCCCTAGTGAGGCAGCCCACGGTTGGCAGGCTCCTGGGACTGGGAAGAGTGCGCCCACCTTACTGAGGTCTTTGCAGTCACACTTCCCTCTAGTGAGGCAGCCCACGGTTGGCAGGCCCCTGGGACTGGGAAGAGTGCGCCCACCTTACTGAGGTCTTTGCAGTCACACTTCCCTCTAGTGAGGCAGCCCACGGTTGGCAGGCTCCTGGGACTGGGAAGAGTGCGCCCACCTTACTGAGGTCTTTGGCAGTCACGCTGTCATCGTCACGGCAGGGCAAGCGGTGGACAAACGCTAACATCTGATACTTGGCTCTGATGAATTCTGCTTTATTGGGGCTGGTTTGAAAACAAAAGAGAAAATAGTTCACTTGCAGTTCAGACACATCTCTCATTCTTTGTATCGTGAGAGGAAGTGACCACACCCCCGACTTGAGACATTACAGACCACCACTTTCTTTTTTTTTTTTTTTTTTTTTTTTTTTGGTTTTTCGAGACAGGGTTTCTCTGCGTAGCTTTGCGCCTTTCCTGGAGCTCACTTGGTAGCCCAGGCTGGCCTCGAACTCACAGAGATCCGCCTGGCTCTGCCTCCCGAGTGCTGGGATTAAAGGCGTGCGCCACCACCGCCCGGCAACAGACCACCACTTTCTATAGCATCCTTCTTCCCTTTCCAACCTCCTTAGCTGATGGAACCCCAGGAGGAAGCAGCATTTAGTCCTCGTTCTAGGTGAGCACTGGGCAGAATGCTGCCAGAAGCCAGGTTTCTGGTCTGACTGCCACTAGTTCTGATCACACCTACTTGCCAAGCTCCGGTCTCCAACTGGAGAAATGATTAAGTTCAGTTGGCTGACCAAGCAAGCAATGGCCTCCTGCCTCACTCTGCCTTTCTAACAGAAAATGCTCAGGTACAAGGCCGATCAAAACAGCCACATCCCTTCCAATTGGGTTGTTTGTTGTAAAGAAACAGAAGGAGTTAGAAACAGTCCACTCACTGCACTTTATCCTGTGGATTAGCTTTCCGTCTTCCACTCATAATAGATGCGGGGTCCAGCAGAGAATGCTCCCATATAGAATTAGCACCATTGTTATACAAGGTCTCAACCATCTGAAACCAAACAGTATGAAATGATATTTTATTCCCTTAAACATTCAAAAAGAATCAGTAAAAAACATGGAAGAAATAACACTCCATTAAAACACTACCACGTCTGTGTACCACTCCATTACTATTTCTGATCGTAAAGGGAGACTGAGGAGCTCGAGGTATGATTCGGCTTTGCTTGCAGGATAGCCAAATCCAGCTTGATTGCACATACTTACAAACTGAAGGGAAACTGACTGATGCTTTAGGGTGGCATTTCCCTGCCTGAACAAATGTTATTTTACCCACATACACACTATTCACTTAATACTTTTCATTAAATCCACCTATTTAAAAATATTTTACTAATAATTGTTAGTTATAAACACTTAAATAAAGTAATGCAATAAACAAATATTTGAGTGCTCTCTCTCTCACACGTCCCATCATGTTCCATCCTTTAGAATCTGATGCCTTAGTGTCAACCCCAGCAATTTCAATTACTCATCTCTGGACCATTTGTAAACTCTAAAACGGTAAACAAAGACAGACCTAGGAGCAGCACACTCCTTTCATGTGAGAATGGGCCTTTGGAAACTTCTAAGGCGAACTTTTTTGTTTGGTTGTTTTGTTTTTTGGAGACAGGGTTTCTCTGTGTAGCCCTGGCTGTCCTGAAACTCACTTCCTGAGTGCTTGGATTAAAGGCATGTACCACCACTGCCTGGGTTAAGTAGACAAACATCTCAACTTCATTTCCAAACAGGAGTCCTAGAAAGGCCCGTCTGTTTGGGCAGCTCAATTATCAGCAACCCAAAGCACTTGCTGTGGTACCTTGACTCATTCAAGTTTAAGGGGCACCGTGTACAGCTGTTGCAGATTTAGTGAGATGTGTATTCAGACAAAAATCACAAAATGTACTGTTGTGGAATAATCCTTCTGTACACTGTAAAAATGTTCTAATGAAAAACTCCATCTACAGCGCACAATTAATCCCGAGTTTCAGAAGAATGAGGAATGTGTACCCCAAATAGAAGTACAAGGAACATGACATCAGATCCCAAATAAGACAAAGACCCAGACAAGTGTTAGGCGTGCAATCAAAACATGCCACTTAGTCTCTGCCTGACAGTGGGGGCTTTAAAAAAAACTTCAGATATTGAAGATATTTCTGAGGAATCCCAATCTATGCTTTTATCAAAGCAAGAAAAAATGGTCTAAAAATGTGAGCAGGTACTCAGGAATCTAGTGTTAATGAAAAGTTTCTTAGCAGTGGCTTTTAGGATCATTCATCACACTATATATGATAGATAGACTTTTTAAAAATAATTTCCAGTAGCTGGAGGGATGGCTCAGTGTTCTAACCAAGCATTGGCTGCTCTTGCAGAAGACCTGGGTTTGAGTCCCAGCACCCACATGGTGGTTCACAATCATTTGTAAATCCAGTTTCAGGAGATCCTATGTCCTCTTCTGGCCTCTGTGGGCATATACATACATGCAGGAAAAATACTTATACATATAAAAATAAATAAATCTAAAAGAGGTTAAAAAAACAAAAATAATTTCTGGGGGCTGAAGAATGGCTCAGTAGTTAAGAGCACTGGCTGTTCTTCCAGAGGACCTGGGTTCAATTCCCAGCACTCATAGCAGATCACCACTATAACTCCAGTTTTAGGGGATCCCAACACCCTCATACAAACACACACGCAGGCAAAACATCAATGCATTAAAAAGAAATTAAAAAATAATTTCTGAACCTGGGCATAGCAGTGCACACCTTTAATCCTAGCACTTAGGAAGCAGAGCCAGAAGGATGTCTGTGAGTTCAAGACCAGCCAGGGCTACATAGTGAAACTATTGTCTCAAATAAAACAAAACAATTTCTGTTGACAATCTAGAAAATCAGCAGTGAAAAACTAACTCAGAAATTTAGATTTCTATTGATACAGTCTATTGATACATTTGTCTAGGTATAACTCCGTTTAGGGGAACAAAATTATGTTCGGTGAGCAAAGAAAGAATAGATAACTATTTCAATACAGGACAATATTTTATACTATACAAAGGGCACAGCACTTTATCCAATTATGATCCAAACATTTTTATAAGATTTAAGATGTATATTAGGAGATCTTTTAGTTGATAAAATAACACTCTCTAAACCACAAATTTCCAATTATGAAAATTTTTCTTATCATTTACCTGAAGCAGTGTTGGAGGCCATGGTGTGTGTTTAAGATGCCTTACTTGGGAGATATGGCGCCCTAGACTGCGATGAACACTGCAACACTCGTCACATATAAAAGTTCCCCTGTTTACTGATGCCCAGGAAGGATCTGGAAGAAGAACGACACCTCAGTGGCAAGGACACTAATTGGCTGCTATAAATATGATGGTGAAAGATGGCTGATATTTGGTTTCTAAGAAAACAACAGAACATCCTCAACATAGAATCGGATGGACCAGCCTGAGAATCCTATCCAAATGACGGATTAGGCACAATGTTAACTAAGACTCACAGCCTTACACATCAGCTACCTTCCTGTGTAGGCCACAGTCTGCAGCCTGAATGTGGGTCGACCACCACAGACACAACTCTTACAGAACGTTAAAGCAGCAGACTGAAGGAGTGAGCAGGGGGGGATCATTCTCCTGTTTCCTTTCTCGCAGTGCTAGGGACTGAACCTGGGGCTTGTCCACGCTAGGCAAGCACTCTACCATTGAGCTCCATCTTCCTTCAGCTCGATGAATCATTTTGAGTCCATCTCTGTGAATAAAACTGAATAATCTCGACAGTGAATTATCCGAGTAACAGTATCGAAGATAAACAGTGAACTCACTGCTGCCCAGTGCAGGAAGTCAAGCCCCATATGCTAACAGAAAGCCAGAAGAGAACTGCAGAAGCACTCAGCTCTTCTGAGGGCAGGGAAGAGGGTGCCCACTCTGCCAAGGCGATGCTCTATGACCACACCAGTTGTTTTAGACAACCTGCTGGACCCAGTCTTGCAGCTGACTTGAAGGAAGGGGCCTCACAGATAAAGACAAAGCAAGGGAACAGTATTTCTTGTTGGGTACTAGAATTTTTTCCTTTGAAATCCACAGAACTTCATCAGACAACTTTTCATAAGAGGAATAATTTACACTAGGTGGACAGGATGGATCTGGGTAAGTAAACCTAGCTTTAGAAACCCCAAATAAAGACAGGCCTTTCCCATTCCATCAGACTCACAGCAGAGTGACAAGAGGTGCCATGCCAGCCGCCTGGCCTCAGGGTTATATTTAAAAATTCTTCAATGTCCACAAAAATCTCTAAAATGCATGTATATCATCCTTACCATTTTAAACAGTTTACGCTAACCCTTTCAAACCATATAATGAAAAGTTATGGGATTTCAATCAAAGACATATCCTGGGAGCCAGAGAATACAGTGGTTAAGAGGGTTGGTTATGGAGACAAACAGTCCACGGTTTGAACCCCAACTCTGCCACACTTCTTGTGCAATAATCTGAGGCAAGTTACTTCTTTGAGTGTCCTCTCAGGGCGAGAGGGGAGGGACAATGTAAAGAGTAAATAAAGTGTCTGCATGGGGGCACAGGAATGATGTATTTCAAATGAACTAGGTTCCTTAAAAACAAACAAGAAATCAGGGCTGGGCTCTCCTAAGCAATTGTGAGGTCCTGACTTTGAGCCCCAGCACCAGCGAGGTAAACAAGACTTAATCACAGTGAAGTGTCTTCTCTAAAACCAAACAGAAAAGGAGCCGGCAAGCTTAACCACAGGTGCTGCTGTGCCGTGCTGCGGAGGGGAGAGGGAAGCAGGGGGACTCTGCACAGACTGGCAACACTGCTTCCTGCGTCCGTCTGTCGGTACTAGGACTGGATGTGGCTCTGCTTCTCATTATCAGAGGTTCACAGTACTCCTGCACAAATCAGCCAGGAAAAAGAGAGCAATGGTTTAAGATGTAGTAAGCAACGGTCTCGATTAATCACTCAAACACCATGGATCAGAATCCCAAGGAAAGAATACTTGACCACACAGAAAATGAAAATCAAGCTTTTATGAATGAGGCTGGGTGAAGCCCTTCCAGTTTATCTGGAAGGCAGGGTTTTTTAAGGCTCCATGAACACCACAAACGGACTTCAAAAGTATCTGTGTGCCCCCCCATCTTATGCAAATTTTGTCCAGGAGAGTTAAGTATTTGAGTATCTTTTGAGATGGCCTTATCATTAGGATGTCAAAGGAGCCCTAATCTTACAGGTAACCCTCCACCTGAGCTGTGCTCAAGAGGCAGTACAAATTCCTAGTTGCTCGTTCACCCTTCAAGGTAGCCTCATTATATTCAAAACAGGAAGGAAGTGACGACTCAAGCCCTTCTAGATTTTGGCATTCAAGACAGCTAATATGAAACAACAGAAAAGGTCCTGAAGTGCCACAAATGGACAAGACCGTACTCAGGGTGGCAAGGGCAGGCAATCTGCCTTTGCCGTGTACCTTCCTCCGGAGAGGTAAGGAACGTGCATCCCAAGAGGAAGTTTTAAGTTAGGCACACATGAATCGACGGAAAACAGGCAAGAAAAGGAGGAAGCGGAACAAACGACATTTTTAGAGAAAATGATAGTGTGTATAAACCTTACAGTAGTAGGATTAAAAACCCTCCCTGCCTGTCCTCATCTTCCACCTGAATTGTGAGCCCGCAGTACCGAGGGCCACGACATAAGTAAGGGTTACCACAGCACCATGTAAAATCAGGCCTCTGCTTCTAAATGACAAGATGAACGGGAGAACAGTTGCAAGCCGCTGGTGTTCAGTGACTTCATTAAGATTGTTTACCGAACCCTGCCGGACCAGGAAAGTCCTCTAACGTGTTAAGTGACTGCGAACTCGAAGTTAATCCAGTCCAAGGACCAAAACAAGAACCCCCCCCACCAAAAAAAAATCTGAATCGGGACCTGTCCATGGGGTTCCAGTTACCAAACGAGATCCGATCTTCCAATCCAAATCCTAGCTACAGTAAGAACCGTTTGGGCCGTTCGATGTCCCGGACTGTGTGTGTGTATGTGTGTGTTTGGTACCACTCTGAACCCAAACTTTAGCTGAAGGAACTACGAGGGTTTTGAACTGAGCCACACCATACAAAAGAGGCGATCCCTAGAGACTATCCATTGACCACGGCGCACGGGTCTGGCCAAAGTTTCCATCGGGGCGGGGAGGGGGGGGGGTAAAAAAAAAAAACGAGGAAATCCAGGTTTGAGCAAATGAAGTCATCAGTCCAAGGTCACGCCGAAGCGCAATCCGGTGGGAACTTAGACCCTCCAACACCCCCGACCTAGGTAGGGCTGTCCCAGCTCCCGGGAGCGGCTGCCGGGCGCAGGGCAATCCTCCACTCGGGGCCCCGCAGCGGAGCGGTCGCGCACACGCACGGGCGGGGCGGGGCGGGGCGGGGGGGGGGACGACACCGGGAAGGGGAAACACCTGCAGCCTCGGGCCGCCCGCGTCTGACTCCTGTCACCGGCTTTCCCGCCCCGTCCGGTCCGCTCCGCTCCCGGGGCCCGTCGCCGGTGTCCTCGGCCGGGCCGCGGGAGGGAGGGACCCCCTCCACCCCCCGGGGGCCCCGCGCGGCTGACAGGCCCGGGAGCGTCTCGCGCCCCGGCGGCCCGGCGGCCCGGGGTGGGGGGAATCGGCGTGGCTGGGCCGCAGTCCACCTCCCGCCCGCCGGGGACCGCCCCCGCCAGGGGGTCCCGGTCCCCGAGAGCGCGGCGAGCGGGCCCCGCCGGCGGCGGCGGCGTCACTCACCCGGCCCGCTGCAGTCGGCGCACACGTCGCTGCTCCGGAGCCGCTTCGACATGGCTCCCGCTTCACCTGCCGGGAACCCCCCGCGACGGCAGAGGCGGCGGCGGCTGCGCTTCCGCTCTAACGGGTCCCCCCTCCCCGGCGGCGCTGGCGGCGCCTCTCCCCTTCAGCGCCTTAGCAGCCCCGGCACACTGCGCATGCGCGGGGGAGACGTCCCGCTGAGCCTGGCGCGCGCGGGGGGGGGGGGTCATGTGACCGGAAAGGGCACGCTTCCTTATCGCCATGTTGAATGAGGGCAGAGGTCTGCCTGAGCATCCTTTACCTGTCTCTTAAAGACTCTGGCGTTTGGGCTCTCCCTTTTGGGAAGTGACTCCTCGAGCCAGTACTGATTCGTACCAGAGGAAGAAGCAAAACTTTGCGACAAAAACTCTAAACATATAATCTCCCGGGGACAACAGTTCATTTAGTCATTCCCAGAAGCACGGGTCATGCCCATCTCTCCAGCGTGATCACGTTTGATGGTTCACCACACTCCTCCATTAAAGATCTTAGGTACCATCTTGACGTTACGAATCCCGTCTTAGCTCCCCCCTCAGTCTTCAAGGACTCCACCCCCAAGGAGAATGGACTAGGTCGGTGGGAACCCTTGACCGGCCCTTGCGCTCATCTGAAAAGCTGGATGTATGTCAAAAGCCAAGAGGGAAGAGCAAAATGCTTGCGTGTTGTTGCACTGGACAACTTCGTCGTGGCATCGTCGTGGCAGCTGCGAACATCTGGGCAGACACAACACTTGGTTCTTCGTGGTGGTGTCAAGAAGATACAGAGCCTGCGAGCCGCAACCCAGAGGATGAATTTTACTTGTGCATATTGTGGGCCAACCTGGACACTCTTAAGTCCTTTGGGCCACAATCCTAAATCTGAATGGCTAGGTTAATGAGACTGATGCGGGATAAACCTTCACGGTAAGTACACCGAACTAGAGCCGAGTTTGGGAACTCAGACAAAAGCAGTGTTTTCCAACGGGGCGACTTTTCTCCTCCAGGGGATAACTGCCAACGTCTGGAGACAGTTTTGGGGAGCGTGCTGATGGCATCGAAGAGGCAGCGCTCACCCTCCTCCTACAAGGCATCGGACAACCTCCCCACAAAGAACCACCCAGTTCAGATTCAAAGTGTATTATTAGCCCAGAGTCACAACCACCCCGTTATCATGAGGGTAACCGAGGGGGCACCTCTCCAGGGTACAGTTCTTCCGTGAAAAACGATTTCGTGTTGCCCACTTCCAAAATGGCTTCTGACCAGCCGTGGAAGGGCACCAGCCGGAGGGATGGTTTGCTCCAGGCCTCCGCTCGCACCCCCGGGGCTGCAGAGCCAATGGAAGGGGCCCAGTTGTGGAGCGAACCATTGGAGAGGGCTGGAGCGGGGGGGGAGCGCGCATCCTGGAATTTTCGCGCGGGGATCTCTGGCTTCTCGGGGGAGGGGGTTCCACGGTTCCCCATGACTCTGATCGTCGCGTGTCCCGGCGTGGGGGTGGGTGCGGCGGGACGAAATGGAGCGGGGCTCGGGTCGGTCGCGGGGCCGCGTCCCCCCCCCGCCGCGGCGCTCGGTGGGACGGCCCGCGCACTTCCCTGTTCGGGGCGGTTCGGGCCGCGGCAGTCGGTGCGCGAGCTGTCAGCGCGGGCGCGAGTGCGCGGGGCGCGGGGTGGGCGCGGCCGAGCGGGTCCCCGAGCCGGTCCCTAGCCCGGCCCGCGACCCGGGCCTCCAGCGCCGCCCGCTCCGGCCTCGGAGGCCCGCGCCGCCCGCCGCGCCCCGCACTCGCCGGCTCGCCGCTGTCCTCCCCTCGCTCTCCGGCCAGTCGGGCGGCGGGCCCCCGAGAGACCCCGTCGGGTCGAGGCTGGTGGCTGGCAGGCAGGCGGGCGGGCGGGCGGTCAGGCCCGGGCCTCGGCCTCCTCGCCATGTCCTCGGGCCGCGACGCCAGCGGCCGCTTCCCGCTGCACCTCCTGGTCTGGAACAACGACTACCGGCAGCTGGAGAAGGAGCTGCGGGACCAGGTGAGGTGCGCGGCGCGGAGTCGGGGGTCGGTTCCCCTCCCGAGCCCCGCTCGACCCTCGAGCTCTGCGGGCCCCGCTAGGACCCGCATCGAGCGATTCCGGTAGACCGGGCCCTATGCCGAGGGCTTTTGGTACCGGATCCCTTTTCCAGTGTCGCTAGGAATGAATGCTTGTAATTCCACTTGACCGGGAAGGAAACCGAGAGACCCTGGAGCCTACTTGCCTTGCGCAAGGCCACCAGGCTAATGAGTACCAAGTCGGGATCTTTTATCTCAGGCTGGCTGGCCTCAGAATGCACCTTTAAGCTTTATGGCCTTGAAGGCGGAAGAGCAACACACACACACACCCTTGTGCTGGGGGAGACCTTGGTTGGCTTCGGAGGCCCGGTTCTAACTCCCCTGTGACCTTGGGCAAAGCAGTTACGTTCCGGGGGGGGGGGTCCCTTTACCGTACCCATAGGGTGAGGATGTTGGCGGTGATGAAGGAAAACCCAGTACTTGTCTAGATTGATGGTTCTGGGGCTGGGCGTAGGAATCAGAATGTAACGAGCTTTCCAGGACGACTGATGGAAAGTTCGAGACTCTCTGGTGCTCAGACCCCTTGGGACCCCTCTCTGTTCTGAAGTGCTTTTCCTTAAAATTATATAGCCATTTCTCAAAAATCAGCGATTCTCAATTGGAGACAATGGGGATCATTTGGCAGTGCAAGGAGACATTTTTAGTTGTTATACTTGGGAGTTGGGTGCTCTTAGCATCTACTTGGGTGGAGGCCAGGGTCCCCGCTGTGCCCTACAATGTTCAAGGTAGCCACCCACCCACAACAGAGAGTTTATGTGACTCCAGATGTCAGTAGTGCCTTGGTTGAGAACTGTTTGCCTTGTATGTATATTCTTATTTTGTTGTTTGGGTTTCTTGGTTTTTCTCCCCCCCCCCTTTTTTTTTGAGACAGGGTCTCACTGTGTTGCTTTGCTTAGCCTGGAATTCACTAGGTAGCCCAGGCTGGCCCCTAACTTAGGAGGTAGCCTCCTGAATGCTGAGCCACCACCTGGCCCGAGACGATGGCATTAATGGCGCTGTAGCAATTTTAGTAGGTATTGGTGCCCTCGAGTTCCATACTAAATATTAGCAAATACGATAAGGATGTGCAATTACTCCTGAAATCGGGCGTGATTGTTACGGTTCCTCTTATCCAGTGTGTTAAAGGCCTGCTTTTGAATGACTTAACATCGACTCTGTAATTGTCAAGAACCTTTGGTGGTTCTGGTTGGTAAACACTGGGCACACTCCATGGCCTGCTGTTCAAACAGCTCTGCTAAGTGTTCGTTTGCAGCTGGCCATGTGTGTTTTAAGTTGTATGGGCACCCGAGAAGAGTCAGAACTCACTTTTTTCATTTTAAAAACAGGATCCCATGGCAGGTGTGGTGCTGTACACCAGGAACCCACAGCTCCCAGGAGATTGAAGCAGGAAGATTCCAATCTTGGAGGCTAGCCTGGGCAATTTAGTGAGAGCCTGTCTGAAAATAAATAAGAAAGCTCAGTGGTACAGCACTTGTCTATTGTGTGGGAGGCCCTGGGTTTCATCCTCAGCGTGGGGGCGGGGGGGGGATAGCCAGACAGAACACGGTTTTGTAAGAGTCATTGTTCTCAATTAGATGACACAGTAACTATTTAAGAGTTAAAGAGATAATGACACATGCCCCCAGAGAGAATGATTCACTGCCAACCATCTCAGTATACCTGCTGATAGAAGTCTCTTTCTATTAGACACAGCTCAGAGACCTTCTTATCTTAGGTCTCTCCCCAAATCTCATCCTGGACATTTCAAAAAGGAGCCACTTTTGACTAGGCATAGTGGCCCACACCTATAATGGAAGCTGAGGCAGAAGAATTACAAGTTCAAGGCTAGTATGGGCAAGTTAGACTCTGTCTCAAAAGAAAAATGAAAAGAAAAAGTACGGAAGAGATGTTGGGGTATGTAGCTCGGTGATGAAGGCCTGGGTAAGGCTCTGGGCCCAGTCCTCGGTGCTGGGTTCGCTGGAGACTGTCGTTCTCAGCTTGTGCAGTGTTGAGGGTACAGAAAACATCACAGAATTAAAATCCTGTACGATAAAAAGGTTCATTATCATCAACCCACGGGCTCCCAGTTTGGAAAACAGCATTCTACTCATTGAAGAGAAAGAGCTGTCTGTGAAAATAAGAGCTGCACCTTGGTCCCTGGTCTCAGCTTGGCCAAGCGCTGAGGTGCAGACTCTGGTAAAGGCCTCCACTGAAAGTTCTGTCTCTGACAGTGGCGACCTTAAAGGCCTTTGTGATTACGATTTAGGAATCCAAAGCTTTTAGTTTTGTTTTGAGACAGGATGTCACTGTAACTCTAGGTAGCCTGCAAGTCGTCTGTGTAGCCCAAGCTAGCCTCAAACCCTCTCAATGATACCACCCCATCCCTGCTCCCTATATGCTGGGATCAGAGGTTTGGCAGTGCCCCAAATTAAAATCTTGCAATAGATTTTGTGGGAGAGAAAACTTCAGGTCTTTCCTGCCCTTGACTTCAAGGCTGAGAAAGAACGCTCATACTTGCTGATTCTCAGGTTTGATGTTGCTCTTGTAACAATGGCCATTTCATATTGTAGCTCTTGCTCCAGGGAGAGGACCTTGGCATGGACATCTTGACTGTCATACTGTACAGTCCAACTGCAGCTTTGAAGTTTGGCTGCTGAGTGGCAGGGACAGAGCAGCCGTGTGGGCCCCGTGCTCTGCCATCACTGTTGTGAAAATCTTCTCTGTTTTGGATAAGGGGCATCTTACACTTTAGTTTGCTTGAGTTCCTACAGATTATAGAACTGGTTTGGGGCCAAGATAATCGATATTACTAAAATACCCTTCAGTACCAAACATGGCGGGAGATGCGTGTTGCTTCGTGTTTGTCCAGATTCCTTGTTGATTATGACATAGCTACCTTAATGGTCAGTACTAGTGCTGACTCAGTCGTGTGTCTGGGTGTGTGACCTGTCCTGGGTGAACTGTCACCTGTGAAGGTGACTGTGGACCGTGGAAGGCGGCTGGCTCCTGCTGAGTGCTGGGCTGAAGTGACTGGTCGCTTTGTTGTTTGGTGGAACTTAACTATGTAGCCTAGGCTGGCTTTGAACTCATGGCCGTCCTCCTGCCTCACTCAGTCTTCTGAGTGGTGGAATTAAAGACCTAAGCCATTGTGCCCAGCTTCTGCTAAAGTATTTTTAAATGCAGTCTTAAATTTTTTTATATTTGAATTGTGTGTGTGTATGGGGGGGGGATACAATGTACACAAGAGCACAAATGTACTTCTCCGCTTCCATTGTGGGTCCCAGAGTCAGAGTCATCTCTTCAGGTTTGGGGGCAGTTGCCTTTACCCACGGAGCCATCTCTGGGTCCCTGGAGTCTTTGACTTAGATCTGCCAGCCCTCTGAGGAAGCGGTCACTGTGCGTCCTTTCCCAGAGCTCTGAAGAGAGAGCAGCAGCTCACTTGTGTGCTTAGCTTGTGTTTGAGCCATGATTTGAAGCCTGTGAGGAGAGGTGTGCTCTGTCTGAATCTGTCTCTTTCCTTCCCTCCCTCCCTCTTCATCCCCCTTCCCTCTGGAGAGAAGGACAAACAAAGAAGAGAAATCAAAAGCAAAGTTTTGTACTCTTGGTTGTTTCTCCTTGGTGCTGTATGTGTTGTGTGGTACACGTGTGTTCCTGGTTGGTGCTGTATGCGTTTGTGTGGTACACGTGTGTTCCTGGTTGGTGCTGTATGTGTTATGTGGTACACGTGTGTTCCTGGTCGGTGCTGTATGTGTTGTGTGGTACACGTGTGTTCCTGGTGTGCTTGCTTGTGAGGGTGCTGCGGGGAGGCTAGAGGTTGGTGTTGGGATGTCTTCCTCAATCATTTCTCTGATCTTTTTGAGACAGGGTTTATCACTGAACCTGGAGCTCCTGCTTTCTGCTAGACTGGCAGGCCAGTGAACCCTCAGGATGCTCCTGTCTCCTGTCTCTGTGTCCTTAGTGTGTGTGTATGACAGGTGTGTGCCATGCCTGGCTGTTACATGGGCAGTGGGGATCTGACCTCAGGATCTGACCTCAGGATGCTTGCACAGTGATCACCTTACTCACTGAGCTGCCTCCCCAGTGCCTGCTTTGTGTGGTTCTTTGAGACGAGGCTTCACTGTGCAGTATCTCCTCCTGCCTCTGCAGTCTTCCGGCCTCAACCTCCTGAGCTGGGATTGTAGAGGTATTCCATCACGCCTGGCTAGCAATTAAATCTTGCAACCAACTGGCCCAGGCTGGCTTCAAACCTGTCTTCCTAACTTCTGCTCACCACTCAGGGAGCTTGCCTCTCCCTCAGGGGATCTAGGGACAGTAATAGATCTAACCTCTGGTGTACAGTAAATGGGCACAATGCCCCTGAGCAGACCCAGCAATAGCCACTGAGTTCCCGAACCCGGGGAATTTAGCTGTACTATGCATATTCCAGTTTTCCTACAGGAGTTGGGAGTTGGCTGCAAAATTAAAAACAAAGGATTCCCGTCACCTTGACAGTGAACTGCTGCTCGCCTCGCTGTGCCGCGCCATTGAGTTTCCGAGGTCCACTTCTTCAGTCTTCCGTCACCTGAGTGGAGCTGGAAGCTGGCACAGCAGGATTGTTTTGTTCCAAAAGAGTTGAGTTTATCCAGACCAAGACATCAGGTCTCGGCAGCTTTGAGTGTCGCTGGCAGTGAGCACTGGTGTGACTTGGCCAACTGGGAGCATTTCAGGCCTCAGCCTGGGCCCCACAGTGCCGCTCACCCCTCGGCTTTAATGGTCGGTGGGGCTTTGAGGTTGGTGGCCATAGGGGAAAAGTGTCTTTTGGCCAGGAGGTCTTTGGGACTCTGACCTTCCACTGATGCTAGAGAGTGAGCGAACACTTGCAGAGATGAAGGCAAAGGGAGTCCACGCATCTGAGCACAGGAACCCTGGGATCACGTTGGCGGAGAGTGGCAGATAGACGCTTTTCTGAAGCTAGCAGCCAAAGCACAGCGGTGGGAAGGGAAGAGAATGTTCCAGACAGCCATCGTCCCTGGAGCCTGTTGGAGGCCTATGGCAGCCCCCGGGAGGTCACTGGGCACACGTTCTAGTCGGTGTCCTTTGTCTGGAGGCCAGTGTGAGCCACCTCAGATGAAACCCCTACAGGCTCTCTGGTGCTCCTCCTTGGTGAACTCAAGTTCACAGAACCACCGGGGGTTACCTTTTCCTATCTGACTTGAGGCAGGAGCCACAGTCACAGAGGCCCAGGGCAGTCAGAGAGGAGAGGGGTGAGGGTGGTCAGTGTGCTGCACCCTTCTGTTGGAGGCCTCAGGTAGTGATTGCCCCAGGCTAGGTGATGTTGAGGATTCCTGGAAGCCAGTGAGGGAGCTGGAGCTGGGGCCCAGGCTGTCTGCAGCTGGCCCTCAAGTCAGCCACACCCCGGCCTCTGATGGCAGGTGGTGAAGAAGGCTTTTGTACAGAGGAAAGGGGAATTAGCAAGCAAGCACAAAGGAGATGTGGGAATCTTACTCCTTGACTTCATTCCAGACTCAAAGGAGAAGAGGGACTTTTACTTTGATATAGCTCATGGCTGAGGAAATGCGAGTCAAAACGTCAAGGATCAGAGTTGGTTGAATTCTGAAAGCCCATCCTCTCTGAGCTGCTGGTAGCTGGTGTAACTCATGAAACAGCACATTGTCTCTCAGGGAGCGTGACAGGTGATCTGAACCTCCACAGTGGGTGGCTGCTCCGAGGAACCCACTCAGGGTGCCAGCTGTGAGAGCTGTGAGGTGGGGACCTTTACAAGGGAGCAAACCCAAGCTCAGAAGAATTGAAGCAGCTTGTCAGGCAATAAAACGGTTTATAGATGGTAGATTAGTCTTAGGTGCCACATATAAACACACATGGTTTTTCCGACATCTTTATTGACACACAGTTCACTTGCCATGAATCTATCTCTAGTGGTTGAACCGATTGTGTTTTTGTGCCTGGTCCCAGCGAGTGGTGTCTCTGGGGGGGTTCGGTCGTGCAGCCTTACTGGAGGAAGTATAGTACTTGGAGGTGGGTTTGAGATCACACACACATCTATATGACGTGTGTGTGTGTGTGTGTGTGTGTGTGTGTGTGTGTGTGTGTGTGCATGTGTGTGTGTGCGCGTCCCCGTCCATCCTCACTCTCTGCTTTGTGTGTAGGATTGGGGTGTGAGTTACAGCTTCCTGCTCCACCACCATGACTACCCACTGTGAGCCAAATAAACGCTTTCATTTCACTTGCCATGATCACGGTACTGTTCTCACAGCCGCAGAAAAGTAGCTCACACAGCACTCTCCATCTCAGGTGTCCTAGCTCAAGGTTTTTAGTATGTCCACTCCCATTAGCCAAGTGCCACATGGCACCTGTGCCACTGTCTGCCACCAAGCAGTGGAGCAGTGGCCTGGGCTGCCTGCCTCGGCCCAGCCCCTTCAATGTACTAGTCCTGGCAAAATCCAAACGTGGGTTTTGTTTTCAACCTGTTAACACTTGAAATTCTAAAAAAAGTATTTAGATTATTTTTAAAAATAATAAAGAAGTAAAAAAGGAACCGTATATTCTTAGCATCTGCTCTTCACCCCTCCCTAACCCTTCAGTCGCAGGCAGCTAACGCATTTCCTGTCTTGGTACACCTGTCTCATCCGGGGTTGCACATGATTGGACTTGTGAAGCTTGTGGTCTTTTGTGTCTAGCATGATGATGTTACAACATGCATCAGTTCTCCATTTTTATTTATTTTTTTATTTTTTATTTTTGGTTTTTCGAGACAGGGTTTCTTTGTGTAGCTTTGCGCCTTTCCTGGAACTCGCTTTGTAGACCAGGCTGGCCTCGAACTCACAGAGATCCGACTGCCTCTGCCTCCTGAGTGCTGGGATTAAAGGCATGCACCGCCGCCGCCACCACCACCGCCACCACCACCACGACCCAGCTAGTTCTCCATTTTTATGATGAAAGCAATTCTTTTGCGTTGATAGACTGTATCCTGTTCATTTATAATATGGTCACTCTAACTTTCTGAGCAATTTCTGATTTTCAGAGAGATTGCACTTTTCTTTTTTTCTTTTTTTTTTTTCTCTTTGGGACAGAGTTTCTCTGTGTAGCTCTGGCTATCTTGGAACTTGCTGTGTAGACTAGGCTGGCCTCAAACTCACAAAGAAAGGCATGTGCTACCACTGTCTGGCTTTTTTATTTATTTATTTTTTTGGCTCATCTGAAATGTGCTATGTAGCCATTGGTAGCCTTGAAATTCTGAACCTCCTGCCTCTGCCCTCAGTGCTGGGTCCAAGTGTGAGTAGCATGCTCATCTAAAGGGAATATTCCTTTCTCAATGAATTATTTTGGCGCCTTCATTGAACTTTTACTGAATCGGATGGTGCCTACTATAATCCAGACATAGGGCATGGAGGCAGGAGACTGAGGATCCCCAGGTGGTCTTCACCTACATACCAAGTCCAGGCCATCCTAGACAGGTGAGACCTTGTCACAAACAACAACACAAATCTTTAAAAAAACAAAAGTAAAGAAGGTGTTTATTCGGGGTCTAAATTTTATCCTTGTGACGGGATGTTTGTCCTCATGGCAGTATCACCCTGTCCTGTGTTTTTGTGTACTATGTTTTGAAATTGTAAAATGGATGTCCTTGAACTTGGCTTTTCTCTTTCAGAAAATTAGTTTAGTGTATGGGTGTTTGGCTACATGTATATGTGTGCGCAATGTGTGTGCCTCCTGCCCTCAGAGATCAGAAGAGAGTGTTGGAGCCCATGGAGCTATGGGTAGCTGTGAGTTTTGCTGTGGCTCCAGGGGATGGTACCCAGCAGCTGGTGCTCCTGACTGCTGAGCCTTCTCTCTGTCCCTTGGCTTTTCTTTTGATACTGATGACTCTGGGTTCTGTGCATTTCCATATAGTTTAGAATCAATTTGTCAGTTTCTACAAAAGCCTGCTGGGATTTGATGGGCATTGCATTGAGTCTACTGTAGTTCAGCATAGGTTGTCTCTAGCTAGTCTTCTGAACCGTGAGCATCAGCTGTGCTAATGTTTCTTTAAGTTCTTTAAAAATTCTTTCAGTGGTTCTTCAGACCCTTCAGAGTGTGAGCTTTGTCTTTATTTTCATTTTTTCCTCCAAGTGTTTTTTATTGTTTTTGATGCTGTTGTACAAAGCATTGTTTTCCTAAGGTTTTCTGTTTGTTTTTTGCAAGTGTATAGAAATGCAGTTGGCTTTGTTTTATACTGTGATCTCTTTGTTTTGGTTCGGTTTTTCTTTGGTTGTTTTTGTTTGTTTGTTTGTTTGAGACAAGGTTTTTGTGTCCTAGAACTGGCTCTGTAGAGGCTGGCCTCCAACTCATAGATCCTCCTGCCTCTCTCTCCTGAGTGCTGGGGTTAAAGGTGTGCACCACCACCGTGGCTATACCTTGATCTTTTATCTTGCAACATTAATGAGTGTGTGAATGCTAAATGCATTTAGTATTAGTTTTGTAGTGTACTCTTTAGGGTTTTCTGTGTACATCATCCTATGAGAAGAGATGCTTTTATTTCTTTACATTTTATGTATGTTACCCTGTGTTCTTCTGTAGGCGTGTGTTTCATGTGAGTGCAGATGCTCAGCAAGGCCAGAAGAGGGTGCAGATTCCCCTGGAACTAGAGTTAGAGGGGGTTGTGAGCTCCTCTGTGTGAGCCCTCTGCAAGAGCAGCATGAGTTTTTTTATCTGCTGAGCCATCTCTCCAGCCCACTGCTCCTGACCTGGGCTCTGGGGACAGCACTCAGGAGGTGAGCTTGTGTGGGAAGTGTTCCCACATGCCGAGACGCATGCGTTCATTCTTGATTTTAGTAACTCAGAGCTTTTTCTTAGCATCTGTCAGTGCAGTGGAGGACTTTGGAGACCTTTGCCTTTGTTGGTTTGAGAGCTCCTTATTTCTCCCTCATCTCTAGCCTCCCATAGTTTTCAAATCACATTGTCACCATAATGTCGCCGGGGGGGTGGGGGTGGGGGGTTCTTCGTGCCTTTCTCATTCCAGGTTGGAAAGGGAGGCCTGGTAAGCCCAAAGAATTCTCATCAGCCATGCAAAATGTGATGCCGAAATGTGTCCTTCTGTGGTTTGGGACAGAAGGAAGCTAGCTTAGTGATCTGGGTCTTTTGTTTTATATCATGTCTGAGATAACTGCCCAGGAGGTGAGTGCCGTCTGCAGCCTCCGTCCGTCGGTGCTTCTTGGTTTCTGGGTGTGGAGGAGTAAGTACTTCCCTTTCTATGGTAAACACGGTAAAAGCTGTGAAGCCCGGCCTGTGTGGCTGGCTGCAGTGTGCCGAGCCTGTGGCTGGCTTAGACTGCGCTTGAGGACGGAGTGTGTGTAATGGAGGGGAAAGGATGCTAATGAGTTTGCTAATTACTTCCTCACTGTTAAGCTTCAACTGTGTTCCAGCTTCACAAGTTCATAGTCCTGCTACTTTTAGGAAAAGAGTTATTTAATGCAAGTTAGAGATTAGGATGGCAGGAGCCAAGAAATACAATACTTAGATCCCGTTTTGTTTTATAGTTTCAATCTCTTTGGTGCAGTGGTCTAGCCATACCCTTGGTGAGGAACCCTGGCAGGGGTGTGGACTGTAGATAGAGACATGATGGTGCAGTGGTCTAGCCATACCCTTGGTGAGGTCCGGGGAACCCTGGCAGGGGTGTGGACTGTAGATAGAGACATGATGGTACAGTGGTCTCCCATTTTCAGGGCTTTCCTTTCTGTCAACCTGACACAACCTAGAATCACCTGGGAAGAGAGTCGGAGGGAATGTCTATGCTGGGTTGGCCAGTGGGTGTGTCTGTAGGGATTGTCTTAATTGGCTTAGTTGATGTGGGAAGACTCAGCCCATTGTGGGTGGCACCATTCCCTGTGAAGGGGGTTCGGAAATGTGCTGAGAGTACAGAAGTTGGAGCTGGAGAGATGGCTCAGCAGTGTAGAGCACTGGCTGCTCTTCCAGAGGTCCTGAGTTCAATTCCCAGCACCCACAGGGTGGCTCACAACCATCTGTAGTGGGATCTGATGCCCTCTTCCGGGATAAAGGTTGCATGCTGATAGAGCACTCATATACATAAAATAAAATAAATAAATCTTTTTTAAAAAAGAGTGGAGAAACGAAGCTGAGAACTGGCAAGTGAGCATGCATGTGTGTGTCTCTCTGCTCTTGACTGCTAATGTGACGTGACTGCCACTGTCTCAAGCTCCTGCCCTTGCAGCTTACCCCGAGCGCTGCCTGGTGACCCGGAATGGTGAGCCCAAGAAACCTCCCTCGTAAACTGCTCTTTAGTCGGGTGTTTCACCACAGCAACAGAAGTGAAAGTGGAGTCCCCGTGATCAACCACGGTCCGCAGCTACTGAGCGGGAAATTCCGGAGAGAACGCGGCCATTTCCAGTTGTGTGCTCCTCTGCTCTGCGTAGGGTGACGAGATCCCTGCCGAGCACCCAGTCCTGCTGCTGACATGGGTCACCCTTGTCCAGCAAGCCCACGCCGTGTGCTGCTCTCCATCAGTCACTACGCAGCCAGCCGCTGGGCGCAGCCGCTCTGCAGGTGGAGAGCCACCACCATGCTGGTGCTCAGACGCCTCTTACTTCACTACTGTCCCCAAAGTACAAGATGATACTGGCACCTGGGATGTGCCAACGGGGAAGCTAAAGCTGGTCCTTTCATGCAAAGATGAGACAGCTTCATGAATTCATTTTTTAGACAGGGTCCTCACTATGCAGCCCTGCCGACCTGGAAATTGCCTTGTAGACTAGACTGGCCTTGAACACAGAGAGATTCACATACCCTTGCCTCCAGGGTGCTGTGGTTAATGGTATGGGCTGCCCTGCTGGGTGAAAATTCTTCATCTTATTGTATGAATGTATGTGTAGGAAAAGCACAGTGCATTTATGCGGTTCACACTGTACATAGCTTCAGGCTTTCACAGGTTTCCTGGGACCTATACCCCATGAAAAAAGGGGGGTATCTTATTTTAGCACCTGGGAGAGTGCCGAGGCCTGGGGTTGGCCAGGGACCTCCGGTTCAGCAAGCACACTGCTTCCCACTTCTTTTCCTCGATAACAGTTCTTCTCTTCATTGCACATAGCTGTGATAAAATTTTGCAGAACAGGAGGTTGCGTAACTGTCAGCGCGTGGCCGTTAACCCTCCGTCTCACCCCGGTCCTCCCTTTCCTTAGCAGCCTGTGAGGCTTTTGCTGGAGACGACAGTTGACCCGAGCAGCTGTGGTTCAAGGCAGCTCACCTTTGCCGAGGATGTTCAGCCTTTAGAAAGGCTCTTGTTCCCTCTGTCCGCAGCAGTTCACTGTGTCCTGGGAAGAACTTGCCGAGCTGTGCCGAGCTGTGCCATGCAGGCAGGCCGGGACACTGACACCACACCAGACTCGGCCACTTGGCTCCAGGGGAGAACTCTGGGAGCACATTAGAAAAGGAGAGCGCAGACCTCACGTGTGTGCTGTGCGTCTTCTCCCATTTCCCCACACGGTGTCCACAGACGTGCCTGACAGACGTGCCTGACGGGGCTCGCTCACAGTCATTGAGACCTCAGCTGCTGCTGTGTGCCCCTTCTGGGCCTTTGGAACTCAGCACACAACCTCTGTTGTGCTGCTTTGTAGCAGCCGCCTCGGGACTGA
Organism: Peromyscus leucopus; assembly: GCF_004664715.2. Lineage (NCBI taxonomy): Eukaryota > Metazoa > Chordata > Mammalia > Rodentia > Cricetidae > Peromyscus > Peromyscus leucopus. The sequence continues at coordinate 5,304,251 of NC_051082.1, forward strand.
CGTCCCGATGGGACCCAGCTGATGTCCCGATGGGACCCAGCTGATGTCCCGTGCTTTCAGTTCTGACCGCAGGCCTGCACTTCCTGTTCTGAACATGAATGCTGGCCCGTGCTTGAAGTCGCCACCCTCGGTGGACAGGGCGTTTGTTCTCCCTGACAGCCCTGGCCTCTTTAGGTTTCACTTGAATGGTGTTGAAGATTATGGTTTATGGTGGAAGCCATGAGGCCTAGAGTCTTGTTTGTTTATTAGGCCCATAACTTTATAGAAACAGGAACTCATTGTTTAAAAAATTAGCTAAAACAAAAAAAGAACTTGAGCACTGTGATGGTGCCCTCCTGAAACCCCAGCACCTGGGGGTGGAGGCAGGAGGAGGAGGAAGAGCTCCAGGCCAGTCTTGGCTGCCTGAGAACCTGTTTCAAACAATAATGAACCCAGCCAACTCACTGGCCATCTCCTTTGTTTCTGGTCCCATGTTCGTGTTTGACCAGTGCTCACATGCACACACACACCTTGCAGCATCTGTTGCTGAAGTGTGTGTGTGGTGTGTTCTGTTTTCTACACTTCGTGAGGCTCACAAGTGCCTGCCTGTTCATGCTCATTATATATGACCAGTGTGAGATTTTCATGCTCTGTATGGAGGTCCAGTGTGTGATTTTCGTGCTCTGTATATATGACCAGTGTGAGATTTTCGTGCTCTCTATGTATGACCAGTGTGAGATTTTTGTGCTCTCTCTCTATATGTCCAATATATGAATGCATTGTTTGATTTTCACAGAATGCAGAAGCTCTGGACCCACGGGGTCGGACATTACTGCACCTTGCGGTTTCTTTGGGGCATTTGGAATCTGCTCGAGTGTTGCTGCGACATAAAGCAGATGTGACCAAAGAAAATGGCCAGGGATGGACAGGCAAGTATACATATTACCCAAGCAGCCATCTCCATGTTTCTGGCTGCAAATGAATAGTCTCAGGGTAATTTTCCTCTCCGTCAGCTGGGCACGATGACAACATGAATCCAGGAAGCTTGATCCTCACAGTCTTGACCCCTCAGTGGAGGGTGACTCCTCTCCCAGAAATGGTCCTTCTGGCACCTGTCAGTGATGCCAGTTTTACCCTGGTATGGTGGGACTGCACTGAGGCCCACAGTGTAGGTGAAATCAAAGATAGGAATGCCAGAAGTAGCCTCTTGGTGTTCGCTGTTTGGACACCCTCTTACTATCAGAGACAATAGTCTTGTGTGGGCCAATCAAGGACACTTGTATGTGCAGGTGAGTCCTACCTGCCAGAGCTAAGTGTAGTCACGGCGGTGTGAGTGCATGAGGGGGTGTGATCGGGCCAGTAAGTGTGCTGTTTTCTTTCATGAAGTGATGACTTGGTTATCAGAAGTCATGGCCATGCCTCATCAACTCCAGCTTCAGTCCTCTGCCTCTCTGAGGCACATATTGAGCTCCACAGATGGCTCTTCGTGCTGGCACAGGAATCTGTCAGAGGACATGAGGATGCTTCATGATTCAGTTTGCTCTTTTGTTTCCTAGTTCTGCATGAAGCTGTGAGCACGGGTGATCCCGAGATGGTCCACACCGTCCTGCAACACCGAGACTACCATAACACATCCATGGCCCTTGGAGGTGTACCTGAGCTGCTACACAAGATTCTCGAGGTAACTGTAAGACTGCGTATGCCTTCTCTGAGTCAGACACTGCCGTTACCGTGGGAGACGGCCCCATGGCCTTGTGTGTCTTCCTTAAGAGTAGTGAATATGCCAGGCGGATCTCGGTGAGTTCGAGGCCAGCCTGGGCTACAGAGGGAGTTCCAGGACAGGCTTCAGAGCTACTCAGAGAAATCCTGTCTCAAACAAACAAACAAACAAACAAAAAACCAAAAAAAAAAGAAAGAAAGAAAGAAGAAGAAGAATAGTGTATATGGTATTTTGTTGCCCAATAGTGCCGACAGTTTACCTAGGGCCTGTGTTCCTAACAGGGCACCTTGTGCTGAGGTGACCTCACAGAAATAGTGATGGGCACAGTTGCTGTGTGGCCATTGCCAGGGTCTGTGTACTGCATCTCCTCAGCACTCTGGTCACTTGTAGCCAGTGGTGTGGCTTCAAATCCATTTCCTTCATTCATCAGCAGTCACTGGCTTTGGGGACATCTTGTGAATCGCATTGTGAGAGCGCTATGGCTCTGGGGTCTTCCTTTAAAGACCAGGGATTCCTAGCCTCCAGGGTAGTCTGGGATGATGGCTGTCATTCTGTAGCTGACCTCTGCTATCTGGGGGCTCTCTCGGGAGCACCTGTGATACGCCCGCCCCGGGCAGCAACAGACAGAAGGCAGCGGAGGAGACTCCATCTTCGGTGTTCCCGAGTCTCAGCTTAAGCACGGAAGTGACTTAATTAGCTAATTCACTATTAGCTAGTGATTGGTTTTACAGCCATAGTTAAGGACATTCTTGAGTAAACTGACTGTATGGAGAGGAGGAAGAATTCGGTCGGCTATAAGTAAAGCAGCCGTCGGCCATTGTCTGAGCACTCTTCAGAACGGTTTTATGAAGCTCACGAGAAAGCTTGGGAAGGTACTCTTTTCTCAGATAAGCACAAAAGAACTTCCCATGCAGTGTGAAGTAGTTAGATACGCTGTTTGAAAACCAGATGTCCGGTTAGGGGTGTGCAGAGGTCACACGGCTCCGCTGTGTTATCATCAGAGCTACTGTAAGCGGACCCCAGTCATTTGTGTTCTGTTGCTTTTTGTCTTTTTTTCCTGAAGCAGTTATCCCATGTGGCTCAGGCCGGTCAGCCCAGGGCTGACTGTCCTCCCACCTCACCTCCCAAGGCTGGGATCCCAGGCGTGCGCCACGCCTGGCTTCTGGCCTGGGAGGCGTGTGCTGTGTGCACTGTGTGCACTGTGTGCACTGTGCTATGTGCCAGCCTTTCAGTTGTCTGTGTGACAGGGAAGAAATAGGATGGAATGTAGAGACTGTTTTTGAAGACCTGTATTGACCGTTAGAAGTGAACTGGTGACATTGCTCCGTGTTTGACGCTTCAGGGTCCAGTCTGTAAATCATTTTCAGTGGCACCAGAAGCTATTGTTGGTGGCTGTATGTTTCAGCAATGTCTCTTAGAACATACATTAACATTCCTTTCTTACCAGTTACCCTTGGATGTTGTCTTCGCCCAGTAATTAAAATCTTGGCTGCTTTCACTCAGGGTAGATTTCCTTGCCTTCTGCTCCATACAGGGACAAAAGCCAGTGCAGAGCCTTGGAGGGGAAGAGTAACGGGAGACTGAGGAGACAGTCTGACCTGTACTGTCTCCAGGACAGGGTCTCACTGTGTAGCCCTGGCTGTCCTGGAAGTCACTCTGTAGACCAGGCTGGCCTCGAACTCAGAGACCCTTCGTATCTCTATCTCCCAAGTGCTGGGATAAACACATGCAACACAGTGCCCGGCAGTCTCTCTTTTTGGATGATCAGTTGGCTTTCTTAAGTAGCTCTTCAAGAGCCTTCTGTAAGAAATTAATGAGAGGTGCACGCACACGCACGCACGCACACACACACACACACACACAGTCCTAAAACAAGGATGCTGTGGTGGCATAACACTTCAGAAAGCCAAATTCTAAAAGTTTCTGAGGAAACCGAGACGTTGGTTAAGCGAAGGGAACCCACTCCTGAGGAGGTGGTGTCGGCCTCCCTTGCCATTCTGTACTGTCGGCCAATCAATGTGAAGGACTTCCCAGCACGTCCAACCTTTCCACTCAAGTTCCCCGAGAAGAGCCAGAACTGAATTCCTTTTCTTGGTAGTGAATAGGCATCAGCCGTTCTTAATTCTCTAATACTGGGAGCCTGCTGGTCCCACGTAAGGTTAACCTTGGTTCCATCCTACCCGGTCACTGTTCTTCTGTTAACCTTTTCTTTTAAGTTGCATTTCCTTATTTGGGGTGCAGGTGCGTGTATGTGGGCATCACAGGACTCCCGTGGGGCTGGCTCTCCCCTTCCGCCACCGTGTGGATCCCAGAGAAGGAACTTGGGCACCAGTCTTGGCTGCTGGTACCTTTGCCTGCTGAGCCGGCCACCGGGTGCCTCTGAGCCTTCTTGGCTGACTGGAAGGGTTTTCATCAGGACGGAGGGACAGTTGAGACACCCGTGACTGGTTTAGTGTGTTCACGGTTGCTCGCCCTCCCCTCCCTTCATTGTTGAAGAAGCCACATTAACCCTGCTGTGCTTGTCTGAGTAATCGTGTCATGGGTCACCTATTCTAAACCTTTGTCTGCCCTTCAGGCCCCGGATTTCTATGTGCAGATGAAATGGGAGTTCACCAGCTGGGGTGAGTGGCTGTGGGCTTGGAATTTATGTGTTTCCAAATTTAAATAGCCTGTTGGTAGGTTTATGTTCCTTTGCAAAAGCTCGTGGGGGGGTTGGGTGTGGGGGGGGTGTGTGTCTTAAATCCAGATCTGGTAGATGACCTGCATTCCCATTCAGTTTCCTCTAGTCTGTCTTTGTGAGTGTCCGACTTTGGCCCGGAACATGTGTACACGCAGTAGACAGACGCTTCTGTTCCCCCTGCATTGTGTATCCCTGACACCCGCTTTATTGGTGTGATTGGGTTGTATTATTTTTAGGGGTTGCTATAGCCCATACTGGCCACAGATTCTTGTCAGTCCTCCTGCCCCTGGCCTCCCATGCAGGGATTATAAGTGTGTGCTGAAGCCTACAGCTTCTTTAGGAAGCAGGGTCTCACTGTGGCCTCTGGACCCTGGGCTGAAGTAACCTTGCTTTGGCTAGGACTAGGCGAGTACCACTCCACCCAGCCACCTGACCATCTTACTAGTTTTTTTTGGTTTTTCGGGACAGGGTCTCCTTATAGTTTTGGTGCCTGTCCTGGATCTCACTCTGTAGCCCAGACTGGCCTTGAACTCACAGAGATCCACCTGCCTCTGCCTCCCGAGTGCTGGGATTAAAGGCGTTGCCACTCCCACCTGGTACTAGTTTTTAATGCCTATTTGTAGTGCTATCATTTTTGTGATTTACTATAATTTGTTACTTTTCTTATGTTGTTTAGCTTGATTCTTTCAAACTTGTTATTCTGGGGAAAATGAGTCAATATTAGAATAGTTTTCTTTCTCTGTGTTTTTGTTTTTTTAATTTAATTTTCTACAAAATGCATGTATTTCCCCAGAATACTCTGTGAGGTAATTGATGATATATTTTCATAGGTATCTGCTTTTCCTTCTTGTAGGCCGGTGAACTAACATTAGGTTTTTATAGCTTTTCCATCTCACTAGGCTTTCCAGCTTTGATAAAAAGCAGCAGGGGCCGGGTGGCAGTGGCGCACGCCTTTAATCTCAGCACTCAGGAGACAAGCCAGGCGATCTCTGTGAGTTCGAGGCCAGTCTGGTCTACAGAGTGAGATCCAGGACAGCCAGGGCTACAGAGAGAAACCCCGTCTCAGGGGGGAAAAGGGGGTTTAGACCCTTGATATACTGTGAATGGAGGCTATAATGTGGTAGCTGCGGCCATGTAGCAGTGGGCTTGTGAGAGAGAAGTCCAGATGGGCACACTCCTCAGCCCTGGATGGTCAGACTGAGCCAAGAAGACTGCTGGGAAATTTGTTTACTGTTTTCTCTGATGTGTTGAAATAGGCTCTTTTTTCTATATTTTTTTGTTATTTTTTTTAATGCTGGGAATTCAGCCCCAGGGCCTGATACATACTAAGCATGCACTCTACTAGTGAACTACATCTCTAGCCTTCCTAATTATTGTCTGTCTGTCTGTCTGTCTGTGCTGCTGGGATTAAACTTAGTGTATGCAGCTGACCTATCATGGGGATAGAACTCCAGCCACTTTTTTTTTTTAAGTTAAAATGCCCTCACTAGGTTGTCCTGGCTAGCCTCAAACTTGCTATGTGGCCCAGACTACCTTCAAAATGAACTCCTGCTCAGCCTCTTGAGTGCTATGAGTGGAGGCTTGCCCCGCCTTGCCCCGCTTCCATTTCTGTTTCCCAGGATGAGTTCCTGTACAAGCGGGAAGGGGGAAGTCCAGTTGTGTTTGGGCGGTCATGACCGAACCATCCGCCCCGTTTACTGACGTCAGAACCCCGAGTTCCTGGCTCACGCCTTCTGCTGAGTCCTTCTGTTCTGCTCAGTAATACGCCTCTCTCCTCCAGTGCCCTTGGTCTCTAGAATCTGCCCGAATGATGTCTGCCGCATTTGGAAGAGTGGTGCTAAGCTGCGCGTGGACATCACTCTGCTGGGGTTTGAGAACATGAGCTGGATAAGAGGGAGACGAAGTTTCATATTTAAGGGAGGAGGTGAGTGACTCCGTTGTCATAATCCCTGCCCAAGCCAAGCCCCGGGTCACTTCGTTGCTGAGACAGGGTCTCACTGTGGTGCCCGGGTTGGCCCCGGAACTCTCCTTGTAGACCAGGCTGGCCTCTGCCTCCTGATGCTGGGGTTGATGGTGTGCACCACCATGTCCTGTGAGAAGCACAGTAATTGTGAACTATCAGAATGTGTTTGTATTTTATTCTTTATCTGTTCGGGACTTCATCTTTGTGGTGGGTGGAGTCGTCTGTCACGTGTGAGCTACTCACTTTCCTGAGCGTCTATGGTTCAGTACGCCCTTCAGAACGGGCACGAGTCTCCAGTGAAGGCACAAGTAGCCCTGCTCACCAGAGTGGTGAACAGACCATTCACGTCAGCTCTGTGGCAGTGTTTTCTAAAGGTCATAGGTGAAATGTGTTGGAAAATTAGTTTTAAAATCTCCATTTCGGGGAAGATGCTCTGGGGTCTCCTACAAGTTGTAGAGGGCTGACCAGACAAACACCGTGCACCGAGAGTGAGCAGCCGGGGGTCTTGAGGTGAGGTGCTCAGAGGCGGTGTGCCCTCTGTCACCCTGAGGTGCTCAGTGGCAGTGTGCCCCCTGTCTCCCTGAGGTGCACAGGCATCTGGGGGGTGTGGACCAAACGAGCGCACTGTAGATGCTCTGAGGGTGGGGGTGAGGGTGGCCTTGCCGCCTGTGTCTCCCAGCCATGTGCTTCCTCCTCACACTGGTGCTCTTGTTGACAGACAACTGGGCAGAGCTGATGGAAGTCAACCACGATGACAGAGTGGTCACCACTGAACACTTCGACCTTTCCCAAGAAATGGAGCGCCTCACCCTGGACCTCATGAAGCCAAAGAGCAGGGAGGTTGAGAGGCGGCTCACGAGCCCAGTCATCAACACCAGCCTCGACACTAAGAATATTGCCTTTGAAAGGTAGGGATTGGACTCCGGTTCACCATCGGCCGGGGCCTGCCTGCCTCGTTAACGGCATGTCTGCAGTAACTGGAGCTGTGATGGATTAGGACTTGTTCTTCCCAGTGTGCTTAAAGCTAGTGGGTTTAGAGTGATCAAATGCTCACCAAATAGACTCCCAGCTGACGTCCTGTGTACATCATTTTTGTAGCATGGTGTCTAAGCCTCATCTTCGTGTGCTTCTGTGGACGCTGTCTTTTTTTTTTTTTTTAATGTATTTTTTTTTTTTTTTTTTTTTTTGGTTTTTCGAGACAGGGTTTCTCTGTGTAGCTTTGCGCCTTTCCTGGAACTCGCTTTGGAGACCAGGCTGGCCTCGAACTCACAGAGATCCGCCTGCCTCTGCCTCCCGAGTGCTGGGATTAAAGGCGTGCGCCACCACCGCCCGGCGGACGCTGTCTTCTGGGTCCTCGGGATCTTGTTTTTGTTTTGGTAGTTTTGAATGCACAACACTCCTTCATCCCAAAATGTGGATCTTTGAGTTTCCTGAAGCTAGAATTGGCATTGACATTGTACTGACATTAGGCAGTCAAATTTATACTTACTACGATGTATTGTGACCCCCCCAAATCCCACCTATGAGGCCCAATGTGTAGAAGAGTCTCAAGGGTGTTCAGTTCTTCCCAGTTCCTATGAGCATAGCTCTCCAGAGGGGTCTGTGCCCTGGTTAATGCTGATGACACACTGGTCATAGCATCTACCTGTGGGGCATGCCGGGCATGTACAGGGTACTTGGAGTATGAAGGAGGTAGAAACTGTCATGTGTCTCTGCCGTGGGAGTCTGCAGTGTCCCTGGTGTTTGCCGAGGATGTCACATCTGGCTGCCTGAGACTTATTGTAACCTGAGCTAATCTGGGCACTGTTCTGGACCTAGGCATTCCTTCCTCCCACGAATATGCTAACTGATCTCTTTAAAATCGTTTTCTTCTGTTTCCGTTATACAATCGGTGAAGGAAACTGAGAGATGTCTCTTTAGTCAAATCTAAAACATAATTACCCTTTTCTTTTTGTTTAAATAAAGCCATGAAAGCAGAATGTCTGTACCAGGCTAGGGCCTGCAGCCTGTGTTGTGTCTGTCTGGGGGCCACTTCTGCTTTGGAAGTAGGAACTGGGTTCTTGAAGACTCCTGGCTAGGGACACTGAGAGTTAGGGACTGACTGTGGGATCTTGCTAGATGTCTCTAGGCTTCAGCATGTCCCGCTACAGGCAGGGAGAACCTTCAGTGTGAGGCTCTGGACTGGAGGAGGCCATTGTCACTGCTGCAGCCTGTCAGCATGGTGAGAGCAGGGCGACTAACAGCAGTGGCTGTGGGCAAGTGGCCCGGCCCTCCACTTTCCCCAGCTGGAAGGAAGACAGGAAGTGAGCTTCAGAACACAGCCCCCGAGGCCTGTGACCCACCCTGCGGCTGCCATTCCCTGTTGCTCATGGGGATTGTTGGAGCCATTGTGATGAAGTGTGGCTTCTCCAGGGTGTGTGGACTGGCTTGAGTCCATGAGTGCAGACAGGAAACAAGAGTGTCTTCCGTTGTACTGAGGACGAAGGTACGCTGGTATCCGTGTGGTCAAGCTGGCTCCCCTGGAGCGGACAGTGGGCTGCAGCGGCTGGCCCACAAGACAGCTGTTGCTTCTGCGCTGTTCTGTCTGCATCACGCTCGGACGCGATGGGGAACTCAGGCATAAGGGGAGATTTGGGCCGCTCCCGAGTGGAGGTTTGCTGACTCAGAGATGTGTGGACCATCGTGACTGTGGCGCTCCTCGTGGTTCTTTGCCATGTTACACCGTTTACTTCTGTCCTTTTCCTGAGTCTGTACTAGGAAACTGACCCTTACAAATCACTACCCTCCCTGCTGAGCTTTGGCTGGTGGCACTTGGGATTTTACTCTTTTCCTGAAAGATTATGCTGTGCCATATCAAAAAAACAAAACACCCTGCCAGTTCAGAGCTGCCTTTAAATTATGTAGTAGTCACCAAGTCACAGTGCCTGCTAAGTGGCCTTCGGTGTGTTGGTCTCGGGGACAGGCAGGAGGAAGCTGGCTGCTGTCATCTTCAGACGCCCATGCACGCCGAGCTAACGGAGGCACAAGGAGTCTTAGCAGCCGGGTTTAAAATACTAGACACTGACACTAAGCGTTCTAACTCAGCCGCTGTCAGCGCGGAACTGCAAAGGGCGAGGGGCAGCAGAAGCCAGGGTTGTGCAAGAGCAAGTGTGGACAGTGAAGAGTGGAGGGCCCACCGCGCACTAATGCAGGCGCACTAATGCAGCAGGGAAGGGAGCAGCATTGGCACCCCTCAGGCTGCGTGTCTGGAAACAGCAGTTTCCCAGATTAAAACATCGATGTCTGCAAAAATAAGGAACGAGTTAGTTAACTAAAAGGAGTATCTTGACTTTTGTTACTGGTGACGGACAGCGGGAGCTGTGGCTTTAGTCAGTTGGGTGTGGTTCCCAGCCCCTGGTCTCGTTTGCAGTGCAAGCTAGAGTAGCCGGCATCTGCCACCATCCCTGCAGGACCCCATCTCTGGCTGTGCAGATCGTGATGCACTGATTGTAGACACCCAAGAGGAAAACTAACATCCATGGTCTTCCTTTTATGATGGGTTAAAACAGACAAATAAAACTATGTCCCTGATTTGATTGGCCAAATTCCATTGGACAGGGAACCGAAAACACCAAATTTAAAAGCTGCATTTTGCTTTTGTGACTTGGCTTACCCGCCAGCTTCCTGTGTCCACTTCACTCGGTCAGACAGAGCAAAGGGTAGACTTCTGAGCGCTCCACACAGTGCCAGGCCAAGCTAGGTGTGATGTCCTAGCAAAGGGCTGGATGACTCCTGCGGTGCACCTCCTGGGGCAAGGTGTTCTGAAAAGATTCACACCCAGGAGTGGCAGGAAGCTCTTGTCTGTAATTCTAGCACTTTGGAGGTGGAGGCAAGAGGCTCTCTGGTTTGGGACCAGCCTGGCCCACATAGCAACATCCTGTCTTTAAAACAGCACACATAAAAGAAAAAGAATCAGAACCTAGAGGCTGTTCTTGGATCCTGAATACATTTTCCCCCAGAAGTGTGTAGCCTTGGGTAACTGGGTTTCTGAGCCCATGCTACTGCTGCAGCTACACCCTGGGGTACCTCAGAAGTCGCTGCCCAGCTGGGAATCAGTGGCTGGGCTGAACAGCCACTTTTCATGTCCTTCCCTCTACTCTACCTGACCTGATGGACACGAGACTCTGCAGTCATTGTGAAAGCTTTAATGGCCACTCCTACTCCATCTGCCTTTCTCCAAGAGGCGGGGAGCTCTGGGCTTCACTTCTGAGAATTCCTGGATGGAGATGGAGGCTCTTACGCCCCTGCCTGCAGTAGATGACCCAGATAAATGCTCTGACCCAGATTCCTCCTTGGAGCAAGCGAGACCTTGGACACTGGTCATCTCCACTTACTTCTTTGGGATAGCTGTCCACAGATGTCACGACCTTTGTCCCCTGTACTGGCAGTTCCTGTTTAGAAGCCAGAAGTGGAGGCTTCCTTTGCTGGAGTGAGGCAAATTGATTGATAACCGTGGGAGGGGGCGGGGTTAAGCCATCTGTCATTGGTAGCATCCTTTTGTGGACAGTGGGACCATGATTTCCAAGTGTCCTTGACTAACTTAAGCTGGGGGACTGTAAAGTCTGTGGGGTGAACTCAGAATGGCATACTGTACATGTGGAAATTTGTGGTGTTCACTCTTTATCAGAACTAAATCCGGATTCTGGGGCTGGAGGACAGATAAAGCAGAAGTTGTTAATGGTTACGAAGCCAAGGTAAAAGGAAACTCTTACAATAAGATTTCATATAGCTTTTTAGCTTCTATGCGAATGAGGAATCTGTTCTGATTGTTCTCATGCATCTGTGCGAGAGGATCCCTGGGGAATAATCCAATGTGTCTCCTACCTGATAGTTTTTTGTTTGTTTGTTTGTTTGTTTTTGTTTTTCGAGGCAGGGTTTCTCTGTGTAGCTTTACCCTTTCTTGGAGCTCACTCTGTAGCCCAGGCTGGCCTCAAACTCACAGAGGTCTGCCTGGCTCTGCCTCCCGAGTGCTGGGACTAAAGGCGTGTGCCGACGACACCACCACCACCACCCAGCTTGATGTTTTATCTTAACTGATTTTCAGAAAATGGGATATCATTCAGTGAACAGATCCACAGCTTTCCTAAAGAAAAATGATTGTTGGTTCTGTTTTTTACATTAAATTTAACCAGTTTGTCTTTTCTAAATAGACTATGCCATTTAGTAAGGAGCTTCTGTGAATCTTTGTTACTTAGGTTTTAGTTGATTTCTAGAGCTGATGCATCCCAGCCCACTTACATGGCATCTGTGAACTGAGAGGGATGCCTGTCATGTCATCTGGTATTTTATCAGCTGACAGGCTGTTTGCTGGACTTTCCTTAGTGTACGGCGGCGGGGATGGAGGGAGCCAGGTGCTGTAGGGTCCTCTGCTGGCCTCTGGGTGAGCAGATCCGCTCCATCATGCTCAGATGCTGCATTTAGAAACAGCTGCTGGGCTCCAGACAGTTGGGCAGCTGCCAGCACACAGCACACCAGCCCCGCAGACGGCTCGACGGCACAGCTCCCTGGCCGGCCGGCAGGAGAAAGGGTGTGGTGCTCTCTGTCTCCCAGGTCTAGAGAACCTGGCTTCGGCTAAGGCAGGACTGTGATAGAGCACCACGGAGCACAGGAGGCAGGGTTAGAGCAAGAGGCGCCCAGTGCAACCGCCCTGTCTGCAGGATAGATACCTGCCTGCTGAGCCCTTAGCAACAAGAAGGGCACAGAGAAGGGCAGGTAGTGCTGCTGCGTCCCCCGGGCTCCCAGGGGTTGGGGAGGCTGGGTTTGGTGACCGGGTCTCACGTTTAGTTGGCTGGGTTTGCTGGGTTTTGCTTCAGCTCTCTTGGACTTCCTGTGCCTGAGCTGGCTGACGCCTGTGTCACTGTTCTCTTTTGCACACACACCTCAAGGTTTACACGGTCAACAATGTGAGTGTGATCACCAAAATCCGCACGGAGCACCTGACAGAGGAGGAAAAGAAGAGGTACAAAGGTAATCGGCACCGCCCTGCCTCCTCCCCGGACTGCCTGGCTGGGGAGAGCAGTGGCTCTCAGCCTTCCTAACGCCGCAGCGCCTCACCCCTAACACCACAGCACCTCACCCCTAACACCACAGCGCCTCACCCCTAACGCCGCAGCGCCTCACCCCTAACGCCGCAGCGCCTCACCCCTAACACCGCAGCGCCTCACCCCTAACACCGCAGCACCTCACCCCTAATGCCGCAGTGCCTTACCCCGTCCCTCGTGCTGTGCCGTCCCCAGCCCTGAGACTATTTCCGTTGCTACTCAGAGCTGTCATTTTGCCACTGTAATGAATGATAGTGTAAATATCTGAGTTTTCTAGTGGTCTTAGGCGACCCCTGTGAAAAGATCCTTTGACCCCTTAAAGGGGTAGTGACCCACACACAAGTTGAGAACCACTGGTCTAAACAGTTCTGTTTAGTTTGGGCTAAATGTGCTTGGACATACAGATCCTAACTTTTCTTCATAAAAATTTCTTGAAGTTTTTCATGGTTGGTTTCAGTTTTAATTAAAACCATTCACGAGGGTGTGTCTGTGTGTTATTACAAGTAACTGTTGGATTTAGCAGCAACAAAAATGGAGTGAGAGAAGGTACTGGAACTCGGGCTCTTAGCCGAGTCACCGTGGGTATGGGGTTATTACATCCTGGCTTTGCCAGCTCCGTGGCCTTGTGAAGCTGTCCTGCTGGAGGTCTCATTCTCCTGTGTAGTAACGTGGAGGTGCTGCTGACCACTGTTGGTCACTGAGAACGTGCAGGTAGTGACGTGGCCACCAGCTGTGCACCTGGTGGGCAGGCTAGAGCCAGAGCACAGCCCTGAGTGGCCAGGGTGGCAGAGATCCACACCAGCTCTCCTCTAAACCAGGTGCTAAAACTACTCTGCTTAAATTCTCTTTTCCCCCCCCACTTTCCTAATTGATCTATGTTAATCACATATAACAATGGTTTCTATGGTGATGCTGCTTGGATTTTTTTTTTTTTTTTTTTAAGATTTATTTATTATGTATACAGTGTTCTGTCTGCATGTTTGCCTACAGGCCAGAAGAGGGCGCCAGATCTCATTACAGATGGTTGTGAGCCACCATGTGGTTGCTGGGAATTGAACTCAGGACCTCTGGAAGAGCAGTCAGTGCTCTTAACTGATGAGCCATCTCTCCAGTCCTTTGGATTCTTATAATGGTCCCTCCAAGTTAAAGCTGCTAATGAAAGGATGCTCTAAGGATAAACTCACCCTGTTTTTATCTCCCTGCCTGCAAATGGAATCGTTACTGTAGGGAGCTTAGATCAGGACCCGGGAAATGCTGCGAAGGCCTTGATTCTGTTTATCTTCCTTCCTCTCTAGAGGACCGGAATCCACTGGAGTCTCTGCTGGGAACTGTGGAACATCAGTTTGGTGCTCAAGGGGTGAGTTGAAGACAGGGCTTCTCCTGTTTGTGATGGCGGCCGCTGGGTCCTGAGTAGGTCACTTGACTTGGAAAGTAACCTCAGTCCCCGAGGTGTACTACAGACACTCTGGGGGGAGAGAAGTAGATGAATGGGACTTTGAAACATCAAGATTTTGGAGAAAGGGTAGGTCCTAGAATCGGGCTCTCGTCTGTGGTGAACAAGGGCCTTCTCGGAGTGTGGCCTTGAGACAGGCTGGGGCTTTATGCCACTCATCAAGCATTTTCCTGACCCCCATCATGCATTCGGTGCAGTGGGTGCCACTGAGGGTCAGAAAAATGCAGCTCCCACATCCCACACTGGCTCCCCTGGCTGTCTTCTCTACCCAGCACATAAAGATGGGAAGAGGGCGGGAACAAACCCGGGGCTGTTATGTTAGACATGCTTGTTCCTGCCGTAACCGGACTTAGTGAGGGGCAGCCGTGACTCCCCTGAGTTCTGGCTCAGCAGGACCTCACTACGGAGTGTGCCACCGTGAACAACCCCACGGCCATCACACCCGACGAGTACTTTGACGAAGACTTTGATCTGAAAGACAGGGACATTGGAAGGCCAAAGGAGCTGACGATCCGAACACAGAAGTAAGTGGAGGGCGAGGCTGTCGTGTTCCCTCTGAAACTGTTTCCGTTGGCTTTGGCCGTTCCTTGCCCTTCCCTTTAAAGGGAATGTTGAAGTTACTCAACCTGACAAAATCTAACAGTGACGGCTCTCCGCGTGGCCTTTGTCTAGAGAACAGAGAGAGAGGAGCGCCTTTGTCCTGTAAGGCTCTGTTTTATTCACTGCCAGTAAACCCCAGCTGATCAAATGAAAGTCTGTCAGCGTTCAGGGGAGCCGACTTCCTCGGGCTCTCACAAGTCCTCAGTTGAGGGGTAATGAGGAGGTGTGAGGTTCCAGAGGGTGGTGTGTCTAGCCTGCTGAGTAGCAGTGTCCTGCCTCTCCCACCCAGGGGAGCTGGCCTCAGCCCTGTCCTGTCAAACCGCACAGGTTTAAAGCTACACTGTGGATGTGCGAAGAGTTCCCACTCTCCCTCGTGGAACAGGTCATTCCCATCATCGACCTCATGGCTCGGACCAGCGCTCATTTTGCAAGATTGAGAGATTTCATCAAATTGGACTTTCCTCCTGGATTCCCTGTCAAAATAGGTATGGTTAAATAGAATTGAGGGGTACCTGCAGGCTTGCCTGTTTGTGAGGGGGACCAGTGCACGTCAGGGAAATGGAGCGTATTAGAGAAATTAGCAGCAGGCTGTGGTGCGCACACCTTTAATCTCAGCGCTTAGAGACAGAGGCAGGTGGAGCTCTGTGAGTTCAAGGCCAGCTTGGTTACAGAGAGAGTTCTAAGACAGCCAGGGCTATGTAGAGAGACCTTGTCTAAAAACAAAACAAGGCAGTGGGAAAGACCCCAAAAAACCAATAACATTAAAACAAGAAAGGGACATTGGAAGGCCAATTAATGGCGCACACCATTAATCCCAGCACTTAGAGACAGAGGCAGGTGGAGCTCTGTGAGTTCTAGCTAGCCAGGGTTACATAGAGAGACGCTGTCTCAAAACACAAAACCAAAAAGAACAAGAATGGAGAGGCCAGCATTATCATCTGAGTTGACTGTATTTGAAGACTTGGCATGCTGCTTGATTCCTTTTGTTATCAAAATGAACAGATTCCCAGCCAGTAGGTCTGTGTATGGACGGTACTAACAGGTGTGAGAAGGGCCAGGAGTGGTGGTGCACGCCTTTGAACCCAGTACCCAGGCAGGCAGGCGGATCTGTATACATTTGAGGTCAGCCTGGTCTACAGAATGAGTTCCAGGCAGGTCAGAGTTACATGATGAGGCCTATCTCATAAAACAAGAACCACCCCCAAATAAAGAATATGAATCTTGTTTTTGATGTCATACCTTTAATGTAAGCAAACTTCAAATTGGATAATTTTATTTTGAACTTTTTAGATTGTTTTTTTTAATATTTTGTTAATACTTCAATAATTGAGTGTGTGTGTGTGTGTCTGTCTGTCTGTCTGTCGCGCGCGCTGTCCATCCTCCTGTAAGGTAATTGCTCCTAGATTCACCTATCACCCTAGATAATTAGTGGATGAAAGCATTTGACACTAAGATCTTCCCATGCATCCACATGCTTTGGTTTTGGACTAGTATGGACAAGGCTATTTTGGATTAGGGTGTTTGAGTATTCGTGACACTTGACTCCTGTCTTGATCACTTACTCACTGTCATCTGGGAGAAGTTCTTCACCTGGGTCTGACTGGTCTCAGTTTTCCCATCCGTGGACTGGGTGTATGTGTATGTATGTGGTGCTGCCCTAAGCCTGATGGAAACCTGCCGATAGAGTGTGCTTTGCATGGTGCTAGCCAGTGATTATTGTTCTCGGTGAAGTCTCCTGATAGAAGCTTTTGCTTTGTCAGAAATCCCCTTGTTTCACGTTTTGAACGCACGGATTACATTTGGAAATGTTAATGGCTGTAGCACCGCTGAAGAGAGTCAGAATGTGGAGGGGATCCAGGCCGACACAGGTAAACTGAAGAACTGCGTTTGTGACTTGAGAATCCTGTCATTAGACTAAACATTTGATGTCATAGACTAGACATTGGATGTCATAGACTAGACACTGGATGTCAGTAAACTAGACATTGAATGTCATAGACTAGACACTGGATGTCATAGACTAGACACTGGATGTCATAGACTAGACACTGGATGTCATAGACTAGACACTGGATGTCATAGACCAGACACTGGATGTCAGTAAACTAGACATTGAATGTCATAGACTAGACACTGGATGTCATAGACTAGACACTGGATGTCATAGACTAGACACTGGATGTCATAGACTAGACACTGGATGTCAGTAAACTAGACACTGGATGTCATAGACCAGACACTGGATGTCATAGACTAGACACTGGATGTCAGTAAACTAGACATTGAATGTCATAGACTAGACACTGGATGTCATAGACTAGACACTGGATGTCAGTAAACTAGACACTGGATGTCATAGACTAGACACTGGATGTCATAGACTAGACACTGGATGTCAGTAAACTAGACATTGAATGTCATAGACTAGACACTGGATGTCATAGACTAGACACTGGATGTCAGTAAACTAGACATTGAATGTCATAGACTAGACACTGGATGTCATAGACTAGACACTGGATGTCATAGACTAGACACTGGATGTCATAGACTAGACACTGGATGTCATAGACTAGACACTGGATGTCATAGACTAGACACTGGATGTCAGTAAACTAGACACTGGATGTCATAGACCAGACACTGGATGTCATAGACTAGACACTGGATGTCAGTAAACTAGACACTGGATGTCATAGACTAGACACTGGATGTCATAGACTAGACACTGGATGTCAGTAAACTAGACATTGAATGTCATAGACTAGACACTGGATGTCATAGACTAGACACTGGATGCTGTAGACTAGACACTGGATGTCAGTAAACTAGACATTGAATGTCATAGACTAGACACTGGATGTCATAGACTAGACACTGGATGTCATAGACCAGACACTGGATGTCATAGACTAGACACTGGATGTCATAGACTAGACACTGGATGTCAGTAAACTAGACACTGGATGTCATAGACCAGACACTGGATGTCATAGACTAGACACTGGATGTCATAGACTAGACACTGGATGTCATAGACTAGACACTGGATGTCATAGACTAGACACTGGATGTCATAGACTAGACACTGGATGTCAGTAAACTAGACATTGAATGTCATAGACTAGACACTGGATGTCAGTAAACTAGACACTGGATGTCATAGACCAGACACTGGATGTCATAGACTAGACACTGGATGTCATAGACTAGACACTGGATGTCATAGACTAGACACTGGATGTCAGTAAACTAGACACTGGATGTCATAGACTAGACACTGGATGTCATAGACTAGACACTGGATGTCACAGACTAGAGACACTGGATGTCATAGACTAGACATTTGAAGTAAGTGCAGCAGGTCTGTGATGCAGAAGAGGAAAGTTCAGATGCAATGGAACAACCTGTGGCGTTGGGCATTGTGACAAGGACTTGGAACAACCAGAGGAGGAAGGATGCATTTTTGCCGCGGTTCTAGGTCGCTCAGTTGGCTCCATTAGGGAGGAGAATCTCCGTACTTTACAGTCTACCGAGTTCCCTTCGTTAGGATCACGCGTTAGTTTCCACAAGAAAGATCAAGGACAATGAACCCATACTCTGGTGAATTTTGCTGTCACAGTTACTCTTTTAAAGTCTTCCAATAGCAATTTGGTTATTACCACTTTGATCTTTCACGCTTTATTATTTGCCCCGCTGCCCCGCTGAACCGAGCCTCACGTGCCAGGCCAGCGCTGCACCGCTCAGCCACATCCTGGCTCCTGGGTGGTTCCTGGTTTCACCTTTTTCACCTGAGATGTCTTTAAGCTGAGCACAGTGACTCAGGCCTCTAACCCAGCCCTTGGAGGCTGAGGCAGGAGGGTTGGAGTCCAGGAGTTTGAGGTCAGCATGAGCTTTACAGTAAGATCCCCGTGTCAGGAAAGAACAGTCAAGGAAACAACGCTCCCCACACATAGTTGAAAACACACCATACTCTGAGGCTGGAAGATTATGTGTTTGGAGCCAACCTGGGCTGTGTTTTGAGTTTGAGGCCAGCTTGAGCTACATAGACCCTGTCTCAAAAACCTGAAAGAAAACAATTGTCTGAATTGACTGTAATGAGCGAAGACACTGGACAGTTGCCTTTGTATTTCAGCTTCCGAGGTCACAAGCTTTGAGGTTGATCAGTCTGTGTTTGAAATTCCTGAGTCCTATCACGTTCAAGACAATGGCAGAAACGTGCATCTCCAGGATGAGGACTATGAAATAATGCAGTTTGCCATCCAGCAGAGCCTGTTGGAGTCCAACAGGAGCCAGGTACATTGTCAGCACGGAAGTGTCTAGCTCAGACTTGTCTAAGTAACAAGGTTGGCATGGCATGGTGACGGTGTTTGTCAGGTCATTTCACAAAAGCTCGCTACCGAAGAGACTGGGCTCCCTCTGGCCGTCACCGGCTGGCATCGTTCATAAGCTGTCTTCAGACAGACTTCCTTTAACCGTTCACCCGGGTAGCTCTTGGGTATTTTTCAAGGTATGCTTCACAATCTTCTAGTACTGAAGTATCATGTTTACGTCGGTTGTCTCAGTTAAGGTAGTGGTGTGGACCTTCACCCTGGTTCCCCAAGAGGACGATCACTGTAAGGGCTGCTCACTCAGGGTGTGGTAAATGAGCTCACTCTTGACAGTTGAGTCTCTTTCTGTTCTCAGTCAGAACTAAGAAAAGAGCACATGGGGTGGGGTGGGGGGCGTGTCCCTCCCTCCTGCGGCTTCTGGCACTATTCCGGGAGGCTTGCTTTTCCACCCTCTGGGGCGCCTAGCTTGAGCAGAGGTCAGCTGGGCACATAACGGAGTGTCATTGCTGTCTTTGTTCCTTCCTTCCTTTCCCTACGGCAGGGCTCCTGTGGTCCACAGTGGCCTTGTGCCCTGGGCTGTGCTGTCCAGCTACTGGTTTCTTCTTTCCTCCCCATTGTCCATTCACAGGGATTTGCAGAGCATGCTGGGAATTCTTGGGTGAACCAGCTCCTGCTCTGCTGGAGCCTATGAGCTGTGAGCACAGTGTCCATGCGCCTGTCACTGCTCACCAAGCCTTCTGGGGCTTGAGCAATCTAGTCCCACCCCGTCTTTACTCCCCCATGGCCATCATAGACCCATTCCCAAGTCATTTGTTGTGCTTTTTTCTTTTCATTCATTTTTTAATGTGCATGGGTGTTTTTCCAGCATGTATGTCTGTGTCTGGTGCCTGAGAAGGCCAGAAGAATGTTGGATCCCTTGGAACTAGAGTTATAGATGGTTGTGAGCTGCCACGTGGGTGCTGGGAACCAAACCTGGGTCCTGGAAGAGCAGCCATTGCTCTAACCATTGAACCATCTCTCCAGCCCTCTTTTTGGGGGGTGGGTGGGTGGGATGGAGTTGGTTTTATTTACTTTTTTGGCCGCTGGGCCTGCTGCCTTTGGGAAGCTCCCTGTATCCCAGCCCCTGGACAGAACTGTCAGCACTTCCTCTCCCCGTGCTCTCCCAGTAGCGGTGAGACCTCGACTTCACAATAGCTCGAGTCCAGGGCCACAAAGACCAGACTGTGCCTCCTGTCTGTCTCTAAAGCATGCCCCGCCTTGGCTGTTTGAGTGTTGCCCCAGGTTAGTGGTTCCAGGCTGGAACCATGTGAAGCCTGAGAAGGTGGTGGTGGCCCTGAATCCAGGGTGACGCCTGATGCCGGTCCATACGGTAGAAAAGTATACAACCTGACAGTCACCAGTGACAGGTTATAAATACTGCACATTTTGTCCTCACTATCTTCATTTCCTGGTCATTTTGGCAACTATTCCTTCTGTGAGGTATTTATACCCGTCTTTGGTTTTCCAGGAACTTTCGGGACCAGCTTCAAATGGAGGGATCAGCCCCACCCACAGCTATGAAGCCCAGTATGAGAGGTAAGGGATGGGACCTCTCAGGATGTGGCTTTTGTCAGACCTGGGTGGGCACAGGCGCCCGGTACAGAGTCAGCTCTGCCATCCTCTTCTGTGCTTCCTCATTAAACCAGCTCTGAATCGAGTGCATTTCTGGAGGGCACTGCGCTGCCTGGCTCACAGGGGAGGGGTTTTCTGACCGGCCTGCTCTTCTGTCAGTGTTGATGGCGGGGCTGGCTGGGGAGGAGCTACAGACCTGGGAGACGGCAGCAGTGCCTCCTTTTTCCTGTGTGAGCCAGGCACCTGAGCAGTGTGGGTCAAGAACCTCACCTTTGCTTTCAGACAGCCCAAGTTCCCTTCATAGCTTAGTCCTGGGTGATGCTGGGTCACATCGGCCCAGCACCTCCTCCTCACCAGGAGTGCTTGGTACAGGGTGCTCTTAGTAATCAGTAAGAAGATGGTTGCTGCCACTGCCTCCCGGACAGGAATGACTGGCCTGTTTTCCACCCTAGGGCCATCCAGGAGAGCCTCCTAACCACCATGGAAGGCCCGTGCCCAGGTGCCCTCGGTGAGTCAAGCCGCTTTGACAGTGACCTGCAGCTGGCCATGGAGCTGTCTGCCAAGGAGCTGGCCGAACAGGAGCTCAGGCTGCAGGAGGAAGAGGCCCAACTCCAGCAAGTCTTGCAGCTGTCACTCACCGAGAAATAGACATTTCTGTCCAGGGGCTGCGCGGGAGTGCTCCGTCAGCTGAGACCCGACGGCAGAGGGCCTGCACTCCTGCAGACAGCAGCTGCCCCTTCCTTATGCAAAGGAGCAGGCCCAGGGACTCCCCAGAGTGGAGAAGGGGAGCACTGGCAGGCCCCATCTCCAGGCTGAGGGGAGGGGCATCGTCACCTTCCATTAGCTGCCCTGGCTTGCAGGTCACATCTCTACTACCAGCTTTAGACAGACGCCAAGCCCTGCGGGTTAGCAGAGACATCTTAATCAGGAGTTCTAACAGTTCCTGTAGGGTCAGGGTGCTTTCCACACGGGAGCAGCGGCCTTTGTAGAGTGCTCACCAAAGAAACGGGTTATGCTGACCTCTCCATTTCCCTTCCTGTAGGGTCCCTAGGATAGGACGTTGCCGCCATTACACCTCCTCATCTCTACCTTGTCCATGCCCTGTACCCCAGCTAAGAGGATATGCACAGGATCTATTTTAGATTATGGCTAACTATTTGCATCAAATTAAGATAGACAAATGACCACGGAGGTTGCCTTAGCCTTAAAAATTACTAATAGTTTTAAGCCACCTCACTCCACACACGGAGGAGAGTTCCTCTGGGAGCAGCATCCTCCAGGCTACACCAAAGGCAGCTAATCCTGTCCTTGGAGGAGCAGCTAGGGGAGTCGGTCGGCGGCTGGTTCTCGAAGCAGGCAAGCTGACCGAAGCGCTGGCCCAGCAGAGCCAGCTGCAGGCCTGGCTGCCTCGGAGGACGGACAGGATGGACTTGAAGTCAGAGGGACGCTAACATGGAGTAGAGGCTCTTCATCCAAAAGGGAAAAGGGACAACTCATTGCTTTTTAGAATTCAAATCAACATCTTTCTGGATAAATATATTTTTTAACAGAATCTTTTTATTATTTTTAAAAGATATAAAAATGACTACTCCCATCAGTAGCAATACAAGGTTATGCATTTTAACCAGATTTTCTCAGGCCTTTTTTGGATACCTTTAGTAGTTAACTATTTTGTCTAACCCTCCTGTAAATACCTACTGCATAACAGACCGACCCCTGGGGGATACAGCCAAGGGCACCCTGCACCTCTCACCTGGTGCAGGCATCCCCCCCCCACAGGCTGCGCTGACCACTGGTAAACAGCACCTGCCTCTGTTTTGCATCTGTTTCCTGTTACGCTTCTTTTGGGATAGGAAGGGAATCCACTAGTCCCAAGAATGTCTGTTTGATACAGTCAGTGTTGCCAGTAAAATGTTCTTAGACAAAAAGAATTGTGATTTTAATTCCTCATAGCCATCTGCCTTTTGTCACGGTCTAACCAGAATTCCCTCCCTGTACATAGGCCGGTATGGGCATCACATTTGTACAGCTTGGCGGTCTGTTTCCTTGGCGTTTGTTGGGGGCAAAGGTACTGTGGGAGTGGCAGTCCTCGGCCGTGTCACCCACCAAGGTGACTCCCGGGTGACTCCTCTGTTTGCATTCCTGAAGTCTGTGACTGTGTCCCCAGGAAGTCACTTGAAAAAGGACTGAGCATTGCATCAACATGTTGCAGCTTTCCCCACGTGTTCTCTCTTAAAACGCCAATAAATACGCTTCCATAGAGGGTGCTCACAGTCCTGAGGGCCGGCCGGAGTCCTGTCTCTCTTAAAACGCCAATAAATACGCTTCCATAGAGGGTGCTCACAGTCCTGAGGGCCGGCCGGAGTCCTGTCTCTTCCGCGGAGCATCCTCTTGTCACTGGAGGTTCACGCACTCCCCGTCACAGTGCCTGTCCTTTACAAAGTAGCGCGCGCGCGTGCGCGCACACACACACACACACACACACACACACACAGCCTTCCTGCCCAGGGCACAGTCAACATTGCCTCACTTGTGCCAGATGGAGATGAAGAAGCATCCATTGTTGGGCTGTTTGGATCCTCTTCGTGCACCTCCTGAAGTGTAGTGTCTTCAGGAAGAAGGAAAAGTGGGTCAACATCACCGCTGAAGTGGACTCGCTCCTTGAAGCGAGGGTGCTGGGGGTGGGGGGGCGGTGGGGGTATTTGTAAGGCATTCAAGTGAAAACCAGGGTCTTAAAAAGGCAGTGGCTAGATAAAGGTGTTAGGGTTCTCTGGAAGGGGCTTTGCTGCCCTAGGAAGATGGGAAGAGCAGCTGTGTTTGGGGACGTAAGCAATATTTGAGCCACGAGAGCGTCATGAAGAACAGCCCCTTAACGCCGAGCAGTTCACCAAGGCTCACGCCCCCAGTCCGTTCCACCTGGAAGCGTTGCTGGCATGAATACAGGTTTCTGAGAGTCTGTTCCTGCCTTGTGCTTTACCAAGTTAAGTGTGAAGAGAAAGTTGGCTTTGGTAGTGATAGTCACAGGAAGGCAGCAGCTTGGCCTCAGGCTCCTCCTGACCATCAGGACATGAAGGGAGATGAACTGGACTGCAGAAATCTTAAGTGACCACGGGACAGGAAGTGATGGAGTCAGAGTGCTGCCTAGCCCCGAGTCTAGCAGAGGTGTGGGTTTGAGACTGAAATCAGCTAGAAACTGACTTGTGAGTGCTGGGATCAAAGGTGTGCACCACCACCAGGCCTGCCTATGTCTGATTGTTCTTAAGAAACGCTTAATCACGTGTCTGAGGAGGGTAGGTGTGCTGGCCCCCTCGGAAGCCAGCGCTCCCTGGAGCTGTAGTGGAGCTGGTTGTGAGCCACCTGAGATGTAGATGCTGGGGATCAACCCGGGTCCTCTGGAAGCGCAATACATGCTCTCAATTGCTGAACCCTCTCTCCAGCCCCACAATTTCTGTCTCTAACCAGGTGTCTCTGAGGGTCTCTTTGCCCTGGGACTCATCCACAGCTCCTGGTTACCACCAAGTGAAAACAATAACAAGGATTACTTGGCAAGGTTTTACTCTTTCCTTTTAAAATCTTAAAAATGGCAACAAATAGTATAGCGGCATATCAAGAGGTTGTTCATGGAGTGCGGACTTGTCCTCCCGAGATGCTCAGTCTCGGTGTCCACATATTCCTCATCCAGCAGGGCAATAGCCTGGAACTTCTGGGGGGAGCGGCCTGGCTGTGACCATGTCTCCCACACTTCAGTATTTAACATCACCTGGCTTCAGGGTGCCGGTGTACTGCTTAGAGGGAATCCGAGGCTTTGGGGAGGGTAAGCTGCTTACAGTTGGCCTTGAACAAGAATGCAGGCCTGCTCTCCCAGCCCCAGAGTGATTCTGGCTCAGCCTCACGTCACATACCAGTTTAGATTCCACTGCACAGGTCCTTCCTTAAACAAATGAGACCAGATTCAAACACACCTGCACTGAAGTTTTTACAAAGGCTGTGAGTGGTTTGCCTTTGTGATGTCTGTTCACTACGCATATGCTTGGTGCTCCCCCGAGGTCAGCAGAAAGCGTTGGATCCCCTGGAACTGGAGTTCCAGGTGGTCGTCAGCCACCACCTGGGTTCTGGGAACCAAACCTGTATTCTGTACAAAAGCAACCAGTGCTAACCACTGAGCCACCTGTACAGCCCCACCCCACTTTCTAAACACTTGGGAACATAATGATGAATAAAACAGCAGGATTTCTCTTTAATCTTGACATTTTAATGGCTCAGTGTTACAGGGTTACCAACAAGACCCCAACAGTTACAGTGCTCCTCATCAGTTAATTCACATCAAGTACAGGTTATTAGATTATAAGACAAAAAAGACCAGTGCTGTGCTTGCAGGGAACACAAGGTTAAGCATTACAACAATTCTATAACAAAATTAAATCCAGCACCTTTCAAATAAATACTAATAATCACTATCACGATGAAAATATCAGCAGGGAAATCTAGTTCAGTAGCAGCACTTGAAAAGCTGGCAGCCTTGTAAACACAGCAGCCTGCACAGTGGACAATGGCTGACGGGCCCCTCGACAGCCGCGTGAAGAGGGGGAGCGAAGTCTCACGTTCCCATCTGAAAAGCTACCACAGGCCTGAGCCGCGGGTGAGAGGGACATCAATGTTTGGGTCAGGTGGAGTTGTTCTTCTGATAGACAGGAGCATTTCCAGTCCAACCCAGAGCCTTCCAGGCCAAGGGGGCTTGGGGTTACAGACCGAGGATACAATCCTGGCAGAACTGTGGGCATTCAAGTACAGTGCGATGCAGGAGCGCTGGCCTAGGTGGCCCACAGTGAACGCTGGCTTTGCACCCAGGGCATTCCAGGGTAGCTCAGTAGAGCAAAAACGTGGGCTTTGTTTTTATATTTACTCATCTGCGGGGGTCAGAGAACAACCCATGGGAGTCGGTTCTCTCCTTCCACCAGATGAGTGCTGGGAATCAAACTCAGGTCATCAGGCTTGTTGGCAAGCCCCTCTACCTGCTGAGCCATCTTCCTGGCCCCCATGTGTGAGCAACACACAGTGACAGAATGGTTGAAAGCAGGGGATGTCTACATGTTAAGTCTCCTTACTATTTCAAGCATTAGTGATGCATCCTCTTCTCCAGTGCGGTTCTTCCGGTGGACACTGCAATGGACACATCTTTACCGGGAACCTTGGGGCTTCCGGCTTCACTTTTAACTGGTACAGCCAAACAAAAAGAAACACTGAGACGTTGACTCAGCCGCCAATAACTGATGTTAGGGTAACGATTACTGCTGGGTGCCTTCTCAAAGCCCGTCACGTTTACCACCCATCAGATCAATGATCACTTCCAAGAAGCTGATTCCACCATCTCCAGCGGCTCATGTTCCCGTCCCAGAAACTCGAAACAGGGTGACCCCGT
The DNA here is from genome assembly GCF_004664715.2 of Peromyscus leucopus. Lineage (NCBI taxonomy): Eukaryota > Metazoa > Chordata > Mammalia > Rodentia > Cricetidae > Peromyscus > Peromyscus leucopus. Next base: position 5,330,087 of record NC_051082.1, read on the forward strand.
GCAGCCATCACCGACGACGGATGGGCTTGTAGACACAAAATGCCATAAGGATGACGGTCACCAGCAGGATGCTGAAAATGGTCCCCATCAACACTGCAAAGGGAAAACAGGTTACCTCGTGAAAGCTCCAGTCTCCATGACTTCATTAAGAGACAGTGCTTTTCCAATTGCTACTTGAACCCAGGGTACTTACTGTGCTGGGCGCCAGAACTAGCCATGAACAGGCACTTACTCAAGTCGCCCCACAGATACGGGAAAATAAATGTGAGTGTTCTTCATACAGCCTGAGGCCCGGGAAGAACCACATCTGAGCTACTTGTGAGAGACAACTTGGGTCAGCAAAGCAAGGGCCTTGGGAGCCAGAACAAGCTCAGCACGTGCAGCAAGTAGACAGGCATCACAGAAAGCACGCCGAGACGCAGGAGGTAACAGGAAAGCAATGTACACAGGGCCTTGCAGACAGGAACCTAGACTGATGCTCGCATGCGGTGCATGCATGTGGGTGTGCAAGTGCACACGCCATACACATGTATGCAGGGCCAATGCAAGAGGTCAGATCTCTATCGTCCCTACTGTATTGCCTTGAGAGGGTCTCCCACTGAACCGGAAGCTTGCTGGTTTTTGGCTGGGCAAGCTGAGCAGCCGGCAAGTTTTCTGTCCCCTAATGCTGGGGGTCCATCACAGGCAGTCATGTGCAGCTTTTTACGTGGGTGCTAAGGTCTTGAACTTAGGTCCTCAAGTGTAGTGGTATTGTGTTCCCCAAAATATTGTGCACCCTAATAAACTTACCTGGGGTCAGGACATAGAACAGCCACTAGATACAGAACAGCCACTAGATACAGAGACTAGAAAATGGTGGCACACACACCTTTAATCCTAGCATTCCAGAGACAGAAATCCCTCTGGATCTCTGGGAGTTCAAGGCCACATTGGAAACAGCCAGGCATGGTCATGGACTCAAGCCTTTAATCCCAGGGAGTGAGGGCAGAAAACAGAAAGATATATAAGGTGTGAAGATCAGAAACTAGAAACTTTTGACTGGTTAAGCATTCAGGCTTTTGAGCAGCAGTTCAGCTGAGATTCATTCTGGATGAGGACACAGAGTGGACACAGAGGACACAGTCTGAGGAAACAGGATCAGCTGAGGAACTGGCAAGGTGAGGTAGCTGTGGCTTGTTCTGCTTCTCTGATCTTCCAGCATTCACCCCAATTCTGGCCTCAGGTTTGATTTTATTATTAAGACCTTCTAAGATTGCTGCTCCACTCAGGCTTGTAGACCAAGCACTCTTACTGAGGCATCTGCCAGGCCCGTCCCCCACTAAATGTCAAGAAAGGCCTTTGGAAGGCTGCAGGCAAAGACAATCGTGATCTGGTGAGTTGGGGAAAGAGATCCTCTAGCTCCTGCTGCAAGAGGCACCTCATGATGGGCAATGAGAGAGCCAGGGAGCCCGTTCATCTTTAAAGCCTGAGGGGTTGATAAATAAGGCAGTTCAGCAGCTGGATGAATCTTGACAAGGGGCTTCTCACCAAAACACTGTAACTTTATAAATCTGCTTTCAAAAAAAAAAAATTTTTTTTAACTCTTTTTTTTTTTTTTTTTTTGCTTTTTCAAGATAGGGTTTCTCTGTGTAGCTCTGGCTGTCCTGGAACTCGCTCTGTAGCCCAGGCTAGCCTCGAACTCACAGAGATCCACCTGCCTCTGTTTCCCGAGTGCTGGGATTAAAGGCGTGCACTGCCACCACCAGGCTAAAAATCGAATTTTTGTATGTCTCTGCGCATGCACAGGGGTCAAAGGACAATTTCAGGGGTCTGTTCCTTTCAGTGTGTGTCCCAGAGATCAAATTCAGGTCACTGGGCTTAGCAGCAAGCACAGTTACCTGCTGCGCCATCTTGCCGGCCTAATTATCTGCACGTGTGTGTAAGCTTCAAGATTTGTGTGTCATGTGAGTGTGTATGCCATGTGTGTACAGGTACCTGCGGAGACCAGAAAAGACACTGGACCCTAGAACTGAATTACCGGAGGCTGTGAGCTGCCAGAGTGGATGCTGGGAACCAGCTCGGGTCCCCTGGAAGAGCAGGAAGCACTCTTAACCCCTGAGCCATCTCTCCAGGCCCGAACTGTGTTCTTTTAAAACTTAATTGTGTGTGTGTGTGGGGGGGGGTTGTCTGGTGGCTGCAGAGGCTTCAAGAGGGGGTCAGATTCCTGGGGACTAGAGTTACAGAAGGTTTGAGCTGGCATGTGGGTGCTGGGAATCAAACCCAGGGCCTCTGTAAGAGCGTGCTCTGTAAGGCTGGTGCTCTTCTTAACTGCTCCACTGTCTCGCCAGCCCCCAGCTGCGCTTTTGAGAGTCAAGTTCATGCCTAAAAGGTGCTCAGGGAGGAAGTGGGCCCTACAAGTGGCCTCAGCCTGGCCGTCCGGGGCTTTAAGCTACTAACATAAGCCACCTACGTTACTCAGCAGCAGCGATCTTCTGTGGCGTTCAAAATGCTGTGACCTTTAATAGGCAAAGGCGCCTTTATAAATGCTCAGTTCCAAGTGTGTGGGCCCACACGGGCTCCAGTGGCCTGGACTATGGTCGTGCTGGTCAAGGTCCAGTTCCTCCGAAAAAGCCAAGCCCTGACTACTTTCAAGCCGGGCATTTCAGAGCACCTGTGCCTGCCCCACCTCTCCACCCCAGCACCTCCTCTTAGCTCAGTTATTACACACAGAGCTGCTTTTCTTGGGGAGCGAGGGGAAGAAAGGATAGGAAAAAAAATGACAAAGAGAACATGCCACAACTCCAGAAGCCAGATGTAATTTTACGATTGTTATGGGTGCTGGGAACTGAGCTCAGGCCCTCTGCCGAGTACAGCCAGGACTGCCTGCCAAGCACCTCTCCAGCCCTGCTTCTGTATTAAGAAGCCGGTTTCCCTTCCCTTTGCTATCTTGAAGCCCCTTCCAAAATGTAAGAAAATGGCTTAAGTGGAGCAAGAGAATTTTAAGTCCAGTTGTAGTCATAACTTTAGGTAATTAGAAATTCAAGACTTTTGACAATTTGGCCAAGTATTTAGTTGACCTGGGCTATCTGGAGATAGGGCATTTAGCTCATTTAAGACCAAGATTGTGTTTAACAAAGACCTAGCATCCATACTGGACCCCACCATACCTATAACTCCAGTTCCAGGATCTGATACCCACTTCTGGCCTCATGGGACACGGACACACACGGACGGACACACACACACACGATCCAAACAGGGAGAAAGGAAAAAGCTTAACTAAAACCATGTGCTAGGTATACAATATCATTTGGATTCATATCCACTTGAAGCTTGATAAGCTCCTCTATTTTTCATCCTTGTACCACCTCTCTCGAATGGTACATCAGTAACCAGACTGGTTCCAAAAAGAACCTTAAAAGACAATTTTTTGTTGTTGTTGTTCTTTGCGATAGGGTTTCTCTGTGTAGCCCTAACTGTCCTGGAACTCACTCTGTAGACCGGGCTGGCCTCAAACTCACAGAGTTCCACCTGCCTCTGCCTCTGCCTCTGCCTCTGCCTCTGCCTCTGCCTCCCGAGTGTTGGGATTAAAGGTGTGCAGCACCACCACCACCACCACCACCACCACCACCACCACCACCACCACCACCACTACTACACGGCTTTAAAAGACAATTTTAACTCCATCCTTTGGTCCCTTCCCATAATTGAGCCTCATGCTCTGCATCCACAGAGTGGGACAAATGAAAACTGAATTAAAAGGACTCCTTTACACTTAACTACGGCTTACTCCAAAGTGTTCAATCACGTACTGAAGTTTGGGGTCAGACTGCCTGAGTTCCCATGTACTTCGTAGGCTATGCACCTTCCTAGGCTAAGGTACCCAACTTCTCTGTGTCTTATTCATGAAATCGGAGACAAAAATCCCACTGCCGGGCAGTGGTGGCACACACCTTTAATCCCAGCATGTGGGAGGCAGACCGATCTCTGTGAGTTCGAGGCCAGCCTGGGTTTCAGAGTGAGTTTCAGGAAAGGCACCAGAGCTACACAGAGAAACCCTGTCTCGGAAAAAAAACAAAAGACAAAAAATCCCACTGCCCTTAACTGCCTAGGGCTGCATTTCTTGAGCTCCAGGTATTAAAGGACAATTCTACTTTGTCCCAGACCTCTAGATATATGCACGATCACTAAGCAGGCCACCTCAGAGCATTCTGTACAGACACACAACCTGCTTGGATGCTGCAATGTCAGTGTCAACTTTCATAACACTATTTCTGTGGGTTTTTTTGTTTTCTTTTTCTTTTTCTTTTTTTTTTTAGGTAATAGTTTTGGAGCATCCTCAGCTTGCTGTTCTTCAGTAGGGGTCTCAACCAAGAAGGTTAGGACTAGAAACATTTTGATTATGTGGACTACAAGAGGCGGGTGTGACTGCATCCAGAGAGTAAAGGATAGTAAAGGTGAGGCTCAGGACAGCCTCTCCCCCTCCCTCAAATGAAAACAAAAACAAAAACCACGTGATCTAAGGTGTCAGTAGTATCCAGGCTGACAAAGCCAGGTCTAAAGGGTTAGGCTGGAAATCTAGACAGGTACAAAGTATGTGGTCAAAACGTGGGAGAAACCAAGCACATAAAAGACAATCCAGAAACGATACCAGGTGGTCACTCACTTCAGATACACAGATGTCCTAATGAGGTGAGAAGGGAGGGCGGAGGCAGGACAGACAGATTCACTCTGGTGAATTTGCCCAGGATCGAGCACCAGAGCTCTTCAAGGCCATGCACTCGAATGTGTGTGCATGCATGTTGTAGATACTCCCCAAAGTTGTTTCAAGCCCCCACAAACCCCAGACTCAAATACTGGCATTCACCACGCCCTACCCCGTTGTCCCTGAGTAACATAACTTTCCTCTGGGCTTCATTTTCCTTTTCCGTAAAACCGAAAAGCCCTACTTTTCTCATTAGCTTACAATGAAGCCCCCCCCCCCAAAAAAAAATACACGTAAACAGCGCTGAGCACAACACCTGGTGTGTAGGAAATGCCAAAACGTGTCCATTACAAACGCCATCACTGAGAACGGGCCTATCTGGCAGGAAGAGGGATGCAGGGTGAGCCCTACTGCCTAGCCTGGATCCATAGAGCCGGACATGAGCGCACAAACCCAGGTCTCCAGCTTCCAGTGCCAGCAGGTGCCGCCAGCACACAGGGCAAGAGCGCCGGCTCCCAAGGCTGGGGGCTGACAGCAGGAAAACCGGGCTCCTGAGGACCAGCGGTCCGGGACCAGCTCCCGCGCCGCCCGCCCGCTCGCCCGCTCCCCAAGGCCGGGACCAGCTCCCCGAGCTCGGCTCTGTCTGCAAACGCGCATCCCGCTCCGCCCCGTTCCAGCCCCGGCCCGCGCCGCTCACCCAGGTTCTGCCCGCGCAGCACCGCGTAGGGCCGGCTCCGCTCCGGCGGCACCCCGGGGCTCGGGGCCTGGGCCTGCCCCAGCAGGAGGCTGCAGAGCGCGGCCACCAGCCGCAGCCACCCCGCAGGCGGCATCGCTGCAACCTGCCGCGCACCGAGCCTGCGGATGCCGCTTCCGCCGCAGGCTCCGCCCCTAAACGCACCCTTCTCCGCGGCCCGCCCACTCGGCCTGCGTGGTTGCCACGGAAACTAGACGGGGCGGGGGGCGGGGGGTACGAGACGAGGTTCCGCCTATGCGGAGTGGTCCGAGCTTAATACGGCACCCAGGCCAACTTCCGCCGGGGATCAACGTTCCGCCTGGAATGTTCCACCGCTGCCGCAAGCTCTCAAGTCAACCTACCCTGTGGACGGCTTTGCTTTACAAACCCATGCGTTTAAATCGTATTGAATCGTCACCATGGTCTGGAGAAACAGACTATGCATTCCCATTTTACACGTACTCTCTCAAGGAACCTACGTCCTGAACATCTTTTTCTTTTCTTTTCTTTCTTTCTTTTTTTTTTTTTTTTTTTTTGCTTTTCGAGACAGGGTTTCTCTGTGTAGCCCTGGCTGTCCTGGAACTCACTTTGTAGACCAAGCTGGCCTCAAACTCACAGAGATCTGCCTGCGTCTGCCTCCGGAGTGCTGGGATTAAAGGCTTGCGCCAGGCCTGAACATCTTTTTCTAAAACTGAGACCTCCTGTTCTCTCAAAAATATACCCACTCTACACAGCATCACGCTTAACCTCATTGCCTTAAGCCTATCACCGTTTGACTGACGAATTTAACACATATTTAACTATTAAAAAATATATATGTATACACACACACACACACCATCTACCCTGGCATGTAAAATTCCACGAGGGCAGTGATTTTGGTTTTGCTTGCTGTTCTGTCCAGAGACGAGGGTAGCATATTATGTTGAATGAATGTTCACTTAATGACCGAGGAAACTAAACTTTAGTTAAGTGTTAGGGCCAGTTATGAGACAGACGGCTCCTCCAGTATTTTCTCTTCCTCTCTCCTCCCCCTCCCATCCTCCTCTCCTTTCCCCCTCCCCTCCCCAACTCCAGCTTCAAAAAGTGAAACTTCGGCCACCACTATTTCCAACAGCTTGTGACACTCTCTCTGAAGCCATTTCCACCCACCCTAGCTGTAGCACAAATCTTAACAGGTCTTATAAAAACAAACCCGGAAGCCAGGTATTGGGATGAAAACTGGAAGATCAGAGAAGCAGAACAAGCCACAGCCACCTCACCTTATTGTGCCCAGATCGTAACCCCCAGAGAGACCACCAAAGACGAGCATGCCAGAATGCAAAAGCAAGGTTTAATTCTGGATATACAAGCCTAGGCAGGGACTTTGTCCAATACATCCAACGTGGTGGAGGCTGAAGGAAGTGCCCACCTGTCTGCAAGCTCAGCTTTTAAAGGGAAAAGTCACAAGGTTACGTCATTTAGGGGTGCTAGTACGGGTACAATTCTGACTGGCTCGCTTCTAGGGACTTCTAGAAATTACTTCTAAGGGAGTGGTTGCCCACCACCATTTCTCATTGGCTGCCCTCAGGTGGGGGCATTTCTGTGGTCAGTTACCCTGGAAACCAGGGAGAGGACATTCCATAGTCCGGCAGGCATTACCTCGTGACTACCTTGTGACTCTGTACTTTTACACTTCCTGGTTTCTGGAATCTGAACTGGTTTCAGTAACTAATGGCCTATTCCCAAAAGGAGAAATCTTAGGCCTTAATTTTAGGGTGAAAGCATTTTGGTCTTATTTCTAAGATGGCTCATTTTGGTCTCACAACCTCACCAATTCCTCAGCTGATCCTGTTTTCTCAGACTGGATGCCTCTCAGCTCTCATCCAGAATGAATCTCAGTTGAACCACTGCTCGAAAGCCTAAAAGCTTAACCAGCTTCTAGTTCCTCATCCTCACTCCTTAAAAACCTTTCTGCTTTCTGCCATTACTTCCTGGGATTAAAGGCGTGAGTCACCATGCCTGACTGTTTCTAGTGTGGCTTTAAACTCACAGAGATCCGAATGGATCTCTGCCTCTGGAATGCTAGGATTAAAGGCTTGTGTGCCACCATTTTCTGGCCTCTGTATTTAGTGGTTGTTCTGTTCTCTGACCTCAGATAAGTTTATTAGGGTACACAATATTTTGGGGAACACAATACCACCATACCCAGCAGAGCTTCATGAAGGTCTGCTGTGATTGGTATGAGTTTCGTGAAGGTCTGTCTGCTGTGATTGGTACAAACACAACACTCCTTTTCTGGCTGAGTAAGTAGGCTGTTCAGTTCACTGGGAGACACTCCCCTGTGCTACCTTCCCTGTAATAAAATGCTTCTCTCCAGTGGTCTTTTGTGTTTGTGTGTGCATGTCTGCTTTTGATATTCACATTAGTAGAGTAGACTGAGCTGGTAACATGAAAAAGAGGCATAACCAGTAGAAGCTTGCAGGGTCTCAGAGCAGAGGTAAGAGTACGGAGGGAGGGAGTGGGGAGAAGAGTACCAGGTGCAGAGAAGCAACAGCAGGATTCTCGTAACCCATGTTAACCGGTGTAGTGGCTCACCTGTGTCCAGGGCTTGCTCCAGAGGAGACAGGGTCAGAGCAAGCTGACAGATGAGCTCTGGGTTCAAGTGACAGACCCCACCTCGATACATAAGGTGGAGAGTGATGCAGGAGCCATTCATCATTAACCTCTGGCTTCCACAAGCACCAATGTACATACTGTGCACATGCACCCACAGACCCAGGTGCACCCACACACATACAAACACACATGTGTAACATGTATATACATGGTTCTAAAAGCACCGGAGAAGTGAGATATAGATAGATAGATAGATAGATAGATAGATAGATAGATAGATAGATAGAGAAAGCAAAGGACCCCAGCCAGCAGGAAGTGCTAGTGCCAGTGCCAGCGCTGCACTGGGCTCAGGTAGAGTTCTTGGTTTGAGACATTATTCATACAATGATGGAGGAGCAAGGCTAAGAAGCAATGGAAAGCATTATGTCAACTTGAGATGATAATGCTCAAGTACATGCAATCCTAAAGAATAGGATTTTCATCCATCCATTCATCCATCCATCCATCTATCCACCCATCCACCCACCTATCCATCCATCCATCTACCCATCCATCCATCCATCCATGCATCCACCCATTCATCGATCCATCCATCCATCCACCCATCCAATTATCCATCCATCCATCCATCCACCCATCCATCCATCCATCCATCCATCCATCCATCCATCCATCCAATTATCCATCCATCCATCCATGCATCCATCTATGCATCCATACATCTATGCATTCATCCATCCATCCATCCATCCATCCATCCATCCATCCATCCAATTATCTATCCATGCATCCATCCATCCATCCATCCATCCATCTTAACACTCACCCCTTGTCATCATGTAACTTTCAATCTAGTTAGGAAGACAGATATTCAATAAGCAACCAGAAGGGAAATACTACTAAAACTGTGGATCTGTAGAGATGGCTTAGTAGTTGAGAATACTAGCTGTTCTTCCAGAGGACTCAGGTTTAATTCCCAGCACCCACACGGTAGCTCACAACTGTCTGTACCTTCAGTTCCAAGGGACCTGTTGCACTCTCATTTCCTCTGCAGGCACCAGGTGCACACACATGGTGCATGGACATACATGTGTATACACAAAATAAAAAAAATTTAAATTGTGATAGATGCTATAAAAATAAGTCATGATTAAGTGCTGAGTTTAGGCATCAGGGTGGCATAGTCTCATGAAGCTGGTGGGTTTCTTGTCTAGCCTTGGGAACAGGTGGGGTGTAGGGTGTGAAGAGCACCCCCCCATGAGCAGAGAAGGGAGAATGTCTTTATCTACCCCAAATCAGGGTCCTGATTCCTTAACTTCTGGTGAGTGGATGAGCTCATGCTGACAGCAGGATTTCTGGTACTTGTACAAATCTAAGCAGGGAGCAGAGCGTGTGACCTGCCTGCCCAGCATGTCACCTCCCCTGAGCCTCACTGTCTGTATCTAGAAAATGCCAGCAAGACAATTCCTCTGAACTCTTAGAAATTAAAAAGCACGCAGCTGACACCGGGCACTGTGATTTATATGGGAGCTCTGATGATTGTTACTCTGGGTGTCTGTCTGAGAAGAGTGGGTTTTGAATGAGCCCTAGAAATCACATACTCTAATGGTCGGTGAATTCCTGAGGTGCAGGCTTTCTCACGCTGCCTATCATTTAACTCTTCCCATGGGAATTTCCTTCAATAAAAGCAGATATGGAGGAAACCAAAGGCTGTGTGCTTGTTTAAAAAGACTGTGTTCTCTTCCTGCCTCGGGACTGCCTATTCTCTTTATTTTCAACTTTTCCCTAGGAACTGTACATAGCCGGCCTCTGCAAACCACCGAGGCCCGGATGTCCACCCCTTGGAACACCCTTTCCTCATCTCTCAAGCGACCTCCACAACCACTCACCTTCACAGGACTTCCGTTTTTGGCACTACCTGTTCTGTTCCTTCTGTGGGTATTTGTCTCTCTCCTACTGAACTACAAACTGTGAGAAGGCAGAGACAACATCCTCAGTGCTGGAACGTATGCAGAGCAGTGTCCTCATTTACCTCCAAGGGCTGGATAAGGGAAACGAAAGGATGGAAAACAGCCCTTTACTCCACTTGCTGACTTACATTTGTTGTGCTGGCTAGTTTTGTGTCAGCTTGACAGAGTCACTGGAGAGGAGGGAGCCTCAGCTGAGAAAACGTCTCCATAAGACTGGATATAGGGGCCGGGCGGTGGTGGCGCACGCCTTTAATCCCAGCACTCGGGAGGCAGAGCCAGGCGGATCTCTGTGAGTTCGAGGCCAGCCTGGGCTACCAAGTGAGCTCCAGGAAAGGCGCAAAGCTACACAGAGAAACCCTGTCTCGAAAAACCAAAAAAAAAAAAAAAAAAGACTGGATATAGGGCATTTTCCTAGTCAGTGACTTGATGGGGGAGGGCCCAGCCTGGTGGGTGGTACCATCCCTGGGCTGGGGTCCTGGGTTCTATTAAGAAAGCAGGCTAAGAAAGCCATGAGGAGCAAGCTAGTAAGCAGCTCCCCTCCATGGCCTCTGCATCAGCTCCTGCCTCCAGGATCCTGCCCTGCTTGAGTTCCTGTCCTGACTTCCTTCAGTGATGAACAATGGTGTGGAAGCGTAAACCAAATAAACCCTTTCCTCCTCAAGTTGCTTTGGTCATGGTGTTTCATCACAGCTATAGCATCCCTAAGACACTTGTAAATTCCTAACACAGTGGATTCAGAACTAAATGTAATAATAACCACCAAATATTCATGGCTCTAGACCATTTGATGCTTTTTGAGAGATTGCCTCCATTGTCCTTTCCCTTCAGCTGAAATAGACACATCTGCATTCTCAGGTCCTCCCTTCCACACAGATAATTTACCTCACTGTGGTATTCCTCCAGTCACCGTGCTGACATGAAACAGGATCCACACACAGCCTTTATTAGACAACTTTTCTTGAGACCTTGAGATCACAGTCTTAAAAAATTAAAATGATGCGAGTGGAACACCAGATCACAGATCTGAGAGCATCTTGTCTATGGAACTGGAGTGAAAATTCCATTGGGGTTGTAGGACACCTAGTTAAAATTTAATTTCAGATCAGGAATGGTATTTAGTATAAATACATTCCTAATAGTGGGGGGGGGTCAAATATGCATGATGTACAATGATATATGTGTGAAAATGTCAATACAACCCATTGTCTTTTTTTAAAAAAAAATTTGAGGTTTTACTTTCATTTTCACTTTTTAAAAAGTTTTTGTTTTGAGACAGGGCTTCGCTATGTAGCTCTGGCTGTCCGGGAACTCGCTCTGTAGACCAGGCTGGCCTTGAACTCAGAGATCTGCCTGCCTCTGCCTCCCAAGTGCTGGTATTAAAGGCGTGTGCCAACACTGCTACTATGGCAGGGTCCTGTGCTGTTGTTCCCTTTGGGGGAGTAGGGCAAGTAGGCACAGAGTCAATGACACAGACTCTGGGAGAATGTTGAAACAAGCTGCTCAGTTTATTCAGGAAGAGGCAAGCCTTATATACCTTCCACCCCACCCTGGGGGAAGGTCTGATGACTATGCATTAGCTGGTGTGACATGACTGCCTCTCATTGGTCCAGGTCATCTCCAGATCACATCTCAGCTGCTGTTGCTTGGGCCCTTAGGCAGACCCAGGTTGGCTCTCAGAAATTATCTTATTACTGGTTTGGGCCGACTGGCCCTCAAACCTGTTAGGGATGAGACGTCCCACATATCCACCCCTTTTTATTATTTTGTGGGACATGCTCAGTGGGTACACTGCCCTAACCTTGTTGATCCTACCTCCAGAGAGCTCAGCATAATGGACTGTGCCTGGCTTAGGTTAGCTTGCCAAACAAGCTCATACCCTTCATTGACTGCCAGCCTTCGAAGAGCATCACAACCCACAAGCATATGCATGCATTCATGAAAACACACAACTAAAAATAGTCAGACCATGGCTCCATTTCCTGAGGGTCCAGTCCTTATATGGAAATACCAAGCGAGTCTGAACAAAAAGTATGCGCCACCCTACAGTACAGACTCATAAACAAGACAAACAAGAAAAGTGTGTGTGTGTGTGTGGGGGTGTCCCAGTGCTTACCTGCTGAAGGAATGAAATGCACACAATGTAGAGGGGCCTATTCACCAAAATACACCACTCCGGGGGGCTGCTCAACCAGCGCCATGCATGAGGAAAGGGAGACAGACAGTCCCAGTTCAAGCCCCAGATGTGGCAGGGTCCTGTGCTGTTGTTCCCTTTGGGGGAGGGGGCCAAGTAGGCGCAGAGTCAATAACACAGACTCTGGTACAATGTTGAAACAAGCTGCTCAGTTTATTCGGGAAGAGGCAAGCCTTATATGCCCTCCACCCCACTCCAAGGGAAGGTCTGATGAATATGCATCTGCTGGTGTGACATGGCTGCCTCTCATTGGTCCAGGTCATCTCCAGATCACGTCTCAGCTGCTGTTGCTTGGGCCCTTAGGCAGACCCAGGTTGGCTCTCGAAAGTATCTTATTACTGGTTTGAGCCGGTTGGCCCTCAAGCCTGTTAGGGATGAGTCATCCCACATACCACCTGGCTTATTTTCATTTTGTGTATATGGGCATTTTGCATGCACGTATGTCTGTGTACCACCTAGCTGCCATGCCCACAGAGGCCAGAAAAGGGTGTTGGGTCCTCTGGAACTGGAGTTATAGATGGTTGTTAGCCACCATGTAGGTGCTGGGAACTTGGGAACTGAACTTGGGTCCTCTGCAAGAGCAGTCAGTGCGTTTAGCCCCTGAGCCACCTCTCCAGCCCCCTTAATTTTATTCATGCGTATATGTGTGTGTGTGTGTGTGTGTGTGTGTGTGTGCGTGCGTGCATGCACACGTGCGCACTCATGTGTTTGTGTGTATGAATGCATGCTATACAAGTGCAGTGTCTGTGGTGGCCACTAGGGGCTGCTGTACATCCTGTAGCGCCTGGAGTTACAAGGGGTTGTGATGTATCTGCTGGGATAGCTCGCCAGCCCCTAAAGCCATTGTCCTCTACACGAACTAAAAAAACGTTAAAGTACATCACAAATACCTCATGGAATATCACATTTGTTATCTATTTGAAATTCAAATGTATGATGGTGGTGGACATGGGCTGGTTTTGGCTCTCCGAGATTGCTCTGGGCCACAGAAATATGAAGCAGGAATTCAGCTGACCATAGCAAAGGCTAATACCTGGAAAAAGCAGGGCTCTTCCAGAGGAGAAAGCCAAGCCTCAAGGAGTCTTGGTGATACTAGCTTTTATATATACATTAGCTGGTTCCTGCAATGATTTTCGTGTGTGCTATGGCAGCTTTCCCAACTGATTCTTCTCCTAAGAACTTCAAAACAGGGTGGACTGATCATTTGTTGCTGTTTGTTGCAGCGTGGGTGTGTGGGTTCACAGGGATGCATGGAAAGAAGACTCAGAGGCATCTTAAGAATGAATCTATCCCTTTCATGGCTGCAGGGGGGGGGGTCCAACCTCAAAGGACTCCCTTCACCCAGGGCATTTTTATTTTCTATTTACAGTTTAGCCAGATAATTTCCATATGCTCAAAACAACCTCAAAGGAGCTCCCAAAGGTACAACACCAAGTGCAAATTCCTTGATTTCTCAGGTACCACGGTTTCCCGGGTTTCCTGAACCAGGTTTTGCATCCTTAGGAGACCCTCAGACAAGATTCACATAGGGTGGCTAGAGGAATAAAAGGTATTGGTTAAACAAAGGATGGATTAGGGCTAGGTGCTACTCTCTGGAGCCAGGCCAGGTGTAGCTCAGCAGGAATGTAGTCACAATCATTCCTTGGGCATATACAACTAAGGTGTTTGGGTACAGTCACACAGGCAAGGCTTCCTGCTCCCAGGCTTTCTGCTGCTTCTTTTTAGCATGAGAATTCAGATGTCCGCCTTCTGCAATTATCTCCTTTAGCAAGCACACAAAGCCAAGGCCAGCTCCGGACAAAAGCACCCAAGGACAAATGGCAGACAGAATAAGCTCTCCAGACTACCCACTGTGCAAATATACATGCAAGACACTGCCTAGGCCAGGTACATAGCTTTGCTTCTTGTGCAAGCTAAGCTCACAGCCCCCCTTGCTCTCACAGCCCAGTGGCACCCTCGGGCAACTGACTTAGAACAAAAAGGGTTTTTACATGCCAGGTGCCTCAAGCTATGAGGCAGGCTTCCTAGCTCGCCTCACACCAAGCAGACTTATCCCCCCTGGACCAGAAAGCGGCAGGGCCGGAGGATTGCTGATGGTAGGGTATGGAGGGATGAAGGAAGGGGAAGCTGAGAATGAAATGGAAAGAACTTAGAGCTATGAGAGGACAGGACAAGGGACAGAGAGGAGCTATATGAGAACAGAACTGAAGCTGTGTGGATAGAATTTCGTCTTAGAATAAAGTGAATGGACCGAGGAGCTCGGTGGACTTAAGATTCATTCCCTCGGATTATTTCTCGCCATTGGTAGCATCTCTTCTGGAAACCCTGGGGGAAAAGACTATTAGAAGCTGGACCCTAATAGCCTCTGTTACGGGATCTGTTCCCTTTTGAGTTACAGGTGGTGACCAGATGGAAAGCACCCCTCTCTTCCTACCCATGGGGTTCTGGAGTCCTTGCTCCAGGAGCATACACACTATCCAGTAGCCAATAAGCATCTTCCATCCCTTTGGCTGCAAGGACTAGGTCAGGCCTGAGTGTGTGACCTGAGTTAGACCAATGTGTTGTAGGCGGGCCTCCTTCCATCCCTGTTCTTGAGGAATACTTACTGTTGTTGAGATGGGGTGTCTCTAAATAGCCCTATCCTGGAACTCCCTTTGTAAACCAGGATGGCCTCAAATTCCTAGAGATCCACCTGCCTCTGCCTCCAGAGTGCTGGGATCAAAGGCGTGCACCACCACACCCAACCTATACAATCACTTTTAAGGTTTAGTTTATTTTATGTATATGAGTGTTTTGCTTGCATGTATGTGTGTGCACTGCATGGGTGCCTGGTGCTCCTCTGGAACTGGAGTTACAAATAATTGTGAGCCTCCATGTGAGTGCTGGAAACTGAACCCAGGTCCTCTGGAAGAGCAGTCAGTGCTCTTAACCATAGAGCCATCTCTCAGTCCCTCCTACACAATCTTAAAATCACCTTAGCTGATAATCTCACTTCTGTTGTGATGGTGAAAATCCACAATGTAAAACGAATCAGTTTAGCTGCTTTTAAGTATAATTCAGTGGTATTAGGCATTTCAACACATATGGCCCATTTTCAGAGCTATTTCATCATCTCAAACCGAGACCTCACGTCCATTAGACGGTAACTCAGCTACTTCCCCAGTCCCCATCCCCTAGTGACCCGTTTTACTTTGGGCCCCTACATAGTTATCTATTCCATACAAACAGATCACCATCATCAGTGGAGCGTACATTTCCCTGTTGGTTACCCTTAAATAGCCATATTTGTGGTTTGTAGCAATCTTTTAAAAGCAGCAGAACTCACGCACAGGAATCCAGTTACAAAACATTTACTTTCCGCGGCCACTTGTCTTGACATTGATCCATAAAACCCAAAGCAATGCCTGTAAGCTTCCCAGACCTCACTTAGTATTGCGTAAAGGAGCCCCCTCACCAGGTGAAAGGGCGCGCACACATTTTGCCCGACCTGAGCATGGTTTTCTTGGCACACTCCCAAAGCAAACGATTCCTCGATTCCTCGGCCCTGGGGATCCTGGAGGGCTGCAGGAGGCTGTGAAATCCCTGAGAGCTCCTGGGGCTCCCTCTGGGGCTGGGGCAGGAGTGACTCCACGCTGCCCCACTGGCATCAAGGGACCACAGAGGGCGGGGAACCATGTCCCGTGCAACACTGTGCGGTGTTCACGGGGTTGAGGCGGAGGAGACTGACCTGGCTGCACAAGCCACTGTCTCTGAAGAGAGCTCCAAGAGCCAAGTAAGCGCTCAGCCCCGCCCCCGTGCCCTGGCTGGCCAACCAGGGACGGAAGGGCGGGAGGCCACGCCCACCCGCGGGGGCCCGAGTCAGCATTTTCCGCAGCGGTGGTGAGGTCTGCAGGAGAGCGAGAACCGCCAGCGCTCACAGTGAGTGGAGCTTCAAAGCGGCTCTGGGTTAGAACTTGCACCTGAACTTCCAGACTATCTGAGAGGGCTTGAAATCCCACTCTGAGTTTCCCCGAGTTCCACTCATTTCCCATATAGACACTTAAAATATCCCCAACTTTATGAAGCCCTGTTTCCCTTTATATCCAACACCATCAATCCTTCTGGCCTCTTTATTTCCCTAGGCTGGGCTGGAACAAAGGAGAAATCAAAAGGAAAAGGTAATAGCTTGGGACGAATGAATCCAGGAATGTTGCCGGGCAGTGGCGGCACGCACCTTTCATTCCCAGCATTTGGGGGCGTGGACAGGGCCAGGAGGATCTCTGTGAGTTCAAGGTCAGACTGGTCTACAAGAGTGAGTTCTAGGACAGCCAGGACTGTTATACAGAGAAACCCTGTCTCAGAAAACAAAAACAAACAACTAAAATAATAATAATAATAATAATAACAACAGGAATACCACACATTGAGTTTCTAGAATGCAACAAAGGCAGTTTTAAAGGGAAGTTCGTGGCAATAGATTCACTAGGAAGAAAAACAGGCCTTAAATAAGCATTGTAATAGACCTCGAGGTATCAGGGGAAATGAAGAACCCAAGGCCAAAGAGAGCAGAGGGAGAGGAATAACAGAGGTTAGAGCATCGATCAACAAAGCCAAACAGTTGGAGGAGGAGGAAAGAGCAGGTACGGTTGGTGTGAAAGCAGGACGGATTCTTAAAACGGCCACAAAATTGACAAACGCTTTGCCGTATTGAGAAACACTGACAGAAGACACGGCGCTGCTTTGGAGTCACAGATTGCCGTTGTATGTGAGCTGAGGTGGAGGAGGGGACGCCCCGTCTATTTCGGCACAGGACCCCTCGGCAAGGAAGCCGTCCCATTTCACTGCCCTCGAGTGACCTTGGCGATGAACTCATTCGTGAGAACGACAGATGCATCCCTTCTGTGGCTCGGAAACGACGGCCAGGTTCTCCGAGGCACGCGGCCTCGGCAGGCACAGCACGTGCCAGACTCTGCGTTCGCCAGATTCCTCTCATCCCTCCGTTGTCCTGACCGCCACTGGTTCTAGGAAGAAAAGGCAGAGGACCCTGCCCCCACCCACCCCCACCAATCTGCAGTTGCTTTTATGCTATCAATAGCTGTGGTCTTATGCGGGGGAAATTCGAGGTTTTCTCTTCCCTTCATCATCAAGTTCTGTCACACATCCCTAACCAAGTCAGATTTTTTTTAAATCTAATTATAGCAGAAAAAAAAAGGTTAAGTTCTCACTGGAGATTTCTATGTGGCATTCATCTTGTTAAAATCCTTAATCCTAAGAGTGCTTTTTTTTTTTCCATACAAAGATTAAATTGCCAGTTTTAGGTCAGACCTAACATTGACATCACAAGGTCATTTAAATTTGAGATTTTATTTCATTCTACTGAGTGTTTTGCTTGAGTGTATGTCTCTGCATTACATTTGCACAGTGTCCTCAGAGAGCATCGGACTCCCTGGGACCAGAGTTACAGATGACTGTGAGCCACCCCGTGGGTACAGTCGGTACTCTCTTGTTTTTTTTTTTTTAAACAATTTATTTTTATGCTATGTGCTTTGGGGTTTTGCCTACATGTATATTTATATGAGGGTGCCAGATCCCCTGGAACTGGAGTTACAGCCAGTTGTGAGCCGCCATGTGGGTGCTGGGTATTGAACTCAGGATCTTATTAGCCTCTTAGCCATCTCTCCAGTCCCAGCATCAGGACCAGCCAGCTCTACCTGCTGCCCAAGCCAGGTGGAGGGGCCTGCTCTCCTGAGCGCTGCAGCTGGTGGGGGGCAGGAAGAGCTCTCCTGCTCTCATGACCTCAGGGTCAGCTCTCCCACCACCTCAGGCGTAGGGGGGGGAGGAGGGGCATCTCTCATGCGGCCACGTGGCAGATGAGCGATAGGGTTAGGTCTCCCATGCTCACCTGCGCCCCTTCAACAGAGTCAGCTCCCGCTGTGCTGCCCTGACAAGGTGCAGGGCCTGTTTTCCAGAGTGTTGCATCTGATAAAGGGGAGGGATCCGCTCCCTCACCAGTTGGAGGGCATCTTTCCCTCACCCCCACCACCACAGCTCAGACAAGGGAGGTGGTACCAGCTATGCCCCCTCCCATGACCCCCACCCCCCCCACTGCAAACAGGGTCAGCTCTGTTGTGCTGCCCAGGTGAGGTGTAGGACCCTCTCTCCCAAGCGCTTCAGCTGGTGAGGGGCAGGACCAGTTCTCCCTAGTGTTGCAGCCAGTGGGTTGGGGTGTGTGTGGGGGGGTGGAGCCCTGGAGCAGCTCTGTACAGCCCTGGCCTCTCAGCCTTTGGTGTTATCAGGAGTCATGGACATCAACATCAGACATGAGCCCCAGCAGCAGCCCAGGCCCAGACATCAACAAGGCCCTGGGGGACGATCAAGCCATCCACTTCAGCCCGTTCCTCACCGTTTTCACCTCTTCAGATTATGCCTCTGTCCACAGGACATGAACCATTCTCTGCCTCTCTCTGTCTCTCTCTATCTTACCATACCATACATTTGCTCATCATTAAAGTGCCCATCTGCCCGGTGCCACAAGGCCCAGGAAGGACCATGTTTTCTCCTTGGAGCCCCAGGCCTGCCTGTGGGCCTCCTTAAATGCTTGCTTTCAAAGGTGCCATGGTCATGGTGTCTCTTCACAGCAGGAGGACAGTGACTGAGACTCTCTCTAGTCCACAGGGTCGTATTAGTGAGGGCCCAGCCTGGAGGACAGGGGAGCTGGTGCTTTCTTCTCTTGAATCTTTTCAGTCTCCTGTCTACTGGGATCCTCACCACTTTGTTTTCAACTTTCAAACACTTTGAATATGATCCTGCTTCTCCTCTTTTAACCTACTGGATACTAAGCTGCATCTTTTTCAAAAAAGGAAAAGAAAAAAAAGATATCATTTAGGTCCTCTTCAACCCTGATGGGATGAGCTCACCCAGAGAAGCCAGACTTGAGCAAAGGGATTAACAAGGCCCCGGGGCTGTCGCAGGAGGAGAATGGATCCAGTGAGTTCACAGGCACTGAACTGACTACAGCTTTGTTTCCACATTCGGATAAGTGGGTGCAGCCCTCACATCCTGGCTGCAAATGCCTTGCCTGGTATCTTCCTAACCGAGAGAACTGCTACATAGCCCAGGATAGTCCCAGGTCTCCTCTCTCTGCCTTATAAACACCAGGATTACAGGTGTGCATCACTATGCACCTCTTCTCCCCTATCCCCGCCCCCACTGAATCAGAAACAAATTTAAAATTTTAATCTACAAATGCCTAGAGACTCAGAAATAGTGCTGCCATATAGGTTTTTAATTTCAAAATGAGAATAAGCCTCTTTTTATTCTGAACATATTAATGTTACACCCTTTTAAGTTTTCCAGGCCTGGTGACACAGCTCCCCAGGTGGCTGACAAAGAAGGACCTCAAGTTCAGGGTGTGTCTACTGAGTTCAAAGCCACCCTGGGAACTTAGTGAGACATTCTTCAAAATATTTCTTTTTAAACGGAGAAAGAGGGTTGCATGTAGCAGGAATCTTAGAAGGACTTAATAAAAACAAACCTAAAGCCAGGTATTGGGGTGAATGCTGGAAGATCAGAGAAGCCACCTCACCTGGCCAACTTCTCAGCTGATCTTGTTTCCTCAGACTGGAAGCCTCTGTGTCCTCATCCCAATGACTCTCAGCTGAACTGTGCTGCTCGAAAGCCTGAAAGCTAAATCAGCCAAATGCTTAACCAGCCAAATGCTTCTAGTTTCTGGTCCTCATGCCTTATATACCTTTATGCTTTCTACCACCACTCCCTGGGATTAAAGGCTCACTTTCTGGGATTAAAGGCATGAGTCACCATGCTTGGCTATATCCTTGAACACACAGAGATCCAAGTACATCTCTGCCTCTGGAATGCTAGGATTAAAGGCGTGTGCTACCACTGCCTATCCTCTATGTTTAATACTGTGGATGTTCTCTTCTCTGACCCCAGATAAGTTTATTAGCATGCACAATATTTGGGGGAACACAATACTACCACAGTTGCAGGAGCTGTAGAGATGCCTTAGTGGTAGTTTCCACACACACACACACACAGTGTATGGGCTCCTAAATTCAATCCCCAGTATAAAAAGGAAAATCAAAATATAAATAAAATAAAAAGAGAGCAAGTCATTTTTTTGCTCACCTAACTCATTTGATTAAATACAGAATAATGTGTGAGTTCAGGGTTTAGTTTTAAAACACGTATTCTTCGTGACACCCAAGGACATACTGGCCTACAGAGCCCTACAGGAAGGGGCACCCCAGAGGGTGCAGGTGCTCACATGAATATTCCATGGTGATCAATCACCACTGCCATCCTGTGACAAGGCACATCTAGTTTTCTATTCCAAAAGACACTCGTTCCAGGGGTTTTCTGATATGGAAAACTCACACAGCTGCTTCGGAGGTGAGTTCACGCTCAGTTTTTACGGGTGTAGCTTCCTCAGATGGACTGGCTCAATTTCACAAAATGCATTTTCTTCCTGTGCATTCACGACCCCCATCAAATTTCTGTACCTTTTTTTAAATTTTTTATTACTCAATTTTTTATTCTCTCAAATTGGCTGTCTTAAGTATTTTCCTAAACTTGGGAAAACTCTACTGTAGGAGGAGTTTCTCTCTGTGTCCTGGCAGCCGCTCCCTAAATAACCACACAGAAACTTATTATAAATGCTCAGCCGATAGCTTAGGCTTGTCTGCAGCCAGCTCTTACAGCTTAAATTAACCCATTTCTGTTCATTTGTGTGCTGCCCCAAGGCTCATTTACTTCATGTATGAACTTTCCCACGGTGTTTCTTTCAAGTCTGGCTCATGACCCCTCTTCCTCCCAGCATTCTCTCTGGCCCCCAAAATGCTGCCTAGCTACTGGCCCACCAGCTTTTTATTAACAATGAGAGCAACATGTCTTCACAGTGTATAGAAGGATTATTCCACAACACTGTACATTTTTTAAGGTCTAAAAGTTTTTAATTCTTTACTGTAAAAAGACTAGTCCTTAATCCCAGCACTCGGGAGGCAGAGCCAGGCGGATCTCTGTGAGTTCGAGGCCAGCCTGGGCTACCAAGTGAGCTCCAGGAAAGGCGCAAAGCTACGCAGAGAAACCCTGTCTCGAAAAACCAAAAAAAAAAAAAAAAAAAAGACTAGTCCTATGTCTTTCACTGGGTAGATGGACTTGAATAATTCAAGTGTTGGACCCCAAAGTTTAGGGTCTCAAGTGGGTACCCCAAGAACCCAGACTCCAGTCCAGTTGATGCAATAGCAGGAGGATTTATTAAGCTTCTATATAGAAGGGCAAACCCTGCTCCTAAGAGCAAGAGCTGCATCTTACTGCAGCCACATGGGGGTTTTTAAAGGAAAAGCCCACAAAAGCCATAAGATTAAAATTCCCATAGAATTTCATTTCGCAAGATCATGGTCTGGGTACAGAGTGATCACAGAGGGGGTACAGTTATGTCAACAGGTACATTCTTCCTGAAACCTCAAGGGGGGGTGGTATCAAGGCGGGAGTGGAGTTTACACACAGGTCACAGTGGTCCTTCCTGAACACCTGCAACTATCCCAGTCACAGTTGAGCACATCTCTTAACAGACATCTTTTTACATTGTTATATAGTTGCAGGGGAGATTGAACAATGGCTGAGTCAGCTTGCTCTTGGAACTAGATTTTTAGTTTCTCATTTCCTGAGGCTTGGGGGTGTAAGCCTGAAGGGCTAGGGTCTTTCACAAGGAAAAGTCACCTTGTTCAACTTGATAAAACCCATGTCCTTTCGAGTTCAGACGGAAATGCCGCCTGCAAGTGCCCAGCCTGTATTTCTGGGCCAGACCTTGGCACTGAGCAGACGGGAACCCAGGGCGACTCCAGTAGAGCGGCTGGTGACCCATCTTGCCTTCAGATGACCAGTGAGGGAATGGAAACCATACACTTCTTGTCAGTTTTGTGCATACCAGTTCTCAACCTGTGGGTCGTGACCCTTTGGAGGTCAATAGACCCTTTCACGGGGGTCACAAAAGGCCATCCCGAGTATCAGATATTTACGTTACAATTCATAACAGCAGCAAAATTTCAGTTATGAAAAGGGCGCTGTCTTGGCCCTTCAAACACCATCAGAGTTCTACTTGGCTGAAGCCAGGAGATATCAAGGTCATCCATCAACTGTGACCATCTTGAGGAGTGACTGATGCTGCTTTTCAGAGTGTCAATCGGAAGTGGCTAAAACTTTTCATTTCTCCATGGGAGGTGGCGGCGGCAGCAACGGCGGCGGCGGCGGCGGCGGCGGCGGCGGCGGCGCACGCCTTTAATCCCAGCACTTTGGAGGCAGAGGCAGGTGGATCGCTGTGAATTTGAGGCTAGCCTGGGCTACAAAGCAAATTCCAGGACAGCTAGGACTGTTACACAGAGAGGCCCTGTCTCAAAAAATCAAATAAAATTTAAAAAAAAATAAAAATCTTTCCTTCTCTTGCCATACATAGTTAAGTCACATGAAAGTCGTAAAATTATGACTTAAGAATATTGATGGCATGTCATTTTTCTATTTTATGATACAAAGGATGACTCTGGAATATGGTTGTCAGCATGTGTCTTAGGGTTTCTCTTGCTGTGAAGAGACACCATGACCACAGCAACTTTTTTTTTTTTTTTTTTAAGGAAACCATTTAATTGGGTGGCTTACAGTTTCAGAGGTTTATCATCATGGCGGAACGTGGTGGGGTGCAGGCAAGCATGGTGCTGGAGAAGGAGATGAGAGCTAATGCATCTTGAACGGAGCTAGGCGTAGCTTGAGCATAAGCGACGTCAAAGCCCGCCCCCACAGTGACCACACCTCCTCCAACAAGGCCACGCCTCCTACTGGTGCCACTCCCCATGAGCTTATGGGGGCCAATTACATTCAAACTACCACACTATGTAAATTTGTTTTTTTTTAAAGATTTATTTATTTATTTATTTATTTATTTATTTATTTATTTATTTATTTATTTATTATACAGTGTTCTGCTTGCATGTATGCCTGCAAGCCAGTAGAGGGCACCAGATCTCGTTACAGATGATTGTGAGCCACCATATGGTTGCTGGGAATTGAACTCAGGACCTCTGGAAGAGCAGTCAGTGTTCTTAACCTCTGAGTATCTTTTTTTTTTTTTTTTTTTTTGGTTTTTCGAGACAGGGTTTCTCTGTGTAGCTTTGCACCATTCCTGGAACTCACTTGGTAGCCCAGGCTGGCCTCGAACTCACAGAGATCCGCCTGGCTCTGCCTCCCGAGTGCTGGGATTAAAGGCGTGTGCCACCACCGCCCGGCCACCTCTGAGTATCTTGATCACTTATGTCATGCTATGTAAATAAAAATGATTTAAAGGAGAAGGCTCACACTTGGGTTTCTGTGGTGCCACTGTGTCTTTGTGCAGAGGGACCTCTGAATATTCTAGTTGGTCTTTTAGTCCATCTTATATGCTTATAACGGAGGACCAGAGACTAGGTATTATTTCTTAGCTTTCGAGTCTGGAAAAGTCTGAAATCGAGGGGCTGGTGCCTACCTAGCCCAGCCTACTGTGTCCACCTGTTGCATTCCCCAGGCAAGATGATGATGCTGGGCTGAATCTGTCCACCTGAGGACCTCATGCTCCCCTCACTCCTGAGGCCACAGCGTCATCCATCCATGGATGCGGCACCAATCAGAGAGAACCTCCAAAACACCCCGTGTCTCGGCCTGCTGCACCGAGGATTACGATTCCAACACACGCACCTTGGGGGACCATTCAGGCTACAGCAGCCTTGAGGACGCAGTCAGCCCCGCAGAGGGCGCCGGGAAGCTTCCCCACGTGAGGGCCCCAGTTTCAGGCCAGCGGAGAGCCAGCAGACAAGCCTTATACCCAGCCCCAGAGGACCCTAACAAGGTCCCTGTTTCCCAAAAGGTCTCTGTCTCACAGCAACCTCTCTCATCTGAGAGATGTCCATGAAACAGCACCCACTGACAAGGGCAGCATGAGCAGGCAGGTGGGTCACCGGGGTCACCCAAGGAAGAAACCATGACACAGGAAGGAGGAGACGGTCTAAATCAATGGCCATTACGGTTATCATGGAGCTCAGGCTAGAGCTTTGTCGAGGGACATGACAGTAGAATGGGACCTTTAAACCTGACATGCTAGAAATATCAGGATTGACTGGACAATTCTCTTGTCTGAATGGAGTCGGAAATTTGAAGCAGACTCGGCAGGATTTTTAGGAACTGGCAGAAGGCATTTCCATGGCTCGTTTTGAGGCCCACCCAAGCTAGGCACAGGTGGTGCAGGGATGCGTCCCAGCCTTCCCTGTGCCAACCTCGAGTCTGCAGGCATGAAGAGAGGAAGAGGATGAGGAGAAGGATTCAAAGGACTATCAGTGTGTGTGGGCTGGCGGTGCTGGCGCTCACTGTTCATCCCTGTGAGTCCCAGGCCAGCCGGAGGCACGCAGTGAAATGTTTTCTTAAGAAACAGGAAAGGTTAAAGTGATGTGTTTCATTAACTGTGTATGCTCCAGAAGGATGCGAAGTGGGAATCCGAAGCTCACTTCTTCCCACCAGGGGCATCTGCTGAGAGCAGCATCGACTTATTCCCAGAACAACCTGAGCACACGGGCACACCCACTGGAGAGGGAGGCTGGGTGCAGTATCCCTCTGTCTAGGAGATGAAGGACCTAGAGCATTCAGAGAGTTCTGTGAGAGCGGGGGGGGGGGGGGGGGGGGGGGGGGGGGGCAGGGGTAAGCAGGCTCACGGGGTAGCGTTGCCTTCCCAGCCTGCCCTGCTCCACAGCTCAGCTGCCCCAGCATCTCTGAGTAGTGTCTATTGTCTTGGCATCAGTGGCCCCCCACCCCTGCCGTGGCTTCTCGGGGTAAGGGCAGGAGGACCCCCGGGAGCTGTGCCCAAGGCTGCTGCCTCCTGCAGGAGCTACTCGGCCAGCAGCTGCCCCTCCGTGGGGTGCGCTGCTCCTGAGTGGGGTGCGCTGCTCCTGAGTGGTGCCGAGAGCTCTGGAGCAGGGACCAGGCCCAGTCCTGCTCTCTAGCTCAAGGCCCTCAGGGAGAGCCCCTCCACCCTCTCAGGGGATCAGAGGCCTCCAAGGCCCAGAGGGAAGATCTGCAGCCTTTGGGCACTCCAGTCCCCCCAGCCTCTCACACCAGCAACCCGGGGGTGGGCACACACTTTGTGTCCTCGGGAATCTGTGACACGGGCCCGGGCAGCACATCTGTCCTCACCTACCACTTCTTTGCTCACACATTCCAAATACTGGTTCCAAGCGTGGGCCACACATTGCCTAGGTCAACGGCAAGCAGGTGAAAGAGAAGGTATAGGTAGGCTCTCTCCATCAGAGCACCAGCCTTCCCACCTGCTTGTGTCCTGGGCAGCCTTTGTCCTTCCGGCCTGCCCAGGCTCTAGGGTACAAGGACCTGTAAAAAGAGTTTGCCGCCCTGAGAATGCATGTGGATCACCAGCTTCCCTCGAATGGCGGCCAGCCCACAGGCTGCCCTGCTCGAGCTTATAGGACATCTCAAGGATCCAGTGACATTGCATGTGTAGTTTACTAGTGTGCTTTCTAGACACCACTCCGTGACCAAGCGCTTTGGATTCCTTCCTGGGTCCCTGCGGGATTCTGCAGGCTGCCGAGGTGAGCTCACCTCACAACCCGGTGCACTGTTTACTGAACATATCTGAGGTAGAGGTGATAGAGGTGGTAGAGTTGGTAGAGTTTGCAGGTCTGCACCACACACGCCCAGGTGTGTCCAAGACCCTTGCAAAAAGAAGACTGCATTCAGAGCCCCGGGAGACCGCGGAGAGGGACGGAAGGGACCAGCGAGCAGGACGAGCATCACTGCAAACGGAACAGTAAGAACCCCAGCAGAGCAGGGGTTCAACGGGGACGCAACTCCGCATGGGGGTCCCTCCTGGCCAGCGGATGCCGGGTCCTCCCTGCCCAGGCCAGGGGCTCTGAAGACAGCTCTCACCAGAGTTCCAGACCCCGGAGGTGAGCTCTAGTACCCAATGTGCTACCATCCAGTCATACAACTCAACCTAAGGATTCCCACCACTTCAGAGGAGGGGGGAGCCTCGTCCTACTGCGGGCTGCCGCCCAGCATCCTCTAGGAAGAAAGACAGGACACCCTGTCTACCTGACGGGTTCCTCTGGTGCCAGACAGTAGCAGACACTATCACATGAATCACACACAGGAGAAAGGTCTAGGGATGAAAATGGGGGATTCCTATGCTCACACCTGTATGAGGAGACTCTGTCTCTTACCATCATCACCCAGACTGTGTCTAGAGTCATCACCCTACGCCAGACCCCCCAGTACCCGTTCCACATGCTCCCCTGCTCTCCCCTCTACCTGCCCAGGCCCTCAGGCCACCATCCCTCCAGTGCCAGCACAAGCATGGCGCAGGAGCTGGAGGGAGAGGGATGCCCACGCTAGGGGCCTCGGAAAGCTGCTGCATCCCATGTCTGGAAGGAAGCACGGCTGTCCTGCCTCCTCCTTCCCTCAAGCCCCTCCCTGCCCCCGCCCCTGCCCCTCTGCAGACTCCTTGCTTCAGCCCTGATACCCTGCTCCATCTGCTCCTAGTAAGGCCTGCATCACAGGATCCACCCCTGCCTCACTTGCCCTTAGCTGGGCAGCTCTCCCCCCTCCCTCATGCCAAAAGAACTTGTCTCTCTCTGAAGGAAAGACCCAGCCACCCGGCCTCTCAGGGCCTCAGTCACAGCACCTGTCCCAGTCTCCCTTCCACGTGACAGTAGCACCTGACCCCCTTCGGGGTACTCTCCTCTCAGAGTCCTCCAACTCACATCATAGCGACCCACTCCCTGGCCAGCCCACTGCTGTCCCTGCCCTCAGGCCCAGACACACATCAACAGCATATGTTGCTCATAAAAACGTCACAGTAGCCGGGCGTTGGTGGCGCACGCCTTTAATCCCAGCACTCGGGAGGCAGAGCCAGGCGGATCTCTGTGAGTTCGAGGCCAGCCTGGGCTACCAAGTGAGTTCCAGGAAAGGCGCAAAGCTACACAGAGAAACCCTGTCTCGAAAAAAAAAAAAAGAAAAAAGAAAAAAACGTCACAGTACTGCTTCCAGTCATAACAGCAGGCCTTTTCTTTGTGTAAAATGGCAGCTTAGACATTTCCCACAATCCTTCCTGGTTCTTAAGAGACTAAGGTGCACTCAGAGGTAAAGGTTCCTTATAGCCTTCAAAACAGCTTAAAAGTCAGCTTCCTCCAACGGGGTCCCCACCTAGACCGTCATTCTGAGCCTGTTCTGCTTTTCAAAACTGTGTGCGTGTGGGCTGTAGTTCCAGATTGTCCTGACAAGCGTTCCATGCAGGAATCCGCTGGGGGATAATGCTCTTGTACACTGGTTTAATAAAACGCTGATTGGCCAGTGGCCAGGCATGAAGTATGGGGCGGGGGGCAAGCAGACTAGGAGAATGCTGGGAAGAGGAAGGGCAGAGTCAGGAGTCACTGGCGAGACACAGAGGAAGCAAGATGACAAGGCAGAACTGAGAAAAGGTACCAAGCCACGTGGCTAAATATAGATAAGAATTATGTGTTAAATTAAGTGTAAGGGCTAGTCAGTAATAGGCCTGAGCTAATGGTTGAGCAGTTATAAATATTAAACCTCTGAGTGATTGTTTTATAAATGGCTGCAGGTCCGTGAGGGCCCAAGTGGGACCCGAGAAACCTTCCGACTACAGGAATCAGCTGTGTCGTGTCTTTTTTTTTTTTTCTCTTAAAAAAAATCTCTTTAAATGGTACTGACCTAAACATACACTTAAAAGTAAGAGACTAGCGCCATGGATTAAACAGCTGCAGGAACTAACCACATGTTGTGGACACAAAAGTCAACTTCCAATGCAGAAACACAGGCTAAAGGTAAAGGGGTGAGAAAGGAACCTGTTTTGTTCACACAAATCAAATGTAGACCGGGCCGTTTCAGACTCATCAAACAAAGCAGCCATTGCAGAGAGGAAAATGATCGTGGACAAACAGAGTTCACCTTTGTTCACCTTTGGCTCAGTCGGTCGGTCCTCAAAGTCACCGTCCCCAGCACCCACACCCCTGGGTTCCCTGATGTGAGAGTCTCACATTGTGGGAGGCAAAGACAGGTCGATCGGCAGAAGAAATAGAGACTCAGCCCTGGCCTCTTAGTAACTGATAAATGCAGAAGATGGAAAGGCAGGAAGAACCTCACGGACAGGCAAAGCCTCCCCTGGCGCCTGGACGGCATCAGCATCCACACAACGCTGCAGCTGGCAACAGAAGAATTGGCATCAAGGGCACCTGAGACATTCCTGGGCGGCCCATGGGGTTAGCGCTGCCCCCCGGCCAGCGCGTCCCAGCGCGTCTGGGAGAGCAGCGCAGACGCACAGAGCATATTCTCAGCTCAAAACTGCACTAGATGGAGCGCAGACAGCTGGGAAGTCCACACATGTGAGGTTCAGCGGGACATGAGAACCGAGGAATCAAAAGAAACTAAGAGAAGTTTGAAAATGTCACATGAAATACAGAGCAGGTCAACTCATGTGACGTGCGTTGGGAGCAGTACTGGGCATGCACACAGCAGGAAAGGGGGGAAAAGTCACCAACTTCTGTTTCTGCCATGGGAAACTAGTTCAAGAGATGGGGGGGGGCATCATGCCTTCCTGACCCAGCCTTTTAACGTCTTGCCGTCTCCTTGGTCATATTCTATGGACCTCTCAGGCCAGCCAGCCATGATTTATCGAGGAAGATGATGTCAACTGGGTGGGACTATTTGGAGGTGGGCGTGCCTGGAAATCGCTTGCTAGAAATCTTCCATTTCTCGGGACCATTGCTGAGCGCCAGGTGCCCATGCTGGCACTGACCACCGGCAAGCTCACCGAGTCACTGGAGCCCATCCCCGCCGGCTTCCTCCTCTCTCTCCAGGACGCTTTCCGCCCAAACCTTGAGTGCAGTCTGCAGCACAGTGTGGCTGGAACACTTGGCGTTGGCGCCGGTGGCCCGCGTGGGCCGGTCTTTACGCAGACGCACGGGTAGCTAATGAGCTCTTGAAACAACAAGGGTAGCCTCCTACTTATTACCCAATTCTGGGAGTAGCTCCCCAGCCAGGCATTGGGTAGACGTCGTTGACCAAGGGTTGTTTTGCCTACCAACATATTTATACTGAAGGCAGAATGAAACCATGCTGCCAGGAGAGATACAGACTTCCTAGTCTCGGAGAAGGGAGAAGGAATGGCGTCTGGGCTCCAGCACAGAGGAAGGCCAGCAGGGTGACAGGAGCCGCTCCGTCTCACACTCATTCTTGTCTTGTGTGGAGATATGACTTTGACACCGTCTCCACAATGCCTTGAATCGTCATTTGTAACCCTGGGTGCTATTCGTGGGCAGAGGGAGCTAGGCTGGTCAGCGCAAAAGCAGGGCTATGTCTCCCTGATGATCCAGACCTCCCACTTGCTCAGCCCTGGACAGCCTGCTTTTCCCAGGAGTGTCTGCTGAATGCTCGTGTGTGAGGATCTCTCTCAGATGTGGGAAGCGCTTTTCACTCAGCTACTCAAGCCCATTGGGGCCCACACGGTAGAGGTTAAAGGTAACCGCTGGAGCTCTGCAGCAGGGTCAGGAGCAAGAGGCCGGGCTCCTGAAGACAGTACACATCCCCCCCAGCACCCACTGCTCTGGTTCCATTTGCCCGATCTAACCCAGTTTAACGCCTGCACTAAACCTTGACCCTGCTAGAAATTCCACTAGGTGTGGATATGGAACTCACTGCGTTACACAGTGTCTAGCCTTTGTGTGTTTGCCCCCGGAGCACATGAATCTAGCCACTCCTCTGCAGGGCACTGGGGGAGCAGCCATGCCTAATTGTTCATTGGATTGTAGGTCTCCGCCATCCAGCCCAGCTTAGCAATCACTACCTGGCTGTACTGTTTGAAACTACATTACTTCATTAGCCAATTAATTAATCAAAACACAGACGTCCAATGCCACAGTCATACCACCCATCTTCCAAGTACCCCATAGAGATATCCTCACAAGAATCTACAATGAAAAAAAAAATGTATATGACGTTCATAGAATGATTTCCAGCTCCCGACCTCAGCCTGCCTCAGGGTCTGCACACTGAACACATTGAGCCCAAAATGTGTCAGTCACTGTTGGAATTCGATGCTTCTAGGATTGATATGGAGGATTCGGGGAAACGGGGGAGTGTAGATTTGAGGGGTGATGGGTGCAGCTCTTGTCTTTCGTTTGAGGGTTTCCGACCCCCAATAAGCTCAAGGGTGATCAATGTCTTGCCGAAGGCCTCTGACTCTGCAGGGCCCAGAGTGGGTCTGAGAACCCAGAGGAAAGAGCAGGTGATGGTGTGTGATGCACCAAGACCTCAGCTGGAACAGCAGCGACAGTCTAGAGCACCCTACTTATGCCTGTGGTTCCAGGAGGCAGACCGCCGACAGGCCAGCTGGGATTCTGACCACAATGGGTGACGTCACTCGGGTCCGAGCAACACCAGAGATGGAGGACTGTGCCCAGAGCAGTCAGCGTGCACCCTCTGCCTCAGAGACTGAGGGAGGGGTTTGTGTGGTGAGCAGGAAAAGGAAGAGTGCACAGAAGTCTGCTCTTGCCATGTTTCTGTGACCCTGTCTTAGGGGTCGCGTGCCTCAGACTGATGTTTCCGATCTTCCCCATCCTTCCTTGCTCTGCTATGTAGACGGGATCTTTCCTAGGAGGCCAGATCCTTTGTCAGAGGGATTCTCAAAGCACATCTACTGAATGGCGCACAGGATTTGGATTTGGGGTGTGACTCAGTGGAAGGAAGCTCCCGGGGAAAGGACTCTCCAGGCACAGCCTTGAACACGGAGACAATGCTCTGGCAGGTGCCAGGAGGTGGGTGAGAATCTCCACACCGCGCCGTCAGGTCGGCCGGCTCCAGGATCCAGGACTGGAGAGTTCAGGGCAGAGTTGAGGACTGACATCAAAGAGAAGTGTGAACTGGCTCAGCTCAGCCTCCGTCTCACCCAAGGATGAGAGGTCTATGTGCAGCTGCACCTTGATTCCTTTTGTGGCCAGGCAGGAGGCCCAGAGAATGGGCAGGAAGGACCTGTACTTCAGCCCTCACAGACCCACTCTGGCTCTCTCTGCTAGAGTTAACAGGCTACCCTGAGGTTATTGGGGATAAAATATGGGACTTATTTTATCCCTGATCCCATGGCAAGGGCTCCAGACCTAAATAATGGAGCCAATGATGCCTGGGAGCAGAGGCTGTTGTCCTCTATAGTCTCCTGTTAGAGATGTCTGGGACAGGAGTCAGTGGGCAAGGAGAAAGGGAATGGGTGTAATTCAGGAGAAAGGAGAGCGAACAAAGTCAATGTCATCCCACACACATCGTTAGCGAAAGTCACAAGACACCACTCGGTGGCCGCTGACTCTGAGCACTGGGAGGTCTGAAAAGCCTTCCGGAACTGCACAGCCTCCCAGCCAGCCTCCCGCTCCCTGGTGGCTGACTGCCTAGTCCCCTGTGCCTGTTGCAAAATGCTATCCTGAGATGCTGACACCGGGGAGGCCAGCGGCCTGCCTCCCTGGCACTCACAGCCACCAGGCTTGCATGTCCTCTCCTCTCTGAAAAACAGAGGATGGCTAGACTGACGATATTTAGTGGACAATTTAGGGAAGGAGTGCTGTGTTGGATTCTTCCATATTTTACCTTGCTCGTGTGCCTGTTCTATATTGAGTGTGCATTTCTGGGAAGAAAAACCTCAGGCCCAGGGAAGCTTCCTCTGAGTTCTACCCAATATTTCAGGTATAAAGGGTACCAGTGGTGTACTTCCACAAATGCGCTTCTCAGCGGCCTCTGACATGGACCACACAATCAAGAATTGATGATGCGTGGGAGGAAGGAACGACAGAGTCTGGTGAGGAGGTGTGAGCAGAGGCAAAGGAATCCCACACCCCCACTCCCTGCTTCCTTGGCTTTCCATTTTAGGAAACCAGGATCAAGGATAGAGCCATAGGTGTGGCTGCTTTGTGTGTGGCCAGGCGAGAAAGCTAAGATCATGGGAAAATTCATGAAATGTATGCATGTCCTGAGAAATCCTCCTCCGGCATAGGGACTTGCTTCTAGTTAAAGGCACAAGCGAGCTGGGTGGGGCTATCAGAAATTATTTTATTGGAGAAACATGAAGGGCTAGCCCCTACTGAAATGGAGGCTTCAAGATGGCCCCTACAGAGGGTAGGCATGGAGGGGCACGGCATGGCTCTGCCCAGTTATCATCAGGCCTCAGACTCCGCCGGTCCACATGGACTTGAGACTCAGCTTCTCCACCCCAGGGTCCTAGAGATGCCCTTTCCTCTACTTCAGGTCACTGTCAGAGCCGCCCCTGAAGCCTGCCCTGTGAGAGCCCAGGCAGCTTCACTGTTGGAGGACGGTCATACTCTTCCCACACACGACATCCTTAGCTAATGTCCCAAGAGAGGACTCCGTGTCTGCTGGATGTGAGTAACAGGGTATCTGAGGAGCCTTCTGGAACTACACAGCCTCCCAGCCAGCCTCCTCCTCCCTGGTCACTGAGTCTCCCCTGGGACCTTGCACAGCTTTCTGTGCTGCTGCTAATTCCCAGGAGATAACGACACCTGGGAGGTCAATGACCTGCATCCCTGGCTCACGGCCACCTGGCTGCATGTCCTCTCCTCTCTGTAAAGCGGGGCTTGGATTGGTTAGATTGCCTGCACAATTTAGGGCATTAATGTTGGGTTCGATTCTTCCATTTTGAATGTTACTCATGTGTCTCTTTTATATTGAGTGAAAGTTTCTAGGAGGCAGACCTCAGGCCCAGGGGAGCCTCCTCTGGGTTCTACCAAACACCCAGGAAGAAGGCTGTGCCAACCTCGTCACATTCCTTCTGAGTGTAGATCTGAAGGGAGGCCCGCCCATTTCTTTCCCTGGGACAGGACACTCTTGACGCCCCCCTCAGCAACCAACACCGCAGGAAAGCCGAATTACAGCCCTCCCGCAGCTGAAGACACTTGTCAAAACCTGACATCACTAAGAGCAGTTTAGACTCGGATATGTTCAGACAGGAGAGACTGGGATTTCAGAGTGGGGCACCCATGGGTGGGTGAGGACAGGATCCCTGCTGTTCGGTAGAGGGACCCCGCTACCAGGTTAATGTAGTGACAGAGGAGCATTCGGTGACAGCAAGGCCTTGGTAGTTCTTGGCACGAAGCATGATGTGCCACCAGTCACAGGCAGTAGCTACTGCCTCTTCTCCCTGGCCCTGTGTGGCTCTGGCAGGATGAGA
This sequence comes from Peromyscus leucopus, assembly GCF_004664715.2. Lineage (NCBI taxonomy): Eukaryota > Metazoa > Chordata > Mammalia > Rodentia > Cricetidae > Peromyscus > Peromyscus leucopus. The sequence goes on from NC_051082.1 coordinate 5,363,528, forward strand.
GATACCATGAGTTTCGGTGAGCAAGAGGTGGGGGGAGCTGACACACTCAGTGTGGGTGCAGGCATTTCCTGGTCTCAGCCCGGCCCCCCTCATGCTAGACCACGTATGAGATCAATAAAGATGCCCATAGATACATGTCAGCTTCCTTCACTAGCCTTGGTACCGCTTTGTCCTGAGTCATCCCAATCGATGATTTATCTGGGGTGTGATAAATCATCACTCTTCAGCTGAGTCCCAGCAAGCAGAGTCACTGTGGTGGGGCCGTGGACCGTTTTAGAAGGTTTGAGTTTTGAGCCACACAGGAGCCAAGGAGACCAATGATCCTCAAGAGGCTCACCCTTGCCTCTGACGAGGGGACTTCTTAGGAAGTGGGACCTAGAGTAGACTAGACTTCTCTCCTTCAAGTGGCTTCCTTTGGGGAACCCGCCCTGACTTTTGGTGCAGGACTGCAATGCAAAGGGGGGAGTCTGGGTCAGCTACACGCCATTCTCTTGGTCAAGCACTCCTTCGGGGTGCCTGCTCGCTCTCCACAGCCTCTGTAGGGTGAGACCATCTGGGAAAAGGAGTGAGGGAAGCCCTTGGGAGGGAGTCCACAGCATCATCATGGACTCTGGTTGATGCTCTATGTCTCCAAGGAGCCAAGAACATTTCTTCTCTCTGGTCTATGAGACCTGTGTGACTCTGGGCAAGTCACTTCGTGGACTGTCAAATGCATAACGTCCCCCTCACTCCACAGGGTTTATGGGATCACAGGGATGATAACAGCTCCTCCTGGGGAACTTCGCAATATCATGCTCACAATACCATGCTGAACCTAACCAACGGCCACCCGAGTTTTCTGGCTAGAGGCAGCAGCCTCACACCTCAGGCTCTCTCCAGACCGGTAGTACCGGCTGCATGGGCATAGCCAGGAAGCCCTAGTTCTTTTCCCTCAGGCTTCATATGCATTCAATAGATTAAACTTTATACCCTGAGACTAGTAGATAACCAAAGGGACACACCAGTAAATAAGCAGGGAACCATCTGAGAAGAGAACATGAAGTCCCTTTCCCATGCCCCGTGGCTTCTAATTGAGACCTGAACACAGGCCAGGAGGCACCTGCCTGGACTTTGGGCCACTATATCGCCTTTTCCCTCTAAAATAATCCCGGAGTCTGACCCTTGAGCAATTTAAGTTTGCGCCACACTGTAAGACCCTCTTCCCAATCTGTCTGTGGTTCAGCTGGCCCCTGAGGGCAGCTGGGGGACAACAGAAGAAAAGAGCACCTGGAGACCTGGAGAAGCATGGTGATGCTCTCCCTGGGCACCAGTGTTCCTCTTTTGAATATGCTTTCCAAGCTTGTGGCTGAAGGGCACACGAGACGAAGACGCTAAGACATTCAAACAGGATAACCCAGAAAGACTGCAGTGCCTGCAAGAGATCCTTGTCATGGGAACCCGAGACAGGCCAGGAGGCAGCCACCAAGGGCGTCCTGCTATCTACCCCAGTGCAGGGCTGGCTGGGCGCCTCTCAGCAAAGCCACGGTGGAGGCACAGTAGCGGCCGAGCGCCAGTGAGCCAGGATGTGAGCAGGAGGGTGCACGCTCACAGCACTGCAGCTGCAGCCATTTCTCAGCCTCACGCATGTTCAGGCTGCTTCAGTGGTTTGGTCAGATCTAGTCCACATGACCCTGAGAGCCTGTTAGACGTCCCTGAACCATCCAGCCCCAGCCCAGCAGCTCCTCCCAGCCTCTTCAGCGTCACTCTCCTCCAGGTTTGGCCGGTTCGGACAGAGCTAATTATTTATGCAACTGTCACACAGGCAGTTGGTCGGAATGCCCTGAGTTCCGAGCCAGTTGGGCATCAAACAGACTACTGGTCATTCACAGTGGTCACCTGACTTTTTTACCCCTGGCACATCAGATTTTAAGCATTTCTGAGGGAGAGGGCCCCAAAGTGGTAGTCCCCCAAGGCCACTGTCCCCTTCCAGTGCCCTGATGAGTGAGGTGCCAGTGACTTCTCTGTAACATAGTTTTTACGAGGATGTCACAAATTCCAAGGTAACTGGCTTGGAAAAGGTACTTGGAGATCTGTACTGGTCCTCTGGACTCTACTTATGCATTTCTCCCTCCCCCAGGCCTCCCGTATTTTACTTAGTGTGTTTCTACTCTAGCAAATTATTCATTTGTCTGAGTATATGCTGAATCCAGTCCTTAGAGAATTACAAAACCCGCAGATGCTCTTAGAACCTTTCAACACAGGCCAACACACACACACACACACACACACACACACACACACACACACACACACACACGAGGGCACAATAGATACAATCCCTTAAGAAGTCTGGACATAAGACATTAGACAGAAGGAAAAATCTCACACATTTTCTCTTGTACTACCTCAGGCCCTTCTCTCTCTCTCATGCTGTTCTCTCTCAGTGTTCCTCTATATTCTGTCCTACGACATCTTTCTACAGCTTATCTATCCCGACAAACTCTTTCAGGCAATGAGAGTCACTAAAAGGGTCACATCACAAAGGTAAAGATGTGTCTAAAAACAGAGACAACCTGGCAGCTCTCATGTAATATATCTAAGTAGCCTGTCATGAGCAAGCAAGGGGCTGAGTCTAAGCTTCTGACTACCCAAGGACACCTGCAGCCCTCACTTGGGACTACAGAGTCAGTTTTTTTCCTGTAGCCTTGACTAGTCAGAATTTATTTTCACAAAATGAGATCAGGAATGGGTGCAAGGAATTAATCACTTGCCAGCTAGCAATAACTGGGCTGTAGCCAGACGGCAGTGGTGCACGCCTTTAATCCCAACACTTGGGAGGCAGAGCCAGGAGGATCCCTGTGAGTTTGAAGCCAATCTGGTCTACACAGCAAGATCCAGGACAGGCACCAAAACTACACAGAGAAACCCTGTCTTGAAAATAATAATAATAATAATAATAATAATGTAGTACAACCTAGCCAGACAGTACAGCTGTGTGTCCCTTGCGAATTAAAAATTGGAAACATTTATCTAAACACCCATTAGCAAGGCACCTGGTCTAATCTAAAGCTCCTTTGAAGCTTTGTTTCAGCTAATGATGTACAGAAACCCGTGACTTCATATCTTAGCATAAAGATTAAAGGAATTTGAGCCAGCCTGGCTCCTGGACACAAATGTTTTCCTAAATCATAAATCTGAGCTGTGATCTACAGCAGGTTCTAAGTGTCTCACAGTCCTCGTGGAACCATAGGCCTCAGTTATGAAACATATCCCAGTATTATTTTTATTCATCAAAACTCTGTCAATTAGACAATACAGCCTAAGGAGAAGTCATCTTCCTGAAAATCCACAGAATTAAATGCCCAGTAGTGTGGGGACCATCCCACCCACATTTCCCCAGGGTACTCTTAAGCAGGAGCAGCTGAAAAATTAAATAGAAAGATACAGACAGAGAGAGACAGACAGAAAACACAGGATAGCCGAAGGGACAGCCTGGACCCTAATCCATCAGGCCCCAACTGTCTCTGCCAAAGGGCTTTTAAAGGAATGCCAAGGGGAGGAGCAAAAAAAAAAAAAAATAAATAAAAAATAAAATAAAAAACACTCTCCCCAGGCACAGCCCAGTGCAGACCAGTCCAGACACCTGGTGACCATGCACATGGTCAAGCCATCCCCTAATGCAGCCCTGCTGTGTAAAGCAAGCTCAGATCTCACTAGGAAACCTCTGTGGACCCCAACACAGTAGATCAAGATGTAATCATGAGATAGACACACTACAATATAGGCAGTGGGGGACTCCCCACACCATATACATTGTAGCAGCAAGCATGCAGGGACACAACAGACAACAGACTCAAAATACATTCTGGAGTCTGTATTCTCCCAAGCCTTGCTTAAGCGAGACATACCCATCAGAGAGCTCTTCTTCTGGTGGGCGGACAGCTGAACTTCAATCGCCACCTGCTGTTCTCTTACACAGCGAACGGCAGTCCCTTGGCTTTCAGGTGCATCACTCTACTCCCAGCCTGTCATCCCATGTCCCTGTTGCCTCTGCGTCTCTATGTCTACACTTTCCTACCGTCATCACAGTGATGGTCATTCAAATAGCGCCCACACCGATGCAGGACAAGCTCATCTTAATTAATGTGACCCGATTTCCAGATAAAGACACAGTGATGAATACTGAACATTAGGCATGTACACTGGAGGACACAGTTCAGTCTATGACTTCCCTGAGCAGTAGATCTGAGCTGGCAGAAGAAAGCCAGTACTTACAGAGCAGTTGACTGACAGCAACGGGTCTGAGTCGTAGTCAGCAGAGATGCATAACAAGCATGGAGTGTGAGTCATAGTAAAGATACATACATAAGCTATCAAGCTCAAGGGCATGGGCCTAAAGAGAATCTAGGAAGGGATGACAACAGTGACCTGTGACATAGGAAGAGCCCAAAGCTCTCAGATCTTAATTAAAACTTGAACAAGACATTAACAAGCCAAAAACTTCATGAAACTCACATCATATCGAACTGGCGGAGGTCAAGAGAGGCAGAGAACTGACATTATCATGTGTAGAGAGGGCCACAGACAAAGTCAGCTATGGACAGAAGGGACGAAGATGTGTGGACAGTCGTGTGGGGCAACAGAACTCCTGAGGCATTGTTGGAAAGATCTAGGAAGAAGCAGCTCTGCCGGTTCTGAAAACATGTGGCCCAGCAACTCACATGTGCAGGAGAAATAAAAGTCAGATGTTCACGTGGATGTGAGAATTCACAATGTCATGGTCCTTAGTAGCCAAGACGTGGAAAGAAGTCATTTGCCATCCGCTGATACATGGGAAAACAGAATGTGTGACATGCCCATGCTGCAACCACAAAGAAGGTGCAGTGTTGATGCATGCCACGATATAGATGACCCCTCAGTGCCTCTTGCTGACATAAGACACTAAAAACGATAGATGCCACAGCACAGCATAGATCTGTTTGCATGAGATGTCCAGAACCATTGATACATCCATAGAGATAGATGCTTGCCAGGTGGATGGAGAGAAAACTGACTGATTCTGAGAACAGGATTTCATACTGGAATGATGAAAAACACCCTGAAATTAGGGAGCAGAGCGACCTTAAAACTGAACATGCTATAAACACTCTTAAAAAATTAAGATTATGATTAAGAGCTATTTCCGATTAGGAAAAGAATCTGACTTTGAAAATATGACTTCAAGTATGTACACTATGGTCCACCCTATTTCTTACCTTCCGATCCATCTCAGCACTGAGTCCCTCAGGCCTCGTGGAGCAGGCGGACGAGATGATAGAGGCGGCTGAGCGCTGCTCTTTGCTCAGAGCCCATTTTCCTGCTACTGGATGGCTGTGGGGTCAGGCAGGACATTTTCTTTCTCGGGATCTTCCCTAGTCACATCACTGGTGTGAATCAGTAAGAGCCCACCAATTACACTCCAGGTCCCACCCCCGAGAGTCACTGAAGAACTTGGCAACGTGGGGACAGAGCTGGGGGGGACAGCGTTGGCTCTCAACTGACTCGTGGATTCACCCACCTGTCACAGAGCTCCCTCCACTTTTGTATCCTTTTTTTTTTTTTTTTGGTTTTTCGAGACAGGGTCTCTCTGTGTAGCTTTGCGCCTTTCCTGGAACTCTCTTTGTAGACCAGGCTGGCCTCGAACTCACAGAGATCCGCCTGCCTCTGCCTCCCGAGTGCTGGGATTAAAGCGTGCGCCACCACCGCCTGGCTGTATCTATTTTTCATTTGCAAATGATTCCACTCTTTTTAATTCCTTCATGCACCCAGGACACCAAGTGTAAGCAACTGAGTCTCTGTGCCAACTGGTGGCCTCCATCCACCCTAGAGACCTGTGTCCCCACCTGGGAGGCTCCAGAGCAGGAACAATGTACTGATATTTCCTGTTTTCCTCTGTCTCCCTGAAGGTCCTGATGGAGATGGTTCCTTGTGAGGAGGAGGACCTGCCTCTTATGAAGGTAAAGTTGTCCTTGTCTGAGATAGGAACGTTGTTCACTTGGTTTCTGTCTGTCAATCAACTTCACGCCTGAAACTACATACCATGTACGGGACTTGGCAGAATTGCCTTTGCGGAGGACGGTAAAGCGCAGGTGTATTGCCAACTGATGCCCAGTTGTTCTCACCATCTCTTCTCACCATCTCTTACCAAGTTGGCGCAGCCAGCATTTTGCTCAGCATTCCTTTGCCCGCTTCAGAGAGAATTTTGTATGTGCTACCCAAGACGGACTTGAGAGTGCCCTTCTGTTTCCTTAAACTCTCTCTGCACTTCACTTGGGGGTCATGGCCTTCACCTCCATTTCCAGCCAACCCTAGTGTCACTGAAGTGCTGTGCAAACGTGCTGGCTGAATCCGGCCCTCTTAGTGCCTTGATTCCTGTAAGGCTGGCAGAGTCCACAGACAACGACAACCATACACATTCCCAACTAATTCACACACTGAGAAAAGAGGTGATGTTAAGAAAGGTTGAACTTCTTTGCATGGTTGTATCGAACAGTATCCATCTGGCGGCTCCCTGCTTCCTTTTGGATAAAATGAACGGGGGTTTTCTGAATGGAACCTGGGGTCCATTGAAGGATACGGACGATCGCTGTCCCCAGGAGCAGCCATGTCATTTGGTGTGGATTTGTGGGCATGGGGGCGGGGAGGCCTCTGGGAGAGAGTCCTTGTGAGTGTGTGCAGATCTGTGTGTATCCTCATGAAACAGATTCACACCGGGAGATGGTACCGAAATGAACGGCCCAGACTAACTTAGCGTGGATCCTGGCACTGATACTCAAAGGTACACTCAGCCATGGTGATGCCTTGAACACCAAGGGCTGGATCCTAAGCCTTTGTCTAGTAGGAGGATAGCCTGTGGGTTTTCCCAGGCTCTGCCCATCATCACGATGTGGTCACATTAGACACATTAACCAGAAGGTGCATGTAGAAGCAGACCCAGCTCACGTGGTTTGGTTCAGGGTAGAGATTCTGAGAGGTTGGAGGAATCTGACAGATTAACATCTTCCAGCACTCTGGTCCTTCTGACCCCACAAGCATAGCCGATGCACATCAGAGCCCTGTTGTTGTATCTACTAACATGATGCAGATGCTCAGTTTCATTAGGGGACACAACCAAGGGCCATTGACAAACAGCTCAAAGCCAACTTGTTCCTTGTAGTCTGGGGCACAGCGTCCTTGGTCCACATCCCCGGTTCAGCCAGATGAGGAGTGCTGGCACTCACCACATGCCGAACTCTGTGATGAACTGTCACGCTGTGGAGCTAGCTGACCCGGGCAGCCGCGACTTTGGGCAGAAAAGACAAACGGGAAGCAAAAATGTTACCTGGCTAGTCACAGTGATTTGTTAATGGTAGCACGTCTGTATTTTCAAATCATTTTTAGTTAGATATTGTCATTTCTAAATGATTAGCCAGTAAATGTAACGGAACATCTGCTTAGACTCAGATTCAGACTCTAAACTAAGGATGACGCTAATCAAGGACAAATCGTCAAGACAGACAGTACACACAGCAGTGCATGTGGATGCTGTGGGAAGCAGAAGGGGGGGCTGAGCTCAGCCTCTGGGTGCAGAGGCAGGGTGGGGCTGAGCTCAGCCTCTGGGTGCAGAGGCAGGGTGGGCTGGTCCGTGACCTGCAGCAAGCCCTCCAGGCTCACCCGGCTAAGTTGCCCTGAGCTTGTTTTTTCCTGCTCCTCTCTCCCGTTTCTCCTCACTCCGTCTTCGGGTTCCCTGAGCATCACAGCCAGTGTGCTGACATTCCCTCCGGGTCCTCCCGGCTGTCCCCGGGGTCTTGCTGGACTCCCATGCAAACCCGGGAAAGGCTCACAATGTTTGATGAGGATATGCTTCACAATTACTGTCCTTGGAGAAGTTAAAGCTTCATTTAATGGAGAACATCATCCCTCTGTATCTGTTTATGACATCTGACTAGCCAGAGTTCTTCACTTAACAGTTTCCTTATTCACAAGTTGTTTTGAACAAGCCTCAAAGTTCCTTTTCCATGACCCATCTTTAGCATGAACTCTGGGCTGAAAGTTCCTCCTGAATAGGGCCTGGTTATGGCCAGAGATGACACCACATTCTGGTGGGAATCTGAGACAAGAGATTGGCAAGGAAAGTTGGCCCTGAGATAGAGGTTCACAGGTCCAAGCATCCTGAGTACAGACCGGGCCCCCCTCTCCACCATTCATCTGCTTCCTGCCATCCAGTCCTGACGTTGACACGACTGTTACAGTATCTTCTGTTCCAGAAACACATGATGCTTACCCGGGATGAGGTATCGCTCTTTCTGGAAATTGCACCCCTCAGCCCGTGGTGCCCAGATGGAGACAGCTGTCCATCTGGGCTCTGACTAGGCTCAGGAGATAAGAACGGCTCCTGGATTGAGCAATTCGTCTTCATTCTATCCCTGACATCTCTGTTGCTTCTGCACACTGTGCCCCTCCAAAGAGTGTAGCTAGCTAGGCCTTGACGTTAGCATCACTGATTAGTGTCCCTAGCGCCTCACCAAAAAGCTAGCCTTGCGCATGTACCGAGGGAGGACCTGAGAGTGTGGGAGCCGATCAGGGCAAGCGAACTCTGCAATAGGATGCCAGGAAAGGGCGGGTCAGTTTTTCTCACTGTTGGACTCTTTTGGTCTTAGCAACCCAATACCATAGCTACGACAAAATGCGCTATCTATCTTACATTGATTTAAATGAGATTAACCACTCAGAAGCTCAGCCCACTCCCCACATGTCATGCTTGTAGGGAAAAGGGGCTGACTAAAGAAACCCACCCTGACCCTGGAGTCCAGAACCAGGGAAATAAACACACCCTGGATCTGGGACCTGAGCCAGACAAAGAAACACTCTATCCCCAAACCCAGAACCAAGGAAACATGCCCTGACTCTGAAACCAGTACCAGAAAAACACACTTTGTCCCTAGAATCAGAGCCAGTGGAAAAAAATGTGCCCTGGCCTTAGAAGTAGAGTCAAAAAGCTAAGAAAGGCCAGTGAAAGAAACACAGTTTGGCTCTGAAATCAGGGCCATCTCTGCCCCTAACCCACAAAACTAACCAATCCCTGGACAGAAAAATCTTCTCCCTGGAGAAATTCTGCCCCCAAGAGATCCTACATAAACCACCCTGCCTGTTCAGCTGTGAGCTGTTCTTTTGCACCCTGGTAGAGGCAGCCACTCTCCTGGACTCCTCCTTCCCAAATAAATCTCTTTCTCAAAGGAGTTTTGGGTGTGAAGATCTTCATTTGCCAGCACAGAGAAGAAGAACCTTGCTAAGACATCCCTTAGTGGACTGAACACACACACACACACACACACACACACACACACACACACACACACACACACTTGCAGAGACGTCCCTTAGGGGACTGAGCACGGTGGAGCAGAAAAAGCACCTTTTCAACTGAGCCGGAGGAGACTGCTACATTTCTGCAGGGGTTTCCCCTTTAGCAGAGTGAACCAAAAGAAGTAACCTCTAGGGCCAGAGAAGCAGAGCTCTGCAGGGAAGCCCGCTTAAGTGGGGGCTGAGCAAAGATCAGCTCTAGCAGCTCTCCAGGAGAGGAGCAGGATTGCTATATCCTGCAGGGAGATCATCCTCCATCCCAGCAGGTATAGCCTGACTCCACCAACAGTCAGGATACCTTTCCCCCAGAGTCGCAACACACTCGCCTACAATGTTCCCTGTGCTCAGGTTGCTTATGATACAGAGCTGCTCATCTTCTTTCTCATGGGTGGCTGCCCTGACACTGCCCCAACTCTGTTCATCAAAACCCACATAGGACAAAGTCTTCACCTCACAGTTGGAACTCTAGCTTGGTAGATGTAGAAGTGAGAGATGTCCTGGGCCACTGAGTGAGCAAACTGAGAGGTGAATGTTTCAGCTCCCCTCTGCCACCGGAAGGCTTGCAGTGATCCCTCCCGGTTTTGTTGAAGGCTTCTGAGTCTTCAGAGCCTAGGAAACACCTGAGAGTCCAGGGACGGGGTGAAGCAGAGTGACCTTCTGCAAATCCACTGCATTGGTCCGTTTTCTATGATATGACAAAATGCCTACTGTAGGTAGGGAAATTTAGACTACAGCCTGGGAGCTCAAAAGCATATTGTGAGTGTGTGCTTGGACTTCACGATGATTCCTGGGTCGTTAAGACACAGGGGCGGGAATTCAGCTGACAGTTGACCCTAGAGGTGGACTTGTCATGTGTGCCAGGTGGAGGGTGAGAAGACCCCCTCCCTGCACCCCCACACCCCCAACACTTGTAGGCTCACAGCATTTCCAGTTCTGCGCTCTCTGTCCACTCCTGGTTTAAAGGGCAATGTCACGGGGCGGTGTGTGTGTGTGTGTGTGTGTGTGTGTGTGTGTGTGTGTGTGTGTGTGTGTGTCTGGGGAGCTCTAGACTGTCGCTCTGAGAGTCCTGTGGCCTATGTTTCTGCTCCTTTTGGAGTAGAGTGGTAGGAACACATGCTTGATTATTATCACTTCTCGTTGTGGTTCTTTACCCTGGGACTAACAACAGCACCTGAAGTTAACTTCCACCGAGAGGCCCGTGTCCAGCTGCCCTCCCAGACACCCGATGCAGACAGGCCAGGGGCCGGAGAGGACATGAGGGAGCAGGCTGCGTCTGCTGGCTTGCACCCCCACTGGCCTGCCTCAGCTCCAGGAGTTGAGCGAGCTCAGCAAAGAGCTTCTAGGTGGCAGGTCCAGGTCATTTCGGCTTCACCCAGCCCCACTCCTTCGGATAACACCACTCTGTTTCCTGTCTGTCCTCAGACTGCCGGTCACCTTGACGGTTGGCGCTTCCGTGGCCCTGTGCAAACACTGCCAGGCCCCTTCTCTTTAGGTCGCCACATTTATATCTCCCTCCTTTGGGTATAATTACAAAGTAGGAGATCTGCACAAGTTTGATTTCACCTCTCAATTTGTTTTCACTTTTTTTCTAGTCACCTACCTACACGATTGTTGTGAGGTTCCAATGTCTTCACAGTCCCTCGTGTCATCCTAAACTCAGAAAACTCTCTCGATATGTAGGCTGGTTGTAAATCTCTCCCACAAGACACGATGGAACCCTAGTCCCATGGCAGGTCTCAAGGGATTTTTTGGGGGAGGATGGGCAGCAGGTAATAACTGAGTACATAGGGGTGGGAGGGAAGCCGCCCCGACCTTTACAGCGATGTCTCCACACTGGAGGAACCATGACAGCGGAAGTTGACAAGGACAAGGAAACGGAAATGGCAGAAACCAGGACAGGGCAAAGCGTCGAGGAAGGACAAAGCCAGGGAGACGAGGGGAGGGTGGTGCGTGCTGGGGTCACAGGGACCTTGGAAGGCACAGGCAGGGCCTGGTCAGGACAGCGGTGGGATCTGGGCTGCCAAAGAGCCCCGGATTCCGGCCACCGTCCCCAGTGCACAGTGAGGTGACTGCGGCTGGGGGGGGGGGCGACAAAGATGTGAGGAAACCCTGGGCTCGGAGACACCAGGAGCAGCGGGCGCTCCCTGGACTTGAACCCTGTCCTCCTTTCCCCGAGGCCACTCCGTCATGGTCCCTGTCCTGGTATGTTCAGAAGTGTGTTTCGTGGATTCTGAGGATTAAGAAAGAGGGAACAGAATCTGGTATGTAAATTATCCTCTGTGCTTTCAATTTTTAAAATTTTGATTTGTCTATATCATTATTGGGTTTTATTATGCCATTTTCATAGAAGTATCCCATTCAGCCTCCTATCTCCCCCATGCTAGCTCATCCCCCCTTTCCCCCCCATGGTCCTCCGTTACTATCACAGTACACACACACACACACACACACACACACACACACACACAGTAGCTCATATAGAAATATGACTTGGGATAATTCTTTAAATTGTATTTGATGTGAACTGTACACTTTAGTTGATTATGCTAAATTTCAAATAAAGATTTCCTTCAGAAATCTTTGCTGCTTTTTTAAAGTTTTTGGTCATACTCCATGATTCCTAAAGAACAATGCTGTAAACAATTTCAAGGAAGGAAAGAAAATGTTTGAAATTTTAAAAAGTCCGAGGCTGGGAATATCACAATACCTAACTTCACAGTGTGTCACAGAACCACAGGGGACAAAAACCCACAGACTAACGGACAGAGCGGAGGAGCAAAAAAAAAAAAAAAAAAACACCCCACGGGAGCAGTCACCCGATTTTGACAAATGTGCCCAACCACACTGGAAACAAGACAGTCTCTGCTAGTGGTTTCGGGGAATTTGCACACCTACTTACAGAATGAAGTAGATGGCTGCCCCTCATCCTGGAAGAGATGAGTTCAAGGAGCCAGTGGCACGGCCCAGTGGTTTTGTAAAAGCACTAACATGCAAGCCGGAAGAGGCAAGCCCCATCCCCAGAACCCATGCACAGGTGGAAGGAGGGAACGGACTGGGGTGATAGCTTGTGTACCCCCATAAAGTTTGCATGGGGATCAGAGGACAGAGCCTGCCCTAGATTAAACACAGGGCCAGGCGTGGTGACACACGCCTTTAATCCCAGCACTTAGGAAGGAAGGAAGACGGCAGGGCCCAGAAAGGTATATAAGGCGTGAGTAAACAGGAAGTCTCTCTCTTGAGGCTGAGGATTTTGTGGAGGTAAGAACGTGGCTGGCTTGTTCTGTCTCTCTGATCTTTCAGCTTTCACCCCGATATCTGGCTCTTTTTTTTTTTTTAAATTAAGAACTTTTAAGATTCGTGTCACAGCCAGGCAGTGGTGGCAGACGCCTTTAGTCCCAGCACTCGGGAGGCAGAGCCAGATGGATCTCTGTGAGTTCGAGGCCAGCCTGGGCTCCCAAGTGAGTTCCAGGGAAGGCGCAAAGCTGCACAGGGAAACCCTGCCTCAAAAAACAACAGCAACAACAAAAAATTCGTGTCACAACTGACTCCACAAAATCGTTCTCTGACGTCCACATGTGTACCACAGTATGTGCCTCCCCATGTCATACGAACACGCACAGCAACAGCAACAGCAAAATAGTAAAGAAGGGGTCAGAGAGCTCCGTGTAAGACAACAGACTTTGTTGAGGGACACATGGGGAGGACACATCAAGAAGGAACCCCCAGGGAAGACTCTTAATGGTCCGGGGAGCGGCAACAAGATCTGTCAAATGGTACAGCACGAAACTTAAAAAGCTTCTATACAGCACAGGAAGCAGCAAAACAACCAGCAAGACAAGGCACTGATTGGGAGAACGTCTTTGAGGGGATCCACCCGATGGTGGTACACACACACACACACACACACCGGTATATGAAGAATTCCGGGGACCCTCGAAACCCAGATAATCTAAGTGATAAACGGGCAGATGAAACGAAGAAACACCAAATGAAGCATACATGACCAATAAAGGTACGAAAAATGTTCAACATCCTTCGCCATCCCGGAAACAGGAATCAAAACTGCACTGGTATCCCATCTCACCCCAGTCAGGACAGCTATCCACAAGAAAGCAGAGCACTGTGAATGCCAGCAAGGATGCAAGGTGAAGACACATTTATACAGCGCTCGTGGGGATGGAAATGTGGCCACTATATGTGGCAGGAATCTTAAAAGTCTTATTAATAAAATCAAACCTGAGGCCAGTTATTGGGGTGAATACTGGAAGGTCAGAGAGACAGAACAAGCCACAGCTAACCTCACCTCACCAGTTCCTCAGATGGTCCTGTTTCCTCAGACTGGAAGCCTCTGAGTCCTCATGCAGAATGAATCCCAGCTGAACTGTGCTGCTTCAAAGCCTGAAAGCTTAACCAGCCACATGCTTAACCAGCCAAATGCTGCTAGTTTCTGGTCCTCACGCCTTATATACCTTTCTGCTTTCTACCACCGCTCTCTGGGATTAAAGGCGTGAGTCACCATGCTTGGCTGTATCCTTGAACACATGGATTTCTGCCTCTGGAATGCTAGGATTAAAGGCGGGTGCTACCACTGCCTATCCTCGTGTTTAATATTGTGGTTGCTCTGTCTCTGACCCCAGATAAGTTTATTAGCGTGCACAATATTTCGGGGAACACAATACCACAATAACTGTGGAAATCACAATGAAAAATTAAGACCCTTGAAAAATTAAGACCAGAACCATCATGCAATAGAACTAGATCCGTCCTGGGAATATCCCCAGGAATCCAAGTCAGCATGCACAGAGAGACCTGCACAGCCGTGAATGTTGCCCACTATGCACATCAGCCACATGATGGAACAGATGTCCATTCACAGATGAACAGATTTGGAAAATACGGTGTATATCTACATAGAGGTTTATTCAGCCTCTTTATAAAAAGAATGAAACTATCTTTTGCAGGAAAATGGATGGAAGTGGAGAGTCTCATGCTTTCTTGCATGTGCCACACACACACACACACACACACACACACACACATGCACGCACGTGTGCACGCGGACACACACAAACTCGTATTTTCAATAAGTTTATGATTTTGGGTGCGGCACACTCATAGCTGTCTCCCACCTCATGTGGCCAGTGGCCCACAGGTTATACATATCTACCAGGCTCCTCAGCCTCTTCTTAGTGGTAAGAATATTCGGGAGTAGCCAGGTGGTAGTGGCGCACACCTTTGATCCCAGCATTCAAAGGGAGTTCCAGGACAGCCAGAACTGTTTACACAGAGAAACCCTGTCTTGAAAAACAACAACAACAACAACAACAAAAGAGAGATATTTTGGGAAGTAGAATGAGGATGATACTTAGCTTAAGTGTTCATAGCAAAGTCTAGAAAACTCTGGTTTGAGATATTAGCCCCTCAGGACACTCGTACATGTATTCTGTCTCATGTCTCCTTCAGGAGTGCCTTGATGCAGCTGGGGCAGACGATGATCCCTGTTCCATTGCTTTTAAGACTGGATGGGAGAGTGGAGTATTTGCCTGTCTTTAGAAACAGTTCTGCCTTCCCCGCTGGTTTGATGGGGAAGAAACCCATAGATGGGGGTTCCCATAAGTTACACAACTGTAATCGTGGAAAAGCAAGCACGTTTACCTGAATATACCAGCTGTCTGCGCACATTCGGGAACAACGGTTGATATTTCAACTGAGGAGTTGAACCTTTTTTTATTCTCAGCATGTTCTTTTTGTTTGGTTGGTTAGTTGGTTTTGTTGTTGTTGTTATTGTTGTTGTTTTTGTGTTTCAAGACAGGGTTTCTCTGTATAACAGCTCTGGCTATCCTGGAACTTGATTTGTAGATCAGGCTGGCCCTGGAACTCACGGAGATCTGCCTGGCTCTGCCTCCTGAGTGCTGGGATTAAAGGCATGAGACACCACCGCCCGGCAACTTGTTAGGATAGTTTCCATCCCTCTTTCATCATATTTCCATTATAAGGGAAAAAATAGCGGCAGACATTCTTTACTCATTTGTTTTAATAAACACAGAACAGGAGTGGAGGCTGCCTGCTGGCTGGCTAGCACCAAGTTCAAGCCACAACACAAAAAGGAAAAACAACATTAAGTATATAATACCGTGTGGGTCTGGATCCAGTTTTTGAAACAAAACACGTCATCTAACATGACACACGCAGACATGTGAAACACCTCCACATAGCCCTACAACAGCATCCCATATAAAAGGCAGGCGCTCTGAACATTCTATAATGAATGGTCACCGTGGCAACCTGCGTACGCACGTCTGGCCTTCCCTTCCAACTGTCTCAGCGAACTGAACGGTTCACATCTGAGGGCAGTGCAGACAGGTTTTAGGTTGGTACCTAGGATTCTCTGAGATGGGAAACCTGAAATGCTGCTGCCGAGGTATGCCCACTCACCTCAGAGGAGCTGGTGTGGTGACACATGACGTATTTCCCCGGGGTGTCACCGTCCATTTCCAATTTCCTACCGACTTTAAAGTTCGCTTTTCATGGTGTCTTGATACGTATTTGTAGTTCTTCTCTCAGACTGGTTGACTTAAATGTTTTACTAGTAGTATTAGTACATCTCCTCCTTCCAGCTGTTACAGTCTCCTGGAGAGTGGGCACAGGACAGCATGGCCACTCAACCTAGCCATAGACACTCCACGAAAGGACAAGAGAAACTCTTCTCGATATCCAAATTCAGGACTGGGGAGACGGCTCAGTGGGTAAAGAGCTCGTAGCAAGCCTGACAACTTGAGTTCGGATCCCCAGAACCCATGTAAATGCTGAGCAAAGTCGTGCCAGTGTGTGTGATCCCACCGTGCCCGCCCCTACTGGGAGGGTAAGGGCCAGCGAGCTCGTAGTACACAGCAGTGAACAAGAGAGACCCAGGCTCAAGTATGAAGGCAAGGTATGACACTGGAAATTGGCCTCTGACTTCTGCACACATACCATGACATACAGGTACACACACCTATGAGAGAGAGAGAGAGAGAGGTGCTCAGAGCCAACATCAGATTATAGCACTCAAATTCCAGAGTTGTTAGAAGGAAACTAAGTGGGACTTCTGTGGAGACTGGATTCCAGCTGTCTGGGAGCTGCTGAGACACCAGTGACATGGTACAGTGCCCTAAGTTCAATGAGGTACTTACTTAATGATGGAGGCAGAGACGGCTTGGCTGGCATTCAGAAGGTGTCCTGTGTGGGGGTCACAGGCTGTGGCTAAGACACGACACCTCCACTCTGCTCCTGTGAGTCGGCTGTGAGAAGGAGGTGTGGCCACTGCTCGTTCTCTTCCAAGCCTGTAGCTTTAAAGTTTTTTGTAGCTTGAGAGTTTTTTGTCCATTTGTAGCTTTAGTTTTTCTGCCTTTCCCACAGTCAGGACAAACCTCTGCCACCCGCCAGTCCCACAGCCGCTCAGACCCAACCAAGTAAACACAGACACTTATATTGCTTTCAAACTGTATGGCCGTGGCAGGCTTCTTGCTAACTGTTCTTTTATCTTAAATTGATCCATTTCTACAAATCTATACCTCGCCACGTGGCTGGTGGCTTATCGGCATCTTCACAGGCTGCTGGTCATGGCGGTGGCTGCAGCAGCTTCTCTTTCTGCCTTTGTGTCCTTTTATTTCTCCTCTCTGCTAGTCCCGCCTATCTTTCCTGCCTAGCCACGGCCGATCAGGTTTTATTTATTAACCAATCAGAACAACTTGACATACAGACCATCCCCCAGCACAGCCAAGTGCAGACCATCTCAGACACCTGCACTCAGGCCCATGGTCCTAATCATCCTCTATGCGGACCTGCTGGGTAATGCCACAAGGAACCCAAGAAGGGCTCCCACAGGACATACAAATCATCCCACAGCACAAGCCCTTCGTCCAGATGATATGGGCACATACTGACTTCCTCCACTGAATCCCTGCCACGTTAGGCCTAAGAGGACTGCAGGATACCACATAGACAAGACAAAAAACAAACAAACAAAAACAAAACAAAACTTCCCCACACAGAACCAAGAAAGGCTATTGGAAGCTGCAAGAGAAAAAGGCCAAATAATCTATAAAGGCAGGTAACAGTAGAGCAACAGGTGATTGGACAATAGACACTCTGAAGCCAGAGTGCCTGGAGAAATGGATTCATGCTCTTAAAGACCACAACTGTCAACTGGGACTATTATACCCAGCAAAACTATCTGTTAAAATTGAACAAAAAAAATAAAATAAAATAAATCTCTATGATTAAAAAAAAACAGAATATAAGAATTTATGATCGCTAAGCCAGCTCTACAGAGGACACCGGAAGGACTAGAGAAAAGGATACACACACCCAAGAGGCCATACGGGACAAACAGCACTGGGACAGTGAATCAAGAGGTCCGAGGAAAGACCGCAAACTCAACAAAATGACAGAAACCAAGACCCAACTTACAGTGACAATGCTGAATGTCAGTCGTCTTAATGTCCCACCCAACTGGTGCTTTTTGTTAAGGACAGTCACAGACTGAACAGTAAAACCCCAGAACTTGGGCTGGGGAAATGGCTCAGCAGTTAGGAACATCTTCTGTCCTAGGGTTCGGTCATCAGCAACACATCAGGCAGCTCACAACCACCTCTAACTCCAGCTCCATGAAATCCAACACCCTCTTCTGTACACACACACACACATTTATTTTATCAACATATTCCTAAAGTCCACCTGTAACATGGCCTCTCAGTGTCTGCCAACCACAGGTCTACTCTTACCTCATGGGAGATCCACTGTTTTTTTTGTTTGGTCGGTTGGTTGGTTGGTTTTATTTTGTTTTTGCCTTTTGGAGACAGGGTTTCTCTGTGTAGCCCTGACTGTCCTGGAACTCACTCTATAGACAAGGCTGGCTTTGAACTCATGGAGATCCTCCTGTCTCTGCCTCCTGAGTTCTGAGAATAAAGGCATGTGCCACCACTGCCCAGTGATTCATTTCTTAACGGCCCACATGTGAGATGGAACAGATTTTGCTCTGTGTCTGGCTTACTTCATTCAATGTGATGTCCTCCAGTTCTATCCCATGTTGCCCCAAATTACACAATTTGCCTTCATCACAAACAGTAATGTGTAAGTCATGTTGAAAATGCTATCATTAGATGATAAACATATTTCAAAACAGACCTGCCTCAAAATATGCAGTTATTATATGCCAGTCAAGAGAGTGTTTTACTGTAAATAACTATTAAAATTTAGCCAATGTAAGATGTCAACAGCTGTCTTCAGCCTCTTCTGTCTCCTAGGTTGTTGCATCCCAGATGAAGATGTTCCTCAGAGGAAGAGACATTTTGTCCATGGAACAAGGATCCGCTTGTGGCCACCCAGCAGGGTGGAGCCCACATATCCCAATGACGGTCTGTGAAAATTCAGTCCTTGAATCAATAATGACCCTATATAGTCAGTGTTGTGCATTTCAGAGAAAACTGTAACTGTGTTAGGTCTCGCATTTCTCTATTCGATAAATGTGAATTCAGTCAATCACTAGTAACCTCAGAAACGAACACCTATTCACGACAGTATGTAGCCTGGGTCGGTCTCCAACCTCCGGATAGCCTCCTGCCTCAGCTTCTCAAGTGCTGAGGTTACTTGTGTGCCTCACCACGGCTGGGTTTTAACGTGGATTTTTCAGCAACGTCATCTGATGACTGACAGCCAATGTTCAGTTCAATTGGGCCATCCTCTTTGTTCTTGCTGGGTCAGTCAGTGCTGTTTAAGGGTTAGCGGAGTCTTCCTCTCCGGCAGTGCATTCATCTGCGTCACGCTGCAGGTCTTTCTAGTACCTTCCATTTCCTTCTGGGTTCACTCCCTTTTCTTCTTTGACCCACGAAGGAGCGTGTCCCAGCAGCAATTGAAACTACATGTCAGTGGGTCCCCTCCGCCCCCTCCAGCTCTGTGTCCACACCACACAAGTTCTTGAGTCTCTCGCCAGTAAGGCCAGTGGACTGACAGTAGCCTGCTTCCTACCAGTTTCCAACAGGGTCATCATGGAGGTAGTCCCCTGTGACTTCTCAGAAGAGGAGGAGGAACAGTCTATCTGGAAGGTAAGGCGTGTCCTCCTTTGTCTGAGGTAGACACGTTGTTTTAAGGATTTCTTTCTTTGGGGATCACGTGTAGACATTAAACTCTATTAAGAAAAAAAAAAAACTCCTTTCTGGAGAAATGCCAAGTGCAAGTCTATTGCCCACTGATGCCCAGTTCAAGATGATCTTCCTAAGTATCGGTATCAGCTACCAACTGGAGTCAGCTCTTGTGTCTTCCTCAAGTGCGGTCTAACTTCATTTTAGGGACATTGTGTAGATCACTGTTCCCCATGCAGTTTTCCAATGTCACCATAGTGAACGAGAGACCTGAGCAAACAGGGCTGGGCACGATCATCTGATCTTTCTGTCATTTTCCTTTCTGTGACTACAGGTGGAATCCTCAGACAAGGAAAACAGTAAGTGTTCCGAACTCATATGCTGAGGTCACTTTAAGTACTAAAGAGGGATAGATTTTTCCTTGCCTGTTTTTGTTGAGAAAGCCATCCTGATTATAGATCCCGGTTACAAAGGAGAAATGGGCTGTAGTGAACAGAGTTGGTGATGCGAAGAGAAGTTAGGACCGTCTGCAACTGCTGGCAGCAGCTGTTTTATTTTGGTAGTGTGTATTTGTGTACATGAGAGTTAGATGGTGGCTGTGGGTGAGTCCAGGTGGAATGAACCCCCACACTCCAAAACAAACAGGACAAGAACAAAGTGCCCACTTCACATAAGTTTTTATTCCTTCAGCCCAAGCGTGGCTTAGGGTCAAGATCAGTTTCACACATGCCGAGAGACCGCAGAGCTGACTGGTCCAGGCTCATGGCTCTGTATGGTCAGAGGCCAAAGAGGAACTAGGCGTGTGTCCCAAGGTGGATGCTCTGAGCTTCAGATGCACAGTCTAGTCCAAGTCATGGGATCTATAGTCACCATGCTGGGGTGTTTAAGCCCAGGCAAACACCTGGTGGGATTCCACCCTGTGGAGATCCCAACACTGCCCATCACTGGAAAGCAGCCACAGTGCTCACACAATCCAAGGCTGCAATGCTACATTCAAAAGCACACACGGAGGGAGGCCTGCAGTGGTGTCACACGCCTTTAATCCCAGCGCTTGGTGGGCAGAGGCAGGCGGATCTCTGTGAGTTCAAGGCCAGCCTGGGCTACCTAGTGAGTTCTAGGACAGTCAGGGCTACACAAAGAAACTCTGTCTCAACGCCCCACCCCTAAAAAAAGCATACACAGAATTCATTAATGTGAAATTAGAATAGCCCCTGTGCGTAGGTGAGGTACCTTTACCTCAGTGTAAGTCAACATCTGCCAAGGCTGTGTGAACTCTTCCTCACCCCTTGCTCACAGCAGATAAGCAACTTGGAGTTATTTGACTGTACTTAATGAGATGATCATTTAAACCCTTACAGACACTCAAATTCCCTAGCAAGCATATCTAAAAGACCGTGTGACAGAAAGTTCCAACTGTCTGTTACTCTTGAGTCCAGCTCCCTCATAGCACACCTGTGGCATACCTCAGATAGGAAGTGGAGGCACCACATGCCAACTAAGCTGAATTGTCCCCCTGTGGGAGTCCCACGTGAGCTCGTCAGCCACCAACCCTGTGGGTCCACTGCACGTTCCCTACAAAAGGAAGACAAGGAAAATTGCCATACCTTTGAGGTGGTTATTTGGAAATGACAGCCTTTCATTGTTTCCATAGTTATAAATTATCTCAAAAAGAATCCCATTCTCCTAACAGAGGGTTTTTTGTTGTTGGTTTTTTTTTGTTTGTTTGTTTGTTTTTGTTTTTGTTTCTGGTTTTTTTTTTTTTTTTTTTTTTTTTTTTTTTTTTTTTTTTTAGATAAGGCATCACTTTGTAGTCCCGGCTGGCCTGGAACTATGTAACCAGGCTGGCCTTGAACACACAGATTTACCTGCCTCTGCCTCCTGAGTGTTAGTATTAAAGGCATGCGCCACCATACCTGGCAAAGGTCACATTTTCATCTAGTAAGCAAATCCTTTAGGAAGAGGATACCCACAGAAGCAAACGGAGATCTGGGGAAGAAAAGGTCTCGGAAGTTCCCAAGAAGAAGATGGCAGTGGAGGTCAACTACTACAGGGCAGAGGAGGCAGGGACTAGGTCCCTGGGGCCCAGCATATGCTTCGTGTTCATCCCATTTAGATAGTGTTACATGCTAGGACACCTGCAGAGCTGGATTTCCTGCCTCCCGCTCCCTCCTCCTCCTCCTCCTCCTGCCCTTGGCCTTCTGTCTTTGCCCAATCCCTATCCACTGATGCTCTTGCATGATCCGTGAGCAGCAGCCCCAGGACACTGACAGTGCCTCCCTCTCTTCCTAGTAATCCTGGAGACCCTGAGGGATCACTACCATCATCACAGAAGATCAGAGGAACCCATGGAATACCCTAGTAGGTTGATTGCATCTGTGTAGAATACAGAAGTAGCGTTCTAGCAGGGGGTGTTTCCAACGGTATCACAATACGATTGTGAGAACACAGACATGTGGCACAGCACAGACACAGACATGTTAAGGGGATTTTACAGGAGTGGCAAATGTCACAAAATGTCACAAGCTTTCCGTAGCAGCTTAGTCCTGATACATCTCTTTCCTCACTAGAAGACCATTTTGCATAAGCCAACAATAACACAGCAGCAGACATCATTCATGAACACCTCAGTTTTCTTTTTTTTTTTTTTTTTTCAGTTTTGTTGTTATGTGCATTGGTGTTTTGCCTGCATGTATGTCTATTCACCATGTGCATGCAGTGCCCACAGAAGCCCTCAGAGGGTCTTGGATCCCCTGGAACTTGCATTACAGACAGTTACGACCTGTAATGTTACCATCACGTGGGGGCTGGGAATTGAACCCGGGTCCTTTGGAAGAGCGGCCAGTGCTCTCAACCACTGAGCCATCTCTCCGGCTCCAGCTGGTGTTTCTCGACAGGAGTAGATTTGCTCCACGCCCTTGGATTCCCTTGAATTGACCACTCTTTCACATCTCCATGTCTGTGTCCGCGTGTGAACAGAACCCGACTCACAGGACACAGCACAGGCTCATCTCTCCATACCGATCCCTCTCTCTGTTATTTCTGGGTCACTGCAAGGGGAACTGCAAAGAGGTGGGCGCAGCACAATCACTCACCCGCTTAGGGACAATCTAGACAGAAGACGGGTGGAAGTGTCCTGCTGGCTCAGTGTGGACAGCCAACTTGATTTAGCTTCCTATGATGACTGCTGAGGATCAGATGAGAAGTATGACCAACCTCTGCACTCCATGAGAGCAATGGTGCTCCTTTTAGGTGGTGTAGGGTTGGGCAATGGGGGCATAGTGTGTCTATGTGTGAATCCATGCGTTACAGCCCAAAGGTCCCTCTGTGTGACTTCATTTGGTTGTTTAGCAAGTTTCATTCCAAAACAAAATGTGATCCCCATGGGAGCATGACTGTATACTACAAAAACGGGCGGGACAGACTCAGGAGGAAGCTTCCACCCACGAGCAGCCTCCCACTGATAGACATTCGAAAGCTGCTCAGGAAATCAAAGAGGTTATCCTAAATTGCATATGCATGCAGTTCTTTGGACATCACACAGACCTCAAGGAGCAGCAACCACAAAAATAGAACCCATTCACTCAAAGATGTTCATTTGGTTCTCAATGGTCAAGGTGTGCTTCACAACTGTGGTCAAAGGATAAATACCCTTATCACTCATTAATGAAGCTTTTACGTCATTGGCCTCCAAATAAGATCATAGCATTTGATTGGCGAAGATTTTTCACATTGATCTCATTCACAATCCTCTACTGTCACTTAGAAACCATTTTTCCTACCACATCATAAGCATAAACTGGGCCCTTCGTTAGGCATGAGACCCGCTGATACAGCCACAGGTCACTCCACATTGTGGTAGGAATCTGAGACAGGAGGATAGACTTCAGGGTGGCTCCTGAGACACAGTTTCCCAGGCCTAAACTCCCTGTGGTCAGGACAGAGATAGCGTCTGTGGCTCACTTGCCATAGGAAGTCCCCTTTCCAACTGGTCCTGGCACACTGAAACCGGATGGAGCCTCCAAGGGCACAGCCTGTACAGCTGAAAGGTACTGGTCTCTCAGGGAGGGTAGGGCATGAAGGCATGACTCCAGTAGAGGACAAGCTTAGTATATTGATGGGGCAAGACCCCACGCTCCAGGTTATTCCATTAGCTCTCATGTATGGCCCTCGGAACATAACGTTGAAGGCCTCTGGTACATCTTTACATTGCCACCTCCAATGTTCTTCACATCGACAGGCATTCTGGTCATGACTCTGACAGCAGGACCAGAATTTCTCCTTCTCGATCAGCTCAGCCCTAGACAACAATCACACTCCTCATGAGCATCTCCTGAGCTGGCTGGGATGTTGCTCACGTGTAGAAAGCAGAAAGCTCCCTCCTCAGCTTGTTCGGCCTACTATGCCCTACACGGGTCCAAATGTCTGCTGGCTATGACCGGCTCAGGGGGGAGGGTGGCTCCTGAAGTGAACACCTGGCCCCTTCTGTTCCCAATGCTCTCGTTGCTTCTGAACAGGGTGGCCCTGGGCCTGGCTGGAGTCCAGCTGGGCCTCCAAGTTAAACTCATTGAGTCAGTATCCAGAAGACTTGACAGAATGCCTGGTCCTTTTGTACGTGCCCAGTGAGCCTTGTGATGGGTGATGAGATGGGACAGCAAATTCCTCTACAAGAGAGCATGAAGGGAAGGGAGGTTCGGATCTCCTCATGTTTGCCCTCTCTTTCCCATCCAACACCATAGCCACCAAAACAATGCATTATCTGAATTACGTCGGTTCAAACACATAAACATCGAGAATCCCAGCCCTGTAGCTGCAGCTCGTGTCTCTGGTGGACATACGTTTACAACACAGGAGAATAATAATACCATCATCTCATGGGCACTTGGCCTATGTTCCCTGATCTCAGCTACTTCAACACATACACACGCACACACACACTGCATTGGGTGAGGAGAATTGAAATCTCATCCTTCACCTTCTCTCTCCTACTTGAAGGCTTAAAAGACCTTGCAGGCTCATACTGGAGGCCTCAGAGCCCACAGAAGCCAGGAAATATCTGAGAACCCAGAAGACAGGGCCCTAATCTGCTACTAGTCAGTGACTACCACAAACGTTTGACCTTGACACCGCACAGAGGGAAGTTTCGCTCCCAATTCTAGATGTCAATAGCGTGGCAACAGCACCTCCCGGCTTTTGTGAGCATCATCTTGGCTCATCCCACCACTTGTACATATGAAAGAAAGGGGCGGTCAAAGGTGAAGTACGGGGAGTCAGAGGTCTGCTCGGCTCCTTTTAACAGTTCACCACTCTGACGGGAACTAAGCAGGGTCTGAGCACACCACGGGAACGCCACATTGGGGTGGTGGCCCAGTGACCTATTTGTGACACTCCTCTATTTGCTGTGTGTGAGTGTGGGTGGGCACTGCTGTAGCACAAGTGTGGAGGGCAGAGGGGACAACTTGTGGGAATCAGTCTTCTTGCACCAGGCGGATTCCCGGGATCAAACTCAGGTCATCAGGCTTGGCGGCAAGCACCTTCCCCCTGCCAAGCCAGCTTGCTGGCTTCCAACAGTCTGATTACATCCCACCCGGGGCGGCTTCCGCAAGATTTAACCCCCCCCCCCCCCCCCCCCCCCCCCCCCCCCCCCCCCCCCCCCCCCCCCCCCCCCCCCCCCCCCCCCCGTCAACACTGCCGCACTCACCACTGGGGGCACACCACACCTCCAAACCACACCCCCACCATCACGACAAGAGACACAGAAGGAACCGGGTAAGACCGTCCACTGACGGTCTCGCTGGTGTTTGTGTTTCTAAAGGTTGGAACGTCCACAGGCAGTGGGACTGGAGCAGCGACGAGGAAGACTTGGAAGGTACACGGCCTCTTGGGGTAGAACCGTACGGGAAAGGGTTCCTGGGAGGGCTGGGGGTGTGGGTGCTGCTCTGGGGGCTGTGAGAGGGAAGTATGGACGGGCAGGGAACAGAACCAGGCAGCAGAGACGCCTACCGTCTTTTCTTGTTTCACGATGCAAGAATCCGTGCTCACTGCGGATGCAAGAATCCGTGCTCACAGCCGTGAGCGAGCGAGCGAGCGAGCAAGCGAGCAAGCATCGTGTTCGCTTTTCTAATTGACGCTAACCCTCTCCACAAGCCCCGCCTCCCGTGGCTCTGGGCCAGAGGCCTCCACAGTTGACTGTGATTGTGGGCCGTCTGCTGGAGGCCGTGCATACGATATCTGGTCTGGGGTTCATGTTGACCCACAGCTTAAGGTCTCACTCTCAGGCATGACATGGGTGGTGGGTGAGACTCTATCAGGCCTCAGGACGTCAGCCATTCTCTGCCCTGCCTCTCACTGTACACCTATTTGTATGGACACTCCTGGGAGGGATGAGTTACCGAACAGGCCGCTGGGAGGCCGGTGCATGCTCCTAGGTCCTGGAGAAGACTGGTGAGTGCATCATCACTCACGTCTCACCTCCACTCTGACTCGGTTTCCCATACTGTGGGACTGGGAGCAAACCCGGAAGATATTTCCAACAGGGACCCCTATGTCCCGGGGCCCCTTGGGCCTCTCTGAAGCAAGGCAGTCGTAACAGAGTGTGCGTGGGAAGGGGCAGCATGCCCTGACGCTCAGCCTGCCACGGGCTCGGAACAGAGGCCACGCCCAGCAGGTTCGCGGGGCTTTTATCCGATCCACCTCGGCTGCTCTACACAGAGAGTGTCCGCATCTCCTGATCCTGTCCCTGGTGCTCAGACCCGCTAGTTACCATCTCAGCACAGTGTAAAGACTGCCTGGCCCCTTCCCTTTAGGTCACCACTCATCTGTTCTCTGTAAGAGAAGGAACAAGGGGGACCTGGCCGGCTTGTTCAGCCTGTCAACTTGTGTTTACCGTCCCTTGTCGGGCGATGGAATTGTTGTGACATCCCAATGTCCACCAAGTCCCTCGGGTCACCGCAGGCCCAGGACATTCATCAACATGTGCGTTGGGTTGTCATTCTGCCGCAGGAGACAGATACATCGCCTGGCCCTTGACGGGCGCACTTGTGTATAAAGGCCATAGTTAACTGAGTGGTTAGGGAGGGGACAATAGGGTCTAGCTCTCTCCTCCAATCTCCCCACACTGGAGAACTCCATGGGAGCAGGGTTACGGAGGAGAGAGAGAACTGGCAGCAATGGTTGAGATGGGCGGTGTGAGGCAGCACCCGGGGGTGGGGGTGGCCGCCGCTGCCAGGCACAAGAAGTCACGGAGACTGTGCCAGCCTCTAGGAAGAACAGAACACCAGCACTGCCCCTTGGCATTATGGTAGGTAGAGTCTGGGTTGGAAAAAGATCACCAGAGCCTGTCCTGAGTGGCCAGGTAAGGGGACGAAGACCCCGGGACAGGAGCAGAGGGATGAGGGACTGAAGTCTGAGGTGGTGCAGCAGAGGCCCGGATCCTCACCCTAGACTTGAACTCGCTCCTCCTCTCTCCAAGGTCACTCCATATCTGTCACTGCCCTGGTACATGCGGAAGCACGCTTCTCTGACGCCAAGGATGAGAAGGCGGAACCAGCCATTGGTATGTAGCGCCTCTTATTTGTGTCTCTGATTTTCTTACCAACTCTTTTTTCCCCCTGAAACAGGGTTTCTCTGTTTAGCTTTGTGCCTTTCCTGGAACTCACTCTGTAGCCTAGGCTGGCCTCGAACTCACAGAGATCCGCCTGGCCCTGCCTCCTGAGTGCTGGGATGAAAGGCGTGCTCCACCACCGCCCAGCTCTTACCAACTCTTCTCTCTGCAGCTCTTCCCCATCCCCCCTTTCCCACGTTTTCCGACTTTCCTGTGGTGGGTCCCGGTCTGGTGCCTATATTCGTAGTCCTTGAACTTCAGAATACGTTCAATTTCCTGGCCCTTCACCTTCTTTCCGAACCCAGGCTCAGTTTTCTTTTCTCTGTTTGGTGATGTTATAGGTAGAACCCAAAGCCTCATCCGCACTCTGCCATTGATCCCCAGTTCTAGTCCCCATGGTCTCTGAAAGTCATAGGATAGACAAGGTGGCGTTACATGACCATCAGGCACAGAAAGAGAAACACAGCTGCCCTTGTTCACCCTGAGGGTCTCAGGATGCACCCGAGAAAGCGAAAGGGTCATGGAGAGGGAAGGCAGGCATGGTGCCACTCTCTTATCAGAACTAATGATCTCCAGTGGACCCTGTATGTGGGATTCAGCCTGCTCATCCCACCATCCAAGGGACATCCTATCCTCAGGCTCAGGTTTACTGTGTTCCAGGATCCCGTGATGACGTCTGCAAGGAGATGGAACTGTGATCACGAAGACAGAGGCTGCTGCTCTCTCACCCTCTCCCCTCTGTGGAGTGGATCACTCTAATCGTTTAGACTTAGCGTTTTTGTACATATGTTTACTCCTTTTCATTGTTGCGAATGCTCTGTTTTTAACGTTGGCTATTTAACACTGTAAATACGTTTCTTCTGTACTGGTGTATATTGTATATTAAATGAAAGTTGATTCCTGCCAGTCTGTAGTAAAACCTTTCTTGTAGTGTAAGCATTGCTAGAACAAATCCCTAAAGAGAAGTTGATCTCCAACTTAGTGATCCGCCATCACTCTCTTGAATAAAGTGGGTTTTTTTTTTCCTTTCCAAAAATCAGAAGGAAAAAAAAAGCCATTAAGAGAATGATGTAAAGCATGAAAAGGCATCATTAATCAGAATGAGAGAAATTCAGAAATGGGTGGACAGAAGCCAAGGGAGGAGCAAACAGTGAGGGAGCACTTCGGGAGCACTTCGGGGATGGCTCTGGGAGGAGCTCCCTGCGGAGTGCTCCTTCCAGGAAAAGAAGGTGAGAGAGGATAAGACTCCACACACCTTAAGGGAGAGGGGTGGGGCTTATTTTGACTCATGGTTCCAGAGGGGGCGAGTCCATCATAGAAGGGAGGCCCGACAAAGAGCAGGAGGCCCGGTGGCAAGAGACAGATGAAGGGTTCCTGATGTAAAGTAAGGACTCTCAGACAAGCGGAGGAACTCCTGAGCCTGAGGCTGATGGCCTGCCTGACGAGAAAGCTAAGGTAGCAAGGAGAAGACCCACTGGCATCCTTCAGCCCTGGGGCTATAAACACATCCACTGGTAAAACTCTCCTCCCGGAAGTTTCCTTTTCTGCGTATAGAGCAGCGGTTCTCAACCTTCCGAAGACTTTGTCGACCCTTTCATACAGTTCCCCGTGTTGTGGTGACCCTCCTCCCCCACATCATTTCCCTTGCTACTTCATAACTGTAATTTTGCTCCTGTTATCAATCATAATGTCAACATCTGAGGTCTCTGATGGTCTTAGGCGGCCCGCCAAGGGGTCGTGACCCACACATTGAGAACTGCTGGCGTAGAGGAAAATCCATTTTACGTGTTCCGGAATGATCTAGCCCGTGTCCTTTTGTTCAAAATCATATCAAAATCTCACGTGGCGACGAGAACTTGGTGGAAAGAAAGCAGAAAAGCCACCACTACAACAAAATAAAGCCCCAGGTACGTTCACTAGGGATTCCCGATGGTGCAGGAGAGCAGCCTCGGAGCTGAACGGGGGCGGGCGAGCAGCTCCAGGATGGGGCACCGTTCATCACGGACTGACGCAGGGACAAGCCCCATTTCAGCCGCTCTCGCCGGCTTACACATCCGTGCAACGGGCCCTTTTCCTCAGGGAGGACTCCGCTCAGTCGGACATCGAGGGGCCAAAAAGCGAGGAAATGCCTCAGGAAAGGACGCCCTCCTCCCACAGACGCCGCACGGCCGGCTCCTCACCCGTCTCCCCGCGCAGTGGTCCTCCCTGACACCACCTCGGCAAAGCACCCAAAAGAGCACGGAGAGCGCTCAGCCCCGCCCCCGTGCCCAGCCTGGCCAATCACAGCAGCAGCGCCCAGGTCACGCCCCCTTCCAGAGCCCGCTCCGGCTTCCCACCTTTTTTTCTGCTCCTCCTCCGCGCCTCCTCCGGCCGGAGTGAGTACTGCAGGTCGGAGGAGCGTGGGAGCCGTGCTCACTGCGGTTCCCACAGCTCGCTGCAGAGGGAGCTGATGCACCAGATGCACACGTCTCCCCCACAAACCCCAAACCCAAGGCAAGGCTCCTCCTCGGAGGCCACCGCAGCTCTGCCAAGCCTGTAAGGATCCTGACTTCACCGGTGTGATTCCGTGTGTCTTGAACGTTTCCGAGGAGCGCCATAAGCCCAGGCACTGTTTTCTGTGGCCCGGAAATCCCATTCTGAGGTACTGAGACCCCGACTTATTTCCTGTGTGAAAGCTTGAGAGAGAGTGTAGTTCAATGGTAGGACATACGTGTAGCATGCACTCTCTCCTAGGCTTAATGACCAGTACTAACGAATAAATACCTTTAAATCCGTCTCACATTCTCAATGCATCAATGCATATGATTTTATTTTGAATTTACAATAACATTTTCCGATCAATTCCAGCTTGATGATCTAGTAAATGTTCTGACAAGTATAAGCAGGCCATTGAGAACAGAAAACTACAAAAATTCGAGGCAACACCTGCCATTATTTCCTACTGTTACCTCAGTACACACAGCATCACAGAAATGCACAGAAGTACCAAGCCAGAGACTCCACATTTAGCCTGCTTCCTCAATGTTCGATGTGACCATATTGGGAAGAGGAACAAACAAAGTTCCCTCAGCTCCAAAGCAGTCTTCAGGAGTATGGCACCAGGTTTTGGTTTCAATATCAGGCAAGAGACGCCTACGGTTCAGCAACCCTGATCTAGGTGTGTCTAGACCATCACCAACCATCACTATGGCTCCAGTCTGTCCTGAGAGGAGGCCTCGTGAGTTCTCAGAACAGTGTGAACTCACTTCTTAGGAGGCATGTTCCTCCCCTGGCGGTATCAGACTTTCACGTTTCTGGGATTTGTGAGATTTCTGGGGAAATTACGGCTCTTTGGTGTCCATCGGTTCCCAGATGTCTCTCTCTACAATAGCTTGTCTGGAGTTCGGGGCTTCAGTTCAGGGCACTAACTGCTCTTAGAGGATCTGGATACGGTTTCCAGCATCCACATCTGAAGGCTTCACAGTTCCCTCTAACTCCAGCTCCAAGGGACCTGCTTTCTTAGAGCACCCAGGCGCACCAGCCCAGGGCTCACACCATCCACAGTGAACTGGGCCCTTCCACATTAGTCATTAACCAAGACAGTATGGTATCTCCACAGATTTGCCTTCAGGCCGCTCCTCGGGGGCATGTTTGGAATTAAGAATCCCTCTTCTCAGATATGTCTAGGTTTGTGAGGTAGATAGAAAACAACCAGCATAATAGCTTACCTCAGAAACGCTTGCACATCTGTGGTCTCCGCTGCTCTTTTCAGAGCAGGAAGAAAATGGAATAGCCTCGATGTCCACCAGCAGATGGACAGTAAGACGTATCGTCCGTGTACACACTAGAGTTTCATTCAGCTGTAGAGAAAAATGAAATCTGCAAGAAAAAATAGAATTGTAAGTCATTTCCTTCCATGAGGTAACCAAGACTCAGCAAGCACAGCATATTCTTTCTCACACAGGAACCCTAGCTTCTAATCGTCACACGTGCACTTACATGGGAGAGAGTGTGCAGAGACGAGGAAACAATCGAGGGGCCTGTGACATGGGAAAAGAAGAAACTGATGACAGCCAGGGCTACACAGAGAAACCTTGTCTCGAAAAAACAAAAACAAACAAACAAACAAAAAAAAAAAAAGACAAAACAACAATAACAAAAAACCAGAGCCTAAACTCAGTCTTCCTCAGAAACCTTGTCAAGTGGGCTTCTGCTTGTCAGGAAAAGCTACTATTTCCCTTATCCAACCCTACAGCCAACTACCTCTGCAATGGCATCTACTTTCCAATGAACTCAAACAAGCCTGCAACAGATCGAAGTCCCCATGATAGTGACCACACTGTTCTAGCCTGTACCTCACTTCCTGCTACTCTAACTCCCAGGCTGTTCTGGTTTACACACACACACACACACACACTCTCTCTCTCTCACATACACACACTTTCTCACACACTTTCTCACACACACACACACACCCTCACACACATACACAAACACAAACACTCAAACACTCTCTCTCTCTCTCTCTCACACACACACACAGACACACACACACTCTCACATACACACACTTTCTCACACACACACACTCACACACACACACACACACACAAACACTCAAACACACTCTCTCTCTCTCTCTCTCTCACACACACACACACACACACACCACTCTCTCTCTTCACATACACACACACACTCTCACACACACAAACACAAACACTCAAACACTCTCTCTCACACACACAACACTCTCTCTCTTCACATACACACACACACACACACACACACTCACACACACACACTCACACACACATACACGCTTTAGCCTAGTCCTTTAAATCTAGCAAGGCTTCTTCTGCCTTTTGCTGTTCCCTCGGCCTCCCCCCCCCCCATCCCCTGAGTGACAGCCTTGGCAGTTTGATCTCCCA
The DNA here is from genome assembly GCF_004664715.2 of Peromyscus leucopus. NCBI lineage: Eukaryota > Metazoa > Chordata > Mammalia > Rodentia > Cricetidae > Peromyscus > Peromyscus leucopus. The sequence continues at coordinate 5,395,519 of NC_051082.1, forward strand.
ATCAACCTTTCTTTTTTCCTGTAGTGATCTAATTCAGAGGTTTCACTGCCCTCTCAATTACAATAACTACTCTAAGTCACTCCACATGGTCTAAAATGATGGTTTCAGGCTGTGCCTTTCCCTGGCAGACTCCATTTTGAGAATGCAGGATGATGGCAACCCTGGGCAGCCCCAGAATCTGCAGTCTGTCAGGCTCCACCCACCCAGCACAGACTGATAAATGACTTATTCCTGGGAGTAGAAAGAGAGCCGACCTATAAATTTATTGGGGGGGGGGAGAGGGGAGGAGAGGGAGAGATTGAGCTTGTGTTAAAATCTTTTTTTTTTTTTTTTAAGTTTTTTGTGCCTTTCCTGGAACTCACTTGGTAGCCCAGGCTGGCTTTGAACTCACAGAGATCCGCCTGGCTCTGCCTCCCGAGTGCTGGGATTAAAGGCGTGCGCCACCACAGCCTGGCTTTAAGTTTTTTTTTTTAAAGATTTATTTATTATGTATACAGTATGTATGACTGCAGGCCAGAAGAGGACACCAGAACTCATTACAGATGGTTGTGAGCCACCATGTGGTTGCCGGGAATTGAACTCAGGACCTCTGGAAGAGCAGTCAGTGCTCTTAACCTCTGAGCCATCTCTCCAGCCCCGAGCTTGTGTTAAAATCTTATCAGGGAAATTAGGCCCTGGAAATCATTGGACACACCACTCCGAGGACATAATAAAGTGATGGACAAATAAATAAATAAGACAAATGGACAAAATAATAAAGCCTGGTCATTACACTCCTTGCGGTCTAGTCATGTTGGAGACAGCGTTCCCTTCGATAAGTTCTACTGGTATAATTCTTATTTCATAAGCAAGTTTATTAGCAAAACCTTTATAACATCAATGCTATTACTCCAAGTATCTCCCACCTCAACACAAGCTACGGTCACCTGAGAAGAGGAACCATCAATTGAGAAAACACTTCCATAAGACTGGCCTGTAGCAAGCCTGTGGGGCATTTTCTTAATGATTGATGCAGGAGGACGCAGCCCATTGCGGGTTGTGTCAACCCTGGGCAGGTGGTCCTGCAGTGAATGAAAAAGCAGACTGACCAAGCCATGAAGAATAAACCAACAGGCATCCATCAATGGCCTTTGCATCAATTCCTGTCTCCAGGCTCCTGACTTGAGTTCCTGACCTGGCTGCCTTGCACGATGAACAGTCTGTAAAGTGAAATAAACCGTTCCATCCCCAAGTTGCCCTTTTGGTCATGGTATTTTATTGCAGAAATAGAAACCTTAACTAAAACAGGATGTATAGATGTACATTTACTGTGTGGTATGATATGAGGGTTAATATTTGTGATGAGCATTGCCCTCCCCCAAAATGCCTTTTAGACATGAAAACAAAGCTTAGTCAGGAACCCCACTACCCCAAGGCTGCACCTGATAACCAGGACCCAGGGACACCACTCACTCACGATAACCAGACACAGGACTGCCTAAGAGAAGAACCTCACATTGCCCGCTTGACAGCCTATAAGCAGAGACCAAGAGCAATGCATCGCTCTTCACATCTTCAGGACAGCCGGGGACATTGGAGAAATGCCACCTTGATTGGCCCTGCAGCTGGAGAGTCTGGCCCTCAAGACTGGCTGTGACCTTCGACTAAGATATCTCCTATAGGTGAGCAGCCTTGGGGAGGTAGGCTGAGGGCAACAGGAACTTGGAGTATGGATGTTGTGTAATGACCCTCAGCGTTAACTATGCGTAACTATATGTCTCTTGCCCAAGACATATTTAGTAATTAAGATTGAATAAAAGAGTTTGAATTTGCCTCTGCCAGATCACCGGGGCAGATGAGATTATCTGACCAATCACTACCACTGGGACTGCTGAAAAGACCTATCCAATGCTCACCACAGAGCCTGTCAGAAGACTCCTGGGCCTTCCTTCCTTCCTTCTTGTTCCTTCCTGCCTTGAAGAAAGGGAACTGGTTCTCACTTTCAATTCTCCGGAAAGCCTGGTTTCGTTTCTCAGTCTGGCTGGCTGCAGAGCTGAGAAGCCAATCCCGAGGGAGGAGCAGAGTGTTGCCTGGAGACATCATTCAGCCTTTCCCCACCCTGGAAGCAGAGACGAGTCTCTCCATCCCACGGTCTCCTTCCCCGGAGTTTCATCTGGGCAAGGCTGGAAACTTCTCCCTAAGCAAACACACAGAGGATTCACTCCCAGAGACAGGTTGATCCTGCAGAGATGGATCCAACCCCCGATCTGTATGGGACCCCTGGGCACATGCTGGACCACTTCCTGGAGCACAGCCTTCAGCCCCAGAGGGACTGGAAAGAGGAAGGGCAGGACGCCTGGGAGAGAATCGAGGGGTTCCTTCGGGACCAATGCTTCCGTGATGAGCTGCTTCTGGACCAAGAAGTCAAGGTGCTTAAGGTGGTGAAGGTGAGCACAAAGGGTCCTGGGTTCAAATCCCATCTCTGCCCTGTGGAGTTTGTGACCTTGGGAGATGGACCATTTCACCCCTCTGAGCCTCAGTCTCCTCTTCTTTAGTTGGATTTATTATAAGCAATAAATGGATAAAGCACAGTAAAGGTTTTTGTATATAAAACCAGTCTTGCAAAGCTGAAAAGGCAGAGGTGGTAGTGAGAACTTAGGATTCTCAACTCTGAGTGGACCAGATTCCATAAAATATGTGCCTTTGCTTCTTGCATATGAAATACTACTTTACCTCTGAAGTCATAAAGGAAACCTATTGTTCTAAGCTAGTGCCCTTGGTCATGTTAGAAACGTCCTTGCAAGACAGTACTTGGTAAACTCCATGGGATTCCGGGGCTGCCTAGGTAATCAATAAAGCATCTATTTAGAAAGTGTCATTTCTCCCAGAAAAGCACCAGCTTAGAACACATCCCCTTCGACGAAGATAGTTTGGATCAGAAATCTGGATGTTCTTCATTTTGCTAAAATGAAAGACATCTCACATCAACGGGAGTAAGCCAGGCTTTATTTGGAAACCCTGAGTCGTGGCCACAGAGGTTAGGCCTGGAGACAAAGGACTTTGGATTATGAAGACCCTAAACAGACAGCTGACGCCAGAGATTAGGAAGAGCTGTCAGCAAAACGGGTTTCCAGACAGAAACTGAAGCTCCTGCAGTCGCTTCAAAAGATACAGCCCACCCTTTTTGTGTTCCGGCCCTCCAAACCTCTGACTCGGCTGCCAGCTCCCAGGTCCAGCTCTCTAGCAGCCTCTTTGCTTCTGGGATCTGAAAGAAACAACAACAGATAGAAAGTCTAGAGCTGGGTGTGGCGGGCTCCGCCTGTAACCCCGGCAATCAGGAGACTGAAGCAGGAGGATTACCAGTTTAGGACTGTCAGGTCTGGGCTACCTAGCAAGTTCCAGGCTTGGCTACCTAGTGAGGCACTGGAGGGGAGGGGAGGGGACCCTGAGATTCATGCCCTCTCACCTGTTTTGGTTTTTAATTAGATCACAGTATTGTGTTTCTTATAGCATTTTTCAAACAGTGATTTGTTTGGGGCTGGGGATGTAGCTCTGAGGCAGATATTTTGTTTCCCTGGTGTGGTGTCTTACAACCATCTGTAACTCTAGTTCCAGAGGACCCACCCACACCCTCTTCTGGCCTCTGGGGACAACAGGCATTCATGTGGTATACAGACATACATGCAGGCAAAACAAACAAACAAAAACAAAAAAACCCATACATAAAAAAAAGTGTTTGTTTTTTAAGTTTGAGATTTTGGAACATTTAGATTTCTCAGTTTCAAACTAGGGATGCCCAACCTGAGATGCCCACAGCAAAGGTCTCCATGATGGGGACCGATAGCTTCTTTTTTGTGCGTGGTTTTTCGAGACAGAGTTTCTGTGCCTAGTTGTGACTGTCCTGGAGCTCAGTCTGTAGACGGTAGTTGATTGTTGTTGTTATTGTTTACTCTTTTGGCTCTTTGGGGCACCCACCACCCAGCTCCCAAATAAATCCCACATGGAGGCTTATTCTTACTTATGAATGCCTGGCCTTAGCTTGGCTTGTTTCTACCCAGCTTTTCTTAACTTAAATTATCCCATCTATCTTTTGCCTCTGAGCTTTTATCTTTCTTTCTTTCTGTATACCTTTCTTTACTTCTTTCTCCATGGCTTGCTGTGTAGCAGGCTGGCTGGCCCCTGGAGTCTTCCTCTCCTCCTCTTTCTCACTCCTCAATCTCTCTCCCCAGATTACTCCTATTTATTCTCTCTGCCTGCCAGCTCCACCCAGCCTTTCTGTTGCCTCTCTATTGGCCGTTCAGCTCTTTATTAGACCACCAGGTGTTTTAGACAGGCACAGTAACACAGCTTCACAGAATTAAACAAATGAAACATAAAGGAATGCAACGCATCTTTGGATCATTAAACAAATATTCCACAGCATAAACGAATGTAACACATCTTAGATTAATATTCCACAACAGTAGACCTTGCTGGCCTCAAATTCATGTAGATCCGCCTGCTTCTGCCTCCTGAGTGCTGGAATTAAAGGCGTGTACCACCGCCATCCAGTCAAAGGCTTCCCTCTGCAAGTTCCCTATATGAGGGCTATATAGGGAACTTATCACCGATGCTTTGGGTGTACCTCTCAACCTCAAAGCACTGAATCTCAAGATAGGTCAATTTAGCACTGTCCCCTCCACAGGGAGGCTCCTCGGGAAAGGGGACGATGCTGAACCACAGATCTGACCAGGACATAGTTCTGTTCCTGAGCTGCTTCTCCAGTTTCCAACATCAGGCGAGACACCGAGAATCCATCATCGACTTCATTGAGGACAAGCTCCTTCACTGCTGGAGGAGCCTGGCGTACAAAATCACTGTGGTTAAACACAGAGAGGGGAATCGGACCCCTCGCTCCCTGACTTTAAAGGTCCAGCCCAGGAAGAGTGACTGCATTATTCGGATGGATGTTCTGCCGGCTTATGATGCTTTGGGTAAATCCTGTGGTGGGTCAGCTTCAGAGAGATGGTTCTGGGGTCTCTTCCTTCTGGAAGAGTTTAGAGAAAGTTGAAACCAATGGAGTTTGCTCTTTAGTGGGTAGGCGGGACTGGAAATATAGCGTGAAGATCCCATAAATGCATGGGTTCCCATGAACCAGTGTTGCATGGGCAAAGAGGATTCATCAAAAACGATTTCCTACCCACCCTCTGGAAAACACCAGATCAAACCATCCGTCTAAGGTCTTTGGAGTCAGAGAGAACTGGATGAGAATCATCTTTAAAATAAGACTCTCATATCTTCACATTTTATAACCTGTATTACCTTGGGTTAACAACTTAACACCGCCGACGGAGCGCGCCAACTTAGTGGGTGTGATGATGTTAAGGAGAGTCATGGGGACGGACAGTATTTGCCCACATTTGAGTTACAAAAATGGCAATTTCCCATGGTTGCTATTACAACTACCTCCCTTATGGAGCTGAACTGAGGATTCCAAGAGCTTGACTGTGATCCCCGTACTCAGGAAGCTGAGGTGGGTGGATCATAAGCCCAGTGATAGCCTGGGACACCCAGAGAGACCCTGTTAAGAAAGGACAGAAGGGAAGGAGAGGGATGAAGGAGGGGAGGGAGGGATGAAGAGGGATGAAGGAGGGGAGGGAGGGATGAAGGAGATAAAGGATGGGAAGGAAGGAGGTTTTCCTATCTTTCCCATCTCAAAAGCTAGAGTTTCCTGACCAGATAACTTTCTCCTCCCAGGACCCTTTTCCCGAGACTTGAAGCCAGCACCGGAAATCTACGAAAATCTAATAAAGAGTCGAGGCTACCCTGGAGAGTTCTCTCCAAGCTTCACAATGCTGCAGAGGCATTTTGTGAAAAGCCGCCCCGTGAAACTGAAGAACCTCCTTCGGCTGGTGAAGTTCTGGTACCTGCAGGTGAGAGCTGGGAGAAGAGGGAGGGGTGGGTGGGCACCGGCTTTTTTTTTTAAAGAGTGGGAAAACAAACAAAAAAACGGGCTGGGATGTCGCTTGTTGGCAGGGAGCTTGCTTGGGATGCGTAAGGCCCTGGGTTCAGGTCCTCGGCACCACCAAGAGAGATGGAGTGGGGATGAGAAGAGTGGATGAGAGGCAGGATGCAGAGTGAATGAAACTGGAGAGATGGAGGCCGTGCGCAGCACAATATCAGAGCTAGGCATTCTTGTGGCGATGGGGTTTGTGTCTCGCTTAGAGCCTCCTGCTTCCAGTGACACCTTCCCCAAGGGCAATTCAGTGCTTCCTGGTGAGGACAAACAGGCATGCAGCATTTTGATAGCCATAATAACAATAATAGAGACCATTATGAAATACTAATTATGTCCCAAGATCTAGGCTGCACATGCCACATGATTTCCCCATTCAGTCTTTCTAGCAAATCCCTAACGGGAAATGAGAAAACCCAACTGAGAGTAGAGTTGAGATATGAACAGGCATGCTCGACTCTGGAATTTGTGTTCTTCCACAGTGACAGGGACAGTTCTTCACAAGAGCATTTCTTTCTGGTTATCTGAGTATTGCAAAGGGCTCGTTGTATATTTTAAAAAAATCTCTAAAAAATGCATAAGCAAGAGAGTGAAACTCACATGCAGCCTCAGTGTAAACCAGTCACAATGCAGTGTCATGATTGTTGGCAGGGAGCCTGCTTGGGATGTGTAAGGCCCTGGGTTCGGTCCTCGGCACCACCAAGAGAGATGGAGTGGGGATGAGATGCTGCCCTTCTATGTTTGTTTTGTTTTTTTGTTTTTTTTTTCTGTATTCACATAGCTCACACTCAAAAGACTAGGTACCTGGCATCATGCCATCCCACTGCGTTTCTGGTCCACCCTTTAAACAAACACACCTGCTGTTGACCTTTGGCCCCAAATGTGAGAGCACCGTCTATTTCTGTCATCTGCACACTTTGTCATTTCCTCGTCAGCTTTAGACCTCATGAACTGAAGGTGTTTACCGTTCTTCCCATCTGTGCTGCAGCAGCCTCAGCTGTCTGCATGAGCAGGATCAAGCCGGTCAGCATCCCAGTGTCAGTGGGGAGAGCTGAGAGCCCCTGGCTGTTGATGGCTGCTGGGAGAGGGAGAGTTCATTTTCTCCTCGGGGTGTGGCTCCTAACAGGTTGCCCATGCTCTGGTGGATGGCCCCACATCCATGCACATGGGGCCGCTCCAACTGGACTCCATGGGTTATTAAAAAAAAAAAATAGAAGGAGGAAGATATGGGGGGCGAGAAGGTGAAAGGCGGTGAAGTGGCTATGATCAGAATACACTGTATACAGGTATGGAATTCCCCAAGGACACATAAATAAAATAAAATAAATCTAAAGACTGCCACAAATTCGTAATTAATTTCAGAGGAATTAAACATCTGATGCCCTTCTTTCTTTTTATTCCATTCAGTTTGTTCTGTTCTGAGCTGTCTGTGTTTTAGATCTTCCCAGTTATTCCCTGTATCTGCTCCGCCACGTTGCCTCCTCCATCCTAACGGAAAAACACAGGCTGATGTGCAGGTGGTCCACGGGAGACCCCAGACCAAAAGCCCACCTAGGGCCGCCAGTTCATGGCTCTGTCCCAGGAAGCAATGGAGGGACCCGAAAGTTTTTTAGAGCATCAAGAACATATTCTCTCTCTCTCTCTCTCCCTCCTTTCTTCCTCCTTCCCCCCCCCACCCTTCCTTCCCTTTTCTTCTCTGCTCCCCTTTCTCCAGTACCTGAGAAATAAATATAGAACAGCATTGCCCCCAAAATATTCGCTGGAGCTTCTGACCATCTACGCCTGGGAAACGGGTACAAAGAGCAGTGAAAACTTCAATTTGGATGAAGGGTTTGTAGCTGTGATGGAGCTCCTCAGAGACTACCAAGACATCTGCGTATACTGGACCAAGTACTACAACTTCCAAAATGAGGTCGTCGGAAACTTTCTCAAACAACAGCTGAAGAGAGACCGGTGAGTATCATCAACCATAGCATTTACGGCTTTAGGGAATGGAAACCCTGGCTGAAGCAGCTTGGAAAAAATAAAGGGACTCGCGTGGCTTTGGCCGTTGAAAACATTCAGAGGTAAACCTGAAGCCTGGTTATGCCCCCACGGTCTCTTTCTGTGAGTTGTTCAGCTCTGCCCTTCCCAGGGCTTCACTGTCGAGTTCAGGGTCATCCCTTCAAGGTTGCAGCGGCTCTAGCCTTCTCTCGACGCCTGCTTTCCAGTACAAGAAAGGGCATGTCCAGCAAGATCTCAGAGATCCAGTCTCTCGAGCTTTCGTGGGCTCCACTCCTAATGAAGGGCTTTACTTGCAGGCATTGTTCTGACCCAAAGGTGCCTACCACCCCTGTCCTGGACATTCTGAAGAACGTTCTGTTGGCCATACTTTCCGTTTCAAATGAGTGAGTTAATAGGAAGTATATAGCAGCAGAAGTAAAAGAAAAAGCAGCAAGTAGCAGGTAGAGGGAAGCAGCTGATAGCAGATTATCATCAGATCAAATCAGGTGCTCACAGATCCAGCAGAGACCACTGGAGTAGCCTGAGCGGGAGAGCAAACAAAAGGAACAGCATCCAACTGCTTACAACACCCTGCAGAGGCCACCCAGGGACGTGGAGAGGTCATCCGGAGTGCCCAACTGATCTTTCTCTCCACGGATGAGCTTTCCATGTCTGACCCATGGCTGAACTTCCAGCCCTCTGTCCCCTCCGTAGCATGGGATAAACAACAGTAGTTTCCGGGTGGAAACAGGTGTGTCCGTCTGTCCACTTCCCCATCCCATCCCCCCCTCCCACTGTTCTTGAAGTTCAAGAGTAAAAGCATTTTGTTGTTGTTATTGCTTCTTTTCTGTTTTCCCATTAACGGGGCGGCAGGTGGGATGGACAGCCAGACCCAAGGCAGAGAGTCTTGGAAGAACACTTTGGCATACATGTTTGCTTTAAAACTGTGGGGGTTGTGGCTCCAGAGCCAGCTTTTTAGTGAGCTTAAACCTCACGCGACAACTTACCATTGTAATGTGCTTTATGATTGATTCCACAGACATGAGTGCCAGAGGCCAGTATCCTGACTGTAACAGGGATCTGCTTCCATTCTCTCCCCCAGGCCCATCATCCTAGACCCCACGGACCCCACCAACAACTTAGGAAGTAAAAGAGGGTGGGACCTGGTGGCCAAAGAAGCTTCTATCTGCCTGCGACAGGCCTGTTGCCGGACTGAAGACCCCAGCGGGGGCTGGGATGTACCGGTACAGTATCATAGAACGCGTATTAACACTCACATGGAGTACCCTTAGCTCTTCCCTCAGCACCCATAAGTCCCAGAACAGGCGACCTATTTAGGTATTGCAGCCCAATTCTCATCTACAAACGTCTAGGCCTCAGGCCTTTCCCCTGTAAGATGGGCAGGCCATCTGCCCCGCACGGTACTCACTACAGAGACAAAGAGTTTACCCACAGCTGTCTATCCCGTTGGCTCTCTCTGGAGTTAGACTTCCCCCTTTGGTGGGTCATCAAAGTATGGTTTCTTGCTATCTAAATAGTAACTGTAATAAGTTTTTTAAAACAAACTAAGGCCCCTACAACCCACTGCAGACAACAGACTAGTCTCGCAGCCTTCCTGTGGACGGCCTTGCCCCTTGGCCACGGCTGTCTTGGATCTGAGCACTAAGTCCGGATCCAACACTTGGACACAAGGATTGGCCTTAGGGGTTCCCTGAGGAACCTGTTTCCCCGACCTGCTAAGCCCACATAAATCCTATCCCTTGAACCACTTTTTATCTTCTGCGGGAGAATTCAGAATCTGTCCTCAAAGGTGGCCCCACAGCGAGTGAGGCAAGGCAGACAGACAGGGTCTGACCGGGACCTGCCACCTGGCCATCGGGTCCCAGGGGCTGAGAATGTCCCCCAAACCAAGGGACCCTTGGGAAGCAAGAAAAACGAAACAAAGGCCACCCGCTTTAAGTCTCCCTCCATCTCAACTCTTAGCTTCTCAGAAATCCCGTCTCCCTGGCGTTCACTTGCCCCCACTTACCTCCCTTCTGTAAGTCGGGCCTACACTCCGTGTGTGCCCGTGACCCCGCGTGTCCTCACCTAAGTTATTTTTCAATGGGTTAGTCCTTTACCCCAGCCACACACACACACAGATCCAAAAGGCGTCACCCTAGGACACGGAGTCCACATCAGGGCACTTTTGAGCACGACGCGGGGTAATGTCGATGACGCCCGCTCAAGGGGCTTATGCTAGGATTGTGCTAAACAAATATGAGAATGAAACCTGTTTCTGTTACTTCTCTCTGGCTGTGATAAAACACCATGGGCAAGGCAACTTCTCGAAGGGAGGGAGCACTCACAGGTGCACAGGGAGGCGTCCTCCATCACGGCGGGATGTGTGGCAACAGGCGTGCGCGCACGGGGTTGAAGCTCACATCTTCAATGATGAGCAGGAGGCCAAAACAGTGAACGCTGAATGCTGGGAGCCTTGGAAACCCTAAAACCTGCCCCCCAGTGATAGACCAGTACCCCCTGCCCCGACAGCCCCAGCAGGGCCACCCCCTCTAAGTCTCCTCAAACAGTTCCACCAACCAAGAGCCAGGTATTCAAATGCCCAAGGCTGTGAGGGATATCTCATTCAACCAACCAGGAAACCATCCTAGATGCAAGCCATCTCTTCAGCAAATATGTCAGCATTCTAGGAAGTGGGTTGTTTTGTTTGTTTGTTTTGTTTTTTGTTTTTCGAGACAGGGTTTCTCTGTGTAGCTTTGTGCCTTTCCTGGAACTCGCTCTGTAGCCCAGGATGGCCTCGAACTCACAAAGATCCGCCTGGCTCTGCCTCCCAAGTGCTGGGATTAAAGGCGTGTGCCACCACCGCCCGGCTCTAGGAAGTGTTTTAATGTCTAGAACCAGTACCCTGTGGCAGACGTTTGCTGGAACAGTGGTCACCCTTGAACAACCATCCTAAGGCCAGGCACAAACATTCAGTTATATCACTTCAATTCCCAGGCTCCCATAAACACGACACTGTTGTGTGTCCATGGTGGGTGAAGGTTCTGCATGGCTCCACACAGGAAGAGTATTATTTAGACACCAGTTGTTGCCCCAGTTTGGGTAAGTCGAGGAACACAGTGTGACTCAGTGGTACGCTAAGCCTAGGGTGGCCAAGTAGCTTTCCTGTTGCCCTATATAATTACTCAGCATCTCCTAGTTGGTCAGTTCCATCAGGAGCTAGAAGAGAGAGAACCTCTGTAGACAGTAGACAGTTCTTACCACACAGATGCCCTTTGTCTTTCTTACCTCTTTCACAGCGAGCAAGGAACATTCAGGTGATGGTGAAACAGACGGGAAGAGAAACATGGAGCCTCTGGGCAGACCCCTACAGCCCCATCAGGAAGATGAAGGCAGAGATCAAGAGAAAAAATGACATTTCCGGGGATCTACGCCTCTCCTTCCAGGAGCCTCAAGGGGATAGGCTACTGCTCAGCAGCCAGAAGACCCTATCGGATTATGGAATATTCTCTAAGGTGACCGTCCGGGGGCTGGAGACCTTTCCTCCTGAGATCCAGGTCTTTGTGAAGGATTCCAGTGGCCAGAGCAAGCCTTACGCCATTGAGCCTGATGCTACCATCTATGACCTGAAGACGAAAATTAAAGCTGCTGTAGGGCTTTCTACAGAGGACCAGGTACTGATGTTGGAGGATGAGGAGCTGGAAGATAATTACAGCCTTGAAGAGCTACAGATCAGAGACTGTGACACCATCCAGCTCAGTAGGGTGAGCTAGTCTGAGTCCGACTGTGCATGGTGTCAACACCTATGGTCTTATGCCTCCCCACCTCATCCTTTTGCCCAGATGTTGTGTTCTTTCTGTAGCCTAAATATCAACATATCCTTCTCTTGCTTAACACCCTCCTGTGTTTTCCCATACATACAGAATGAAGTTCAAGTCTCTTTGCTTAATAGTCAGTCTTTAATGTCGTCAAGCTGAGCCCTACTTCCTTCCCCTTCCCGACTCAAAACACACGGGGCTCCTGAATACTCAAAACTCACACCGATGCTGAGTCACGCCTCCATCACCTTGAGTCAGCTACCCTTTCTCCCTGACCCATGTGTTCATCTTTCCCGATTCAGACTTGTAAGTCACTGAATCTCAAAGTACAGACCTCAGACTGGCAGACTCGCCGTCACTCCAGGAGCCCGTTAGAAAGGAATATTAACCCAAGCCAGATAATCCACTGAGAATCAGTATTCAGTGTCATAACAAACCCTCCAAGTTATTCTGACGCACGCTCAAGTTTGAAAACGACTACTATACAGCCCATGCAGCTGGCCAGGCCATCTTATGCTCACATTCTCTCTCTTCATCCACAGTAGACCTCTGTGAAAGGAAGCGGGATATTAATCACCTTGCTTTGTTAGCTCTATCTCCCTAGTCATTGAGACTTGATTTTTTTTTTTTTTGAGTGCCTTATGCCTTGGCCCTTGTGGTCTAGAATGGTACCAATTCAGTGTAAATGTTTGACATGTGCCTGCAGAATGAATAAATGAACCAAAGAATGACGTTGAATCCTTCAACTCTGTCTTCATCGTGTCTGACGCCATTTTAGAGCCCACAGTTTCAGGTGCCCTTAGCCCATGTGCCATTCTCTGAAGATGCACCCAAGTGACCTTTACAAACCCCATACTGGTGGGTAGACATGCTCCCCCTCTGTCTAAATCCTCGTGGACCAAAGGTGGTGAGGGCAGACGCCATCCATTGGCCTCCCAAGCCCATCACATATTTCAACCTTGGAAAGTAGGGCCTGGTACAGTAAAGGATTGTATAGTCAGGATTGAAAGAAGCTAAAGAGTTAAGAACAGATCCGCCTAAGCCCTTACTTGAATACAGAAAGAGAGCCACTCACCCACAGAATAGAGCCCCACACAGCAAGAGACGAAAGCCAAAGCCCTCACTCACACCCAAGGAGAGGCTACATGAGCTGTTTGTCTCTCCTTTCTCCCAAATTCTCCTTTTCATCATCCTTATGTCACTGAATGAACCCAAGTGGGGCATCTTTTCTGCCCTGAGACCTCTGTGTCAGCAGCTCAATTCAGTTCACTTATCTGTCCCTCAACACATGCAGAATCCCATGCACCGGTGTGACCTTTATACCAAGAGTCTCCATAGACAATGTCATTTGACTGTCTTCACAGCTGCCTTGGAGTTGGATGGACCTGTAGGAATAACAACCCTTCTACATTTTCTACATACAGATGGGGGGGATCTTAACATATAGGAAATTAGCCAGGAGGTGGGAACGCACGTCTTTAATCCCAGTACTCTGGAGGCAGCGACAGACAGGTCTCTGAGTTTGAAGCCAGCCTGGTCTACGGAGTGAGTTCCAGAGTGGCTACACAGAGAAACCCTGTCTCGAAGACAGACAGACAGACAGACAGACAGACAGACAGACAGAATATAGGAGATTATGTTTACACAGAAGCTGAGGAAGAGGAACCAGGAAAGGCTTTTGGGGAACATCCAGGCTCTCCCATGTCTCCTGGAGGATACTTTTCTCTCCTACCTGGCCTCCCTCCACAGTAGGCACATGCCAGGAAGTCTGGCTTCCTCATCCTGCTGGCCTTCTCCACTTCTCAGTAATCCTGTTGACACCAATGACTTTACCCTCTGGCCTTAGCAGATTGGCGAGGCACGATCACCTGACCCAAGATAGACTCAGTCCCTTGCCTAGGCTGAGGCAATCAAACTATGAATTCTACAGACTGGGGACTATGATTTCTTGAGACTTTCAGTGTACTAGGACCAGCCCAGACCACATGCCATTTTATTTCATTACCACAACAGGTTTAGATTGGTAATCAATCACCCTGTCTGACAGTCAAGAGAACAGAAACGTTAAGTGTCTTCTAACTGCTAGTAGAACTGAGACACCAGTGTGTGTGTCTGTTCAGAGACAGTGGCCATCACCACCACACACTGCTACTGTCCTAGAGGACCTCAGTCCGCTCTCCCTCCCTGTCCCCTGTGTCCCTCCTCCAGTCACCACCCTCCTGCGAACTGGATCTCTCCTCTCAATCCTGACATGCATCATTCCTCCTGCCCAGGACAAAGGCTTGGAGAGATGGCTCAGTGGTTGAGAGCACACACTGTTCTCGCAGGGAACCCAAGATTGATTCCCAGCACCCAGCACTTACACTTCACAATTGCAACTCCAGGCAACCCACGACACACTTCCAAATGCTTCCAATGGTGCTTACACACACAGAACACACACACACACAAAGCATACATACAGCCTGCACACACATGCACAGCATACATACACACACACACACACACACACACACACACACACACACACACACACCTCTATGTACATCACAGACAATTTTTAAAAATTATTAAATAGAGGCCGGGCGGTGGTGGCGCACGCCTTTAATCCCAGCACTCGGGAGGCAGAGCCAGGCGGATCTCTGTGAGTTCGAGGCCAGCCTGGTCTCCAAAGCGAGTTCCAGGAAAGGCGCAAAGCTACACAGAGAAACCCTGTCTCGAAAAACCAAATTAAAAAAAAAAAAAAAAAAAAAATTATTAAATAGAGCAGCCACCACTTGTCATCAATTACTTTCCTTTCTGCTCCAGGTTCCCTTCATATCCTAGATCGGGTGTAGAAGGGACTCTACAGTCCGTAGAAGGGAGAAATCGTCCGCTCTGATGGTGACGATTCCCTTACTTTTGGTGCTATGCTGGAGCCAAAGCGACAAAAACAGAGAAAAAAATGTAACAGCGGTTCTTGTTTTCTCTCAATAACCCTCCTACCTTCCCTTCCTGGTAACAGAATTTTAAGCTAGATACACTGTTAAAGGCTAAAAACTTTATTTCCCTGTCTTCCTTGTGACTGAGTATAACCATGTAAGTAAGTTCTAGCCAGTGGAGTTCTTTGCATTTTATGCATACATTTGCATGTTTACCTTTAAATTTACATTTGTCTGTTAGGCTCAGAATTCCCAGAAGATGAAGAATCCCTCCTGTTTTGCTTGTTTGTCTTTTTTTTTTTTTTTGTGAGGAGGGGGAGTGTGTTACATGTGTGTCACATGATGTGAGAGAGTATGCACATGTGTCTGTGCACCTGTTTGTGGAAGTGGGTACAGACACTGGAAAGGTCTATGGAAAGGTCAGAGGGCAACCTTGAAGAGTTGGTCCTCACCTCTCCACTTTGTTGTGGAGACAGGAGCTCCTCCCCACGGCACAAGCCAGGCTAGGTGAGCTGTGGGCTTCTGGAGAGTGTCCTGTCTCCATGTCCCTCTCTAGGTATAGGCGCTCCAGGATGATAGACCCTTGCGTTACTACATTCATCTTTTGCATGGGTTCTAGGATCTGAACTTAGGTCATCTGTCAACACTTACACCCCCTGAGCCATCCTCAGAGTCCTACCTCCTGCTCATGTTGTGAGAAGAGGATGGAGAAACATTTACTACAAGACACTGACAAACACTTCTGTGAAGGTCTCTGGGGTTGGGAAGGACTTGGGACGATGCTACTTCCTTCCAAGGTGCTCCTGCAATCCCAAGGGGGAAAAAAAGAGCAAAAGTCCACAGGCCCAGGGGCCTCGCTGCTCTGTCCATGTGTGTGGAGATAAAGTGTGAAGATCTTCAGGGAAGAAGTGGAGAGTGCTGAGACTTGTGGGAGCCTGTGGAAATCAGAGCTGGAACGAGTCTGGAACCCAGGAGGAACCCGCCGACTCTGATTTATCTCCAAGGAGAAATTAGACAAACACAGATTTCCAGGAGGAAGGACCTCAAATGATGGGCCTTCCATTTCCTCTACACCCCAGGATCGGTTCCTTTTCTCTCCAGCCAGGGCCCCACACCCTCGGGGATGCCTCAGTGTCCTGTATCACTGTGCACTTGTTCCTTTAAGAAGCTACATTAGCCGGGCGGTGGTGGCGCACGCCTTTAATCCCAGCACTCAGGAGGCAGAGCCAGGTGGATCTCTGTGAGTTCGAGGCCAGCCTGGACTACCAAGTGAGTCCCAGGAAAGGCGCAAAGCTACACAGAGAAACCCTGTCTCGAAAAACCAAAAAAAAAAAAAAAAGAAGCTACATTATTCAGGGTTCCCTAGAGGAACAGAGCATAAAGGCTGCAAACGTATTGAAAGGGGATTTATTAGACAGGCTTACAGGCCTTGGTCCAGCTCATCCATGGCTGCCTCCCACTGGAGAGGCCAAGAATCCAGGAGTGGTTCAATCCACAAGGCTGGCGGTCTCTGCAGTCCCAGTCTGTCGACAAAGGCCTGGAGGATCCTGCACGGCTGCCGGTCTGCAGTCTATGTTGGAATCCCCAAAATATTGGTTCTAATATCGGTAAGCAATGTCACAGCACCAGGATGGATGGGCTGCCCATTCAGAGTGAGGGCAAGCAGGCAAAGAGCAGGGTCCTTCCTCCATGTCCTTCTATCTGGGCTACCAGAAGGTGCCCCTCACCTTTTGAGTGGGTCTTCCCTATTCAAATGACCTGATCAACAAATAACACTAGTAACAATCCCTCCCAAGGGTGCCCAGTGGCTTGCCTTTTGGTTGATTCTCGATCCAGTCAGGTTGACCACTATGCTCATCCATCTCAGGATCCTCCAGGTCACAAGCGACAGATGCATAAATGAATATAAGTCAAGACCAGGTGGCGGCTCACATCTGTAACCCCAGGACTCAGGAGTCTGAAGCAGGAAGATTGCTGTCGGGTTGGAGCCTCCAGCTGCCCCACTCCCCGCTCCGCACAGTCGGGAAAGCCCCATTCCTCTTTCCAAGCCCCGCCCACTCAGAGAGCCTGGGAGGATCGGTGCCAAAAGCCCAGCTGGGCATTCTTGGCTCAACTATCACCAACTTCCTCCCCTGTTGCCGCCAGCCGTCCGTCCGAGTCACCGCCTAAGCGCTCAGCTTTTGACCACACTTAGGCACAAACCCAGCTTGGGGCGGACACGTCATTACCCCTCACCTACAATCTATAAAACTTTCCTCCCTGGCCCCAGTGCTCGACTTCTCTGGCCTCCATCTCTGGGACCGGAGAATCCGCCCACGACGTGCTTTTTCAAGCCGGCTGGATCAGGCTTTCTGTGGCGGCAGAGAAACTTATTAATGGGGGTAGAGGGGCAGAAAACCTGTTGATTACCATGAGTTTCAAGAACCGTCTGGGATATATAGTAAGTTCCAGGCCAGCCTAGAGAGCGAAACTCTGTCTTAAAAAAAAGAATGTTCAGATGTGGTGACACATGCCTTTAAGGTCAGCACTCGGGAGGCAGAGACAGGTGGATCTCTGAATTTGAGGTCAGCCTGGTCTACAGAGTGAGATCCAGGACAGCCAGGGCTACACAGAGAAAATGTCCTGTGGTAGGGGGGTAAGTAATAACCCTGGGCATAGCTGGATGATGTTAGCCAGGATTCTCCAGAGAAACAGGACTAATGAAAAGGAGATAGAGGAGAGAGAGAGAGAGAGAGAGAGAGAGAGAGAGAGAGAGACAGAGAGAGAGAGACAGAGACAGAGAGAGAGACAGAGAGACAGAGAGAGAGAGACAGAGAGAAACAGAGAGACAGAGAGAAATGTTTGCTTGCTATCTGGGCATCTTATAGTTCAGATAAACTGACTCTTAAAATCAACTGTCATGTGGATACCATAGTCCAGATGTTTTCCGGTTATTCTTGCTGCATAGCGAGCCACCCTGAAACACCCCCCCCTCCCCGATTTATTTGCTACTGATTGAATTCACTGAAAGGTTTGTTTGCTCCGTCTAGCTTACCCGAAGCTGGAGGAGGTTCAGAACAGCCCAACCACAAGTCCGCCATTTGGCCCAATAACAGCTGCAAAGGTAGGGTGGGGGTGGGCACTGGTGGGGAGGAGAGGGAGGGCGCCAGGGCCGGGCCACACAAGCCTTGCTAACAGACAGTGCTTTGCTAGCTCCTCTGATCCTAGGGGTAGGAGATCAAGGAGTAGAGACCCAAGGACCCCAGCACCCCAGCATCCCCCCAGGGCTTGCTTGCACTCTCTTCACGTGCCTAAGCCTTCCCTAGATGTTTCTGACTCCTCTCTGGGAGGCATCTTGCTCTACTGGGGCCCATGATTTTTGGAGTCGGGGTAGAGGCAACCTTCTCTGCAAGATGGCCCGTGCTACCATGCCCTTCATCAACAACAAAATCTGGGTGTTTTCACCATGGGTTTCTCATTATCCACTGTTGAACTAGCAGGACCACAGCCTGCAAGCCACTCTGATAAATCCCATAAACATCCGTTCTATCGGGTCTGTCCCTCTAGAGAACCCCGACTAACACACATACAAATAATACTAACACCCAGCCAAACAGTGTAAGGATACACAGACAGCTGTCTTGGATTTGCAGTCTCTACCTCCCAGCATCCCCCACCTCTACCCCTTGAGAGCAATTCCAGAACAAACTGTCCTTACCAAGTCCTCACTTGATGCTCTGTATGACAGACACTCCAAGCCAAGACAATCTTTCACATCCCGTCCCATCTCCTGCCCCAAACCTAGTCACCCTCTTCCAACCGCTGGCTCTCCCCCTTCCCCACAGAAACCTATTTAAGGAAGTGGTGTTTTGACACTCCAGAGAGCCAACGCATTACTGATTCCGTGCCCCCTTTTAAAACTTTCAAATGCCATCCAGAGTATTAGTGGTGACATGGTTGACATTGTTTGGCCCTCAGATGCTTCAGGAAGGTGAACAGAAAGATGATGTGAGGGCTGAGCAGTTCTCATGAGAATAAATTACGTCATTAGAAACACGGTAAATGCTGACGTTTTAGTCTGTGTTGACCACCTCTTGTAAAATTACCACGGCTCTTTAAAATGTCGTATTATAGTATGACTTAAGAACTAGGTGCTGGGCTGGAGAGATGGCTCAGCAGTTAAGAGTACTGGCTGCTCTTCCAGAGGACCAGGGTTCAATTCCCAGCACCCCCGTGGCAGCTCACAACTGTCTGTAACTCCAGTTCCAAGGGATCTGACGCCTTCATATAAACATATATGCAGGCAAAATACGAATGCACATAGAATAAAAATAAATAAATTAAAAAAAAAAAAGAACTAGGTGTTGAGGATAGACCAGATGAGGAATCAGGGAGGGATAACTAACACTAAGGATGTCTGAGAAGTTATATAGAAGTTTGCTATTTTATAAGCTCATATACATTTACATACAATACTTTAACTGGCATTATCCGACATAGGGAATAATGCTCTTCCCAGAAGCTATACATTGCCAAAAAAAAAAAAAAATCCCAGCATCAGACTACCCCTCCAGTTGTTAGTCAGGGGTACCCTGGAGACTCCCCCAAAAATACAGGCTATTGTCATTGCTCTTGACTGTCCACCAGAGTTGATAAGACCTTATTGCTTGCTGGGTATGATGGCACATTTCTTTCATCTCAGCACTCAGGATGCAGAGGCAAAAATCTGTGAGTTTTCAGACAACCTGGTCTAGAGAGTGGATTCCAGATCATGTAGGGCTACATAGTGAGGTCTTATCCTTAAAGATAAAAATAAAAATAAAATAAAACCAATTTCTATTTTAGTCACAGGACTTGGGAAAGTCAGCATCATGAAGCTCCCTCTGGTGGTCAGTTTTCACAGTCCAGGAAGGTGCCATACAGGGTGCTGAGGGCATCGTCAGCAATCTTACCTAACTGTGGACCCTTCAAGCTACAGTAACGACCACCCAGCAAGATATGCTCCTGGGTGCAATAGTGGTGTGTGCACATTATAGGGTCTGCTTCCTGGCTGCAATTAAGGTCTGTTCCATGGGAGGAAACACATGCCCAGCACTGTAAACCTAGCCCAGAATCCACAGCTGGGGAGCTTGTAGGTCTCAAGGGTGAACCTAGTACAATCGTTTTCCTAAATGAACTCTAAATTCATGTCTCAAAAATACAGGGCCTAGGGAGATGGAGAAAATACAAAAAATAAAATAATTTCCATCTCTGTACCCATAGATCAGTGCAGCTCTCAGACCGCATCAGAGAACTTTCGTTGTTGATTGGTTATTACGCAATCTCCTAGCTGGCTAAGGGACCGAGAATAAGCGTGTGCGGCACGCTCAGTCATCACCGGGACATATGTCACACCTGCCCCTCCCCCCCCCCCCCGAGGGTCAGGAGCCATCAAAGGAGATAGAAGTCAGGGAGGATCTCAGCAAATCAGCGTCTTCTGGACACGACAGGACCACTGTCTTTTGAACTCACAGTGGCTGTGGCTGCCTGTACAAGACCTGCACAAGATCAACCCGGCGGAGGGATGAGAGCCTCGGAGCCCCCACGCTTAATGAAGAGCCAATGACAGTAGATGCCTGCTGGGGAGGGAGTCTGTTTTCTCTCTTTCTTTTTTTCTTTCTTTCCTTCCTTCCTCTCTCTCTCTCTCTCTTTCTACATACAGTGTTCTGTGTTCTGTCTGTATATATGCTTGCAGGCCAGAAGAGGGCACCAGATCTCATTACAGATGGTTGTGAGCCACCATGTGGTTGCTGGGAATTGAACTCAGGACCTCTGGAAAAGCAGCTAGTGCTCTTAACCACTGAGCCATCTCTCCACCCCCGAGTCTGTTTTCTTTAAGGGGCTGGCCTTAAAGAATCATGCTCCAGTGAATGGACCCACACCTGTGCATATGTAGGAAACACCCACACTTCCTCCTTTTTCTAACGTGGCCCAAGGTCCACACCTAAGATCCAGCAGTCACCCATGTTTTCTCCTGTCCTACCTGTTCCTCCTGTCTGCTTCCTCCTAAACAGACTTAGAACCAAGCTCCCTTTCCTACCTCCTCCGTGTCCATTCATTACCCCACACACACACACACACTCACACACACACACACACACTCACACACACATACACACACACACACACACACACACACACACTCCTTTTCTTTCTTTCGACAGGGTCTCATTATGTAGCCTCTGCTGACCTGGAACTCACTGTGTCGACCAGACTGGTTTCAAGCTCACAGAGACCCGCCTGCCTCTGCTTCCCTAGTGCTGGGATCAAAGGCGTGTGCCACCACCAGCCAGCCCACCATTGTGTCCTACGTGGACTGCCACGTGTGGTCCAGACTTTACATCTGCTCTTGCGTTTCCGCCATCTATCCTCAAGGAGAAGATGACAGAGCGATTGCCCTAGAGTCTAAACTCGCTGCACAATGTGCTTCTGACTTACCACGGCCTTCAGGGCAGAGTCAGGACATGTTCCACCTGGCATGTGACCTAGTGGGCCACTTCCTCTTTCTCAAACAATATTATCACTCGGCTTCCAGAACATTCTTTTCCTCACCCTCCAGCATTTCCTTATTCTTCTTTGCTGAACTCTCGCATCTCCCCAGACTCTGAATCCTGTAACTGCTTCAGAGCTCAGTCTCCATTCACTCTTTCTTCTCCACACGAGTCTTGTGGCTCTAACTATGTGTTAGGGGCATCTTTTTTTAAATATTTCATTTTATTAATATTGTGTGTAATGCACATGTGAGTGCCTATATGCACATTCAAGTTATTAATTAATCAAACAAAAGGTGTCTTTTAAAATATCAGTCAGAACCAGGCAGTGGTGGCGCACACCTTTAATCCCAGCACGCGGGAGGCAGAGGCAGGCGGATCTCTGTGAGTTCCAGGCCAGCCTAGGCTACAGAGTGAGATCCAGGACAGCCATAGCTACAGAGAAACCCTGTTTCCAAAAATCAAAAGAGAAAAAATAATCAGTCAGCCCATATAGCCATCCTCTGCTCAGAACTCTCCAACTGTTCCTCATTTCTTTCAGAATAAAGCCAAAGTCACAATAATCTTCAAGAGGCTGCAGCATTTGCCTCCCACTCTTTATGACTCAGTTCTTGGTTTTTCGAGACAGGGTTTCTCTATGTAGCTTTGCACCTTTCCTGGAGCTCACTTGGTAGACCAGGCTGGCCTCGAACTCACAGAGATCCGCCTGCCTCTACCTCCCAAGTGCTGGGATTAAAGGCGTGCGCCACCACCACGCCCGGCATGACTCAGTTCTTATTCCCTTTCAACTCCCCACCGTGATCATTCCGTTCTGGGCACCCCGATATTCCTCAGACCCAACAAGCACATTGCCACCACAGGGCCTTTGCACATGCTCATGTTTTTCTTTCTGCCACAAAGGCTCTCTTCCGTCTGCCGTATATAAGGCTCACTCTGCACTGCCTTCTTGTCTTTGTTCAAGCCCTCCTCAAGTGAGGATTATATAGACCAAGCACCTATATCACACACACACACACACACACACACACACACACACGCACACGCACACGCACACGCACACGCACACGCACACGCACACGCATACACACACACATACACACACGACCTGTTGGCCCCTTTCTGTTTTATTTTTCTGCTTACTTCTCATCGACCTTTTACTTACTCTAATTTTACTTGGTAATACGGCTCATTGTCTTTCTAACCGCTGGTATGTAAGTTCTCTGGGGACCGGGATTCTTGTGCCTGGAACACAGTAAGTGCTCAGTAAATGTCCGTCGGATGAGCGAACACAGGAAAGTGGGGAATCGGTGAGTGAGCAGCAGCACTGTGCTCTCCCACCCAGATGTGTCCCCTCCTCAGCGAATGCCTGGGTCTGTTCATTGTGAGTCCCCGGCAGCCAGCCTTGCTCCCACTTCTCAGCCTCTGCGCGCTCCCTCCTTCCTGACTGATTTCTAGTTGGCCTGCCTTTGTTCGTTTGTGGTTCTGTGGGATTGAGCCTAGGGCTTCACACCCTCTTCAAACCCTCTGCCCCTGAGCTCCCGAGCTGCCGCCGCTGCAGCCCTCCAACTCCAGTCTTCAAGACTCACGTTAAAGCCGGGCAGTGGTGGCGCACACCTCTAATCCCAGCACTCGGGAGGCAGAGGCAGGTGGATCTCTGTGAGTTTGAGGCCAGCCTGGGCTACCAAGTGAGTCCCAGGAAAGGCGCAAAGCTAAACAGAGAAACCCTGTCTTGAAAAAAAGACTCATGTTAAACCGGTGTTTGCTGGCACTACCATCCACCCTCAACAGATTCTCCTCCCTGGCTTCCTCCCAGGTCTCTGTACCTGCTGGCAGCGGGTGGGGCTGGGGCGGGGGTGAGGAGAAGCATCCTAGACTCTAGGAGTCTCCCTTCCTGCTCATTTGTTCCGTTGCTCAGAGAGCCCTGTGGGGCCTTTTCTTAGCTTGTCTTTCTAGTGCGGTGTCCGCGAGCCACTGATTCAATGCTTTGTAAGAAAACAGAAATGCTTGGCCACGTATTTTCTCTGCTCGGTAGTCTTACGTTTCAGCGGCATGAATTTATGAGGTGGCTCTCATTACTAAACCGAGCTAGTGCATAAAGAATGTGAGGGTCTGGGCCAGTGAGAGGGCTCAGCAGGTAAAGCTGCTTGGCGCCAACCCTGATGACCCGGGGTTCGATTCCTGGAACCCATATGGTGGAAGCAGAGTACTGACCACTGCAGGTTGCTCTCTGACCCCTACATTTGCACCAAGGCATGCACCCCCTCCACCCCCCCCCCAAAAAAAACCACAAATAAATAATGTAATTTAAATTTTAAGATTCTTTTAAATAATCAAGTAGGGAGGTCCCCGAGGTCAAGCCTCTGGTGACTTCAGAGTGTCCTTTCGATTCCAGTCCTCACTCTTTGCCACAACCATGAGTCGGCCCTTTCTCTTTCCAAACCTCATTTTCCATATGATGGGTGGGGGCAGCTGGCCTGAGTCATCTAGACAAGGTGTCGTCCCCAGAAGGTCAAACTCAAGCCAATTTCAGTTTGCAAACGTCACAGAAGGGAAACTCCGTGTGTAGAGAATCGAAACCTAGGGCACAAACGTTGGCCGGATGCCAGCCTTGTTAAGGCGGCCCCGACCCGCTTGTTAAGGAGGCCCCAGCCTCCCATCCCCCAGCACATCTCCCATGACAACACTTCTCCAAGAAGGGGACCTCCGGTGAGCCTGTTACTCCCCCGGTTCCTCTCTTTCCCCATCCTTTCCACCACAGGGTGTTCGAGGTCAGCTGGAAAAGAGCCACCTTAAAGAAAAAAGGAGGTGTGGTCGGGAAGTTGGGTGGGTGCTTGGCTATATAACCCTGCTGCGGTGGGCCAGTCAGCACCCGACATGGCACTGGCCCAGGAGCTGTACAGCTTCCCAGCCTCCAAGCTGGACTCCTTCGTGGCTCAGTGGCTGCAGCCAACTAGAGAATGGAAAGAGGAGGTGCTGGACACGGTGAGGGTGGTGGAACAGTTCCTGAGGCAGGAGAACTTCCAGGGAGAACGTGGACAGCCCCGGGATGTGCGGGTGCTGAAGGTGGTCAAGGTAAGACTGGACCTCTCCCTTCCTAACCAGGATAAGGCAAAACCCAGTGCCAGGGGTCCCCTAAACGCATAGTCCCTAGTGCACGCTGCTGACATCTCAGGATACCCCAGATAGCTGTCTGCAGCCCGCAGCCTTGAGCAGAATGAACCAGTCAAAAAGCTAACAGACCACCTTTGGGGGGCATGGTAGCCTAACCCTTAATGTTCCGTCACTAAGGCTTACAGTCTGCGAGGTAGATACAATTCTTTTCCCACTTTACAGATGAGCCGAACAGAGGTGTAAGCGTTATAATGGCCACATGCAATGCGAGACCTCTCGTTGGATCCTGACAAATAAAATACAGTAACATACAGTTTGGGGAGCCCGACCTGGGGGCCCCACTCCTGCAATCCCAACACCTGGGAGGTGGAAGCAAGAAGACCATGGGTTGGAAGCCAGCCTAGGTTACAAGATTCAGATAAGAAGAAAGAGAGAGAGTGTGTGTGTGTTTAGGGATGATTGGTAAATGTTTAATACGGCGTGCATTTGGGTAAGAAAACCCGCTGTTTGTTTTGCCAAGTCTAATAGCACCTGCTGGGTTTGGGGGCTCTCTTTTGGGGGGACTCACACGCTATGCTGTTTCGGGACAAAGCTCCTTACTGCTTGTTAAGGTGAATAAACGTTCAGTGTGTACGAGACTCTGCGCCTACGAAAGACAGACAGACACAGACGTGACAGGTTCTGATGTGCTGGGGGCCTGGGAGTTCTTTGTATCTTCCTCCTCTTTGTCTGTGTTTTGTTTTTCTGATAACAGAAAGATTTTTAGAGTGGGGGCTAGGAGGGGCAGTGTGGCTTGCTCACTTGCACAGCTGGTGTTGGAGCTGGGGTGTGAATTCGAATACTCAAGCTGTGACCCAAGGTTCTAAGACCTTTCCCCCTCAAATCCTTCCTCCAGCTACCTCATCCACCCCGGGGCTAGCTAGGATCACAGCTCAGGACAGGCAGAGTTCAGCAGACTCTGGAAGGAGCAGGGCGACCGTAAACTGAAGACCCGAGTTTGATCTCCAGCACCCCCGTAAAGAGCTGAGTATGGTTGCACACACTTAGAATTCCAGCCCTAGGGAGGCAGAGACAGGGGAATCACCAGGACTCCCACCTGCCTAGCCGATTCAGCAAGCCCCAGGTCACAGTAAGAGACCCCCTGTGTCAAAAACCAAGGTGGACAGCCTAAGGAATGAGCCCCAAGGCTGACCTCTGGCCTCCACACACAGGCGCGCGCGCACACGCACACGCACACGCACACGCACACGCACACGCACACACACACACACACACACACACACACACACACACACACCTTGAGAGAATTAGCCTCAGCCCACTGTTCATTTAAACATGAAGGAGACTGACACACAGAGAGGGTGACATGGCCTAATGTCACACGCCAAATTGGTGGCAGCATCCGGGCTAGAGTTAGGACTCTTGCTCTTGGGAAGGATTCGGTAGCCTTGAGCCCCTGTGCCCTCCTTGCACCGATCCTCTCCCCAAGGCCCCAGGTCACGTGATTTAGAAGTGACAGTCTTAAACTCAGAGTTGGATTTGTCTCTGGGCTTTTCCTCTCAGCAGCTGTGTGGCTTTGATGGTACTGTGGGTCTCGTGTCTCAGACCCTTGGACCTGCCCGACTGTGGTTGTGGCGTCATGAACGTCATCTCCCACCACCCGGCACAGAGGCAGTGCAGCCTAAAGGTTATCTCAGGGTAAATTCTTAGACACAACGCTTTCGTTGTGACGCTTACCTAGGGCTTCTTTCTGGTCCGTGGGACTTCTCTCTTGGGCAAGGCCATCCTCTAGACCACTCCCTCCCTGACGTACCTAAGGAAGCAGTGGATGGAATGGAAAGTACCCAGGAAGAGTCAACAAACAGAATGAGTTTTGATGGTGATAGATGCTAACTGCTAAGCCTCAGTTCTGCTTCCCTTAATCCACTAAATGATAGCCACACCCAAAGGGCAAGACACCGAGAATGCACCCTAGACTCGAAGTCTTCATTCCTTGCACCTTTGGAGTTTCCGGGGGAGGGGCGGGGGTGGGCCCTGAGCTGTCCACATGAATGAATGCTCGTCTAACCAATCAGGTGTGAGTCGATCCCAACAGAAGCAAATCATGAAGTCTGTTCTAAACTGCTCAGGGAAGGGAGAGGACAGTGTAGACAGGACCTGCTGAGGGGGGTGAGGAAGGGAGTGGGCAGTGTAGACAGGACCTGAGAGGGATTGCCCTGTGCCCACATCCAGCACCCATTTCCAGTCCTTTCTCTCAGGGTAGGAATACTGAGTCTGAAGACTGGTGGTATCAGAATAAAAATGGAGAATAACGATGGCAGGTGCCTGCTCCTTGGGAACAGAGTGTGGTTCACGGACAGCATCCCAGGATGTAGAGGAGGAAGAGGTACCGGCAGGCCGGGTCTTCTGATTTTCATCTGGCTCCCTGTCTGGCTGGGAGACCTTGCAAGCAGTTTGTGCTCCACTCCCTGTCTCCTCAGCTGGGAAGCCGGGTCACAGGCCCGTCTCCGCGGTGATGAGAGTGGAGAATTGTATTAAACAGTCTTTGGTGGTGCCAGATACAGGGGCCGGCTCAGTCTGTGACGGCAGAATTTTAATTTCCGCAGTGACTCCACTGACCAGGAACGGTAGCCACCTGGAGACTGACCCTCCCCC
Source organism: Peromyscus leucopus (assembly GCF_004664715.2). NCBI lineage: Eukaryota > Metazoa > Chordata > Mammalia > Rodentia > Cricetidae > Peromyscus > Peromyscus leucopus. The sequence goes on from NC_051082.1 coordinate 5,422,490, forward strand.
GGCAGCCCCACGCTCACCGATGTGGGGTGAGAAAGAGGGGAGCCAGACAGACTGCATGCCAGGGAGGCAGAGCCTGGAGAGTAAACTTTGGCTCTCTCTTCAGAATCATCTGGTTCTTTGGCCAGCAGGACGGCTCAGCATGGAAAGGTGCCTACTACCAAGCCTGATAACCTGGGTGTGATCCCAGGAACCCACTTGGTGAAAGGAAGGAAGGAACCCCCATTAGTTGTCCTGTGACTTCCGTGTCTCACACACACACACACACACACACACACACACACACACACACACACAAAATTTAAAAAAAAAAATTAAACAGTGCAGTCTCCTGCCATTAAGAGACAGGGAGACTATATCTAGGCAGGGGAAGAATCAACTAGATGAAAAGGAAGAGACACACACCGGTGACACCCAGGACCCCGGGCCCCACACCCCGCCCTCAGCATACAGTATTTTAATTGACCTTGCCTGGATTCTAATGACTCACATTTCATCATTATTTTCATTTTACTCGTGATGGACTTTGGGCTCCTAATGATCACATAGCAGATAAATCAGGGATAAGATTCAAAGGTCAGGGTTAGGCATCCAGTACCAAAGTGCTTGCCTACCGTCATGGAGGCTCCTTGATCCATCCAAATACAGTTCCAGGGAGGGAGGGAGGGAGGGAGGGAGGGAGGGAGAGAGGGAGCATGGACGGATGAGGCTATCCGTTTCACAGCCCATGCAGTACATATTTCTACAAGCTGGGAGCCCTTTATCAGATACTTCAGGCCCAGAAGTGTTTCAGGTTTAGAAATCCCCCCCACACACACACACTGGGCTTTGACTTATTTACATAAACATAAGGAGATATCTTAGGATAGGACCCAGATCTACTCTCATGTCCATGGGTTTTCACACAGCCCGAAGGCATTTTTGTACAATATTTTGGGTCACATGAGGTCAGGGATGGAACTTTCTACTTGTGGCATGTCTGCAATTAAAATACTCTTGGATTCTGATCATTTTGGAGTTTTCAGATTAGGGATACTGGGTCATTATTCCCTTGCAGTGGGCCTTTCTATGGGTTGGACAAGACCGAGTCTCCAAAGGTGTACAGGGCAGTGGATAAGCAGGGGCTGCTATGGCAGGGCACACCTGTAACCCCATTGCTTGGGAGGCTGAATCAGTCAGGAGGCTCATGAGTTCAAAGACAGCCTGAGCTACGCAGCAAGCTCTAGGGTGATTAGGGAGACCTGATGTCGGATAGAAACCATAAGGAGTCCAGCTGCCAGCGATCCTGAGTGCCAAGTTCACCCTCCATCTGTCTGCACCTGGGACGTGAGATGGTGGCACTTCTCACCTAGCCCCCGTGGAAGGACTATATATTAAAGGGATATACTGCCTGGAAGAGCCCCCAGGCTGCTGGGCACACGGCAGAGGGCCTTGGGGTGACAGAGTCCTGTCTTCCGCAGGTGGGCTGCTTCGGGAATGGGACAGTGCTTCGGAGTACCACGGACGTGGAGCTGGTGGTGTTCCTCAGCTGTTTCCACAGCTTCCAAGAAGAGGCTAAGCACCACCAGGCTGTCCTGAGAACCATACAGAAAAGGATGTACCATTGCCAAGACCTGCTGGACCTGGGGCTCCATTACGTGGGAGTGACTGATGGAGTCCCCAGTGGTCTCATCTTCACTATCACGACAAGAGAGACCTGGGAGCCCATCACTGTCACCATCGTGCCCGCCTACAGAGCCTTGGGTAAGGGGAACAGACGTCTTACATGTCCGGCCTACCCACCCCAGGAGACTGGGACCCCTTGCCTCTGGTGGCCACGTGCATTCCTCCACGCTACCCACATCCTGGGCTGGGGCCGAGCTGGCACCGTGTGCTCAAGACTAACACACTCAGACCTGGGAAACAGAAACTTATCACAGAGGCGCGCTCTGAACACATGACACACGGTGGGAAAGAGTGGGGTGCGCTGGGTAAGGACCAGCTCATGTTCAGGGGGGGACTTACCGTGGGAAGAATTCTCGGAAAGCTCGGACACCCAAGCAGGGGAAGGACTCAGATTAGGAACTGAGTCCTTCCTACAAGACACTTGCCGTGTCTGAACACGCACCGCCTTCCCAGAAGCAGACCTGTGGTGAAGATGGGTCTAGGGACATGCACTTCACTGGGGACTTAAAACCAGAAAGGGGAAGGCGTTAAATGCCTCCCTCGGCCCTGAGGAACTGGCTTCCTGCCCCTGCAGAGTTCAGATGATTGCTGTAAGGGACCTCCTCCACCTCGCCCACTGCCCCCTGGCACTGCAGTGATTAATTATCGTTAGCTGAGGGCAGCCCCAGACTCGGGAGGGTTAAGTCACCTGCACCTGCTGTCTGTCCTCAGGCAGAGACTCCTAAGTGTTGGCTCTCCACCAGGTCTTACTCTAAGGCTGGTGATATGATGTTAGTCAGCTTCACAACACTGTGACAAAACACCCCAGATAAGCAACTTACAAGCAGGAAAGCCCTGGTTGGGCTCATGGTATCAGAGGTTTCAGTAACTAACCGTGCGGTTCTTTCTGTTGTCTCCGGCCTACATGCCAAGCTAGCGTGGAGTAATGTAACGGAGGAAGAGACTTGCTCATCTTCCAGGAAGGAGTTGTGGGAGGGAGGGAGCTGTCTATAAGAGAGGTGTCTCTCTAGTCCCTTCAAAGGCAGCCCCCATGACCTGACTTCCTTCTGCTAGTCTCCACCCCTTAAAGGTTCACCTCAGATTGACAACTAGACCTTTAGCACACGGGTCTTCAGGGGACACTTAATATCCAAACCAGGCCTGGAGAGATGGCTCAGTGGTTAAGGGAAATTACTCTCGCCGAGGACCTAGTTTATGGACCACATGGCAGCTCACGACCACCTGTACCTCCAGCTCCATAGGACCCAGCGCCGTCTTCTGACTTCCTTGAGCACCCATGCATGTTATGCACATATAAACGCGTGCAGGCACACACATGGATGGATATATATATATATATATATATATATATATATATATATATACACACACACACACACATACATACACACACACACAAGTCTGAAAATCCAAACCATAATGAGTGTTGTATCATATGCCAACTCCCACTGGTTATAATCTGCACAGCATTATTCCGTGGGTGTTAAAAATAGGATCCAGGCCTGGCAGTGGTGGTGCATGACTTTAATCCCAGCACTGGGGAGGCAGAGGCAGGCAGATCTCTGTGAGTTCGAGGCCAGCCTGATCTACAGAGCAAGTTCCAGGACAGGCTCCAAAGCTACAGAGAGAAATCCTGTCTCAGAAAAAAAAAAAGGAAGAAGAAAGAAAGAAAGAAAGAAAGAAAGAAAGAAAGAAAGAAAGAAAGAAAGAAAGAAAGAAGTAGGATCCAGCCTCAGGAAGAAAGTCATTCATGGCATGGCATGGACCCAGTTCTCCCCTATGAATATCAACAGATTTCAATCAATCACCCAGAAAGAGATCTATTGATAAAATGGACATTAAAGAAAGCCGGAAGTGTTGGGGATGTCCAGGAGGACCTGTAACATGGAGAACCCAAAGCTGGCCCTCTGGAATAAGAATCTCACCAGATGGGATGTGTTGGAGGATGCCTTTAATCCCAGCACTCAGGAAAGAGTATCAGGTGGATCTCTAAGAGTTCAAGGCCAGGCCAGTCTATAGAACAAGTAGCCGTGGGTACCTAGTGAGACTCTGACACCAAAATAAAATTTAAAGTATGAAATTTTTAAAGAACCTCACCAGCAAAGCTCGGTGGTGATGGTTGTGGCAACGCCTTTAAGCTCAACACTGGGGAGGCAGAGGCAGGTGGATCTCTGTGAGTTTGAGGCCAGCCTGGTCTACAGAGTGAGTTCCAGGGAAGGCAGGCGAAACCCTGTCTTGGGAAAAAAAAAAAAGAAAAAAAAAAAAAAAAAAAAAAAAAACAGAGAGAGAATGAATGTCACTGGAAAAACCATCATTCAAGGTCTCAAGTCTCCCTGGAGACATAACCCCAGAGTGACTGAGCCAAATGCCTACTTGGTTTCCCAGGGCTTCCAGAATCTTCACTCAGTCTTTGTTTTCACTCTCCTCAGGGCCTTCCGATCCTAACGCTCCGTTACCCCCTGAGGTCTATGTGAATATGATCAAGGCTAACGGGTACCCTGGAAGTTTCTCTCCATCCTTCAGCGAGCTGCAGAGAAACTTCGTGAAGCACCGGCCAACTAAGCTGAAGAGCTTCCTGCGGTTGGTCAAACACTGGTACCAGCAGGTCAGGGGGCTGCGGGCGGGGGGAGGGGGGGACGGGGGGGGGGACATCGAGAGGAAACAGGGTCGGGGGAGAGTGGGAGAATGCTAGGATGTACTTGGCATTTTCTTTGGGCCACCTACCAGCTCCCAAATGAAAACAGAGAGACTTATTATTACAAATGCCCAGCCTTAGCTTAGGCTTGTCCCACTAGCTTTTTTTTTTTTTTTTAAACTTAATTTAACCTGTTTCTAATCATCTATGTTTTGTCTCGGGGCTTCTTACCTTTCTTTCTTTCTGTATGTCCTACTTTCCTGCTTTCTCTGTGTCTGGCAGGCTGCCCCCCAACCCCGGCGACCCACACTCCCACGCGACCCCCTCCAGCATCTCCCTGGCATCTCTTTTTCTCCCCTGCCCATCAGCCTAAATTCCTCTCCCCTGCCTGCAAGTCCACCTATACCTCCTCCCTCACTATTGGCTGTTCAGCTTTTTATTAGACCAATCAGGTGCCTTGGGCAGGCAAAGGTAAAACAGCAACACATCTTTACATAGTTAAACAAATATTCTTCAACATAAACAAATGCAACACATCTTTGCATAGTTAAACAAATGCAATATACCTTTACATAGTTAAACAAATCTTCTGCAACATAAACAAATGCAGCACATCTTTGCATAGTTAAACAAATGCAGCACATCTTTGCATAGTCAAATGCTCCCCGACACTGGGACATTTGCAAACTTTACAGTCTCCTTTGTCTGACAACTGCTTCTGGGGTTTGTGAACGTTAAGCCCAATGCCTTGATGGCAAGGAGAGGAAAGATTCCTTGAAATCCATTCATACTATCTGCTTCTCTGTGATGCTCGCTTCTGAGTGTCCTGGTCGTCACCGAATGAACCGGCCTTGGTAATGTGACATCTGGAAATAACCCAGTATATGTCAGAGTAACCGGGTGTGCAGAGTTATCCAAACTGAGAAAGGGAGGGATCAGAAACAGCTTCACCATGAGCACACACACTTATGGCAGTGTGTGTGTGTGTGTGTGTGTGTGTGTGTGATGTCTTCTTGTAAAATAAACAGATACACTTAGGGAAAAGTGAGGAACGATGGCACACACCTGTAACCCCAGCACTTAGGAGACTGAAGCAAAAGGGATAGCCTGGACTATATAGTGAGCTCCAGGCCAGCCTGGGCTACATAGTGAGACCCTGTCTCAAAAACAGCTACACAGGAGCTAGAGAGATGACTCAGCCATTAAGGGCAGGCACTACTCTTCCAGAGGACCCGAGTTCAGGTCTCAGGGCCAAGATCAGGCTAACCCCAGCTCTAGAGGATCCGGATCTGACTTCCATGGATACCCACACTCACATGCTCATACACACACACACACACACACACACACACACACACACACACACACACACACACGAGAAGCTGGGCTTCATAACCAGGCCTGATCTTGAAAAAATAAAAATAAAAAGAGTTATGTCTTAGCTTGGGTTACAATTGCTGTGATGAAACACCATGACCAAAAGCAAGTTGGGAAGGAAAGGGTTTATGTGGCTTACCCTTCCACATTACAGTCCATCATTGGAGGAAGTCAGGATGGGAACAAGGAGGGCTGGAGGCACAAACGTGACGAGCTGAGGTCAGATCTCCAGAATCCATGCAAAAAGCTCGGCACAGTGGCACATCTGCCCCCACCACACCAGGGAGGCCGAGACAGGAGGACCCTCAGGGCTTGCTGGCCAAGATAGTCTAGCCAGTCAGCAAGACCCAAGGTCAGTGAGAGAGCCTGCCTCAAAATGTGGAGGGGTGCCGGGCAGCGGTGGCGGTGCACGCCTTTAATCCCAGCACTTGGGAGGCAGAGCCAGGTGGATCTCTGTGAGTTCGAGGCCAGCCTGGGCTACAGAGCGAGATCCAGGACAGACACCAAAACTACACAGAGAAACCATGTCTCGAAGAAAACAACAACAAAAAAATGTGGAGGGCAACTGAGGAAAATGCATCACACTGACCTCTAGCCCCCACCCCCGTGCCCACATATTGTCACCCGCTTTTACAAACACACAAAAAGAATTTCAGATCCATCTGGTGAGATGTCTCAGTGGGGTAAAAGTGCTCGCCACACGAGCTTGGTGACTAGAATTTAACCTGACCCCAGGAACCCGTGTAAAGGTTGTAGGGAGGAACCAACTTCAGGAAGTTCAGTTCCGACCCCCACACCTGCAGCACACCATGACATCACACACACACACACACACACACACACACACACACACACACACACACAAAGAAGAAAAAGAAATTCAAAGATAAATTATATTCCCCTAAATTTGAATTCAGACATTCAGACACAATTTGAATCCTACTAACCTAGGCCCTTAATCCTAAAATGGGAAAGCCAAGGCCCAGAGAGGGAGAGCGACTTGGCCAAGGTCACACAGCCAGTAGGTAGAAGAACTAAGGTTCGACTTTGGACGTTCTGCCCCTGGGCTGGATGCCCTCCTTACACTTAATCTTTACATCCCTCTCCGTCTCCCCCCCCCCTCTGCAGTATGTGAGAGACAAGTGCCCCCGGGCCAACCTGCCGCCTCTCTATGCCCTGGAACTGCTAACCGTCTATGCATGGGAAGCAGGCACCCAGGAGGATGCTAACTTCAGGCTGGATGAAGGGTTCGCCACTGTGATGGAGTTGCTCCAGGATCACGAACTCATCTGCATCTACTGGACCAAGTACTACACGCTGCAGAACCCAGTCATCGAGGACTGTGTCAGAAGACAGCTGAAAAGAGAAAGGTACTGAGTCACCGCCGGACACAAAGTCCCACAGAAAAAAGCAAAGAGAGAGAGAGAGACTGGGGGAAATACGGAGTCTTATGACTTGACTTTATGACGTGTGCACTGAGGCTGCCTTTGGGACAGCATGGGCTGCTCCCTGGTCATCTCGGTCAGAGAGTGGGGGGATGCCTGGAGCCGAAGGCATGGAGTTCAAGGTGTCCAGGTCACCCCAGGAGCCTGCTTTCACATTCTATCCCAGAGACAAAGTCACCACTCCTAAGCCCCGATCTCCAGGAACACAAAGTGTAGGTCTTACTTATAGACATGGAGTCTACCTCAGGCAGCCTCCCACAGGGCCATCGGACTCCATTCAAGCCAGTAACGTTTAGTCATTCAGTGTTTGCATACAGGAGAGACATCTTAGAGGCAGCCTGAGCTTTCCCTGCTGCGGCAGGAGAATAAGAACCTTCTCTATCAACCATGAGACCGTAAGGTCTAGGTCTCCATTCCTTCACCTCTAAACCAATAATAGTAAGGATAATCCCTCTCGAACTGTCGGGAGGATTAAAGCAGGTTCGCTCAGGTTCTGGTCCAGTGCTTCAGAAGCAATCGATAGATGATGGTGGTGTCACTGTTATCAAAGGCCATTCACCAAATTTGGCCCCAAACTTGTGCAGCCTGTCATGACTTTGAGAGGTCTCCCCTGCCGGAGTGGACCTCACATACTGCTCCAGGATGCATCCAGCAGCCTCATCCTTTCCAAAATCTCATCATCTTCATGCCCTTGTTCTCCTGTGATAGTTTAAGGCCCTCCTTGACTGACAGCTCTGGGGGATGGACAGGTGCTCCATGGCTGGAAAAGATGGTGGCTGAGAAACATCTCCCCAGACAACAGCCTCCAAACTGGATAGATCCTGGGCATCCTCTCTCTGTGTTACAGACCCATCATCCTGGACCCGGCAGACCCCACCCATAATGTGGCGGAAGGGTACAGATGGGATATAGTTGCTCAGCGGGCCAACCAGTGCCTGAAACAGGACTGTTGCTATGACAACAGGGACACCCCAGTCCCCAGCTGGACTGTGAAGGTAATGGCTCTTCCCAGGACTGTTAGTGGCCTGACAATCCAAACACTACACCTGCACGGTGTTGGTTTGCCCAGTTAGGTGCCTGTGACGAGCGCTTCAGATGCAGGAAGCCTGCACCACCACCCTACAGCCAGCTATGAACTTTGACTTTTCCAAGCCTTGAGATCCCAACGTTTACATCCTTACCCTCTTCCCCTACCGGAATATCAGGTTCACGTTCCCGATCACTGCTTGTGTGCTCTGAGTACAGCCAGGTCAAGTCACTCAGCCGTTAGGTGCCAGCATTGGACTTGGGGTTGGGGAGAGGGGGAGGAAGAAGCGTGGAAGGTACAGAAATGGGATATGACCTTGTCCTCAGGGAATGCATACAACACCATTAGCAGCAAACTAGAGCAAGTTTGCACAAACCTGCAAGACAGATTACCAAAGAGATGAGACTCTCGGAAAATGAGAAGCACTAAGAAACACTGTATGATCATACATCTCCGACATAGGCAAAGAGCATAATCACCTAGTATTTACAATTTGCAAAGTGTTTGTCTAGGGGTTATCTCCACTGAACTTCACAGGCAATTTTAGGAAAAGGTTGAATATTATCACTATCTTTATTGTTTGTTACTGTAAGGACTATTGTTTCCATTTTTCAGAAGGGCAAGCTGAGGCTCTGGAGGGGTTAAGTCAGTGAATCAAGGTCATAGTACTAATAGGCAGCAAAGCTAGGTTCAATTAGGTCTTTAATGAGGCTCTGGAAACAGACAGTAAACACTAGCTAGAATCACCAGGAAAGATTCCCTGCAGGAATTTCAAGCTGGAATGAGCCCAAAGCACCTGACAAGGATATAAATGCTGGTGAGAAGGCTCTGTGGGTAAAGGGGCTTGCTGCTAAGCCTAAGGACCTGAGTTCCATCCCGAGTGCCTACCTGTGCCATCCAGTAGAAGGCACAGAATTGACTCCTGAAAGTTGTCTGTCCTCCACATGTACACTGTCACACAGACACATACTCTCTCTCATACACACACACATACTCATACACACTCACACACACACACACACACACTGTCTGTCTATCTATCTATCTATCTATCTATCTATCTATGCATCTATCTGTTACCTATCTGTCTGTCTATCTATCTGTCTGTCTGTCTGTCTATCTATCCATCTATCTATCTCCTTCTCCAAGATACTCCAGGTTGAAGAGAAAAGAACGGGAGGTGGGGATGAGCAGCGTATGTATGAGAACAAGAGGCTGCAGATGGCAGAAACTAGAGCAGAGACTCTAAAGTAAGGTGCAGGCAGAAAATGAGGGGCGACAGCCAAATCAAACCAGTGGCTAGGACAGAAAGGCATGAAACCAGGACTGTGTAGCCCTGACTGTCCCGGAGCTCGCTCTATAGACCAGGCTGGCCTCAAATTCACAGAGATCTGCCTGCCTCTGCCTCCAGAGTGCTGGGATTAAAGGCGTGCGCCACCACACCCAGCCTGTGCCTCTGGGATCTTTGAAGCCAGGCTTCACTGCATATCCTAGGATACTCTCGAGCTCACGATCCCCTGTTCTGAGTGCCAGAATGACACATATCACATATATGTCACCCCCAGCTGGGCTGGAGGATTTTTTTTTTTATCTTGAAAGCTTTACAACGCTAGGCTTAGAGTCCTTCAAAACCCTGCTGCGCCAGGCAGTGAATACTGAGCTCTATGTGGGCACAATCATTGTGTCTACCAAGTGCGAGGAGAGCCAACCTCATGGGGCTGAAAATGTACTCATGGGAGATGCCCAGTAGGAGCCTACAAGAGATTGGCACTCCCCAAACATCTGCTGCTGCTGCTGATGATGATGATGATGATCATGACAGTGACGAGGAAGCTGTTTTTGCTATGACGAAGATGAATCTGGGAAGGGAATGTAGAGGTCATCAGACAGACATGTGAGCCTAACCCCACCTCTCCTGTCTTGCAGAGAGCACCAGATATCCAGGTGACCGTGGAGCAGTGGGGTCACCCCGATTTAATCCTCTGGGTGAACCCTTATGACCCCATAAAGAAACTTAAGGAGAAAATCCGACGGAGCCGGGGCTACTCCGGCCTGCAGCGCCTGTCCTTTCAAGAGCCCGGCGGCGCCCGGCAGCTCCTCAGGAGCCATTGTTCATTTGCCTACTACGGAATCTTCTCCCACATCCACATCTGCCTGCTGGACACCATCCCCCCCAAGATCCAGGTCTTTGTGAAAAACCCGGATGGTGGGAGCCACGCCTACGCCATCCACCCCCTTGACTTCGTCCTGAGCCTGAAGCAGCAGATTGAAGACCGGCTGGGTTTTCAAAGCCAGGAGCAGCAGCTGGAGTTCCAGGGCCACGTCTTGCAGGACTGGTTTGACTTTAAATCCTATGACATCCAGGACAGTGTCACCCTCACCCTGTCCAGGAAGAGAGAGGGGAGAGCTTCATTTGCACCCAGCTAGTTTCCTCTGTAAACGTCTCTGCATTTTTGATCACTGTCTTAGCCTAGCAGCCTCGTCGCCCCTCCTTCCGGTTCTCTGCCGGGATGGTCCGAGTCTTCAGTACCCTGCCAGGGGGAACCAGAAGGGATGTGAGAAGTCATATGCCACCAGACAACAGCCAGACCCTCTGTGTGGCAATGGAATTCTGCAATCACTGAAGAAATCCTCATGGCCACACTACCAGGATTTGGTCAGTAAATGGCAGTTTCACTAATGAACTCTTAACTTGTTCAGAGGAAGCCAAATTCATCTCCCGACCAGTTACACTGACCCGGCTTCAGGATGTCTTATCTCCAACTTGCCTACACCAGAAACTTCCATCAGGGCATATCTGAAGCTTTCCCTGTCCCCCACCCTCCTGCCGGCCTCTGACTATCAAAGGCAGGGTAGGACATCAACTTCCTGTCGAATTGAGAATAAACAGCCTTTGTTTCTTCCCATTTTATTGGTTTTCATTCATTTCCACAGAGGCCTCTCAGCTCTGGGGACTGGCGGATATAGAGAAACAGACGAAAAGAGACAAAGCCTGGGAGATTGAAGACCAGACAATGTTTTTAAAATCCCTCCTCGGTATGGTAGCACGCCTTTAATCCTCTGTGAAACAGAGGCAGGTAGATCTCTGTGAGTTGGAGGCCAGCCTCGTCTACATTGTGAGTTCTAGACCAACCAGGGCTACGTCGTGAGACCCTGACCCCAAGTTTTCTGCCCATAACTCCTAAAACCCACACATAAATAGTAAATAATAGTTTAGAGACAAAGGAGAAAACCTCATTTTTATTGCCAAAGGATATTGTGATTGGGTTTATGCCAAACAACCTATCAAAGGCTCCCTTTTGACCTGTTTTCTGGTGGATTTACCACAGTTTCAAGTCCACTTCAAAGCTGATTTTCAAAAACCTCTGAATAATTTAACATTAGTATTCTATATATTTCATAGTTCTTTTGCCTCCGGGGACCGAAAGAGCATCTCTTTTGCAAAGGGTAAACAGGCTAGCTCACCCATAGCTTTATATACTTCATAACACAGCCCCTGTAGGTGCTTTGAAAAAGGAATGAACAGGGCTGAGGCACATCCACCAGCAGAGCACTCACTTGGCACCTATGAAGTCCCAGTTCAATCCCCAGTAACCTCCCAAACCAGGTGTAGTGGCACACCCCTGCAATCCCAGCACCGAGACAGGAAGATCAAAAATTCAGCCATCCTTGGCTACATTTGGGGCCAGCCTGAGCTACATGAGACCCTTTCTCAAAAGAAAAATAGACTTAAAAAAAAAGTCACTGTCTTGGTCCATTTAGACTCCTATAACAAAACACCATAAACCCAGTGTTCTATAAATAACAAGCATTTGTTTCTTACCGAGAAGTTCAAGATCATTGGTACCTGGTGAGGACCTCTTGCTGGTTTACAGATGGCAGCCTCTCACTACGCACTCATGTGGTGGAAAGAGAGAAAGGCAGATCTCTGGGAGCATTAACAGCAGTGATAAAGGCTCTGTTGCCTGTCAATCATCTCCAAAGGCTCCATCTCCTAATGCTGTCAGCTGGGGAGGTAGGAATTCCACACAGGAGTTTGCAAGCGATTCAAATGTTTCGATCACAGCAGTCACTTAAAAAATGTTAAGGTTTATTTATTTTATTGGGTGTATATGAGTGCTTTGCCTGCACATATGTATGTGCACCACATTCGTTCCTGAAACCCTCAGAGGTCGATGTTGGATTTCCTAGAATAGGTGTTATGGATGGTCGTGCACCACCATGAGAGTGCTAGGAATAGAATCCGGGTCTTCTTCGAGGGCAACAAGTGCTCTTGACTGCTGAGCGGTCTCTCCAGCCCCTTTTAAAACTTTTTCCGCCGGGCGGTGGTGGCGCATGCCTTTAATCCCAGCACTCGGGAGGCAGAGCCAGGCGAATCTCTGTGAGTTCGAGGCCAGCCTGGGCTACCAAGTGAGCTCCAGGAAAGGTGCAAAGCTACACAGAGAAACCCTGTCTCGAAAAAACCAAAAAAAAAAAAAAACTTTTTCCACTCAAGACTACTTTCCTTGTGAGGCAGTGGTGGCGCACGCCTTTAATCCCAGCACTTGGGACGCAGAGCCAGGCGGATATCTCTGTGAGTTTGAGGCCAGCCTGGGCTACAGAGTGAGTTCCAGGAAATGTGCAAAGTTACACAGAGAAACCCTGTCTCAAAAAAAGAAAAGAAAAAGAAAGAAAGAAAGAAGGAAGGAAGGAAGGAAAGAAAGACTGTTTTCCTCTCAAGAAATTTTTTCACATCATCACAGACATATAAGTATGTGAAATAAGCAGGCAAAAAAAAAAACACTTACGGAAAACAAATTATGAAAAATATATATTTTAAAACAATTATTTGGAACCAGCAAGATGGCTTAGGAGGTAAAAGTCTTTGCTGCCAAGCCTAGCAAACTGAGTTTGATCCCTGGGAACCACATGGTAGAAGTGCAGAACTACCCTCTCAAGTTGTCCTCTACCTTTCCACATGTTTGTACACACACACACACAAATAAATAAATGTAATACAATTTTTTAAAAGTTATTTGGTGTGTATATCACTTGCCGTTGGTTAAATACTAAAGTGAGCAGGTGTAATTACAAGCACTCACTTGTAATCCTTATATGAGGGAGGCAGAAACAAGAAGGGGCAATGTAAGTTCAAGGCCAGCCTTGTCTACACAGCAAGTTTCAGGCTAGCCAGGGATATGTCCACCGGTCTCAAAAGGGCAGGTGGGGTGGGAATATTGCTCATTCAGCAAAGTGCTTACCTTTGCAAGGATCTGAGTTCCACACCCTGAACCCACATAATAATAGCCAGGCTTGGTGGTGCACCCTCGTGATCCCAGCACCAGGGAAGGAGCCAGGCAAATCCCTAGGGCTTGCCGGCCAGCCAGTCTAGCTTACTCAGTGAGTTTCAAGGCCAGTGAGTGACCTTGACTTTAAAAAAAAAAAAAACAAGGGAGACAGCACCTGAGGAACAACATTCCAGGTTGACCTCTGACCTCCATACTCATGCCCACCTCTGTGCACATGTATCTACACACACATAAACATGCATAAATGCACACAAGGGAAAAATAGACAGAAGCAATGTTGCATGTTAATGAGATTGATATGTTTGCTTGCTTACTTTTACATAAATCTTGCCTAAATATTTGATACTGTGGGACACAGAACTTCTTCAGTGTTTGTCAGAGTGGATCAATATTTTGGTTCTATAATCATCAGTGCTGAGAAGGCCTCTTCTCAGAAATACACTGTACGAAACAGCTGACACACGTCTAAGGCCATTCCAGAAGTTGTTGGAAACACTGCCCTAAACCCAGGGCAAAAGTCAACCATTTTTAGATTTATTTATTATGTATACAGTGTTCTGTCTGCGTTTATGCCTGCAGACCAGAAGAGGGCGCCAGATCTCATTACAGATGACTGTGAGCCACCATGTGGTTGCTGGGAATTGAACTCAGGACCTCTGGAAGAGCAGTCAGTGCTCTTAACCTCTGAGCCATCTCTCCAGCTCCAAGTTAGCAACTTTTACAATCAAATGTTCTAACAGAAAACAATCCAAAGATGTAGTAATTTGATATGTGCTAAGGAATGACAGTTTTTTTTTTTAAAAAAAAAATCATTCTTTGCTTCCTGCAATCAAACCGTGTGTTTCCATAGAGCAGACAACTTTGTATGTACAGTAAGAACACTGCACTTCGTGGCATGCGTTAGTCTCAAAGCCAAGCCAAGGAGTTTCAGCACTCATTGGTGTTACATGCGTGAAGACACATGCAGTAGAGTGTGCATATCATGAGTTCAATGCCGCAGTAAAGTTTTGCAAGCACCGGAAACATCACAGGTTCATCACATGCTTGGTTTTGAAATGCGTTTGCTCTTTGCAAATTCAGAACCTTTGCTATTGCCACATTTTTCATGACCTCCACATTCAGTTCCCCACAATATAAGATGCTGGGGGTGTGTGTGTGTGTGCACAAAATCGCAGTATTTCCCAGACTGAAGCGTTCATCCAACCCGCCCTCAGGCTCACTTTATGTACCGTCACAGGGGGAGTTTAGAGACCAGAGTCTGCATCTTAAACCAGATCTTAAGTGTTAATCTGCTGCTGTCTTATGGACTGTGCTGTAACTGGCAAGGCCTCAGCTATTCCAAGAGTCATTCTGACCTGGTCTGTCTTGTTGTTTGTAAGACCCTGAAAGCCTATAGTTGAACAATCTTCCTAAGATCAAAATATGAACTAAAAAAGGCAGTTAGTTGCCTTCCCAATTTCATCAAATCGCAAATAAATTCATTTTTCCTTAAAAAGAAAAAAAAAAGAACTAATCCTGCTTCTGTTATTACCTCCTTGTCTGACTTTAGGATATTACTGTTCCCTATGTGTATCTCATTTCCCACCATCCAATAAAGATCGGAAGCCAGGCTTGAGGGTGCATGCCTATAACCCCAGACCACAGGAGGGTGATGCAAAAGGATTGAAAATTCCAGGCCAGCGTAAGAGACACAGCAAGACCCTGTATCAAAACAAACAAACAAACAAAAGATATTCAAGAAATAGAGGGTCGGGCGGTGGTGGCACATGCTTTTAATCCCAGCACTCGGGAGGCAGAGGCAGGTGGATCTCTATGAGTTCGAGGCCAGCCTGGTCTCCAAAGAGAGTTCCAGAAAAGGCGCAAAGCTACACAGAGAAACCCTGTCTCGAAAAACCAAAAATAAATAAATAAAAAGAAAGAAAGAAAGAAAGGAAAGGAAAAAGAAATAGAGAGAGGGGATAAAGGGGAGGAGGGGAAGGAAGAAGAGAAAATAAAGGCTAAGGAAAAGAAAAGAAAAGGAAAAGGAAAAAGTGGATTGGAGAAGGTGGTCATCTCTAGGACCCTCCTTCTAGAGCTCATCCTTCAGGACGGTCCACCGCCGATGGTGGCCGGAGAACTACAATCCCCATGATGCTCTGGGCGTCCCTCGCGCTCACGTGGGTCCTGGGAAAGGGGCGGTCACAACAGACATGGACGCTTTCCCCACCATCCTCTGCGGCCCCTCAAGATGGTGGCGCCCGGTGGTGCCATGAGCGATTCCGAGAGCTGCAGCAGTAGCAGCAGCGATGCGGAGGAGCTGGCGCGGTGCCGCGAGGCGGCGATGCCCGCCTGGGGGCTGGAGCAGCGCCCGCGGGGGACGGAGAGACCCAGAGCCGGTAGGGGGGCCGTCCGGAGGGCGGGGTTCTTCCCCTGCGCCCCGGGAAGGATGCATGGTGGGATGGAGTCGCGGCGTCTTCCAGGAGCTTTCGGAAGCTCCTGAGACCAGTTGGGGGTCAGGGTCACACCGAGCGTGGAGGGCGACTCCTTTCTTCCCGCGGAGACAGCCGAGGGACCTGCATGTCTCCGGACTGCGCTTTCCTCCGTGCGTCCTTCCTGCTGTTCCCTGGGAAGGTAACCATGACGGAGAGGCACCCCCTTCCCGTGTTCTCAGAATCCTGTCTTTCCCGGCCCTCACGTGCTGTCCCACTCCAGTGAGGGTGTCTCACTGTGATTCCCTTGCAAACTGGAAGTGAATCCGAAATCTGCCAGTATAGGGATTCCTAATCGTGGAAAGAGAATCCAACAGGTCCTATGATGTGAAATAGAAAAAATACTGCATCTCTACTTTCATTAACTCCTAAAGTTGACACTGTTTTCTGTTTCCTGGGAGGACCTTGCCATAGTCATAATGGGAGCCACTCTTCATGACTCTGTCCCATAGAAAACAGATGGCCATCTCCCACACATCCATATCCAGCCAGGGGCATCAGGCATTTGAGAGTGCATTGACATAGAACAGTGTATCAGGCAGACACACTGTGAACACATAGTGACGTAGACACAGTGGTGGCCCTGGAGTTAATGCCCCATAGACACAGTGGTGGCCCTGGAGTTAATGCACCGGACTCTGCTTTGTGCTGGGAGCCATCAAGTGACCGTTCTATTCATTTGGCACAAACCCACTTGGTCCCATTGTCCACCTCAGAATCTCAGCCATCATCCAGTGTCCCTCCCATATGACATCCAGCCCATCCCACCATGTAGACTCATCATTACACTGTATTCAGAGTCCTCAGTGATGTGAGCAGACCCTCGTCTGCCTTTGGCCTCTTGGGTCTTCTGTCTAGCGGCCTGAGATAGTCTATAAAAACCTAAGCCGGTTTGTATCGCCGGAGACCTTGACTCCTCCATCGACTCCTCTTTCTCAGAACCTGAGTCCTCATGCCGCCTTCCTGGGAGGCCTGGGTGATCGGCCCCCACAGTCTCTCTCTCTGCTGCTCTCCTGGCCACACCAGCCTCCAGGTGGCTTTCAGCACCGCAGGTTCCTCCCTGCTTTGCAGGCTTGCTTCCGGCTGCCTGGAAGACTCCAGGTACCACTGGACTCACCCCTTCACCTCTCTCAGATTTCTGCCCAGCTGTTACCCTGCAGAGCCCTCCGTGCCCACCTTTGGAGGAAGAGTCCCCCACACTGTGCCCCTCACCTCTCCTTCGTTTCGTGTTTTTTATACACTGTTGCCATCATCCGATTTTATATTGTGTTACCGTCACTTAGCATCTGTTCTCACCAAGAACGTCAGTCCTTGGAGAACACCGACATTTGTCTGAGTTGTTCCCCAGGTGGGGCACCTGCTTATTAGTTCAGCCATCCGTCACTTTGTCCAGCGGACTCCACCATCAGCGTCCCCAGTGACCATGACAAAAGCCAGTTTCCTCTTCCACAGCATACAGCTCCGCATAGTAGACACTCAATAAACCACAATCACATCACACTAGGCTTGCTTGTGAAATTGAGGGATCTGTACCCTCTTTCTGTACCCTCCTTCTAGCTCCCATTAAATCAGCTATTAGTCATGCATGAGCTCAGGGCTAACCTGGGCTATGTAACAAAATCTCATTTAAAAAAAAAAACCCAATTAGTTTATAGACTCTAGCCAAATTATTTTACATGTCTCTTTGGCAGAATGAGGATAATGGTCACCTCTCAAATGGAAATGGCATGGCGGGGGGTGGGGTGGGGGTGGGGGGGTATCCTTGAGTTATACATGCAAATCACTTAAAATGTACCCAGCCCACATTTGTTCACTCTGTAAACATCATGCTTTCATCGCTCCACAGATGCAGCAGGTAAACAGGTGCCAGCGTCCCAGCCAAGCCTCAGGTACTGTGCCCTGGAAAGAAGCTTCTCTGAGTCATTGAACAAATATCGGTCCCCTGTGTGTTCCAGGTGCTAGGTTAGACCGCAGGGTGTCAGCGGGAACAAGACAAGTCCTTGTGGGAGCAGCTTCTAAGCTGTCAGGAAGTGATGTCCCCCCGTGTGTTACAGGCGTGAAGTGAACCAGCACGAGGAAGATGCCAATGAGCTTCAGACTACTCCTGAGTTCCGAGCCCACGTGGCCAAGAAGCTGGGAGCCATGCTGGACAGGTGAGCAGGAAGACCCCTTGTCTCATGATCCTCTTGCCTTAACCTCCCAGATTCTTGTGCCCCAAACCCAGCAAAATAAAATTAAAAAAAAAAAAAAAAAAAGAAAGAAAAAATTTTTTAAATTTAAAAACAAAAGGTGCTTTTGTTGGTACCCGAAATGTCATCCTAAGTCTGGTACCTCCTCTCCCTCAGCTCCATCGCCATCTCAGAAGTGTGGAAGAAGCCGCGCAAGGCAGAGGTGCAGCAGGTGGCAGAGGAGGAGGATGGTGAGTCCTTAAAGTGCTCATAAATGCTGGTGTGGGGAGGTGCCACTGGGTGGGTGGGTGCAGCGCCCTGGGAGGTGCCGCTGTGTGTCTGTGGCGCCGTGGGGCTGGCAGTACCACGGGGCAGCAGCATTGTGCCACGGGTTTCTCCTTGCATTTGCTCTCCCCACACTCTGAGGCAGGAGTTATGGTACCCCATTCCCAGAATGAGCCAGCTCTGAGACCCCTCACTTGCCCTGGTACTGGCAGAAGCATTTTACCTTCTCAGCCCACGGTCTTCCCCACCCACTCTGATCTGACCCCGTCCTATACTTGGGCCTCTTTGGAGGCTGGCACAGGTAAGAGACTCAACTGCTATCTTCCAGAAGCTTCTGAAGGCTAGGTGTGGTGGCATACACTTTTAATCCCTGCACTCGAGACAGAGGCAGGTGGATCTCTTGAGTTGAGGCCAGCCTGGTCTATGTAGCAAGCTGCAGGACAGCAAGGACTATATAGAGAAACCCTGTCTCAAAACAAAAGCCACCAGAAGCCTCTGAAGCTTGCTGTCTGGATTGGAGTCCCCCCCCCCCCAATCCCTCCTTTCCTTCTCCCCCATACCCACTCTCTGGCTCCACAGGAGAGCAAGCAAAGCCCTTCCTCAGACAAGCTTCAGTTTACACACATGGCAGGGGATGCCTGAGGACAGGCTGTAGCCTCTGCACCGCACCGGAGGAAGGGTCGAGGCCTGCTTCTCTGATTGCTGACTCTGTCCCCATGATTCTCAGGCTTCCGCCTTTTCTTCACATCCATCCCCGGAGGCCACGAAAAGGAAGCTTCTCAGAAACCCTGCCGAAAGCGCCAGCCCCCCAGCTCCAGGTGAGAGCTCACAGCCTCTCTTCTCCTGGCTGATCCCATGAAGTAACTAAGTGGCCCCAGTCAGGTCCAGACCAAGGGAAGAGGCCTATCAGACCACAGGTCAGTGTGCCCCAACAGGAAGTGCACAGAGTCTTCTAGGGGGAGCTAAGGGTCTCCACACGTCATGAGCAGCCATCTTGGGCCAGGTGGCTCCCTTTATCATCCTTGCCTCCTGAGACGCTCTGTGAGGTTTGGGTGCTCTCCAGCTCCTCATTGTAGATCAGAGTACTGAGGTCAGAGTTAAGGTCACGTGGCCGACAAGCCGAGAAGCTGACCTTGAGGCTGCCTCACTTGCCCCTGAGCCCAAGCTGCTTGGCTGCCTCCACCTGGTCTGGAGGCAGCAGGGCAGCTGTGAGGCCCGTCCAGACGCCGGCTAATCCATCTGCTCTCCCTGGCAGCAGCGAAGACAGTGACGAGGAGTGGCAGAGATGCCGGGAGGCAGCTGTGTCCGCGTGGGACATTCTCCAGGAGTCAGCCATCCACTGTCCTGCCGAGGTGGAGAGGGAGGCGGAGAAGAAGAAGAAGAAGAAGCAGAAAAAGAAAGCCAGGAAGGAGGCTGACGTTGACTTGGCCGGAGCCACAGGCCTGAAACCGGTAAAGGAGGCAGGCAGCGTCAACGGGGACCCAGCATCACTTGGGACCAAAAAGAAGAAAAGGAAGAAAAAGGCCAAGAAATCCAGGGAGGCTTCCCCATGCCCACCAGCAGAGCGTGCTGAAAACTGACTTCAGACTGTAGGCACCATGGCCACCAGCTGTTGAGGATGAGGTGCCCACGGGGTCAGGGCAGGGCCAAGCCATACTCCCTCCAGGTTCCAGCACCGCCTCTACCCACAAGTGACTTTAGTTGGGCCTGTCTAAGAGTCCAAGCAAAGGAGTGGGTGTGTGCGGAGAGGCCTGAGCAAGGGGATGGACTTGCGGTTCCAGAACATTCTATTACCTCAGGAAGGAGGGCTCTTCCAGCTTTTGAGACGGAGTCTCGGCTTCCATCTCCCCCACCTGCCCAGCCTGGTGTGACAAGTGGTCTTGAGGAGTGAGGGGGAGGGGTCTCCAAGCTACTGAGGCCCAGAAAAACTTTTGTACCCCTTCCCCAGCCCACACAGACCTAACAACATTGTCTGGAAGAGAAGGAAAGATATCCCCCGGCTTTTCCCCAGAATTCTCTTACCCCAGATTTTTTAATATACTGTCCATAGTAGCGTGTCTTAAGTCAGTTCAGTCACTGAAAATCAGGTGCCAGGGTACGAGGACCTGCTGAGTGGTAGGTGCAGGCTTGGCTACAGGGCCTCGAGTTCTGACCCCAGCACCGAAGAGAAAAAGGAAAATAAATTATCAGGTGACCCAAGTCGTAGACTAGGTGCTGCGTCTGCTGGGTGCTGACTCCCTGTTTTATTGTTCGTCTGAAAGAGTCTCTGTGTAGCTCAGACTGGCCCGAGAGCCGCCAGTCTCCTGCTTCGGCCTCCTGAGCGGGATGACGAGAGTGTGACGTCCGTGCTGGGGTGTTGGTGCTGGGGATCAAACCTACACCGTCGTGCTCCCTGGGCAAGGGCTCGACCACTGAGCCACATCCTCAGCACAGAAAGTTGGGGAACATCTTAAATAAAAACCACGCGTGGGACCTTCCCATCCACACCCCCCAGACCTGCTTCCTCACCCCAGCGCCAAGACCCAGGAAATGGCACCACACGTGGACAGGGGTTCTTTCGGTGAATCTCTGCAGGGAGGAGGCACAGATTCGGGTGGAGTCACCTTACCTCGTTTCCAGGTAAACAAGAGAAACGTGCAACCATGTGCCTGGAGCCTGCCTGTGCCTCAGGTCCCTGGGCCTGCCCCTGGCTTCCCTCCGCCCTCCCTCCTGGCCACTGAGGGATAAGCAGGAAGCTCCCATACGTCTTTTTCATTGACTTTACTAAAAGTTAAATAAGTGTACAGACTTGTCCGTAGCCGGCTCTAAGCTGCAGGGGACACTGTCTCTCTCCTGGCCCTTCCTCAGTCCCAGACAGGAGCCCACCAAGAGCCGGGTTCTCTACAGTAGGCCCAAGGAGATGGCGTCACACGTGCTCTGGGTTCACAGAGCTGCTCTGCCCCTCACAGTCGCACTCAGGACCTTGGATGCCTCAAAATGGCTACTAGTCCCCAGGCTTCAGCCCGGGCCAGTTAGGTGGCTTCTCTCTGCTGGTCTCAGCACACTCTCTCCACCAGACACGGCTCAGGCCTTGCCTTCTGAGTTCCGCCTCCCTCACACCAGAGGAGCTGATGGCCCGGGATGTCGCCTCCTCCAGGAGTCACACACCCTAAGGAACAGGGATGACAACCCCTTTCCCTGAAGCGGCCTTTCTAGTAGAGGCAAGATACCAGGCTGGCATCAAAGACATGTCCGTCCGAGGGAGCAAATGAAACCCTAGGGCTGGAGAGGGATGGCTCGGGTCGAGAAAGCCCAGAAGAGCCCTGCATGCCTTCCCCAGAGCCCCCAGGCCTCGCAGAACAGCTGCTTGGAAAACCCATGTTTAGGGGGGGAGGAGGATCCGCAAACAGGCATGTGGATCACGGGCTGGAAGGATCTGGCGCAGGGTGGAATGGCCTGAGGACGCACAGGAGACAGAAGGCAGCGAGCCGGTGGACCTAGGGCCTCAGGTCCTGTGGCGGTTGCAGGCTCCGACTGGGAGTGCCAGCATCGCAGGCTTCCCGCCTCTGTTCCAAGTATCGAGTCTCCCATTCTGAGCAGCGGGATCATCTTCCAAAACACTGGCCAGATCCATCTGTCTTCCAGTCCTTTGTGGTCCCCTTCTCAGGCTGAGACACCCCCGAGCCATCCCTCTCTGATGCTGGAGGAGCAGCTGGGGATGAGAAGGCCAGCAGCCTATGGCCGGAGACACATGGCAGTCTCCAATGTCCTCCAAGCAGCACGGCCGTGGCCCTTCTTGTCCCCTATGCAGGCAGGGCAGGCTCTGGGAACCCAGCTCCTGAGAGGCAGTCACCATGGTTACTGGGAGGAAGAGGCCATCTGGGTGGAGATGAAAGTCTCGATGACACCATGGTTGGATGGCAGCAGGTGATTGTGTCCGTTGGTGGAGTCGGAGCTCTGGTACAACACCAGGCTGCTGGAGGACACTGCAGAGGCAAATGAGGTCACTGGCTGCCAGCCGAGTCCCCTCCGACCTCCACCCCACCTGCCCGTCCCTAGGGATACTCCAGAGGGAGAAGGCAAAGCCTCACATTCTGAATCCGGGAGCCCAAGTCAACCCTCTCCCCTCAGGGTGAACAGGGAGTCTCCCAGATGCCAGGCTGAGTCAACATTGATGTGGCTGTTATTGGAAAAGCTGGTTGGTTTTTGCATTACTGGGGGATCGAACCCAGGGCCTCATGCTTCTATACAGCCCTTCAGAAGGTACTTTGTGGTTAACAGTGAATTGGCTTTCAGCAGAAGTTATCCTTGGCCATGTGAGCGGGCCACATCTAATCAGAAGTCCTAAACTAGAGAGAGAGGAAGAAGCTAAAGTCTCCTAGAGAAGACTTTCTTCTCTGAGACCATTGTTTCCTGCTGTCCTGGGGTGTCCCAGGCTGCCGCTGCTGTGTGGGACAGATGGCAGATGCCCTTGCCCTACAGCTGTGCTCCACGTCTCCCTGTACACAGTGTGAATGCCATCAACCCTGTCTTGAGAGATTCCAAACAGAGCAAAGTGACAGAGGGTGAGCGAGCTCTGGATCTGCCCTGGGTCCAACCTGTCTGCCACCATAGCTGTGGGAGAGGGCCCCTCCCCTCCTTGAGTGTGCGTTTGCACATCTGTACAAGGAGACAGTGTCTTCAGTAACTGCCGTTACAGCTGTAAGGGCCAGGTGGGGGATCTGAGGCTCCATGGGATAGCAGCTTTCCTGAAGTCACAAAATTGGGGGTGGAGGACACCGCAGACCTCAGAGCCCAGCAGCCTCTATGGCATTGTAGGCTATAAGCTGAGTATGTGGAGCTGGACGGGCTGAGGGGTGCATGTCCATTATGATATAAGGACATGAGCCCTCCCAGTTTCCCAGATGAGGCCAGAGAGCCAGACTCCTAGGTGAAAGCTGAGGGTTTTTTGTTTTTTTTTTTTTTGGGGGGGGGTTGTTTGGTTTGTTGTCTTGGTTTTTTGAGATGGGGTTTCTCTGTGTAGCCCTGGCTGTCCTGGAACTCACAGAGATCCATCTGTTTATGTCTCCCAAGTGCTGGGATTAAAGGCGTGCACCACCACACCCAGCAAAAACTAAAATTTTAATGCTGGCCACTAAGCCCTGAGCCAGGCCCGGGGAGAAGGCATGGTGGGTAAGAGTACTTCAGGGTGGGTGAGACCGTAAAGAAGCTGATGACCTCGGTTTAATCCCGGGGACCACACGGTGGAAGGAGAGAACCAACTCCGGAAAGCTGGCCTCTGACCTCCACACGTGAGCACCCCCCCCCATCCACCCTCAGTCCATTGTACACACCACCTCACATCCTACTGGGAGGCAGCAGACCCCTCACCGGTGGGACTGGTGCTGAGCCGGTGGGCTGGCTGCAGGAGCTGGATGCTCGATGGGTCCTGGCTGGGGATGTGGACGGTGGCGGCTGGAGATGATGGTTCATGAAGCCCAGGCTCACTGGAGGCCTCTGTGTCTGAGGTGAAGACCTGGGGAACCAGAGTTAACACCCTGAGCCCATGGCACGGGAGTGTGGGGCTTCAGGTGGGGCTTCAGGGGGCGGGGCCTTACCTGCTTGGTGGGTGCGAGGCTGGCAAGGGCACTGAGGTTGGTGTCTGTGATCAGCATGGTCTGCGGAAGCAGGCTGGTGTGGGTGTACTGGGCCACCTCGGGCTTGTGGCTGTAGAGGGCTGGGCGGAGAGAGGACACAGATAGATAAGGCTCCCTGGACCCTTCCCTCAAGACTGAGTACCCTATAGGAAGTGGACAGGGGGCCCGGTGAATGACCTGATGGGGCAGCGCTTGGGGATCCGGATGGGAGAGATGGGCCCCTACCTTCCCATTGTAGGGGCCTGCTCAGCTAAGCCAGATGGGGAGCAGCCCAGGGAAGGGCCAGCACCAATCCCAGCTCATTCTGTGTTTGTTCCCCCAGGTAGAATACAACCCAGCTGTGTATAAGCAAATGAGGAATGGAGGCACAGTGGGCCTGTGCTGAGTACAGATTGATGCAGTAGATGCAGATACTGCCGCACTAAATGCGGGTGGTCCTGTTGTACCAAGTGCAGGTACTCTCTAGTACTGTGCTCAGTGTGCGGTGCTAACTAAGCAAAGGGACCGCAGGAGCAAGCGTGGGTGCTGTAGCGTGAGCGCAGGTGTGGTTGTGCCAAATGCAGGCCTCTGAAGAAAAGGCTGGTGGCCTCCATCTGGGGTGAGCAGGGCAGGGGCCAGCAATGCCTCTATCTCCAGGACACCGCCAACAGGAACGGCTCCCCCTCCAGACCCTCCCAGAGACTTGAACACTCGCCTAGCACACAGTAATGGCACACTCTCCCAGGAGCTCAGCTAAAAGCATGGTGCCCACGCAGACACAGATTCGCTTTCAGCCTCACACAGGTCCATAAGTCCCTGTCTCCATGCTGAAGTGCAAAAGGTCTGAACCCGAAGCGTTTCGTAAGGGTGGCCCCGTGGCCCATTTGATGGGCAGCCTTGTGCAGACCTGGTGTGAGGCTACGTGAGTGTGCGTGCATAGGTGTGTGTGTGTGTGTGTGTCCACATACAAGTGTAGGCATGTGAGGCCAACAGAACCCCAGCTGTTGTTCACGGGTGCCACCCACCCTGTTTTCTGAGAAAGTTTTCTCTCTTGCCTGGAGCTCACCAAGTCGGCTGGACTGGCTGACCCGAGCCCCAGGGATCACCAGTGTGCCTCCACCTCCTCAGCTCTGGGTTACAAGAAGTGCACACGCCACCATGTCCCACCCCCCCCGCGTGGCTTCTGAAGGGTAAGTCTTCTGTCCTTTACTGACTGAGCCATTTCCCCACACCCTGTGGGAATCTTTTAATCTCCTTCCTGTGGCTCCCACCTCTGACTGCCGAAATAACAGCGCTCTGTGGACAGGTGCTGCCCACCCTGGACTGGGAGCCGTATGTAACGTGAGATATCCACAAGCCACCTTTCTAAAAGTGGAAAGGTCATAAACTGAAGGGTGCACCGCCCCAGGGGTTTCAGAGACCAGGCAGTGGCTCGCACTCCTGCACCCAAACAGAGCTGGGCACATGACCGATGGACGACAGCACTGTGCACACTGCACAGCCCACATGAGCTCCCGTGTGCACACACAGAGAAGCAGGTCGGTGGCCCGTAGATACCTGCACCACACACAGGCAGACCACGGCACCTGCACCACACACAGGCAGACCACGGCACCTGCTGCCTGCCCTGACGTGTGCCGACCCACAGCCGACCTCCAGCCCCCCTCCCCTAGACCCACGTGAGGGACGCTCACCGTGGGGGCTCTGCAGCTGGGCCATGGTGGCCATGAAGGGGCTCTGGGCCACGTGGCTCTGAACAGGGGGCATGAGAGGCTGCTGGTAGGAGGGGTGCAGCGGCTGGGAGAACTGGACCGGCTGCAGGGTGGTCAGGCTGCTGCCCATGCTGTTGATGACCGGCACGCTCTGGGCCTGGGTGGAGGCCAGACCTGGTGCAGGACAGGCAGGAGTCAGCCCAGCCTCGTACCCGCCACCCTGCGTCCTCCCTAGACCCAGCCCAGACCCTTTGAGGGACGCTATCCCCCCTTCCCAGAGCCTGTCGGTTTTAAGAGGAAGGGGAGGGGCTAAGGAATAGCCCGACAGTAGGACCACCACAAACACAGGGTGGCCGTGAAGAGTCATCCTCCAGGCCAATAGCTCCGCATCTGGCCTGGCAGGAGAGGCAGGCTGGGGGTAGATTAGAGGTTGTCAGGCCTCCCTGGAGCCCTAGGGGTTCCACAGCAGTGGCAAAGCCCCGGGCTTCTCTCTCTGCTCCCTCTTCTAGCAGCTCCCTATGTCTTAGATACTGAGCAATAGTTCCTGCATATAAAGGGTTTGAGACTTAGGGCCAGAGGGATGGTTCAGCGGTTAGAGCACTGACTCTCTTCCAGAGGTCCTGAGTTCAGTTCCCAGCAATCACATGGTGGCTCACAACCATCTGTAATGAGAGCTGGTGCCCTCTTCTGGCTTGCAGGCAGGACACTATATACATAATAAATAAATCTTTAAAAAAAAAAAAAGGCTGAAGAACTAGAAAACATCTCACAATACATCCTCAGACTGGATGATTTCAGTCATTTCTACACTGCTTATTGGTTTTGTTTGGTTCATTGTCTGGGATCATGGGTGCCTAGCCACAGACATCTAGAAAGTAGGCGTTGGGTGGATGGATGGGTCCCAGTGGCTCTTCTTTCCAGATCCCGACTCTGCAGGAGGCACAGGGGCCCACTCACCCCCACCTCCTTACCAATGACCAAGGTGGAGGCGCCTGTGTTCGTGAACGTGGGGCCCAGGGAGGCGGGCTCCCCGGGCCCAATGGTCATGACCCCAGGCAGCGAAGCCATGATGAGGTTCTGTGGCTGCTGGTTGAGACCTGGAGACGTCTGCTCCAAGTTGTGCAGGGCTGTCAGGGTGCTGACTGGGGGCAGGGGACCCCCAGTGGCCGAGACCTGTGAGGAGGGTAAGGCAGGTTGAGTTGGCGTATCCCCACACTGTCTCCTAGCCATGGAGAATGGGGCTACGCAGGGTTTCCACCCAGGGTGGAGCCGTTCACTCACCAGCTTGGCCTCAGTGCTCAGCAGGCTGCTGCTGGGCTCCAGGCCCGTGGGGGACACTTGGTGTAAGGCCGCAGACACTGTCACTAAGGGGCCGCCGCTGCTTGAGGGCACCTCGGCGGCGGCGGCCTCACTGGTTGCAGGCTGTCCGTACCGCACACCTGGAGTGGGGGGCAACGTCTAGCCTCAGCGCCCCACTTTCCCGTCCTCTGCTCCCCACAGACCTCACCACGCCAGAGCCGACTGTTTTTCTGGCACCCCATCTTTCCTGCGGTGCTAGCCTGCTTTCCAGATCTTTTCACTCATGGCCCTGTGCCCCCCACTGCCTGGTGTGCCCTGCTCTGTGTAGAAGACACCCAAAGAACAATGGGACTGAGCCGAATCGGGGCTCAGAGAACTGAATGGAAGTGAACTGAGCTGAGCAGAGTGGGCTGCAATCGGCCACATTAAATCAAATCCCCTGAAATGGGCCCAGAAATGAGTTGAGCGAGACTGAGCTTTGGCTGAGCTGATCAAAATCCAATTGAATTGGGCTAAATTGAATTGAGCTTTACAGCCAGCCTCTTATCCACAGGTGCTGCAGCCTCGGATTCAATCAATTGTTGGATCAAAAAGATTTGAAAAACAATTCCACGTTTGCACTGAACACATGTAGGTGGTTTTCTTGTCACTAGATCTCAGCCAATACTGTATAACTGTCTACATGGTAATTACAGTGTATTGGGTGTCATAAGTCATCTAGAAATGACTCAGGATACAGTAGGATGTGCATGGGTGAGCGGTGTCTGCAAGAGGTCCCGGCCCCAATTCCCAGACACCAGGGGATACACTATGCGTGATGAACTGGATTCCGTGGAATTAGTTTGGTTTGAATGGGAATCGGCTGGATCAAACTATGACCTGAACACGACTGAGTTGAACTGAAATGGTCTGGATGGGTAGATCCAAAGGGCTTGTGTTGCCCGGAAGTAACCGGAGGCGAGTTGTGGTGAACAGAGTGGGTTGGAGTGGGATGAACAGCGTGGCATGGGTGGGGTTTTAGTGAGTGGGGCAGGACGGTGTGAGCCAGGGTGGATCTGGCTAATCGGCGTGGCGTGGAGTGCGCAGGGTTAACTGGTGCGAGCGGAGAGAGTGGAGTCGGCTAAAAGCATGGAAGGAAGTGTGACTTGAGCATAGTGGGAGGAAACGGAGCAGAAGGGGAAATGGAGTGGACGGAGTGAGGTGGATGGGGAGGGGCGGGGCGTAGACGGAGTAGAGTGGACAGAGTGGGTGGGGCAGGGTGGAGGGGCGGGGCGTAGACGGAGTAGAGTGGACAGAATGGGTGGGGCAGGGTGGAGGGGCGGGGCGTAGACGGAGTAGAGTGGACAGAGTGGGTGGGGCAGGGTGGAGGGGCGGGGCGTAGACGGAGTAGAGTGGACAGAGTGGGTGGGGCAGGGTGGAGGGCGGAGTGCAGGGTATCTGGGGTGGTTGCCACCCCTGGGTCGATCCCTCCAGCCCTTCTGCCTGTCCACTCCTTCTCTCCACCCCCATCCCAAGGTCGCTACCGCACAGCACTCACCGTGGACCTTACTGGGGGAGAGGGCGGATGTGGACAGGCCCGGGGAGCTGTGAGCGGGCAGCGCAGGGCCCGGGCCCGGCCCCGGCGGAGGCCCGTTGTACGTGTCCATGGCCAGCTTGTGCCGGAAGGCTTCTTCCTTGCGCCGGTTGGCAAACCAGTTGTACACACGCACCTCCGTGACCAGGTTGGAGCCCAGCCCCTGTGCCTGAGACGGTGACACCCCCCTCTGGATGCACTCCGCCCTGCAAAGATGGCACCCATGAGCCCCCAGGCCAGACTCAGAGGAGGGAGGACCGTGCTGAGAAGTGGAGTCGGCCCAAGTGCCGGATCTGACAGATCTGGATTACAGTACCGGTCCTGCTGTGTGACCCTGGACAAGTGACTTACTTAGCCTCTATGGCCTCAGTCACAACGTGTACGAAACAGCCATAGGGTTGTAGATGAGATGATCGGAGATGAGTGACCCCCCCCCCAATGTTGCTGGGGTGGGTGGGGGATGCTGAGAATTCAATTCAAAACAATGGAAAGAAACGGACTCCGCTCAGTGGACAGCAAGAGTCCTCACGGACTGGGGGCCCAGAGACACCTCCCTCCCCGGCCTGGCCTCAGCCCTGCCAGGCCACCACCCCGCCAGGCCACCACCCCGCCAGACCACCCCACCTATTGCATTCCTCCACCAAGGCCTCCCGCTCTTCCTTGCTGGGGTTCTTCTGCCTCTCGTAGGCCTGGAACAGGATCTGCTGGGATGCTGGGCCCCACTTGAACCGGTTCCTCCGTCCCTTTTTGGTCGGCAGCTCATCGCCTGTGGGCTCTTCAATCAGTCCCCCCTGGCCCGCGTGGGTGAATTCTGTCGGGACCGAGAGCGCCGTAAGTTGACCACGCCCACCCTCACCATCGGCTCACCGGACCCCCGCCCCCATCCTCTGTCTTCCCCCAGGCGCTGAAACCGAGCAGTTGGCAGCTAAGACTGAAGGCATCAAATCTGGACTGGAGCCGTGAGTCAGTGGCAGAGAGCTTGCCTAGCATGCAGGAGGTCTTGAGTCCAACCCAAAGCCGAGCCCCATCCACCACTAAAAGAGGACTTGGTGCCCTAAATCCCAGCACTCAAGAGGCAGAGGCGGGCAGAGCTCTGGGAGTTCAAGGCCAGCCTGCTCTGTATGTCGAATGCCAGGTCAGCCAGGGCTACATAGAGAGATCCTGTCTTAAACAAAACGACAAACAATTCATTAATTAACTTGGCCCAGAGTGCAACATTCTTCACAGCTGCGGCCCATTCACACCCACTCACACTGCCTCTGAGGTAGCATCTTGCTTCTGTGCACACTCACTGAGTGGCCACAGGATGGCAGGAGCCAGGACCAAGACCTGAGGTACCAGATGCTATGGCTTGGTCCCTAAACCTGAAACACTTTGTGTATTTTTAATATTTTTTTTGTTTGTATGTGCATGTAATGTGTGTGTGGGTGCCCACAGAGGCCTGAAAAGGGTGTTGTAGGTGACTATGAAACACCTGATGTGGGTGCTGGGAATCGAACTTGAGTCCTCAGGAAGAGGAGCATTTTTTTTTTTTTTTGAGACCTCATCTATCTATGCAACTCTGTCTGTCCTAGAACTTGGTATATAGACCAAGCTGGCCTCAATTTCACAGAGATCCGCCTGCCTTTGCCTCATGGGTGCTGGGATTAAAGGCATGCGCCACCACACCTGGCCCTAAATATGTACTTCTTTTTTTGTTTGGTTTGGGTTGTTTTTGTTGGTTTTTTTTTTTTTTTGGTGTTTGTTTGTTTGTTTTTTGAGTCAGGGTTTCTCTGTGTAATAGGCCTAGCTGTCCTGGAACTGGCTCTGTAGACCAGGCTGGCTTCGAACTCACAGAGAGCCGCCTCCTTCTACCTTCTGAGTGCTGGATTACAGGCGTGTGCCAACACTACCTGGCTAATATGTACTTCTCAAAGATGAACTTCAGCAACTATATGATAATATCAGTGTAATGGATTACCCAAAAAATTTAAAGTTAAAACCACAATACAATACCACCATGTGTACATCGTGGTTAAAATAAAAAGACCCACATTAACAATTGTTGACGAAGATTCAGAAGCACCTGGAATGCTGAGACCCTGCTGTTTGGAGTGTAAAACGTAACGAGTGGGCAGGATCTACTAAAACCCACTAAGTCCGCAGCCAATAGAATTGTGTGTACAGCTTTAGCAAAAAGCGCAAGTGAGAATGTTTGGAGCAGTCCCGTTCACAGAATCAAAAGATCAGAAGCAATCCAAATGACCATTAAAAAGGGATAATGTCAGCCAAGAGTGGTGGCGCACGCCTTAAATCCCAGCACTCAGGAGGCAGAGGCAGGTGGATCTCTAAGTTCGAGGCCAGCCTGGTCTACAGAGTGAGAGCCAGGACAGCCAAGGCTACACAGAGAAACCCTGTCCTGAAAAACAAAACAAACAGAAAAGAACAATGTCTCCCCCACAAGGTCACAGTCACATGTGAAAAGGAACTTGGCCCGTGTGAAATGACAAGGGACCCCGTAGAGAGAACTCGCGGGAAAGAAGCCACTGTGTATATCTCAGTTTGTGACAACTCCGGGACGGCCATAAGCAGCCGCGGTGGAGGTCGGGACCAGTGACGACCCTTGCTGGAGGGGTTGCTAGGAAACGGCACTGTGCAGGTCTTCATCCAACGGGCAGCTGCGCTGCTCTGTTAGCTTTGCAAAGATGCGTCGGGAGAGCATCCTCACAGCTAAAATCCCAGCCCGCTGGAGGCCGAGGCAGGAGAATTGCTGTAAGTTTGAGGCCAGCCTGGGCTGCATAGCAAGTTCCAGGCAAGCTGGGGCAACAGAGGGACCTTGCCTCAGAGGAAGGAAGAAAAAGAAGAAAAAAAAAAAAGGAGGGGGAGAGGGAGAAGGGGGAAGTAAGTTAATTTAGACCAGGCTGGTCACTGTGCCCAGATGAATTGTACACTTCAGATCTGTGGACTGGGGCTGGGTGTGGTGGCACATGTTTTTAATCCCAGTACCCGGAAGCTGAGGCAGGCAGATCTCTTATGAGTTCGAGACCAGCCTGGTCTACATTGTGAGTTCCAGGCCAGCCAAGGCTACATAGTGAGATCCTGTCTCAAAACAAAAACAAACAACAGCAACATCAAAAGCTCACCACCACCACCGGAAGATTTGTGGATTTTTGTATATTAGGCCTATTTTAAAGGATTTTTTTTGTTGTTATTAAAGTAAGGCGTCCAACTGAAAACCAGAAGACCGTTTTCCTCTCTGAGGTTGCTGAGTTAGTAGGATGACAGCCCAGAGCTCCCAGGACCAGTCTGTGCCCCTATGAGGAGACCCCCTGATGGGATGCCCACAGAAGAGAAAACCAGCCCAAGGAGCCACGTGATGGCAGCTGTGAGCTCGGCCCCTGGGGGCTGGGGGTGGGGGCAGGAGGAGCCATTCAAGAAACCACCCATGGCTGGGCGGTGGGGGCACACTCCTTTAATCCCAGCATTGGGAGGCAGAGTCTCTGTGAGTTCGAGGCCAGCCTGGTCTACAGAGCGGGATCCAGGACAGGCACCAAAACTACACAGAGAAACCCTGTCTCGGAAGAAGAAGAAGAAGAAGAAGAAGAAGAAGAAGAAGAAGAAGAAGAGGAGGAGGAGGAGGAGGAGGAGGAGGAGGAGGAGGAGGAGGAAGAGGAAGAGGAAGAAGAAGAAGAAGAAGAGGAAGAAGAAGAAGAAGCCATCCTTGGCTGTGTAGCGAGTATGAGGGAGAGCCAGCTACACATGAGACCCTAGTCGAAAAAAAAAAAAAAAAAAAAAAAAAAAGGAAGGAAGGAAAGAGGAAAAGAAAGGAGGAGGGAAACAAAGCCAACCCAAGCTACGAAGTGTATGAAAAAGTCAGTTAAGGCCCTGGAGGCAGCCATGCCTGAAACAGCCCTGGATTGCTCATTCATGAGCAATAAATTCCTTTTTAAAAATTCTTAAATCAGTTTGAATCGGCTTCTGCCCCATTTTCCTGAAAGAGCTCTAATACTCTGGGCTCATCTTGAACATTCTTCTCCCATCCTCCAGTTTCTCCCTTAAAGTTCCAAACTCTAGGCTGGGGGCTGGAGAGATGGCTTCAGCACTGGCCGCTCTCCCAGGAGTCCGTCCCTGCACCCACGTGGTGGCTCACAACCACCTATAACTTTAGCGCCCAGGGATCCAGCGCCCTCTTCTGGCCTCCCTGTGCACCAGACACACAGACATAACACTCACACACAAAATAAAATCGAACCAAACCCCTTGGGCTGCAGGGTTACAAAACAGCTCCTGTGTGGAAGGTTCAAGGAACATTTCGGACTGGAGGCAGAAAGATGGTAAGAGCCAGAGGCTCAGGGAATTTGCCGTAAGACTGTCTCTTAGGAATGTCAGACGTTACACCCATAGTCTCACCAAGACTATCGCCTAAACATGAGCTGAACAAGGTGGACAAAGACATCAGCAGTGGACACACACAGCGGTCAGGGGAAGAGGAGCATGAGACCTCAACCCTGCACAAGACCTACAGGCAACTTAGGAACACTGCCAGCAGGAGACAGAGTCTTCCCCAGAGAAGAGCACACAGACGGGTCATCCAGTACCAGATGCTCAGCCTAAAAACACCATACAGACCGAGCAGGTTATATTTAGGGATACATGTCTACACACACATATATGCATGTAACAACAATTAATGAAAAAAGAGACCATGCATTTGAGAGAGAACAAGGAGAGGTAAATGGGAGAGTTTAAAGGGAAGAGAGGGAAGAGAGGAATGATGTAATTATAGTCCCAAAAATGGAAGAAAGGGAGAAAAAGAAAAATTAAATAAAATAGATCTTAAAAAAAAAACAAACAAACTCCGTCTGGTGGTCCAGTTCAGGTTATCAGGTGGCCAGCACTTTTACCCCCCAGGCATCTCATAACTGTTCAGTAACAATTTTTGTTGTTGTTGATTTAGTTTTTTTGTTTTGGTTTTTTTTGAGACAGGGTTTCTCTGTGTAGCTCAGGTTGTCCTGGAACTCGCTCTGTAGACCAAGCTGGCCTTGAACTCACAGAGATCTGCCTGCCTCTGCTGGGATTAAAGGCGTGCACCACCGCTGCCTGGCTCCATCAACAATCTTAAAAGCACTTACTCTGCACCCCAACATCCCACATCTAGGAATTTTTCTATGTGGATGTTTTTTGCAAAAAAGGGTCATGAGAACCTATCAGAAAAACTCTAATAGTACCTCAGTAAGTGGCTAGTTAAGCAAGCCACGATGTCTCCCAATAACAGCCAACTATTAGAAGCCTTAGAAAGAGTGATATCAAGTTGGATGTAGCAGAACCCACTTGTCATCCTGGCACTTGGGAGGCTTGAGTCAGCAAGATAACAGGTTCAAGGCCAACCTGGGCTACATAGTGAGACCCTGTATCAAAAGTAAACAAAGGTCTGGGAACTCAGCTCCATGCCTGGTAAAGCACATGCCCAATGTGTGTGAGGCTTTGTGTTCACTCCTAAGTATGTTAGAGAGAGAGAGGTATCAGAAGTTCATCAGTCGCTTAAGTCATCAGTTCTCAACCTGTGGGTCAAGACCCCCACAGGGGATGCATGTCAGATATTTACATGAGGATTCATAAAAGTAGCAAAATTACAGTTATGAAGTAGCAATGAAATAATTTTATGGTTGGGGGTCACCGTGACATGAGGAACTGTATTAAAGAGTCACCGAATTAGGAAGGGTGAGAGCCACTGCTTAAGTATGAGTGTCTGAGCCTTCTCATGCTGTTCCTCTTGACCGAGACACCCTTCTTTATACCTCCGCAGGGACACTTTAAGACCTAAGTAATGGTCATGCTTCCCATGGGACCTTCCTGAAACCTCGGCTGCCTGAGATAGAAGGGCTTACTCTCCCCTCCACGATCTGCTCACCATTTTACTCAGTACTGAGCCCAGCACACAGTAAGTACTCAGTTAATACTATTGCTGGCTTTTGTCATTAGCATACAAAATCCGTGTCTTACTAAATCATAGTGATCCCTCTCAGTTTCCCATTCATTGAGCAGTGCGTTCCTGGAAGGAGAGATCCGGCTTGTGTATCTGCAGATCCCCGGGACTGATACGGCTCCCTTCCCTCGGTGCCTTGGGCAGAGTGACCAGTACATTTGGGGACGTCCTTCTGCTTCCTCCCAGTCTCACTTGTCTGATGGGGGTGGGGACACTCCCACCCCCCTGTGCGCTATGGATGGAGAGCTGCGGGCCCTGCCAGGGGGGGACACAGGCTGGGGTCGTTACTTACGCTGGGCCACCTCTCGCTGCTTGCGGACATACCAGGTGTACAGAGCAGCCCGCTTCTGCGTCTTCATGGGGGTGCCCTTGTTGAGGTGCTGTGACAGGTGGGACTGGTTGAGACCGGTGGTGTCGACCACCTCCCGCTGTGGGATGTTGTGCTGTTGCAGATAGGACTTGACCATCTTCGCCACGCGCCATGGGTCCTCCCTGGAGGGGAGTGAGGACAGGGTCTCTTCAGTGGCCCTTCAAGACACCTCGGGTGAGGCTGGACCCTGCTCTGTGAGTAGGACCTGTACTGGGTCCCGTTCTAGGACACCTGGACACATGCACGGATTCCCACTGGAAGCAGGGAAGACCCTCACCTGTGACTCCTTCGGAGTTCCTCCCCTCTTCTGAACCTGCTCACCAGTATGGGCGCGTGTGTGCACTTGTGTGCGCATGTGCGCACGTGTGCTTCAGTATGTGTGTGGAGGTCAGTTTTCTCTTTCCACCTTTATATGGGTCCGGCAGATTGAACTCAAGCCATCAGGTTTCCGCGGCGAGTGCTTTGCCCTGCTGAGCCCTCTCATAGGCCTTGTTAACTGAGTTTTAAACAACTGTTAAGGGTGGGAGACCTGTCTGGTTCCCAGAACCCAAAATGGCCTGACACAGAGTGTGCCATGGATGATATCCGAGTGAATGAGTGGATGGAGGACGGACGGACGGACAGACAGACAGACAGATGATGGATGGATGCATGGATGCATGGATGGATGGATAGATGGATGCATGCATGGATGGATGGATAGATGGATGCATGCATGGATGTATGTATGGATGATGGATGGATGGATAAATGGATGGTGGGTGGATGGATGGTGGATGGATGATGGATGGATGGATGGATCGATGATGGATGCATGGATGGATGCATGGATGGATGGATGGATGGATGGATGGATGGATGATGGATGGATGGTGGATGGATGAATGGTTGCCTGGGTAGATAGATGCTGACTTGTTTGGTTGTTTTGTAGACAACTTAACATAAGCTACAGTTATCTGAGCAGAAGGGGACCACAAATTGAGAAAATGCCTCCATAAGATTGGCCTGTAGCTGGGCAGTGGTGGCACACACCTCTAATTCCAGCACTCTGGAGGCAGAGGCAGGTGGATCTCTGAGTTCGAGGCCAGCCTGGTCTATAAATCGAATTCCAGGACAGTTGGGGCTTCACAGGGAAACTCTGTTTTGGGGTGGGGATAGGGGAGGAAGATTGGCCTGTAGGCAAGACTGTAAGGGCATTTTCTTAATTAGTGATGATTGATGTCAGAGGGACCAGACTTTTGTGGTGTGAGGCCACCCCGGACAGGTGGTCCTAGGATGTATAAGAAAGCAGGCTGAGGCTGGGTAAAGGTGGTGCACAATCCCAGCATGCAGGAGGCAGAGCCAGGCACTCTGAAGCCAGTCAGCAGGCAGCCTGCCTCCCAGCACTTCCCTGCTCCCCAAAGTCAGCTCTGCCTCACACCACACAGCTTGGAGAATGCGGATCTCAGAGGCAGGGCCGTGGACAGCCTACAGGGGGTTCTCAACCTGTGGGTCACGACCCCTTTCGCAGGGGTCGCCTAGGACCACTGGAAAACGGAGATCTGCATGACCGTTCGTAACAGTAGCAAACTTACAGCTAGGAAGCAGCAATGAAATAATTTTACAGTTGGGGGTCACCACATGAGGAGCTGCACTTAAGGTCGCAGTGTTAGGAAGGTTGAGAACCACTGGCCTAGACCCTCTTGACTCCCTCCTGTGATCAGCGGGTTCCATACCCCGGGGTAATCTAAACTGGTACAGCAAATAAAAAGGGACAGATGGCTGCTAGCGCTCCCTGGGAGCCGCCTGAGTCTCACAGAAAACCCAGGAAGTACGCTTCGTTTGGACCCTGGCTCCACCTCGGACGAAATTCTAGTTCAGGAAAGTGAAATCTTGTCCCAGGTTGATCTAGCCGGGGCTCAAGGATATTTCTCATCCCTGGGGACCCCCCACCCCCTGCAGACTCCTCCCCGCCCCCCTTTTTCACCCCGTGTTCAGGGGCTTCGGGGAGCCTCACCCCTCCTCCCTCCCCTGGGTGCTGGTCAGGGCTAGGAGGGAAGTGGGGGCAAAGTCCAGCTTCTGCTAACATATTTATCTGGTGGCCTCCCTTCACTGGCAAGGGCAGCCCTCCACCTGCTCTCCCCCTCCCTCTCGCCCTCACCTTTCTCCTCCCTCCCCTGCAGGGAGACTGGTCACTTCGCTCTCAGGACAGGTGGGGCTTTTCTCATATTCTGCCAAGATGTCTCTGATTCATGTTCTATCTGTCTCTGTCTCTGTCTGTCTGTCTGTCTCTCTCTCTCTGGGTCTCAGTCTCTCTTTCTCCTTCCCTTCCTTCCTCTCCCCCTCCCTAACCTCACCCTCTCTCCCCCCCTCCATCTCTAATTCTCTTGATATCTCCTATACCATGTCAAATAGAATACTACACACCGCAGCCACCCCCTACAAACACACACACAGAAACAGAAGACAAGCATTTGAATGGGAGCGGAAGTGTTCAAAGTGATAGGAACTTTCGTTTGGGAGAGGGTGGCTGAAACAAGGTCTCGTTGTGTAGCCCAGGCTGGCCTGGAACTCACAGAGATCCTCCTGCCTCTGCCTCTCCAGTGCTGGGATCAAAGGCGTGTGCCATCACACCTGTTTTTTTAAACAGTTCTTTTCACATCAGCAGAAAGTGATTATGAAATGCCAGGCAGAGCCAGGGGTGACCTCAGCATTGAGAGAGCCTGTCTGTCTCAAAAAATATGTGAAAACTAAAAAATGCCAGAGCTGAAAGGACTCAACCTCTGTCTTTTCCTGGGAAAAGTCATCTGTGCCACTTTTGGGGGGCGGATTTACTGAATTAGTCTGTTTCTCTCTTCCTCCCCCTCCCTTCTTCCTTTCCTCCCTCCCCCTTCACACGTGTGTGCAAGCATCATGCACACTCATTCTGACTCTGCCGGAAGAAGTAAATGAGTCCCCAGTAGGGATGAAGGCTTTGGGGCGGAGTCTGGCCCGCAGCAAGGGTTTGTGAGTGGAATGATATAGTTATCATCATCATCATCATCACCATCACTGTGGTTCTGTGTACCCCATCCCCACAGCAGAACCCAGAAGAGTGATGATCTGCCTTCATCTTCTCCTCCCTATTCTGGAGTCAAACAGGTGTCCCCAGCGTTAGGCCTTTGGTTCTCTGATATCCAGAGCCATGGAGTTAAGAGACCGGACTGGAGAGGAAGCCCAATTCTCAGTGGGGGTTGGGGGTGGGGCTTAGATCTAGGAAGGTTCCCAGCTCTGCTACCCACTCTCTGAATGGCCTTGCAATGTGACTTAACATCCATGCCCCCCCCCCCATTTCTTCATATATAAAGTAGGACTAAAGGTATTTCCCATTTCTCAGGTGGGGATCTAGCTCAATTGGTAAGCACTTGCCAAGCATGCCCGGAGTCCTGGATTCAGTCCCAGCATCACATAAAACTGGGTGCCAGTTGTGGTGGCACACACCTTTAATCCTAACGTTCAGGGGGTGGAGGAAGAGGCAGGCAGATCCCTGAGTTCAAAGCCTGCCTGGTCTACAAAGTGAGTTCCAGGACAGCCCAGCTACACAAAGAAACCCTGTTAAAAAAAAAATCAAAAAATAAAACAGGTATGGTGGCACAGGCCTGTAATATCAGCACAGATTACAGAGGCAGGAGGATCAGGAGTTCAAGGTCACCCTTGATATATTAACCTTGAGGCTAGTCTGGCATACTTGAGATCCTGTCTCAAATGTGTGTGTGTGTGTGTTTCAGAAATTCCAGAGAGAAACCCAAGTTTAATACATGTTTAAACCCTTTGCGAGGGTCTTTGGTTTGGTTTGGTTTTTGGTTGCTTTTTTTTAAACGTTATTTATTTTTATTTCATGTATATCAGTGCATACATATGCATATATTTTGCCTGCATGTGTGTCTGTGTGAGGGTGTTGGATCCTCTGGAACTGGAGTTACAGATAGTTGTGAGCTGTCATGTGGAATTGAACCTAGGTTCATTTGGAAGGGCAACCAGTGCTCTTAACCACTGAGTCATCTCTCCGGCCCTGGTATTTCTGGTTTTTTGAAATAGGGTTTGTCTGTGTAGCCTTGGCTGTCCTGGAACTCACTCTGTAGACCGGGCTGTCCTTGAACTCAGAGATCTGCCTGCCTCTGCCTCCTGAGTGCTGGCTTAAGGCGTGCGCCACCACCACCACCCAGCAGCCTTTTGTGAGTTTTAAAGCCCCGAGTGGGAAAGG
Organism: Peromyscus leucopus; assembly: GCF_004664715.2. NCBI lineage: Eukaryota > Metazoa > Chordata > Mammalia > Rodentia > Cricetidae > Peromyscus > Peromyscus leucopus. The sequence goes on from NC_051082.1 coordinate 5,461,580, forward strand.
ATTTCTGAAGGTCAAGCTGAGCCACAGAAATGACTGGGGGTGCAGGGCGGCGAACACACAAAGACAGGCATGGAAATCAAGAGTGCTGTGCAGATGCGGGCTAAGCCATCTGAGGCCTGAGTCTGGCCTTACTGCCTGAGGGAATCATTTTGCCTCATTGAACCTTCCTCTGCTCATCTGTGAAATGGGACTACTCATGTTACAGGCTCTGTACTGCTTAGCTGTGTGTCGTGCTCTTGACCTGGTGACTGAATGTTGTCCTCACGTAGACACTGAAGCTCAGGGACAGAACCCACCTAGCAGGCTGGAAAGGGGCAGAGCTGGGGTGGGAACCAAGGTGAGCCACTGTCCAGTGAAGCATCCTGCATGCCGCCTGCCCCTGGGTCCCCAGCTGGAAGAACCCTGCTGCTGAGCTGCAGGGAGGGTCAGGAAACAGCCAGGATGACATTGAAGCAGTTGGCAGACAGGACACAGCTCTGGACCCCAAGAGTTCCCCTAGGGAGGAGTAGGAGGTGTCCTCAGGGACGTCTAATCACTTGTTCACTCATGCCTGGTGTATCAAGGCTGGATGGTGGGGAGGGGGGGAACCGGGCAAATGGTGACATCACCAGCTTTCCCTTGGAGATGTGTGAGGCCACTGCAGACACCCCAATTCTCCCCTCAGATCTCTATCCTTCAGATCTCTGCTGTGGAACCTTGGGCAAGTCTCTTTCCCTCCCCTGGGAAAGAGAGACAGGATCACATCAGGAGACAAGAAATGAACAAAGAGACTAAATAAATTAAATAAACGGAGAAAGTAGGCAGACTCAGTGAAGGGGAGAGAAAGGGGGTACCCATGTGCAGCTAGGGCAGCTAGGGTGCTAAGAGCCAAAGAAGAAGGCGGGGGAAAGGGTCCTGAGCAGGAAGAACAGGACAGGCAAAGGCCGTGAGGTAGAAATCAGTTTGTGCATCCAGGACCAGCGAAGTCAGCATCTCAGGTACCAAAGGAGGGAGGGACACAGGGGAGGGAGCCTGGGGGAGGGGAAGGTATGAGCAGAACTAGAACCAAGGCGGAGAGTTAGTCTTTAGTCCTTGTCTACGGTGACACTGAGGCAGGGGAGGAAAGAGACTTGCCCAAGGTCACACGGTAGAGATCTGAAGGAGAACTGGGGTGTCTGCAGTGGTCTCACACACGAGGCATACGGGGGTCAGACCCCAGACCCACTCCTGCCTTTTCCAAATGTGGGTCTCTGAGCCAACAGCTCCCATGAGGAGTTGGTCCTGATCACCCCCTCTTCCAGCCTCAACCTCCCCACTACCCAGGCCTTTATGGGGGGGTCCTTCAACCCTCTCCCCAGAGTTCTCACCACCACCACCCCCCGTCCTAAAACTAGAGGTCCCACTTTTGTCCCTGGGACATTTTCAGGTCCCCTTTGTTACCTGAACAATAAGTAACCCAGGTAGTTAGTTATAAACTCCGCAGGGACAAGGAGCTGGTTGATAATTTATAGCAACATCTCGAATTCAAATGGAAAGCAAATAGCGCGCTGTTAGCATTAAAGAAAACCAACCTGGGAGGGAACGACTCCAGCCTCCTCCCAGCTCAGCTGCTCTCCCCTGCCCCTCTTGCTACTCCGAGACCCTCTGCCTCCCCGGCTCCTCTGCTCTCCCAGCTCCTCCAGCCCTCTCCCTCCTCGTCCTCCCCGCGGTCCCTCTCCCTGTCCGCTTCCAGGACTCTGCCAGCCCCCGGGAGTCCTTTGACCTCTGCTCAGCTGCTTTGGACCAAGCTCTGCTCCAGCCTCTACTGCCCCCATCGTGGGGGCTGCTGATCAAGAGGTGCCTACCTCGCCAGGTAAGAAGACCCGTGGCATCCCTGTCCCCTGAGCCTCACACCTGAGCCCCTGGTCCCCCCACCTGGCGCCCCTGAAGAGGTCAGGCCCGGCCCCACCCTATCCAGGTTTCTTGTGCCCTGGGTCTGGCGGTACCTGGCCCTTTGCCCCTCCCCTGCAGCGAGGCAGCCCTTTGCCCTCCGCTTCCTGCCAAGGCAGGGGGGCCTGACTGCTCCCCTGCCCCTTGCCCAAGGCCCAGGGAGGTTCCCCAACACTTCCAGAAATGCTGGGCTCCACCAGCCCTCCCCCCACCCCAAGTCAGGATCAGGACCTTGGACAGAAAAGCGGCTGCTCCCGGAATGTTCTCCGGAGAGACGGTTGGCAAACTCCTCAGCCAGCCCTCAGGCCCCTCCTTCACTGCTCCTGCCCGAGTCTGAGCCTCGGTTTCCCTATCTGTGAAGCTGATTTAGTAAGAGCCTCCCTCTGGGGGCTCACCTCCAGATTATGAGAATTCAGGCACCGTGCGGGAAAACCAACAGAAAGTAGCGAGCGAGCGAGCTGGGGAGCGAGCGGGGAGATATTCGCGTGAAAGTTGTGCCGGCTTTGGGAATGGGGGGGGAGGGGATGTTGCTCCCCACAGCCCCCAGGTCACCCTCCCCCCACCCCGGTGTTCCGATTCTCCACCCCCCTACTGGGCATCTATCTCCCAGCCACCATCCCTACAAGTTAATGATCACAGGCCTTATCAGAGCCTTTTGCTATTTATAAATTTATAAAACAAAAGAAATAATAAAGTGCATGGGTAATTAGTAACCAGGTCAGCTTTGCTGAGGAGAGGGGAGGCATCCAGACTGGGACCCACCCAGCACTCCAGGAGATAGGGAGCCAGACAACGGATGAGGGGGTTTGGTGTGGGAGGCCTCTAAACCTGCTATCTGGCCGGGCTGGGGGGCACGTGGTCAGGCAGGGCAGTGGTCACCCCTAGGCTCCATCGGCCTCAGGTAAGAAATCCCCCGGTTTACCCAGCCTGATGCTTAAGGCCCCCCGGTGTGTCCGGACATCCCCTAAAACCCCAACCTCACCCCAGCTTCCCCAGAAGCTTTTGGGTCCTCAAACCTGGGATCTGACCACCTAGCAAGGAGGTCGGAATTGGTGGGAGCATCCATGACCACCACAGTGGCTGAAGATTTCTGTCACCCTAAGCGGCTTGGTTCCTTTGTCCTCAAAGTGACCTGGGCCCTGCGCCTGCTTCCTAAGGACGGGGCTGCAGACAGCAGCCCACCCATGCGGCTATGTGGGAAGAGCAGACGAGTGGGTCCGGCAAGAACGCCTTGAGCTCTCTCTCTCCGCTCTTGACCACCAGCCTGAGGTCCACAGAGGACTCGAGACGGGAAGTGGGCCGCTGTGGGCTCCTTCCGGGGTGCTGGGCACAGGGTGGGGTCCTTACTGCAGCAGTGTCTCCACCACGGCTTTCTGGTGGGCTGCCTCCTCGGGGCTGAGGTTCTCCAGCTCCTTCAGAATGGGTGGCGCGAAGTCTTCCCCGTCGTCATCCGTGTCCTCCTCCGAGCCGCGCGTCTCCCCCAGGCCATTGGGCAGCTCGGCCAGGTCTCCTCGACCGCCGCCGCTGCAGGATTCCCCCTTGTCCAGGGGACCGTCCCCACCCATCAGGTAGGGCCCTGGCTCCCCCAAGGCCTGAATCAGAGCCTCCTTGCTCAGGCCGGACTCGAGCAGGGCAGCCAGGAGCTCCGTCTGCAGCTGGCTGAGCTTGGAAACCATGGCTCCACTACCACCAGGCCACGCGGCCCAAGGCCACTTGGGCTAGCCGCCTCCCCCACCCACGGCCGGTGTCTACTTGCCGGCAGGCTGGCAGTCACGAACCAGGCTGGCTGCACCCACTGCCCCCCCAAATCCCACTAGTCAAGCCCTGTGGGCACCCCCAACCCCCAACCCTGGCCCCAGCGGCCAGTGAATCAGGGCCCCTGCCTGCTCTGTTTACATTGGAGCTGGGGAAATTCTCCAAGGTTCATATTTATCCGTGTGCTTAGCGAAGGGGCTGAACTTTGGACTTCAGCCTTGCAAAGTGCAGGCCTCATGGCAGTGAGAGAGCATCCGGACCAGGAGCCATGGCCTGCAATTGGGAGTGCTCCGAGCAGAAGTGTGGGTGGGGGAGGTAGAGCCCGGCCAGGGGCACGGGCATAGAAGGTACCCGAGCCAGGGTCCTCTGAGAGCAGCGTTGGGTCCCACTGCCCAAGGGTCCCGGTTGTTTTCGGCCCCGGGGGCAGGAGAGCTTTAAAAGCGTATTTCTTTGGGCCGCTGAAGCAGCAGGAAGCCCTGGGCCACTGAGCCAGTTCTCAAGGGCAGAGTTAGGTCACCTTGCCTGAGTGGGGTCACTGCACCTCCATCCAAGCCCAGCACCAGACTCCCAGTGGGAAAAGCTTAAGACTTGTGTCTTAACACTTCGGACTTGTGTGTTGATATCTATGCCCTCCCCATCATTGTATGATCCGGACCAGGAGGGTGTGTGTGTGTGTGTGCGTGTGTGTGTGTGTGTGTGCGCGTGTGCATACGTGCGTGTGCGTGCGTGCGTGCGCGTGCGCGTGCGTGTGTTGCTGTTGTTTTTCCAGACAGTCTTACTGTGTAGTACAGGTTGACCTTGAACTTCCGATCCTCCTGCCTCTACCTCCCAAGTGCTGGGTTTACAAGCCTGTGCCACGGCCAATCTTACGAAACCCAGGGTCTTATGTATCCTAGGCGAGGACTCTGCCAACTGAGCCACACCCCCAGCCCCCAAAATGCATCTTTGAACTTTTCTCAAGTGTAATTTTCTTCAGTACGTTTCTCTTTTTGCGTGCGTGCACGTGTGCGCGTGTGTGGGTGCGTGTGCGTGCGTGCGTGTGTGTGTGTGTGTGTGTGTGTGTGTGCGCGCGCGCGTGTGTGACAGCAGCTCGGGTGGGTGTGCAGGTCAGAGGGCAGCAGCAAGAGTCAGTTCCCTTCCGCCGTGTGGGAGCTCAGACTTGGCCATGGCACATTTCTTGCTGCCTTTTGAAATGTTCGCCTAGCAGGTTCAGTGTGTCCCCCGGCAGGCACTGCTGGTGACACACTGGTGTGTCACACCATCCAATCAATTTAGAGCATTTTCATCACCTGCTGAGCTGAGTGGCCACTCCCCATGCGGGTCTCTAGCCCAGCCTCTGGCCACCATGGACCTGCCATCCCTCCCTCCCTCCCTGCCTCCGTCCCTCCCTGCACTTGCCTCTCCTTAGCATTTAATTTTCCAAGCTCACTCATCCAGAGCACAAATTTATCCCCATCTATCCCTTCTCTGGTGAATAAAGGGCCATTACTTCAAGGAGACATGGCACTTCCCCATGCATCCGTGGGTGACTAATTATGGTCCCCCACCTTTGAGCTGTGGTGACCACGCTGCCCACAGCATCCACACTCAAGTTTTTCTGTGAATGTGTGCCTTCCATCCTTTCATTCATTAAAGAAATACATCACATGGACAAGGAGTTCTGGGCCAGCCTGGGCTACATACTATAAATTAATCCTAAAAGCCCGTGGATAAAACAGCAAACTTCTCATTGGGGACAGGTCCATCCTCCCAGGCCTTCATCCTAGCCAGGCCTGCTGTTCCGCCAGGAGGGAGCTTGGCCCTCATGTTCCCCAGTGAAAGCCTTTTCCCAGTGAAAGAGCTGCCCCTAAACTGGGCTGTTTCCAGAACCTTCGAGATTCTTTGGAGCCAGGGTCAAGTTTTGCAGTGGAGGAAACTATAACCAGAAAGCCTCCAGGTCGGCAGCAGGCAAGAATGTGTCGGTGAGCCAAGCACCCGAGACTGTCAGCCATGACCCTTCCCATGACCCTTCCCGTGACCCTTCCCATGTCTGGCGTTCAACACACAGGAGTCACGGTCAACAGTCATGCCACCAGTGACACGTGGCTATCAAGACCTCGACCGGTGGCTGAGAGCTCTTGTTGAAATGGTGTTATTTTTGATAAACTGGGTTACATTTTAAAATGAAAACCAAATGAAATGTTAAAAGGACTGGATACGTAGCTCAGCTGTAAAGCACATCCCAGGCACACAAGGGCCCCTGAGTTCTATGCCTCCCCCCCCCCCGCCCCCCGCACACGCATTTAAAAAATGATTAAGTTGAAGTTTAAAGTAATTTAAATTGCATTTCATCAAAATAAAATCCATTATCATCATAGTATATTGCACCTAATTGTAATTAATTTTAGATTGTTTTCTAGTTTACTTATTGTGCTGGCTAGTTCTATGTCCGCTTGGCACAAGCCAGAGTCATTTGAGAAACGGGAACCCCAACTGAGAAAACGTCTCCACTGGGTTGGCCTGTGATGAGTTTTCTTGATGATTGATGTGGGAGGACCCAGCTCACTTGGGGCGGTGTACCCATGGGCAGGTGGTCTTAGATAGTACAAGAAAACAGTCATGGCCTCTGCGTCAGCTGCTGCTTCCAGGCTCCTGCCCTGCTGGAGTTCCCGCCCTGACTTCCCTCAGAGGTGGAGTGTGACCTGAGAGCTGTAAGCTGAAATAAACCCTTTCTCCCCAAGGTGCTGTTGGTCATAATGTTTTATCACAACAATAAAAATCTTAGCCAAGACATTTTCTTACTTACTTTCTATTTCTGTTTTTTTTTCTTCTTTTCTTTTCTTCTTCTTCTTCTTCTTTTTTTTTTAAAGTGTGTTGCACCGGTCAGTGGTGAGCGCCTTCACCATTGAGCCGACTTACTGGCTCTACTTTGGTTTGGTTTGGTTTTGAGACAGGGTCTCACTATGAACCCTGACTGTCCTAGAATTTGCTATGTAGACCAGGCTGGCCCTAAACTCACAGAGATCTGCCTGCCTCTGCCTCTGGAGTGCTGGGATTAAAGATATGCATGAATCAACATGCCCACAACTATGAATGTTGATAGTTTTTAATTATTATTATTACTTTTTTATCATTATTATTATTATTTTGAGACAGGGTCTCTTTACATAGCCAGGTTTGGTTTGTTGTTTTGTTTTTTAAGACAAGGTTTCACTAAGTAGCTGAGGTTAGCCTCAAACTTATAATCCTCCTGCCTCAGACTTCCAAGTGATAAGATTATAGACATGTGGCACCAAGCCAGACAAATAATTTTTCGTTTAAAAATTTTGTAATTAGGCCGGGCGGTGGTGGCGCATGCCTTTAATTCTAGCACTCGGTGGGGCAGAGCCAGGCAGATCTCTGTGAGTTCGAGGCCAGCCTGGACTACAGAGTGAGTTTCAGGAAAGGTGCAAAGCTACACAGAGAAACCCTGTCTCGAAAAACAAACAAACAAAAAAAATTGTAATTAGATGGAAACAAAAGGATCATGAGTTTAAGGTTAATTTCAGCTACATAGTGAACTTGACTAGCCTGGACTAGATGAGACGTTCTCGCCAAAAAAAAAAAAAAAAAAAAAAAAAAAAAAAAAAAAAAAGCCAAGCATGATAGCACACACCTGTAATCCCAGCACTCGGGAGGCAGAGGCAGGCAGCTCTCTGTGAGTTCAAGGCCAGCCTAGTCTACATAGAGGGTTTTAGGACAGACAGGGCTACATAGTGAGACTCTACCTCAAAGAAAAAGAGAGAGAGGAAAAAGAAAACACCAATAAATAAATGAAAATAACAAAATCTCCCTTCTTTTCTTTTCTCTTTCACTGTTTATGGCTGGTTTTCATTATTTAGTGATCTATGGAGCCCAAGGGCTAGGATTACAGGTACAGGCTACACCCAGTTTCTTTCTGCTTTTTTTGTTTTTTGTTTTTTGTTTTTTTTTTTTTTTTTTGGTTTTTCGAGACAGGGTTTCTCTATGTAGCTTTGCGCTTAATGTTGCTACTGAGATTTTTAACAGTTCTATCGTGGCTCTGGGGCAGAGCTCAGGCCCAGCATGTGGCTCACAGTCTCCACTGGCCTACACTACTTTGGACTCCGCTGAGGCATTACTGTGCTGGTTTATATCGCCAGCGGGACAGAACCTACAGTCTCTGAAGGGGCAAACCTCTGACATGCCGTGAGGGACTACTAGACGAGGTTGCAGTGGGGAGACCCATTCTCAATGGGGGTGACACATTCCGTCATCGGGGGACAGCATGAGAGGAGAAAGCAAGCCTAACGACAGCATCGTCTCTCTCTGTTTCCTGACTGTGGATGCCGCGTGACCTCACACTCTTGCTCCTTCACGGTGGTGGGTAACAAGCCCCTACCCCCCAACTATGAGTCAAAATAAACCCTTCCCTCATAGGTAGGTCCTGTGTTTGCCAAGTATCATCAATCAGAGCAAGAGGAAAAGTAGCTACATGGTTATGCTGACTGGTTGTTGGTTTTCTAGAATGTGAGCCCCGTGAGGGTAGAGGTCTTCTCCGATTTCTTCACAGATATATTCCCAAATATATTCCTAGTGCCTGGGAATATAGTATAGAGCATCTAAACAGTAGATGCTCAATAAATGTTTGCTAAATAAACCTCATTACAACTAACCATGTTTTATGGGTCTGCTGAGTGTGTGTGTGTGTGTGTGTGTGTGTGTATGATCCAATCCAATACTCCATGGTTTGAATGTTTGGAACCCATCTCCAGTGCAGGGGTGCCTCTGGTCTCTGCCCTCATCAAGAGCACCATGTTTTTATCTCAAGAGTGGGTTAGTTGTCCAGAGTGAATGCTTTGGAAAGTGAGCATGGCTCTCTCTTGCCCTTCCCATTTCCTCCATGGGTGGTTTAGTAAGAAGGCTTCTTGGCTAGCTGCTGGCTCCTTCCTCCTGGATCGTCCAGCCACTAGAACAGTGGTTCTCAACCTGTGGGTTGTGACCCCTTTGGGGTCATACATCAGATATTTACATTACGATTGAAGTAGCAATAGAATAATTTTGTGGTTGGGGGTCACCACAACATGAGGAACTGTACTAAAGGGTCACAGCATTTCTCGAAGGTCGAGAACCACTGGGCTAGAATCATGACCACAGCTGCTTTCTGGTTGTTGTAAATTTCCCGTTCCATCTATTACTGTAGCCACGGAGACAGAGGAAGACGCGAGCTTGACTTGGCTTGGCTGCACACTTCAGTCTTGTCCTGGGTTCTCAGAACAACTCTGAATTCTGTTACAGTTCCATCCTGCAGAGGAGAAAAGAGAGGCGCAGAGAGGTGCAGTGAGGACCAGAGTCCCTCAGGCCTGGGATGAGTGGGCAGCTGCCTTTGGGAGGATGGGGCCCATTTCCTCCAGCATCAGGCAGGGTTCCCATGCCCATGCTCATGACCAGGACAGCACATAGTTCCTTCGTGGTTTCATAGTGGGTTTTTTTTTTTGTTTGTTTTGTTTTTCGAGACAGGGTTTCCCTGTGTAGTTTTGGTGCCTGTCCTGCATGCATCTCCCTCTGTAGACCAGGCTGGCCTCAAACTCACAGAGATCTGCCTGACTTAAAGGTGTGCGCCCACCGCCACCTGGCTTTTACATGCTTTTACAGCTGATGCCTACCTGGTGGCTGGAGCGGGAATCTGAGAGCTCATATCCTCAACTTTAAGCAGGAAGTAGCACAGGCTTTTCAGCCTCAAAGCCTGGACTCCAGTGACGAATTTCCTCTGAAACCTCTCCAGTGAGGTCACCACCTGGGGACCAAGTGTTCCAAAGCCTAAGGGGCATTTCTCACTTAAACCACCATACAGGGTCTGGAACTCACAATACTCAGGCTGGCCTTGGGCCTATGGTAAGCCTTCTGCCTCAGGCTAGGAGTACAGTTGTGAGCCGTCATACCCAGCTGCTGTTTTGAGACACATCCCACGGAATTTCTCAGGTGCTCAGGGTGGGGTGGTACTTGTCTTTAATCCCACCAGAGGCAGAGGCAGGAGGAGTTCTGTGAATTCAGGGTTATTCTGGTCTACATGGGGAGTTTCAGGACAGCCAGGCTGTATACTGAGACCCTGTCTCTGAAAATAAAAATAAAATTCTCAGGAATGGCTGTGAACCCCCTCAGTCCTCCTGAGTGGTGGGTTTACAAACCTGTACCACCACACTCGGCTTAATTTGCTTTTTTAAGATTTCTTTCCAGGTGGCGTTGGCGGCGGCGCACGCCTTTAATCCCAGCACGTGGGAGGCAGAGCCAAGAGGATCTCTGAGTTTGAGGCCAGCCTGGTCTACAGAGTGAGATCCAGGACAGGCTCCAAAGCTCAGAGGAACGCTGTCTCGAAAAATCAAGAAGGAAAAAAAATTTGTTTTTTTTCTTTTGTGGAGGCTGGAAGGTAAAAAGCACTGGCTTCTCTTGCAGTGGGGGCCTAAATCCGATTCTCACCACCCCCATGACAGCTCACCACTGTAACTCCTGTCCCAGGGGATCCAATGACCCGTCAGGCACCAGGCACGTGTGTGATACACTGATATTCATGCGGGCAAGATACCTGAATTTATTAGATCAATAAATGTATTTACTTTTTAAAGACTGCTTTTTTATTTCTACTAACGTGTGTGTGTGTGTGTGTGTGTGTGTGTGTGTGTGTGTGTGTGTGTGCAGGGAGGGGTGTATGCATGTGTGTGCAGGTGTCTGTGGGGACCAGCGGGTTTGGATACCCCTGAAGCTGGAGTTACAGGCAATTGTGAGCTGCCCTACATAGTGGTAAGGATTGGACTCACTCAGGTCCTCCATAAGAACTCAGCCACTGCGCCATCTCCCCAGCACCCAAGGCTTCACATTTCACTTGGCACATAATCACTGTGCGTTTGCTGGGTTCCGTGTGCTGTTTTTGTTTGTTGTTTTGTTTTGAGACGGGGTCTCACTACGTAGCCTTGGCTGGCCTGGAACTTGCTCTGTAGACCAGGCTGGCCTGGAACTCATGCGCTGGGATTAAAGGCATATGCCACCACATCATCATCATCATCATCATCATCATCATAAATATTAACATTATTATTATTATTATTATTATTATTATTATTATTATTTTGAGTCTTTTGAGACAGGGTTTCTCTCTATAACCCTGGCTGTCCTGGCCGGGCTGTGGTGGTGCACACCTTTATCCCAGCACTCAGGAGGCAGAGGCAGGCGGATCTCTGTGAGTTTGAGGCCAGCCTGGACGACAGAGCGAGATCCAGGACAGTCAGAGCTACACAGAGAAACTCTGTCTCGAAAAACAAACAAAAAACCCTGGCGGTCCCGGAACTTGCTCTGTAGTTCTGTTTTTTCTTAATAGCTGCAATGATGTCCTAACAGTGTGTGTGTGCCTGTTGAATCGACACAACTGACCGAACCTTGGCCTTAGGTTAGAACCTACGACCTTCATTTCCGGCCCCGTGACCGTTTTTTTTTTTTTTTTTTTTTTTTTTTTTTTGCACACCTTTCTCTCTTTATCAAAAGGACCATAAAGCTGGTCTCAGGAAGAAGTGAGATCATGGAAAGAAATGAGAGCTGCTTCCTGGAACAGACTGAAAGACCAGGGGTCGGGAGTCTGTACCCAGCAGGTGTCTGTGTTACCTTCTAGATCTCTCTAAAAATCATTTTGTTGTGTCCCAGGGTGCAAGGTTTGGGAACTTCGGACCTCAAGGGCCTCCACGGCCATAGTAAATGTTCAAATAAACCTCTGTGAACACACCAGGTTCAGACATCAGGGAGAGGGGCGCCGGGTCAGCCCATCTCAGAGCTGTCCCTCCTTTGGATCTGCACCTGACTGTGAGTGCAGACGACAAGAACGGAGGTCCGCCTGTTCCCTGACGCCCATCGATGCTGACCCAGGACTAAAGAAGTGTTTTCTGAGTGGAGTCCGGTCCCTTAAGTTCTGAGTTCGACCGGCTCACTTCTGCCGTGCGGTTCTTGTCACCTGCACCCACGGCCAGGTGCGGATCCGGAGAGGAACGCCTCCAACAGGAAAAGAGAAGTGTGGAGAGTCCGGCCCTTGAAAAACATTTTTTATTGTGGTGTGTTGTGGGGCGAGCGCGTGGAGGTCAAAGGACAACTTGTGAGCGTTAGCTCTCTCCTTCCACCGGGTTCTTGCCCGGGTTTCCTGAAGGTGTGTTTTCAATCCAACTAGACGTAAACTCGGGGAGAACCGTACGACTCGGCTTTCCTTGACTCCCCTTATCCAGCCCTGACCCGGACACAGGAAAAGCAGCAGGTGGGACCAGGGTCCGTGTCCTTCCGTGCTGGTGCAATGCTCGTCTTCACCAGCAGAGGGCGCTCGACCTCCATGCTCCAAAGCGTCCCGCCTTTCGTTAGCCTAAGAATTCCCAGTCGGATCCACCCACCTTATTCCTGGATTAGAACCCCCCAACCTCCCCCGTACCCCCTCCCCCGCTCCTGTCCAAATGGCAGAGAATCTCTTGTCTGAGCAAACACTTCGGGCAGTCTTGCCAGGCTCTCTCACCGGCTTTCCCGCTCTCCAGGTGCTTTTAGGAGACAATCTGGTTCCACAAGAAAAAGCCCAAGGATACCCATGATACAAAGACGCCAATCAATCAGTGAACCGCGGGCTGGGGAGAGGGCTCCGTGGGTAAAGTGCTTGGTATGCAAGGGTCGGGGCCTGAGTTCGGATCCTTAGCGTTCAGGCAAACACCTGGGTGTGGCTTTGCATATCTGTAACCACAGAGCTGAGAGGCAGAGACGGAAGGATTCCGGAGCTCACGGGCCAGGCTCTCTAGTAGAAAAGTTCAGTGAGAGACCCTGCCTCAAAAAACACCGGAGAGCATGACAGAAGACACCCACCACCAGCCTCTGGCTTCTTCATGCACCTGGAATATATGGACACACGCATGCGCATAAACACACACACACACACACACACACACACACACACACACACACACACACACTGAAATGAGCTAGGGCTGGGGACCTGTGGAAGGCCACCCCCTGGTTGAAAGCACCCCGGACTAGGCAGACAACTGCAGGTCCTCCAGATCCCGTGGCCACTCTGTGCCTCAGTTTCCTTGTCTGTAGCAGGAGACAGACACTTCCAGGCTGACGTGAAAACCTGGAATCAGGATTGCCCACTGCATGAAGCTTCCTGCCACCATCCAGTGCCTACGGGAGCCGGGACGCGGGAGCCAGGACTCAGGAACGGGTGTATCGCTCCTCCACTCACCACGGGGGTTGAGTACCTGCCATGTGTGAAGCTTCTCCAGGCCTCAGAGCCTTGGCCCATCCAGATCTGCCTCCGTGAGCCACCCTCCCAACGCTCCACCCCACCCTTCCCCTCCACTACAGACAAGATGCTTGTGCCTTCCCCTCCATATCGGTGTGTTGAAACCCAACTCCAATTCTTAGTGGCGTAAGAGGTGGGGAGTGAGTGGCCTCACAAGAAAAAAAAAAAAAGCCCCCAGGGAGCTTGCTTGCTCCTCGGTCATGTGAGGAGGTGTCAAGAAGGCGCCATCCCGTCAGGAGAGAGGGCTCATCGGTTAGAGGGCCAGTGAGTTCATGGATGCCACCCCAGCCCAGCCCAAGTCATCTCCGAAAGTAACGATAATTTAGTGTCATCGGGTGTTCCGTCTGGCTGTGTAGAGCAGAGCACTCCGTCAGGGCGGTATCCAAATACGGGCTCATTCCTTTCAGAAGTAGCACCGAGGGCCCCACAATGTCTCCATGACCCTTTCACCCTGCTGTCTTCAAGGGGTGGCCAGGCTCTAGATCCCAGGAGACCTGTGGGGCTGCCCACCTGCCAAGGCCGCTTTCACTCATTTGCATTTTCTCCCACGCTGCTTAATATGTAGAGTAAGCCAGGTGCAGCGAGAGATGCCGGTACTCCCAGCCACTCAGGAGATTGCACGTTGAAGGCAGAAGTTGGAGCAATTTCAGCCGGGCGGTGGTGGCGCACGCCTTTAATCCCAGCACTCGGGAGGCAGAGGCAGGCGGATCTCTGTGAGTTCAAGGCCAGCCTGGACTACCAAGTAAGTGAGTTCCAGGACAGCCAGGGCTACACAGAGAAACCCTGTCTCGAAAAACCAAAAAAAAAAAAAAAAGTTGGAGCAATTTCCAAGGCAGCCTGCTGGGGCTATGTAAGCTAGACTTTATCTCAAAAGTGAGGGGGCAACAATAAGGGGAGGTGTGGTTCTTGAAATGACTGAAAAGAAGTTCATGTTGTGAATAGGGGGAGGCTTTTAGTCTGGATCAGAATTCTTGTCTCTAGGCTGAGGATGTGGCTCAGTTGGCCAAGTGCCTGCCTAGGATGCACAGAGCCCAGGGTTCAATCCCCAGAAGGCTATAAACTGGCTATAAACAGGTGGTAGAGGCAGAAGGATCACCGATTACTGAGGGTCACCCTTGGGCCTGGGATACATGAGACCCGGTTTCTAAAACCAAAAGAACTCTCAACCCCCTCCCCTCTGAGGACAGCCAGCTGAGTTCTTTGGGATAAATTTATTGGTTTGTTTTTTTGTTTGTTTGTTTGTTTTTTTGAGGCAAGGTCTTGCGATGTGACCCTAGCAATCCTCCTGCCTCAGCCTCCCTAGTGCTGCTGCTGATCTCTCACTAGTCTCCTAGTCAGCTGGTCTTGAATTCAATAAGAATTTCCTCAGAATCATAAACAACAGCATTCCCGACGTGAGGTGTGGTCCTCGATTTCCTGTTACTGTGATAAAAGACCAAGGCCACCTAGAGAAGAAATAGCTGGTTTGGGGTTTGAGGTTTCGGGGGTTAGAGTCGATGGTGGTGGGCTGGAGGTAGCGGGCAGCACAAAGTTCAGTTGGAGCAGCAGCCGAGGGCTCACATCTTGAACCCAAGACGGGACGCAGAGAGCGCTGACTGGGAACGGTCCTTCGAAACCTCTGATGTCCACCCCAGTGCCACACCTCCTCCAGCAAGGCCACACCGCCTAATCCTCCCCAAATAGCCACCAACTGGGGGCCACATAGCCACAGGCCCCAGACTTAAGGGGAGACATCTCATTCAAAGCAGAGCATCGGGTCCGCTTCACGGAGAGTCAGTTCCTCCCATGGTCACAAAGAGGTTGCCACCACTCACAGAGGCCACCTCCAAAGAGCAAGCGCCTACTGCCTCTCATTGGCCCGCAGGCCTAACTCTGAACCAGCCACTGGCCGGATGGCTGACACGTTCCTCATTCCCATGGCGGGAGTTGCATCAGCCTCTCCTCCTGGAGCTTGTTAAATATGCAAATCCTCCAGCCTGGACTCTAGCCAGATCAGAAACCCAGGAGGTGGCCCAGCAGAATTCTGGGGGTGATCCTGTGGGAAACCCTCACCTTGCCAAAGACTATTGCTTCCTTGGTTTTAATTTTTTAATAATTTAATAATTTATTTAGGGTGGTGGTTGGGGGAGGGTTACATGTAGAGGTCAGAGGTCAGCCTGTGGGAGTAGGTGCTCACGGTCCACCAGGTGGGTCCTGGGGATCGAACTCAGGTCCTCAAGCTTGACTGCCAGCGCCTTTACCCGCTGAGCGGACTCGTCAGCCCTTGTTTTATTTTGCTTGTCTTTTTTGTTTTGTTTGAGGCAGAGTCTCACTACGTAGCCCAGGCTGTCCAAGCAACTTGTGATAGCCCCTGTCTCTAACGCCCCGGTGTTGGAATGGCAGATGTGTGTTATCATACCTGGTGATGACATTTCGTCTGACCGCCGTCTTCGATGGCGGGTGTGATTAGACTCCATTATGTGTAATAAGGAGATGGGTTCAGGGAAGCCAGGGCTGCCTAGCTGGGCATGCAGGGCTGGGTTTCATTCCCGTACCACCGGACATCCAGCCTCTCCCCAATGGAGAGCCAGTGGGATCACGGCTGCAATGGGGATTATTTCCCCGAGAAAACTGAAAAGCAACTCAAAGTTACTCCAGCAAGATGGCTCACAGGATAAAGGTGTTTGCTGCCAAGCCTGGTGACCTGGATTGGATCCCGAGGACCCACGTGGTGGAAAGGGAAACCATTTGTGTATGCAAGAGCTCCCAACCACCCCCGTGTGACACTAAATAAAGGCAAATAAATAAATAAATAAATAAATAAGAAAGCAAGTACAAACCAGTTTTGTATTTTATTATTGTCATGCTATAGAAATGCTGTGTCAGTGATAAAGGTTCTCTATGCCTGCTTGGCTCAGCATGCAAACACAGGGGGCAGTTGATGTTAAGTTTTTTGTTTGGTTGTTTGTTTGGTTGTTTGTTTTGATTTTGGGTTTGTTGTTGTTGTTGTTGTTTTTGTTTGTTTTTTTGAGGCAGGGTTTCTCTGTGTAGTTTTGGTGCCTGTCCTGGATCTCGCTCTGTAGACCAGGCTGGCCTCGAACTCATAGAGATCCGCCTGCCTCTGCTTCCCAAGTGCTGGGATCAAAGGCATGGGCCACCAACACCCAGCTTGTTTTTTTTTATTATTTAAAACATTTTTTTAATTTTATTTTATGTGTATGAATGATTTGCCTGCATGTATATCAGGGCATCACATATGTGCAGTACTCACAAGGGCCAGAGGAAGGCACTGGATCCCCTGGAACTGATGTTACTGACAGTTGTGGGTGATGGGAATTGAACTTGGGTCCTCTGGAAGAGCAGCCTGTGGGGTTTTGGAGATTTTTTTGTTTGTCTTTTTGTTTTTTTCGAGATAAGGGTTTCTCTGTGATGTAGCCTTGACAGGCCTGGAACTCTTTGGAGACCAGGCTGGCATTGAACTCAGAGATCCGCCTGCCTCTGCCTCCCGAGTGCTGGGATTAAAGGCATGCGCCGCCGCCGCCGCCGCCGCCGCCACCCCTGCCACCGCCTTGGGTGCTGAGCCATCTCTGCAATTCTGTTTTGTTTGTTCTCCCCCCCCCCCCCCCCCCCGCCCCCAGACAGGCTCTCACGTGGTGAAGACGACCTCGAATGTCTGAGCCTCCCGCCCAGGTGTTAGCATCACAGGCACGTGCCACCGCGTCCAGCTCTACTGGGTGCACGAGACTGAATCCAGGCTCCTGCGCATGCCCGGTAAACCCTCCACCGCCTGAGCTGCAGTCCTGCCCCCCTCCCCCATTCACTTTATTTTTGCCTTCTCTGAGATAGGATCTCACAATTCCCGACATTGCTCAAATTGGCCTCAAGCTGGGGTCAATCCGTTGCCTCAGACCCCTGAGGGCAAGGATGAGCTACATTCCTGTTCCTGACTAAAATTAGCTCCCTTTTAAGGAAAAGATATTTGTCTTATTCACTCGACCATGCCTCTGCATTTCTCTGTGTGTGCACACGTGTGGGGGTGCCTAAGGCTTCCAGAAGAGGGTATCACGTCACCTGGAGCTGGACTCAGAGGGAGCTGTGGTCACCTGATATGGGGGTGCTGAGAACTGAATTCCAGCCAGCACCCTAACTGCTGAGCTACCCCTCCAGCCCCTAAAACCAGCTCTTTTTGGTCACGCCCGCTCTGGTTTTCCTTCCAGTCTGCATGGAAGTTGATGTAAAAGTTCCCTCTCAGGCTGCTCTCCTGTCCCGGGGCGGGGGAATCAATTATGAACAGTTGTCCAGGACGGCATTACAAAATTGCTGGGCACAGCGTAGGAGTCAGGTCCCCAGGTAGAGATGCCTGCATTTAAACTATAGGCTTCTCTTTAACTGATAGTTAAGTTGCCATTTCCCCATGCCCGAGTCTGTGGGCCTATGTCTGTGAATCCAACCAATCGCAGGTCAAGAATTACTGTTCTAAATATAGCATCCATACTATGGGCAGAATTCTCCGTCATTGTACTATAAGCAATATGGTAGGAGCGCTGTTCAGACTGTGTGTTCACGGACCTGAGGTGTGTGGGGAACCAGGCCTATGACATCAGCCTCTAAAGCCAGCTCCTTGGAAAGCTGAGGCAGGAGGATGACCAGTTAGAAGATGGCAAGTCTGCTTAGGCTACAGAGCGGGTTCACAGCCAGGACAACTTAGTGAGACCGCCGTCACGACCACTGGGCTTGTTTGTTTGTTTCTTTTTTTTTTTTTTTTTGTTTTTTTTGTTTTTTTTGTTTTTTTTGTTTTTTGTTTTTTCGAGACAGGGTTTCTCTGTGTAGCTTTGCGCCTTTCCTGGAGCTCACTTGGTAGCCCAGGCTGGCCTCGAACTCACAGAGATCCGCCTGGCTCTGCCTCCCAAGTGCTGGGATTAAAGGCGTGCGCCACCAACGCCCGGCCGTTTGTTTGTTTCTAAGCTGGTATTTCTCCGTGGTAGAATGCATGCTTGCATGCGTGAGGCCCTAGGTCTAAACCTGAGCAAGAGAGGGGGGGGAGGGGAGGAGGGGGGGCATGGGGTGTAGGTCCCTCCTGTGTGAGTCAGATCAGTCTCTTAGGGGTCTTGTAATTTATAGTTGTTTGAGACAGCGTCTCTCTCTGCAGCCCATGCAGGCCTAGAGCTCTACAGAGTCCAGGTTGAACTCAGGACCCCCTGCCTCCTTGGTGCTGATTTGAAAGATATGTGCTGCCACATCTGGCCAGTATACTTTTATCTAGTAAACTTCAGGAATGAACTAGCTTGCTGAATTTATTCTTATTTTATCTATCTATCTATCTATCTATCTATCTGTCTGTCTGTCTGCCGGTCGGTGTGTCTGTCTGTCTGTCTGTCTATTTATTTATTTATTTGGTTTTTTTTTCCAAGACAGGGTTCTATATAGCTTGACTGTCCTCTGTAGACCAGGCTGGCCTGAAACTCACAGAGATCCACCTGTCCCTGTCTCCTGAGTGCTGGGATTAAAGGTGTGCACCACCGTGCCCACCTGGGAATTGTTTTCAAATGAAAGAAAAAAAAAAATCAAGAATCAAGACAGTTGCCGATCACTCCATGTGTAATTCCCTAAACACCTTTATCTGCTTATAGGTTACAGGTGTGTCTAACCCGAGGCCTTTGAGCTGCATGCACCTCGGATAGCTATGAGTTGGGCCCAACTTTAAAATATTAGGAGGGGTGTCTGTGTGTGTGTGTGTGTGTGTGTGTGTGTGTGTGTGTGTGTCTGTCTGTCTGTCTGTCTGTGTGTTGTTGGTTTGTTTGCTCTTTTGATTCTTTTGCTCTTTAGTCTTTTGGGGGGCCCACCACCCAGCTCCCAAATAAATCACACGTGGAGGCTCATTCTTAATTGTAAATGCCTGGCCTTAGCTTGGCTTGTTTCTAGCCAGCTTTTCTTAACTTTACATTATCCTATCTTTTTCCTCTGGGCTTTTCATTTTCTATTCCTGTATACCTTTATCTCTTTTGTTTTTTGTTTTTTTTGAGACAGGGTTTCTCTTTGTAGCTTTACACCTTTCCTGGAACTTGCTTTGGAGACCAGGCTGGTCTTGAACTCACAAAGAGATCCGCCTGCCTCTGCCTCCCAAGTGCTGGGATTAAAGGCATGCGCCACCACCGCCCAGCTCCTGTAGACCTTTCTTTCTTACTCTGTTGCTGGTTGTATAGCTGGGTGGCTGGTCTCTGATGTTCTCCTCCTTCTCTCTCTGGCTACTTCTTTTTCTCTTTTTTTCTCCTCCCAGATTCCTCCTTCTATATATTCTCTCTGCCTGCCAGCCCCGCCTGTCCTTTCTCCTGCCTAGCTATTGGCCGTTCAGCTCTTTATTAGACCATCAGGTGTTTTATACAGGCACAGTAACACAGCTTCACAGAGTTGAACAAATGCAACGTAAAGAAAAGTAACACACTTTAAAATAATATTCTACAATGTGTGTGTGTGTGTGTATGTGTGTTTCCCTTTGTGTAATGGTTACACAGTTCTTCAGCTGGAACTCAGTAGCTGACAGCATCTCCAGCAGTGTTAAGAGGCTGACTGTGCGCTAGAATCTCCAGCAGTGTTAAGAGGCTGACTGTGCACTAGAATCTCCAGCAGGGTTAAGAGGCTGACTGTGCGCTAGAAGATGGAGCTCAGCTAGCAGACTGCTTGTCTGCCATTCCCAAAGCCTCCATACTGTACTGGAAACAAAGAACAGGTGTGGTGGCTCACACCTGGGACCCAGCACTTGAGTGCTGGAGGCCAGAAGACCACAAGTTCACAGTCAGCCTTGGCTACGCAGCAAGTTCAAGGCCAGTCTGGGCTACATGAGACCTTATCTTCAAAAAAAGCTAAAGTTTAAAACTAAACAAACAAACAAAATGTGTCCCATGTCAGAAGGAGTCCACAGACACCTGGAGGCTGTTTTCACACCTGTGGTTTGAGGTCCGGCTTCCTAACTCGGTGACTTAGTTCCTTTGTTCTGTTCACTCATCTGCTGTCACATTTCAGACGGCTCACTTAACACCCTCTGGGGCCTCTAGAGCCTGGGGGGACCTTCAAAGATCTGAGTGAAAGGACCAAGCCTGAGTCTGAGTCTGAGAACGAGTCAGACCAGCATTCAGGCCTGGGGTGGGGCCGGGTTACTTGGCAACTGACTCTCTTGAGCGTCCTTCCTCGTTGCTCTGATTTTGTGAGGATGCCTGTGATCTCCTGGGGCTAACAAGAGGATTAAGGGAGCGAAGCCATCATCACTTAGGCAAGATTGCAGTCTCCTGTCCTGTCTTCTGGAGGGACAGGATTCCTGCCCACTCTGCTCCATCCTGGCCCTTGTCAATGGCAATGGGCTACATCCTGCAGCAAGGAACTGAGTCACAAACCTGACATCGGCTTCCTTCGGGGAGACCACGGTGGGAGGGAGGGTTGGATTTGGCTTGGTTTGAGGGTTTTGTTTCTTTGTCTGTTTATTTTTGTCTTTTGAGAAATGTCCTCACAGTCTGGCTCCACACTGACACTCTCCTGCCTCGGCCTTTGGAGCGCTGGGATTCCAGGCAGCTGCATGCTACCGTTCCCCCCACCAAAGGATTTTAAAGAAGTCTCACGTGGGGACTCTGCTGCAGAGTGCTTGTCTAGCATGCGCATTGAACTGGATACAGTGATCCAGCCGGCCTGTGACCCTAGCTCTTGGAAGGCTGAAGCGGGAGGATTTGGGGTTTGAGGCCAGCTTAGGATACATGAGCAGACCCTGGCTCCAAAGCAACTTAAATATGTGGCAATGTGGGATCCGACCATTCTGTTTGCAGGAACGCACTGAAGAGAAAGGAGAGCATAGCCAGACAGCAGTGGCTCACAAAGGCCCATAGCAGCTAAAAATAGAAACAACTTACGTGGAGGAAGAGAATGTCATCCAGGATAGGTTTGTATCTCAATGACAGGTCACTTACATAGCACATGTGCAGTGCTCACACACACACACACACATACTCATATACACACACACTCACACACACTCTCAGACTCCCATCACATACACCCATCCATGTTCTCACACTCACACATGCACATACACACTCAAACACACACACAGTTGATTTATTGACACGATGTAACACTACTTGGCAACAAAAGAATGAACAGTTTCTTGAGGAGAATACTGTCAAAACGGCATGGAGGAATCTCAAACTAATCATGCCGCTGACAGGGGAAACCGAAGGGGCTGCAGGGATGCCTCAGCACCCAGAAGCCACTATGCTCTTGCAGAGGACCAGGGTTTGGTTCCCAGCACTCAAGTTGGGAGGCCCACTACTGCCCGGGACTGCAGTTCTAGAGCATCCATGACCCTCTTCTGGCCTCCCTGGGTACCACATGCATATGTACACACACACACACACACACACACACACACACACACACCCAAACACATAAAACAAGATTTTACAAAAAGCACATGATACGATCCTATTCATGGACTGTTCTAGGATATGAAAACTTATCTGCAGTTACAGTGTGGTAGCTTGAATGTAACTGACCCCCATAAGAGCCTAGGGCACTACAGGGAGGCGTGGCCTTGTTGAAGGAAGCGTGTCACCATGGGGGTGGGCTTTGAGGTCTCTTTTGCTTAAGCTATGTCCAATGTCACAGTCTGCTTCCTGTTGCCTTCAAGATGTAGGACTCTTGGGGCTGGAGAGATGGTTCAGCGGTTAAAAGCACTGGCTGTTCTTCCAGAGGACTGGGGTTCAGTTCCCAGCACCCACAGGGCAGCTCACAACTGTCTGCAACTCCAGTTCCAGGGAATCTGATAGCCTCATACCAATGCACATAAAATAAAGTTAAATAAATAAAAAAAAGATAAAGGACTCTCAGCTACTTTTCCAGCACTGTCTGCCTGCATGCTGATGTATCCCACCATGATAATGAACTGAACCTCTGAAACTGTAATCAAGTTACCCCAATTAAATGTTTTCCTTTATTAGAGGTGCTGTGGTCATGGTGTCTCTTCACAGCAGCGGAGGAAACCCTAACTAAGATATACAGTGAAAGCTGTAGTTGTTGAAAATAGAACTATGCTTTATGGAAAGCCTGATTACAGAAAGCAGGCAAGTGGCCCCTTGGGATTAGAACAGGCAGGAAGAAGGTTCACAGGAGCCTGAAGGGACGTTCTGAGAGTTGTACAGTCCCGAGACACTTAACAGCCGGCTCCATCCTGGAACATACATTACCCCGAGATATTGTTATTGTGCAAGTATCCTAGAATGTGCTTACACAAACCAAGGTGCCTCTGGTGTCACATCATCTCACAGGACCACTGTCGTGTCTGCAGTCTTTCTGGACCAGAGAGGTTGTACTTCCTGTGACTCAACCAATGAGCTTGACTGTGGTGATGGCGTGACAGGTGTCCATCTCTGTCGAAACTTATCAAATTACACGTCGGAAGTGCACGCAATGTATTGTAGGCCCATTATACCTCCACAAAGCACTCTGGATTTCATTTACTATTATTATGATGATTGTGTGTGCAGGAGTGTGCATGTGTTCTCGCACTCCCGTGAGGATAGGGTGTGTGTATCCTAGTGGTTACAGAGCCACTCAAACACATAGATGGAGGTCAGAGAATAATCTTCAGGACCCAGTGCCCTCCTTCCACCATGGGTTCGAGGAACCAAACTCAGCTTATTAGCCTGGGCGGCCAGCATGTTTACCCACAGAGGCATCCCACCAGCCCTAAAGCTTTTTGACAGATGTCTCTGTCTGGCGCTAGAGCTGTGGCTCAGCATGTCAGGTTTGTGCCTAGCAAGAGTGGAACCCTGGACTTGATTCCTAATCCTTCACAAAGCCAGGCATCATTTGCTCACATCTGTAATCCAGCACCTGGAAGGTAGAGACAGGCGAACCGAGAACTCAAGGTCGTCCTCGGCTACGTAGTGAATACGAGGCCAGAGGAGGCTAGGAGAAACTTGATCTTTTCAAAATGTGCTCACACTTGTCAGTGAGGGTATGGCTCGGTGGTAGAGCATTCTTCAAGCTTGCACAAGCCTCTGGGTTTCATCCCCAGTCCCACCAAAAAAGACAAAAGAAAACTACTCATCCTGGCATTTTTTTCTGAGAGACTGGAGAAAGATTTTAATTACTTCCAATTATATTTTTCTGCCAAATCACTCACCATACTGAGGCGGGGCAATGAGAAGCCCTGGTTATATTTGGCTTACATAGATTATACATAGAGCTTGGTGTCTGTCGCAATAAATAGCCCTGACTGGGATGATTAATGCGGCCCTTCCAGATACCATCTGACAGGCAGAGAGGAGAACTCTATTCAGGCCAGAAGTGCAAGCCCAAGAGCTTCAGGGGCAGGTGAAGTAAAACCAGCAAAGCAAGATAAGCTGTGACCCTAGGCAACGCCAGAGACTTCGGTGAAAAGGAATTTATGTTCAGTTAAAATGCATGTCAATGTCGGACACTGAGTAATGTGCATTAACCGGCTGGGGCTGGACAAATCTCCAAGGGGCCACATCAGCAGCCTGTGATACATGGTAATGAGATCCCCCATCAGCCTGGTTGATAACAGCTAATTGTGCAAAATGCTTTTCTTTGGTGCTTCCGTTTCTCTGGGTGCTAGGTAAAGATTGGTCCACTGAGGTCAAGGCCAGAGATTTTTTTTTAATTTTATTTTTTATTTAATGCTGAATGCTGTTTATTGAAGGAGGGAAGAGGTCTTAAATACAGGCTTACAGCACAGTGGGAGAACCCTGGAGGGCAGAAGTTCGCTACCGATGTTTTACAATCTTGCATCTAAACTGTTAACACCCATTATTCAGGATACACAGATAAGGAACTTCCCTTAAGCATTCAGGAGGGTGGAACCTAGCAGGGAATTAGTATAGGGAAGATATCAAGGTCAAGGTCAGCAAGCAAGGCAAGAGTTACCCAAAACAGGGGCCAGGACCCTACAGGTCCCCCTTTTACTAAAAAATGAGCTTCTGACTTAGGTTGCGTGGGACATCAGCAGGTCACCTTACCTGTCATGGAGATGCCTGCCCAGGCCACACAGGTGCTTTGTCTTAGGTTGGTGAGCGCCCCCCAGAGATACCCATGTCTGAATACTTATTATCATACAGGCTCAATCGTGTGTGAGCTGCAGAGCTAACTGTTGCCAAAGATCTCAAAGTAAGGCCAGAGAATTTAAGATCCAGACAAAATGGCTGTCCTGAAACTCACAATGCAGACCAGGCTGTCCTCAAACTCACAGAGACCCACCTGCCTCTGCCTCCCAGGTGGCAGGATTAAAGGTGTGTACCACCATGCCCAGCTTGACCTTAGCACCCAAACTTACCATTCACCGGACCCCAGTTTCTTCCCACCCAGATACTCCTAGGCCACATAGGCTTTTTTTAATTCCGTGGTGTAAAACTCCACTATCCCTCCTTTCCAAAAGGTCACCCCAGGAAGCAGCGATGGTTTGCTTTGGGTTCTTCTGAGACAGGGTCTGTCTACAGAGGCCAGGCTGGCTGTATTAGAAAGCTTCCTGTATCAGGCTGCTGAGTACTGGAACCACAGATATAGTGCCATCATATGCTAGTGATTTGTGTGTGTGTGCCTGAGTGTGTATAGGTGTACATGAGGCACACATGTATGGGCAAGCATGTGGAGGGCTGCGGACAGCCTTTAGGGCCATTCTTCGGGAGCCATTCACCCTGTGTTTGTGCGTGTGGTGCCATCACGTGTGTGGATACACTTCTACAAGTAGCACATGTGGAAGCTGGAAGATGGTATATGACATCGTCCATGGCTATGTCCTTTTTTTTTTTTTTTTTTTTTTTTGAGACAGGGTCTCTCACTGAGTCTGGAGCTCATCCTTTCAGCTAGGAGACAGGGTCTCTCACTGAGTCTGGAGCGCATCCTTTCAGCTAGGACACAGGGTCTCTCACTGAGTCTGGAACTCATCCTTTCAGCTGGGAGACAGGGTCTCTCACTGAGTCTGGAGTTCATCCTTTCAGCTGGGAGACAGGGTCTCTCACTGAATCTGGAGCTCATCCTTTCAGCTGGGAGACAGGGTCTCTCACTGAGTCTGGAGCTCATCCTTTCAGCTGGGAGACAGGGTCTCTCACTTAGTCTAGAGCTCATCCTTTCAGCTGGGAGACAGGGTCTCTCACTGAATCTGGAGCGCATCCTTTCAGCTGGGAGACAGGGTCTCTCACTGAATCTGGAGCGCATCCTTTCAGCTAGACTGACAGGTCAAACAGCCTCTTGGATCCTTCCACCTCTGTCAGCCTGGTGCACACAACCACAACTTCATTTGACATGGGTCCTGGGTCTCTGAGGGAAGGTTGTGCTTTATCCACTGAGCTGTCTTCTCAAGCACCTAACTGGTGTTTTTGAGACACAGTATCTCACTCAGACCTGGAAATCATCAACTGGTCGGGCTGGCAAGCCAGCCAGCACTCTGGCTCTGCCTCCCGGTGCTGGAACACTCCCATGTCTGGTTTTCTTATGTGAGTTGTAAATATTGAATCAGGTCCTCAAGCTTGCAAGTCGAGAGCTTTCCAGAGCCAGCCCATCAGCGACATTTAGGAATAAGGAGAGTCATTCTGAGGAACACTCCAGAAACAAAAGAGCTGGAGATGTACACACTCTCCTACCCACCTTCTCATCTCAAGTTGATATTTTTTGTTTTTGTAAATCCATAAGAAATTTCTCTGTGTAAATATATCCTAATTACAATACAGGTAAAATTTTCTCTCTCTCTTACTTTCTTTTTGCATTTAATTTATTTATTTTGAGGCAAGTTCTCCCACCACAGATCAGGCTGGCCTTAAACTAACAAAGTTCTTCCTGCCTCCACCTCCTGAGTGCTGGGATTCTAGGCCAACACACCCAGCTAAATTTTTTGTTTGTTTGCTTGAATCGGGGTTTCACACTGTAGACCAGGTTGGCCTCGAACTCACAGAGATCTACCTTCTTCTGCCTCCAGAGCACTGGGATTTAAGCTGAGGTCTACCACTCCTGGCACCCAGATACACTTTTTCAAAAAGAGCTATTATGTATGAAATGTAACTTGCAAGATGAATTTGCATATTCATTCCACAAGCAAATCTAATATGTGAGAATCTTGATAAATAGTGAGTAGGGCTCACTGTGTGTGTGCCAGGCATGTGCCCAAGTATTTGACAGGCATGTGAACAATGCATGGTTAGAAAACAAGTATGTGAGGCAGCTTCTCTGACGTCTCCGTCTGTGTGGGCTGCCAGAACACAGAGCCATAGATTTATTTCTCATTATTCTGGAGGCTGAGACGTTCAAGGCCAAGGCTTCAGCAAAGCAAGCTTGGTTCTGAAGCCTCTTGGCTTGTGAGTCACG
Source organism: Peromyscus leucopus (assembly GCF_004664715.2). Classification (NCBI taxonomy): domain Eukaryota; kingdom Metazoa; phylum Chordata; class Mammalia; order Rodentia; family Cricetidae; genus Peromyscus; species Peromyscus leucopus. The sequence continues at coordinate 5,487,876 of NC_051082.1, forward strand.
CATTCACACAACCTCTCCAAGACTCTTAGAAAGGTCCTAGCCCAAGCCGGGCAACGGTGGTGCACACCTGTAATCCCAGCACTCAGGAAGGAAGAGGCAGGCAGATCTCTAAGTTCAAAGCCAGCCTGGAAGGTTCTAGCCCCTGGGGCTGGAGAGATGCCTCAGCTCCTGCATGGGCTGCTCTTGTACAAGTCCTGGGTCTCAGCATCCATGTGGTGGCTTGCAGCTATCTGTAAGTCCAGTTCCAGAGAGTCCAATGATCTCTTCTGACCTCCTTGGGCACCAGGCATGCACGTGGTACACAGACATACATTCAGGCAAAACACTGATACACATCAAATAAAATAAGAATATCTTAAGGAATTAAAAAGAAGCAAGGCACTAACAGATCTTACGATCTTATTAAGCCTTGAGTAGTTTCTTGAAAACGGCATCTCTGTCAAACACTGGGGAGTTAGGACTACAGCATGTGAATGGGGGGGGGCACTCACAGAGGATAGACAGGGTCAGTCCCCAACGGTTCGGGTCTCCCCAGTGGTGGCAAATCTTGCTTGAACAGAGAAGAAAACAGTAAGTTAGTGAGGCGAAACTCCGGGCATATCTGACGGCATTTTCAGAGACTATTGGATTTAGATCTAGAGGGTCTGGTCTAACAAGTCATGTAATTCACAGATATATTCACAATTTGAACAGATCATTAGTAGTGAAATGTGGGAAGTGGGACTTCGTTGGATGGTGTCTGTTACCGGTGGGCACGCCCCTTGAAGGGCGTCATTTGCCAGCACTGAACTTGAGGCGTGCTAAGACAGACATTCCACTGCTGGGCTGGTTTCACTTTAGTCCCTTCCTGTCATCCCAGGGGTGCCTTCGGGCCACCATAACTCCAGCTGCTCGGTCCCATCCTTCCCTCCTGCCACTGAGCAAACCCCCTGAAGCTGTGCAGGCATCCCTCAGTGAATATCCTTCTACGCTAAAGTTTCAGACAGAATCTTACATTGTTTCTCCAGGATAGGTCCCTAGAGCCATAGAGTTTCTGGGTCACAGTGTTTCCATGCTTTTTAGAGTCCACAGATACATGGTCAAGCAAGCCCCACACTCTTCCTAGTGTCCTGTCCTGGTTCCCAAGCAGCTGCTGACAGATAGATGGGGTTTCTCTGACTTCGCTGACCTCAAGGGAGCAGCTGCCAGCCTACGACATCAAGCCGGAAGAAAGAAGCCTTCCAGATAAGTCAGGCCTGTGACCAGCGATTCTTGTGCACAGTCACGTTCATTTTGTTAAAGGAAACTTGTGGTATAGTGGTTTGAAGATGTGGGTGAGCGGGTAAAGCGCTTTCCTAATAGGCATGAGGCTCTGGGTTCGAGTCCCAGCACCACATACACCAAGTGTGGTGGTGTGCCTCTGTGATCCCAGTCTTGGGGAGGTGGAGTCAGGAGAGTCAGAAGTTCAAGGCCCTCCTCTGCTACACAGTGAGTTCAAGGCCAAAGGCGAGGGCATAGGATCTGGACTTGGGACCAGCACTGGGCCCAACAGACCCAACCAGGAGAATGGAATTATGGGAACTGAATTCAGGCTAATTCAGGCAGAAGACTCTGACCAGTATCCTAGTTAGCCTGAAAGAGCTGGTAGTCAAGCCTTAATCCATCGGCAGGTGGATTGGCCTGGGGCGAGTCCAGTTAAGTGGTTCCTCCTGCTGGTCTCCAATGCTGTCAGATCACCGTGATTGGAGGTCAGAGCTGGTTCTGGTTTGGGGAGCTACCCCCCAGGATCGAGTTCTTTCTATTTTGTCTGGCTTGTCTCAGATAAACGCTACTAAATTTTAACCAGTCTGAGGAGTTTTGTTCTTAACAGTTTTCTTGCTCAGTTGTTTCTTCATTCATTCAAAGCTCCATTCCCAGGCTGCAGAGATGGCCCTGAGTCAAAGTGCCTGGGGCCAAGCCTGGCGACCTGAATCCTGTCCCTTGGACTAACATGGCGGAAGGAAAGAACCCACTCATGAAGGTTGTCCCCTGACCTCCGCGTACATGCATGCTGCAGCGCACGCCTCTCCTGCGAACTAAATAGATGATAGATATAAAAAGTGTCTTCCCTAAATGTATTAAAGATTATGTGTTCTTTGGCCAGACAATATGTGAACACAGTATGGTGTTCAAAAGAGCCGTAGGGAAAAATGTTTCCCCGCACACTGTCGCCTTGGCATCTGGACCCCACTCTTTGGCAGGTGAACGAACCAAGGTGAGTGTATTCTTCAGTGCCTACTGTGAGTTTGACCTTGTAGTTTGTTAGCTGCTAACATCTTTATGTATCCCTATAAATATTTGCAAGGTTATTCTTTTTTTTTGTTGTTTTTTTTTTTTTTTGTTTTGTTTTTTTGTTTTTTTGTTTTTTTTTTTCTGAGACAGGGTTTCTCTGTGTAGCTTTGTGCCTTTCCTGGAACTCACTCTGTAGCCCAGGCTGGCCTCGAACTCACAGAGATCCGCATGGCTCTGCCTCCCGAGTGCTGGGATTAAAGGCGTGCGCCACCAACGCCCGGCAACAAGGTTATTCTTTGAAAATGCATTTATATGTTTTTACGTGTATTCTCTTACTTGTATGTGTGCATGTGTGTGTTCACGTATGTGTGTGTATGTATGTGTGTGTGTGTGTGTGTGTGTGTATTGTGGCCTTGGTCCTCTAGTCAAGGTTCTAGCATGCCCCTATCTGTTCCACCCAGAGGTTCCGTGCTGCGAAAGTTTGTCTTATTGGACACGTGATTCAGTGGTACTTCAGCAGTGGCTGTGCGAGCCGTACAAAAAGCCTAATCTACACCACCGCCCCTTTCCCAGTGTGACTCTGAAACCGTCGATGACTTGTACTTCTCCATCTCTTTGAAGGATTCGCTGTGCTTGACCATACAATATTTACTTTCCTCAACTTGGAATGATGGGGCTGTAGCCTTGTAAACCAACAATACATTGAAGATGTCCTCAGTCAAAAGTGTACCCCAGACAGACTGAACAGCACAGCTCAGCCTACCCTGCTTTAAACATGTTCTGAATGTTGACATTAGCCTACAGTCGGGCAGAGTCATGGTGCAGAGCCTCTTACATGGTGTATTAGTTACTTTTCCATTGCTGTGGTAGAGCTCCATGACCACCTGGCAACCAAGGCAATTTATAAGAGAAAATATTTAGCCAGGCTGTGGTGGCGCACACCTTTAATCCCAGCACTCGGGAGGCAGAGGCAGGCAGATCTCTGTGAGTTCGAGGCCAGCCTGGTCTCCAAAGCGAGTTCCAGGAAAGGCGCAAAGCTACACAGAGAAACCCTGTCTTGAAAAAAAAAAAAGAAAGAAAGAAAGAAAGAAAGGAAAGGAGGAAGGAAGAAAGAAAAAAAGAAAGAATGTTTAATTGGGCTTCTGGTTCTAGAGGGTTCGAGTCCATGATGGCAGAGTGAAGGCCTGGCAGCAGGGACGGCTGAGCACTCACATCTGGAACCACAAACTGAGACAAAGAGTACCCTGGGAAACCTTCAGCCATGTACCTCCTCCAACAAGGCCACCCCTCCTATTCCTTCCCAAACAGTTCCACCAACAGGGGACCAAGTATTCAAACATATGAGCCAGTGGGGGCCGTTCTCGTCCAAACCACCACACGTGACGACCTGCTGAAGACTTCAGGCCATTTTTTTTGAGCATCAAATGGAAAGGGAAAGTGGAATGAGTTGTTCGGAGCCACTCCTATGGAGAAAGATCAAAGTTCAGGCTTGATGCTCATGTCCTACCCTGTACACCTTTGCTAATCACGCCAGGTTCAAAGGTCTCAAACCGTCAGACGTCTGCAGCAGTCTGAAGTGCGGTCTCTGTCAGACTGCTTTGCACTTTTCCTGGATAAAGACATGGAGATGCAGCCAGACATGGTGGCACACTCTGTTAGCCCCAGCCCTCGGGAGGCAGGGGCAGGCTGGTTTCTGTGAGTTCAAGGCCAGCCTGGTCTACATAGAGAATTCAAGACCAGCCAGGACTACGTAGTTAAGACCATGTCTCAAAGCAAAGAACTCCATGGAAACACACTGTGAGCAAATGCAGTAAGCCTCTCCACCACACACCCACCCACACAAAAACAAACCTTTAACAAAACAGTAGTTTCAGAGTTTCTAGTGTCTAGAAAACAAAACAAATCAAAAGACAAACATTTTAAAGACATTTTCCTTTTCGGTACCAATATGGTGTAAAATGTGAAAATGTATAGGGTTTTTTTTTTTGTTTGTTTGTTTTTTTCAAGACAGATTTCTCTGTGTAGCCTTGGCTTTCCTAGAACTCACTCTGTAGACCAGGCTGGACTTGAACTCAGAGATGTCTTGCCTATGCCTCCCGAGTGTTGGGATTAAAGGTATGTGCCAACACCACCTGGCTGAAAATACGTAGTTTTAAAAACATTAAGATTGGGCAGTGGTGGTGCACACCTTTAAGCCCAGTACTCAGGAGGCAGAGGCAGGTGGATCTCTGAGAGTTCGAGGCCAGAATGGTCTACAAAGTGAGTTCCAGGACAGGCACCAAAACTACACAGAGAAACCCTGTCTCGGAAAAAAAAATTAAGATTTATTTTGTGTGTGTGTGTCTGCATGTATGTATGCACACCACATGCATGCAGTACCTGCAGAGGCCAGAAGAGGGTGTCATATCCCCTGGAACTAGAGTTATATCTGTGAGCCAAAATATGGGAGCTGGAAACCAAACCTGAGTCCTCTGCAGCAAGTGCCCTTAACCACTTGGACCATCTCTCTAGCCCCTTAAATTTTGTCGTTATTTGTGGTATGTGTGCCTGCGTGTATATATGTGCACATGCAGGTGTGTACAGTGCCTGTAGAGGCCAGAAAAGGGCGATGACTCCTAGAGCTGGAGTTACAGGCAACTGTGAGCCATCTAGCATGGATGCTGGGAACTGAACCCAGGTCCAGTGCAAGAGCATCAAGTTCTCTAACACTGGGCCTGGATTGGGCCCTTGAAACCTCAAAATCCACCCCCAGTGACATACTTCCTACAACAATGTCACACCTACTCCAACAAAGACATGCTTCCTAATAGTGCCATTCTCTGATGACTAAGCATTCAGATTGATGAGCCTCTGGGGGCCATTCTTATTCAAACCACACACAGAGCTTTTATCATGCATACCTTTTGGAGATTATTTTACACCAGTCACTAAATCTACCTGGCTCATTTTCTTTCTCTCTCTTTTTTCTTTAAAATTATGTATTTATGTATATGAGTACTTTATCTGCATGTACAACTTTATGCCAGAAGAGGGCATCAGATCCCACTAGAGATGGTTGTGAGCCACCATGTGGGTGCTGGGAGTTGAACTCAGGACCTCTAGAAGAGCAGTCAGTGCTCTTAACCACTGAGCCATCTCTCCAGCTCCCCTATCTGATTCATTTTAATGGGTATGTGATATTCCATTAAGTGATGACAAAATTAAGAAGAAAGCCACTGGACTGGAGAGATGGCTCAGCCATGGCTAGGCTTATGACCAAAACTATAAGAAGGAAGCCATAACTTTCTTAACAGTTTCTTGTGAGTCCTGTCTCTGCAGAACTGAAGGGCAAGTGGAGGAAAGACACCCAACCAAAGTCACACAGACAAGTTGCTGCGGCTTGGATGTACTTTGTACCCAAAAGACACAGCCCTGTCATGTGACACTACTCCTTGGAAGTCGTGAATGTCCTCTCACCCCAGACAGAGAACTGGCGGCACACTACAGTAAGGATCCCATCCAAACCCAACTTGGTGAGCCCCTGGGTTTATTGGAGGTGCTCATAGCAGTGTAGAGGAGGGGTTCCTGCGGGGGCAGAAATGACTCAAAGGCCCCATTCCATGCTGGTTGCTGTCCACGCTGGTTGTTGGTGGTCAAGCCACAGTCCTGGCACCTCCCATATCCTGGGGACTCTGCTGCTAAAGAGGCTGCATCACCCAAAGCCTCTCCCAGTATGGGTAAGGCTCACAGAAGCTGGAATCCTGGAGCTTATCACACAACCCGCAGGCAGCTTGGTAGGTGGAGGTGTCCCCTCCAGGCGGTTTGGCTTGCCTCTGCCTCTTCCAGGCACCTGGGCTGGTCTGACGGCATGTTACAGCAGTCCTTACAGCTTTATGCTTGCAGTGGGAGGGGCCTAGTGAACACAGTTCGGTTTCAGGGACTTCCTGAGGCTTCTGAGTTGTTTGCTTCCTGAGTCTTAGGAGCTTTCCTGCAGAATGGAATGTTTCACCTCCTGTAGAACGTTCTGAGTCTTTTGTTTTGTTTATTGCTGTGTTGTATTGTGGTTTGGTTTGGTTTGGTTTTGAGACAGGGTTTCTCTGTTTATCCCTGGCTGTCCTGGGACTCGCTCTGTAGACCCGAGTGGCCTCCAACTTGGAGATCCCCCTACCTCTGCCTCCCAAGTGCTGGGGTTAAAGGTGTGAGGCACCATGGTCAGGCTAACATCCTGAGTCATAAGCTTCCCTCCGAGATGGAATGTATGAACTCTGGAGGAAACTGCTATACATCAATCCCCATGTGACGGTATTGAGAGGGGTGTGGCTCTTAAAGGTGGGGCTTAATGGAAAATCATTGTCTCCTCAGGGTTGATGCCCTTGGGAGGAATTAATGAAGTGTTCTCAGGGCCCTTATCAGTTCCCTCTAGAGAGGGTTGTTATACCAGAGAACAAGACCATCCTCTCTCTAGTCTCTGGCTTCCTGTCTTGCCATGAAGCTGCATTTCCCTTCTCGTGCACGCTCCCACCCCACTGCCACGCTAGCAGTACCACGTAGTCAGGGTGGGAAGGGGGTGGCCCGCCACAGTCAAGAGGGGGTTCTTGGATCTTCAGAGCTATAGACCAAACACGCTTCTTTGCTTTGAAAAGTATCCAGCCTCGGGTATTTTGTTATCGCAACTGAAAATGGCCAAACAGACAAGGGAAGTGTGTGGAGGCACAGAGGGAGGCACACTCTGTCCTCAGGGTGTCCATCCATCCGCTGGCGTTCAGTTCCATCATTCCCATTAGCAGGAGCGGGAAAGGAAAGTGCTGGTTAATTCTACAATCTTGTGTAAAGTATTATCCAAGTCTGAGTTCCCCGGGGGCATCTGAGAGAGGATTCCCTGAGGGGTGGAAAGAAGCCAGAGGGTCCTTGGGGAGAGTCCAGGGAGGAATTTTATTTTGTATTATTTATTTAGTGGTATGTGTGGGTGCACACGCCATAGTGTGAATGTAGAGGCCAGAGAGCAACTCTCAGGAGTCGGTTAGGCCGGTCCACCAAGTTTCCCTACCTTCTGGTGGAAATAGAGAAGGCTGCCATGTCCACCCAGAATTCCTGTGGGTGCTGGGGATCTGAATTTGGGTCCTTTGGGTCTGTATACTTGCACAGTAAGGGCTTTATCTTCTGAGCCGTCTCCCCAGCCCACCCCCTTTTCTTGAGCTCAACCTTGTCCCAAGAGCACCTCTAGGTCACTCTAGCCTCTTGTCTTTGCCAAGTTCAAATCCTGCTTGCCGTACCTGAGCCTCTGTTTCCAAGTCTGAAGACACAGTGACATATCAAAACTCATTAAAGAGCTAGGCTGAGAGCTTGGCACATGGAAACCCCAACAATTGTTAGGGTTTTTTGGTGTGTGTGTGTGTGTGTGTGTGTGTGTGTATGGTGGTTGGTTTTGTTTTGAGTTTGGGTTTTTTTGTTTTTGTTTTTGTTTTTTGTTTTTTTCAAGACAGGGTTTCTCTGTGCAGCTTTGCGCCTTTCCTGGAACTCACTCTGTAGTCCAGGCTGGCCTCGAACTCGTAGAGATCCACCTGCCTCTGCCTCCCGAGTGCTGGGATTAAAGGCGTGCACCACCACCACCCGGCCTAGTTTGGGTTTCTCTCTGTAACTGTTCTGGCAGTCCTGGAACATGCTTGCTCTGTAGACCAGGCTAGCCTTGAACTCACAGACACTTCCCTGTCTCTGCCTCCTGAGTGCTGGGACTAAAGGCGTGCGACACCACTGCCCAGCTAATTGGGTGTCTTTTAAAGTCATTTTGACACTCAGCGTGTTTCAGGTGTAGTCCCTTAATTCTAGCACTTGGGAGGCAGAGACAAGCCGATCTCTGTGAGTTCTAGGCCAGGCAGCGGTACAAAGAGAGATCTTGTCTGAAAAAAAAAAAAAAAAAGAGTTGCATTGGGTTAGAGAGATGGCTCAGTTGTTAGGAGCATATTCTTGCAGAGGACTTGAGTTCAATTCCCAGCATCCTCATCAGGTGGCTCACAACCGCCTGGAACTCCAGCTGCAGGGCTCCAGCGCCCTTTTCTGGTCTCCTCAGGTCCCAGCACGCATGCACAAACTCACGTACATGTAAACAACAAATCTAGGGGAAAATTTAGAGTTGTTATCTAAGTGGGTGTGGCAGGTGCTGGAGTGATGATGCTCAGTGGCAAACAGCACTGGCTGCTCTTGCAGAGGACCCAGGTTCGAGTCCCAGCTTCCACAGCCACCAGTCACTCCAGTTCCAGGAACCAAGCACATATGTGGTGGTTCACATACACGTGGGTCAAACGCTCACACGTAAAATAAAATCAATAAATCTGCTGGGTGGTGGTGGCCCAGGCCTTTAACCCCAGCACTCAGAAGGCAGAGCCAGGCGGATCTCTGTGAGTTTGAGGTCACCCTGGTCTGCAGAGTGAGATCCAGGACAGTCGGGGCTACACAGAGAAACCTTGTCTTGAAAAACCAAAAAAAGAAAAAAAAAATCAATAAACCTAATTTTTAAAAAGTTTTTGAAGTGTGTGTGGTGGCGAATGCCTATAACCTCAGAATTTAGGATTTAGAGGCAAGGGGGCTGCTTTAAGTTCAAGGCCAGTCTGGCCTACAGAGTGAATTCCAGGCTTACGTAGCAAGACTCTCTTTCAAAGCAACAACAACAAATTGTCATTTTATTATATAATAACTGACACAGATCATGTAATAATACGTCTATTCCAAAACAGGTGCTGGGTACACAGTTGGGACTTAGAAAATCACACTCATGTTCTCACAGAGCACTTTATACAGGGAGAAATGACCACACCTGTTAAAAGCCCGGGACTTTTCATCTCTCAGATGGTAGCATGTGTTCCAGGAAAAAAACGTCGTGTAGGAAAGTCACAGGAAGAAAGTGGTGACAGGGGACGATGTGAACGGTGTGTTCCTAAAAACCACCGGGAGCTGGGGAGCCGGCTGAGTCAGTGTTTGCCATGCAAGCTTGAGGCTCTGAGTTCGAATTCCCGCCCCGCGCCCATGGCTGGGCAAGGTGGCGTGTACCTGTACGCCCAGCCCTGGCATTGGCACAGGCTTATCCCAGGAGCTCACCGGCCTCTCACTCAGTGAGCTGCAGGTGAGTGAGATTTTGTCTCAAAAATTTGGGCTGGAGAACAATAGCAGATTCCGAACATCAACCTCTGGTGTGTGCACATACACACACATATGCACATGCATACATTTATATACACATAAACACACAGAGGCATACATACACATACATAAACATGTATACACATATACATATACACATGCATGCACACATTCATACACACATGTACACATGCATACACAATATACTCACACACATACATGATACATATGAACACAACACATACACATGTGCTCACACACACAGACATACAGACACATATACAAACACACATACCCACACACACGCAGACACATACATACCCATAGACACACACACACACACACACATTTTTAATTAAAGAACAGATGGAAAACAACAGAGGAAGATGCTCCATGTTGACCTCTAGTCTTCATCCGTGTGTGTGTGTGTGTGTGTGTGTGTGCACCCATACACACCTGTATGTATACACACATATACCACACACACCTGCATGTACACACACACACACCATATGATGGGGTGAGTTTGTGTGTATGTATGTAGGTGTACAAATTTGTGTGTGTGCAGGTACATGTACACATGTGTGAATGCATATGGAATCCAGAGGTCAACATCAGGCATCTTCTTCAATTGCTCTTACCTTACGTTTTGAGGCAGGTTCTCTCTCTGACTCAGCTGGCCTGGCTGGCCAGCGAGCCCGGGCATCCTCCTGTCTCCACCTCCCCAGTGCTAGCTCACAGGTGTGTGTGTCTACGCACACACGGCTTTTGTTCTTCCTGTGTGTGCGAGGGTCAGAACTCAGGCCCTCATGCTTCCACAGCAAGCCCTTTACAGACCGGACCTTTCCCCAGCCCCAGTGGGGTGACTTTTGAGAAAGATCTTGATGCAGAAATTATAAAGATTAATTACAATATAAACATGTTCTCCATCTCCTGTTACTCCTGAACTGCAGGCTTGTGATTCCATAGCTTCTTCCTCTTGGATTGAAGCCTGGGGCTTGAGGTCTGGAGCTCTTCCAACATCCAGGGAGGGCTCACTATGTAGCCCAGGCTTGCCTGGAACTCCCAGTGATCTTCCTGCCTCTGCCTCCCAAGCACTGGAATTACAAGCATGAACCACCACTCTGGACTCTCTCTCTGTGTGTGTGTGTGTGTGTGTGTGTGTGTGTGTGTGTGTGTGTGTGTGATGAGCACATGTGTGTCGGTTAACACACCCAGCCACATGGATGCCAGAGACTATAACAGGCTGGGACCTTCACACAGTGGTATGAATATTTCCATAAGTATGATACATCTTCCCATCACGTGTGTCTCACATATCTCCTTGCTCCTGATTATCCTGCCACAGATGGAGGATATGCTCAGACCCTACACACAGTACAGGGTTAAAAACAAATAAACAAACAGGCAAAAAAACATGCCAGGGCTGGAGAGGTGGCTCAGTGGTTAAGAATGCTCGCTGTTCTCTTAGCGGACAGGAGCTCAGTCGCTAGCCCTCATGTCAGGGGGCGCACAATTGCCCATTTCTCCAGCTCTAGGGCACCTGATGCCCTCTTCTGGCCGTCACAGGTACCTGTGCACATGTAAACACACACACACACACACACACACACACACACACACACACACACACACTAAAAATAAACTAAATCTTCAACAGGCTAACCCAAATTCTGGATCCCTTCCTTCTGCTGGAATCTGTGTGTGTGTGTGGTTTTGTTTTTTGTTTTTTAACCTCACTTGCCCTCGAAAAACAAAACAACAACCACAAACACAAGCAAACCAAGCCAAACCTTCTCAGATTTGTAAGCCGAAGTCTTTCAGAGTTCGTGGACATGTTTCGTCCACGGACCAATGTGTTTGCTTGTATCCAGCACCGGTTATACATTGTCTAAAAATCTCATATAAAAGTTTTAGATTTTCAAATTTTCACGAAACAATCAGACCACACCAAACTTGATCCCATGTGACAATGTTCGCTTGGAGCCGAGTGGCCCAGACCCTTCTGGATTGACTGTGACTCGTCCAGGTGGCCATGGCCTCCCCTCACCCCCATGTTGCACCTGGTTCACCTCACACATTGTCCTCGTCTCTGTGGGTCTAGGAGGCACTGGAGTTTACATCCTTTTGTTTAGGTGAGTGGAAAGTTCTGGTGCCCTCCGGGTTTCTCTGTGTAGTCTTGCGCCTTTTCCTGGAACTCACTCTGTAGCCCAGGCTGGCCTTGAACTCACAGAGATCCTCCTGGCTCTGCTTCCCGAGTGCTGCGATTAAAGGCAAGCGCCACCACTGCCCGGCTGCCCGGCTGGTTTTTAATGGCTTCGGTTGAGAACAGAAAATGGCACAAGCTTTGCAGTCGCCTCCTAGCTGCGTGACCTGGGGATGCCCTTCTTTAACTTCTGTGAGTTTTGGTTTCCTTAACTGTGAATGGACATGACAGTTAGCGGGGAAAAAAAAATTACCAACTTCAGTCTGGAGAGGTGGCTTAGTTGGTAGCATGCTCATTTGGCAAGGAGGCGGACTTGAATTCCCTCGCTAGGACCCATATTAATAAAAGAGGTGGATCGGTTTGTGTTTGAGACCAGCCTGGTCTACACGGTAAGTTCCAGCGTAGCCACGGTCACTCATGAGACCCGTGTTGCACAGCACTATCCTCAGAGCTACACTGCCACCGCTCTTGGGAGATCGTCTGGTCCTGCTCACCAAAGATCACGGTGTCCGGGCTCGCTGACTGTCAACTTTCCTTCATCGGAGGAGGGGGCAGCAACAGTCGTGGGACTCTCACCTGAGGATCCAACCCCTCCCTCCCAAACAGTTGCGTGCAATTCTGCCCTAATTACCTGTGGCCTCAGGAGAGGGAGAGGGGTTAGGGGAGGCTCCATTTACCCAGTCATGGGGGAGTCATCCTCCCTGCTGGGGTAGAGATCTTCACTGTGGCTATTTAAGTTCACCCATATTTCTGCCCATGACCCATCGCTCTTAAGTAGACTCATAGACTCTTTGGCTCCCCAGAGTGAACTTTGTGGGATAGCATCTTGGTTTATTGCTGGGATCACGGGGTGGGAGGTAGAGTCATTTACGTCTTCCCCAGGGAAGGAATTTTAGCAACACCCTGTCTTTAAAAAACAACAACAACAACAAAAACCCAGCCAGACTTGGTGGTGTGTTTCTGACCCCTGCACTGGGAAGGTAGAAACGGGAAGCCCTGGAGCTTACAGGCCACCCAGTCTAGCAGAGACAGCAAACTCCAGCTTCAGAGAGATGGAGAGACCCTATCTGAAAACATAAGGTTGAGGGATGGCGAGATTGCTCAGCAGGAAAAGATGCTTGCCCTACAAGCTTGCCAGCCTGAGTTCTATCCTCCCAGAAGCCCCGTGAAGGCAAAAGGAGAAAACTGTTAACACAAAGCTGCCCTCGGTCTACAAAAACTCATTGAGACCAGGTTAGTACAGCACGATACATTATAGACACCCACGAAGTTTGTTAAAGATGTAGGAGATTCTGAGAGCTTAAATTTGGAGGGCCCATCAAGATGTCCAGCTCATAGCAGGGGCTTGGAAAACAGCCATTTTATTTCTTTCTTTTTTTTTTTTTTTTTTTTTTTTTTGATGACATGTATTTGCTGTGCATGTGTGGGCATATGTACCACAGTGCACATGTGGAAGTCAGGGGGCAACTTTCAGAAGTTGGTTCTCTCTTTCTACCCTGTGGGTCCCAGGGATAGAACTCAGGTCGTTAGCCTTGGCGGCCAGCACCTTTACCTACTTACCCTCTCTCCAGCCCTGTTTCTTAAATGCTGAGTGAGCTTCGTCAGATTTTGTTTGGCTCTGGGTCAGAGCTGAGTGTTCTTGAGAAGGGGCCCTGTGGTCCAGAGACAACCCGGTCCCCAGATAGCTATGAAATATGGAGTAGATGAGTGGGTAGGACCCCTGGTGAAACGTATGCAGCCACACCCTCTGATTTACATGGGACCTACTGGGATTTGGGGCACCGGAAAGACACGCTGTGCCGGTATCTGGATTTGGGATTCAGACAGGCCCAAACCAGCCCAGCAGGCTTGGCAGAAGCAGGCAAAAGCTGGATGGACAAAAAGCAAGAGGCCTGTGGAGAAAAGTCTCAAGAGAACACCTGTCTGAGGAAGCTTAAAAAAGAGGTCTGGGCCTGGGCCCTGGGCCTGCAGAATGGAGTTTCAAGAAGTGATCTGAATCTAGATGCAGTAGGACATACCTGTAGTCCCAACACTCATGAGGTTGAGGCAGGAGGATCACCTCCAGTTTAAGGTCAATCTATGAACTTCAAGCCAGCCTGGGCTACGGTGCAAGACTTTGTCACAAAATAAAACAAAAACAAGCAAGCAGGTGATCTGAGCCCAGCATGGTTGCTCAGGCCTCAAATGAATTTGGGAGTTCCAGACCAGCCAGGGCTACATAAAAAGACCCTAACTCAACCCTATTCCCCACAAAAAACAAACAACTCCCCCCAGAGAACCCCCCAAAAAACCAGTACAGAACAAGGAGCAAGAGATTAGTAAGGACATAAATACAAGCAATCACTTGGCCAAGGTTAACTTCATGATGGTGGTCACGAGGCTGGGGCGGCGGGGCCAGGCAGCCAGCCTCAATTATTGGTACTATGAGATGAGCTAGGGTAGAGGGGAGAAGGGTCACGTCAGTGGCTTTGACTTCGGGGCTACTACTTTCAGGCTTTGTCTTCTTGGGGGGGTGGGGGTGTGTGTCTCTGTGTCACCCGAGAAATCCGATCTGTGGAATGGCTTCTCCGGGTCCTTTGTGCGGCTCCTCCAGGGAGACAGCCCTAGGGAGAGTCTCGCCACAAAATGAGGCTGAGTGGGCGGCTGTTCTCTGATGCACTGACGGGAGCCAAGAGCACTTGGGATGTGCTCCTACCTGCCCAGGGAGGCCCAGGCTCCCGGGAGTGGCATGCCCGTGACTCACCGTGAGCGTGAGGTGAGCCAGCCTCCTGCCCCAGCCCCAGCTCCAAGCCTCGGGGAACAGGCTGGAACCCCAGATGCCCAATGAAGCAGGTGTTTGCAGACCCCGGGACAGCCTCCGGCCCCCTCCACACTGCGTGTCCCCAAGTGGCTCTGGTGGAGCTGGGGGTTCACTTCTGCCTCTTCGTGTGGGAAAGGGGTGTGGTCCTGAGAACAGGACTGATGTCCTTGCTTCTTGGAGTCGGTGGCCTGAGGCCATCGGCTGCTGGACAGCAATACCCTGGTATAGGTTCACTGCCTCTGCCCTTTCCTACCACAGAGCACCTCTTTCGATACCAAATCCGTGTCTCCACTTGTAGCCCCTGGACCATTCTGCCCCTTCTGGGATGGCCATGTGTTGCTGGATTCAAACCTTGGACCCCCACTGTCCATCTCTTACTTTCCTGTCCTTTGCCCACTGCTAGCTTTGTATTTCAGTTTCCTGTGATGGAAAAAAATGGGAAAAATCCAGCATCACTGGATTGTTAACATTTTTCTTTTATTTATTTGTGTGTTTTTTATTTAATTAAAATATAATTGTATCGGGCCTGGCAGTGGTGGCACACGCCTTTAATCCTAGCACTCAGGGGGAGGCAGAGCAGGTGGATCTATGTGAGTTCGAGGCCAGCCTGGGCTACAGAGTGAGTTCCAGGAAAGATGCCAAAGCTACACAGAGAAACCCTGTCTCATATATATATTTGGTTTTTCGAGACTGGGTTTGTAAAATTGTATCACGCTGGGAGGTGGTGCCTGCACACCTTTGATCCCAGCACTCTGGAGGCAGAGACAGGCGGATTTCTGAGAGTTCAAGGCCAGCCTGGGCTACAGAGTGAGTTCCAGGGTAGTCAAGGCTACACAGTGAAATCCTGTTGAGAAAAATGTGTGTGTGTGTGTGTGTGTGTGTGTGTGTGTGTAATTCTATCATTTCCTCTCTCCTCCCTTCTACTCTTTACCTGCCCCCCTCCCTCCCAAATATACTGCCTCCACTTTATTTTATTTATTTATTTTATTTTTTATTATATTATATTTAATATATAAATATATATATTTAATATATAATTTATATATATTTAATATATTAATATATTATATAAATACATTTAATATATAATGTATTATATAATAATATATTTAATATAAATTATATTATATTTATTGTATTATATTTTATTTATTTATTTATTTATTTATTTTTTCCGAGACAGGGTTTCTCTGTGTAGCTTTGCACCTTTCCTGGATCTCACTCTGTAGCCCAGGCTGGCTTTGAACTCACAGAGATCCACCTGGCTCTGCCTCCACTTCTTTAACCATTGTCATTACGTGTATAAACAAATAAACATGTAAATACAACCTGCTGCAGGGTCTGGTCGGTGTTGCCGGCGTGCATATATCTAGGGCTGACCACTTGGTATTGGAAAACCAATCCGGGGACTCGTTCTCTGGGAAGACCTGGATCTCCCACCTCAATCGTTGATTGCCTACAGCTCTTCGTCTAGGGATGGGGTGTCAACGTGGCATGGTGGTTGTTGTTTTGTGTTTTACATGTGTAGATATGTATGTATGTATGTGGTGTGTGTGTTTCCTGAATCCTGGGATTTATGTGGGTGCTGTGGATCTGAACTCCAGTCCTCACATCTGCGTGGCAAGTGCTTTACCTACTGAGCCGTCTCCAAGGTTTCATCCCGCAGGCGTTCTACAAACAAGGGACCAAGGGACGACGTGAGAAGGAAACGGGGGGGGGGGGGGGGGGGGGGGGCACACACACACAAGATGACGACGACTATGTTAAGAATTACATCCCAGGGCTGGAGAGATGGCTTATTGGTTAAGAGCACTGGCTGTTCTTGTAGAGGACCCAAGTTCTTAAAAAAAAAAAAGTTTTTCAACCTAGAGGCTGGAGAGATTGCTCCGTGGTTAAGAACACATCCTATTCTTGCAGAAGACCAAAGTTGGGGTCCCAGTACCCATGTCAGGTAACTCACAGCTGCCTGTAACTCCAACTCCAGGGCTATCTGCTGCCCCCTTCTGGCCTCCACAATCACTGCACTCACATGCACACCCCACCCCATCTCTAACTCTAACTCTAACTACAAATAATCTTTAAAAAAAATAATAAATATGTACAGCCTGATGGATGCTGAGGGGGATGTTGGGTATTCCCTCATTCCTCACGGGTGTTATCTCACCACAGACCCCTGAGGCTGGTGCCAATTTTTAATCTTCATTTAAGAGAGGAGTAAGGGACCCCAGAAAGAGAACCATTCTTTCCTGAGGCTTCACAGTTAAGAGACAGGACCTGACAGCCCAAGGGGCGCTTCTAGAACCTGAGCACTCATGTCACCTGCTAGGTGAAGCATGATGGGAAAGCATGAGTCTTGAGCAGAGGAATACCCGTGGGAGGGACTGCCTTGGCCGGTCCGGGGTTTTTGCCTGGCTGAGTTCTGGGGGAAGCGGAATAAATTGCTAATTTCTCTGTCCCTACTGCAGAGTGGTTACCTGGGTAGATGAAGCATGCCTTCTCTATCTTGCATGGATTCTCGGATGACTCTGGTGACTGACAGCTTACCTACTACTCTGAATAGGGGTTTGGAGAGCTCTCACTTCCTCTTGGCCCCCAAGGATCTTCCAGAGGCATCTAGGCTGCCGTCCAAACCGCTCTGAAGGTGTGGTGGGGAAGTAAGGGCGAGCATCGGCATGGTATCTCACGGTTTCAAACCCTGCCTCTGTCCTGGGCTTAACTGTGTGGCCTTGGACAGCTGTTTTCACCGTTTTGGTTTCTGGTGCCTCAGTTTCCCCACCTTAGCAATGGGAGGGTGCTCTCCAAATGCTCGATGAGCTGGACACGGTATTGCGTGACTGGGACTCCAGCATGGGAAGCTAGAGCGAGGACAGAGAATGTGAAGCCAGCCTGGGTTACATGGGGAGTTCCAGGCCAGCCCGGCTCTCAGGGATGGGGGCTGGGCTCCCAAGCGAGGTTTTTGTATCTAGTCACACTTCCCTTAAAAAAGAGTGAAACATCAGCAGACCTGTGTTATAGGAAATACAGAATCAAGCTAGGCATGCAGGCCTTTAATCCCAGCACTCGGGAGGCAAAGACATGTGGATCTCTGAGTTCAAGGCCAGCCTGGTCTACAGAGTGAGTTCCAAGACAGCCAGGGTTATATAGAGAAACTCTGCCTTAAAAAAAAAAAGTTGATTGTGGTAAGTTAAAAATCCGTGACATTCATTCTTACTGTAGCAGCCAGTACAAAGCAATCTGAAGAACATAAAAGGAAAAATAATGAAAAGAAAGCCAATTAAAGGAATTAAAATATAATACTAAAATTATTCAAATCACACACTAGAAAATTAGGAAAGCAAAACAAAGGGAAAATAACAATTAAAACAAAAAGATGGAAGGGTGGCTCAGCAGATAAGGCATTTGCCACAAAAGTGTGTAGACCATGGAAAAGAGGGTATGCAGGAACCACTTGTAATCCCAGCAGCACTGGTGGGGAGCAGAGGCAGGGGATCTCTGTGAGTTCAAGGCCAGCCTGGTCTACAGAGCGAGTTCCAGGATGGCCAGGGCTACACAGAGAAACCATTTCTCAAAAAAGGCAAAATATATTAATATCAGATAAAGGAAACTTCAAAGGGGAGATTTAATTAAAAAAAAAAAAGGCTCTTAACCGGGAGACTATTATAACTTTAAGTGTGTATTAAGGTAATCATATAGGGTCTGGGCTGTATTTGTGGCTCAGTGGCGGAGCATCTGCCTAGCATGTGTAAGGCCCTGAGTTCAATCCCCAGCACCACACACACATACAAAAATGTGTATTAAATACATAAAGGAAATTGGATAGAATTAAAAGAAGTCGACAGCCATAACGTGTGTGTGTGTGTGTGTGTGTGTGTGTGTGTGTGTGTGTGTGTGTGTGTGTGGTCTCTGCAAGTTCCACTGCTGGCAGAGGAATGAGAGACAAGAAGGAACCTGGGTCAACAGGACTCAGTTGGGCGGGCCGGTTCAAACTTCCGGAGTCTGACCCGAGCGGTTTATTTTCTCACAGTTAAGCACACTACAACTTTGGAAAATGGTTTTCCCGTGACAATCCTCGTGCTTAGGGCACGACCACATCAAAACTCCTCTGCAAAGCACCTGTGACCTCTTCCACGCGAATGGGTTCTGTTGACCGAGAAACGGTGCTCAGGATAAGGGGATTCCAGTGAAGCCTGGCTCCACAGACTAGCGGAGATTCCCAGGTTATTAACATGTCCACTCCCATCCTTCTGGGTGGAAAATAGGTATGCACATCCCTTCTGTTGAAAAGTCTGCATGTTTAATGATTCTGGTTTATTTTTATCTTGTAAGCACATGGACCTTGGGCCATCTACAATAACACAATTACTTTTGCTTTTTAATAACGGACTCAGGGCTGGAGAGATGGCTTTAGCGGTTAAGAGCACTTGCTGCTCTTGCAGAGGACCAGACTGGTTCCCAGCAGCCCACACAGTGGCTCACAACCACCTGTAACTCCAGGTTCAGAGGATCTGATGCTCTCTCTGGCCTCTGTGGGCTCCTGCACCCACATGGTGCACGTAAACTAGGGGTAGCAAGCTAGGGGTTGGGGATTTAGCTCAGTGGTAGAGCGCTTGCCTAGCAGGCGCAAGGCCCTGGATTCAGTCCTCAGCTCCAGAAATAAATAAATAAATAAAAATAAACTCAAGCAAGCACATGTATACATAAAAATTAATCTTTAAATATTGCATTGCTAGAATGCGGCTAAAGCAAAGATCTTTAGAGAACAGAGCCAGTTCAGCTAATGCTGCTACCACACACATGAAATCAGTAAAGATAGACTGCATGGACATTATTGACCACCTTGAATTAATTTACTTGGATCGGACACCAACCCCCAAATAATACAGTTCTAACTGAACAAAGAGTGTGCAAAAACAAGCCAGACGCTGGGTCATAAGCACATTTTAATAAGCTTCAGAACACTGAAATCTTACAGAATATGTTAAATTTGGAAAATTCAACAATAAGATATCTGGAAAAGCCATAAGTGTTTGGGAAACTAAACAATATGTTTGCAAAAACCCAAATAAATGGCACATATGCCCAAACAAAGTCTGCTTGTGGATGTTTATCATCATGTTATTCATAATTTCCAACACTTGGAAGCAGCCAAGATATCCTTCAGTGAGTGAATGTATAAACAAGCCCTGGGATTTTCACATAAAAGGGTATCGCTTGGTGACTAAGGAGACTCTGGGGCTGGGCCTGTTGATGCAGGCTTGTGATCCAAGCACTCGGGCCCCTGACCCGGAACACACAGGTCTGGTGTTGCTTTTAAACACTTTCATGTGCACATGCGGAGGTCAGAGGGTGTCTGTCTGGCGCTAGTTCCCTTCTTCTATCTTGTGAGTTCCAGGGACTCAGGACATCAGGCTGGGAAGGTAGCACCTTTACCTGCTGAGCCGTCCCTCTCACAGGCTCTATTTTTTGGCAGGGACTCACGCAGCTCAGGCTGGCCTCCCACGTTCTGTGTGTGAGAGGATGACATTAAACCTGTGATCCACCTGCCTCCACCCCGCAAACGCTGGGATTGCAGCATTTTACGCGGATCAAACTGGCGGGCTTCGTTCCTGCCAGGCAAACACGCTTTACCACCTGAGCCGCATTCCCAGTCCTAACCTGGATATATAGCAAAAAATCTGTCTCAAGTTTAAAAAAAAAAATCTGGAATGAAGAGCTGGCTCAGCAGCTGAGAGTACTTGCCGCCCTCTCAGAGGACTTGGGTTCAATTCTCAGCACTGACATGTAATTTCACAACCCTCTTCTGTGGCCGAGGTTCCCAACCTTCCTCCTGCGGCAACCCTTTAACCAAGTTCCTCATGTTGTGACGACTCCCAACCATTATTTTGTGGCTGCTTCATACTGTAATTTTGCTACTATTTTGAATCATAATGTAAATATCTGACATCTTGACCCACGGGTTGAGAACCACTGCTCTGTGGGCACCAGGCATGCACATGGCACACTCACTTACATTCAAGCAAAACACTCATAGAGATAAAATAATAAACCTTAAAAAGGTGTTTTGAAATTTACGAAGAAACCATGACAAGGCTTGGAGAGGGGCTGGATTGTATTGCAGGTGGTAGAGTCCTTGCTTAGCATGCGTACAGCCCTGGGTTAGACCTCCAAATAATCCGGTGTGCGGCCCAGAAGATCCCAGCAGGAGGATTGGAAATCCAGTCCTGCCCAGGACACACGAGACACAGAGAAGCTGAGCGTGTATTTCTAAGTGATAAAGGGCCTATCTGAGGGAGCTACATCATGTATTGTTCTAATTGCATGACGTTCTGGAAAAAATTAAAAGGATGGAAACGGTAGAAAGATCATGGGTCCTCTGTGTCTGAGGGGACAGATGAACAGGTACGACCTGGGAATTTTTAAGACTGGTCATGTGACACTGCGAAGGCAGATACATACCATGACCAGCTTGTCCAAGCCCACAGAACTTAACTTACATCACAGAGGGGAGACGCACATTGTTACTGGCGAGCAAATCAGTTAGGGGAAGTTGTCAGAGAATGCTCTGTACTTTCCCGTAATTTTTTGCTGTAGCTTGAAACTATTCTCTTTTCACATGTATGTGTGTGTGTGTGTGTGTGTGTGTGTGTGTGTGTGTATGCTTGCTTGTTTTTCTTTTGGTACTGGAGATTGGACTCAGGGCCTTGTGTGTGCAGAACACACTCCCTACTCCAGAGCTACACCCCTCACTCCTCGTTTAGGGCCAGTGAGAGGGTTGGGGGGGGGCGGGTAAAACACCTGCTCCCAGGCGTGACGACCTGAGTTGGGTTCCCAGGACCCACATGTGCAGAAGGAGAGAAAGTTGCAGGTGGGTATAATGAGGAAGCTGCCTGCGCTTCATCACCGATAATGGAAGCAAAAGAGAATACAGGCCATCGGGGACGGACAGGTGGGTCCTGGGGAAGACCGAGAGTCCCCTGCTTATTGGTGCAGCGGAAGTGTGAAGCCAGAAGTGAGAGAGAGGCTGGAGGGGCAGGTAGGGCTCAGGCCGGACCTGAGCCCTCGACCCTCGCAGAAAAATGCCTAAGCCAGACCTGGCAATGTCTGCTCCCTGGAGTCTGTGCCTAAGGCAGATGATGCATCCTGGGAGGCTCTCCAAGTCTCCTTTGAACACACTCAGTGGATAGAACTCTCCTATAATTACCATGGGGATAATTAGAGGCGCTTTCATGGTCTCTTTCAACAAACATTACACAAGTTATGGCCCTCTCATCTTGGGGGCAGGGTTGGAGGAGGGTTGAGCACCCCTCCTGAGGGACAGCCGACACCTGAACCCTTGCCAAACACACCTGACTCCTCGTCTGAGGCTCAGAGATGCGCAGATACACCTGGGGCCGCTCCAGCTTGGGGCCAAGAGCTGGCGCAGGCACCCCAAGTCACTCCTTGGGTGCCAGGAGCTGGGAGACTCCCAGCCAATGCTCCGGTTCCTAGTTTACTCCAGAATGGCCTTCCCAGAGGATTGCAAGCTTGTGGAGATCTTGATGTTGACCCGGAGGTGTCTACTACATTCTCATAGCCTTAGATACTCAAGTCACAAGGCTCCGGGTTCTCTTCATCCCGAGGGACCATGCTCACAGGGTTTCTGGGGGCTGGATGACCTCCCAGTCCCACCAAGTGCTATTTGGTACATGTCATAGACGTCCTGTGTTTTCCTAAGAGACACTTTGGGAGCCTCTGGTTCAGACCTCTATCCTATGCCTCCACCAAGGCCCGTCTCCCTCCTTTCTTACACCAAAATTTCCCCCACTGGGGAGCGTAGTCTTCGCTTCTAGTAAAGCTTTGGCGTTGTTCTCTCAGCCACTCCTGTTCGGTTCACCTCATACTAACTTCTCCCTTGGCTTAACTTCCTGTGACTCACTGGGAATCAAAGCCGAAGAGAATTGCCCAGAGCACCTGCTTGTCATTTTTTTTGTTTCATTAACGACACGTCTGGTTTGTTTTGTTCTTAGCTCCCCTGGGAAAGGGCTTTGGTACCACGCCTGCTTATGGCTTCGGGCCTTTCCCATGGGATCTGAAACCTCCCTCGCTGGGCTTGGAGACTCAGGATGACTGTGTCCCACTTAAGGTCACAGCCGCCTTTTCTGTAGAAGTACCTAAGAAACTGTAAGAGTTCCACGAACGTCAGGAATGTGGGATCTTAGCTGTTTCATCTCCCCATGCCACCCGTGGGGGTCATGGCTGGGCAGCCGCTCTCTGAGTGGTTACAGAGAGGTGGTTTGGGATTAAACCCTCCCTGACACCTCTTTTTGGGCTTTCTCTCTGGCGATGCTCAGGAGGGAACACCTAGACCTAGGCTGGTCCTAGCGCCTGGCATTGGGGGAGAGGAAGGCAGAAAGCTTGCAGGAACTGCGTACTTGGCCTACTCAGGAAAGGCTTCCCCTTTGGGGACATGCAAGCAGCAGCCATATGGGTAATGGCCAACTCATCTTTTTGGAGATAGATTTGGGGTGTGGAGTTCCCTGTAAGCCTGGGCAGGCCCTGGGAAACTGGAGCAGAGTTACAGTCTGGCCTAACTAACATTGGGTGAGCCACCGAGGATCCTGGGTGTGCAGGGCACAGCTGTGCGAGCCTTGCTCTCTGTGAAGGGAGGAAGAAAGGGGACCTCCAGGAAGAGGAGTGTGTTCATTAGCCAGCCATGTTTCTGAAACCTGATCATTTTCACTCCCGGGCACAGTCACTGAGAGGGAGGGGTGGGGAGACCCTTCAAAGCCTCCACCCAGCATTTCAGGGTCTTCCGTCAACATCCTGTAGCACAAATCACCCATGCCCTGCCTGGCTCCAAGCTCAGCCCAGACATTTCCATTTCTGGGTCTTGCCTGGTGCCACTCTCTTGCCAAAATAATTTATCTATTGGTAGGGGGGTGGGGGATTTCAGTTCATCCCACCATTCCATTTTTACCTAAGGCCTAGGTTTCTGAGGTGGGTCTCTGGTCTATTAAGTTTACATCTGTGGCTGTCTTTTCTCTTGTTCTTTCTCTTTAAGTAAGGGTCATTTGCTCAGCCTGGCCTTAAACTCTGTCAAACCCGGTGAGTCAAATCTCCCGTACAGCTGAGGGTGACCCTGATCTTTTGCTTCGTTTACCCCCACTTCTGCAGTTCCCGGGGTTACAGTGTCATGTAGCCTAGCTTTGTGACTTTAAAAATCCTCTATTTGTCCCTCGGGCCCCAGATGCCCAGTGACCTTTACATTGTTTCCATAGTTATTTTTCCAGAATGTCATGTGATCAGAAACACACACTGTGTAGCTTTCTCAGATACTCTTACATTTAGACATATGCTTTTCGCTTTTTCTCCATCTTTCTTATTCATTCATTTACTTATTTGCTACAGTGCCTCTCTATGTAGTCTTGGCTGGCCCGGAACTCTATAGAGACCTGCCTGACTCGACCTCCCGAGTGCAGGCATTAAAGGCGTGCACCACTAGACCTGGCCATATTTTTTCCCCCTAAGACAGGGTCTCACATAGCACTCTACCAACTGCGCTGTGCCCATCCACCCTATCTAAAGTAGCCTGCGCCTTTCCTTTCGTCTCTGTCCCTTTGTAAGCAGCTTCCTAACTCTGCAATCATCTCCGTGCCTCGGTCGGCGCGAACAACTCATGCCTCTCCCTTCCTTCCCCGAGACTTGGGTCTGGCAAAGGACAAGGGCCCAGGCGGAGGAGCCGACGCCTAGCTTGTCACCCCACCAGGCTGTCGCTGATCGGCTCGACCACGAAGACAAGCCGTGGAGCACCGGACTTGGCGCCGGGGCGCCGCGCGAGCTACGGTGCCCGCCCGCCTGCCTGCCCGCCTGCCGAAGCGGGGGAACGCGGGGCACCGGGACGCCGCCGCGCTGCGCTCCGCCCGCCCGCCCGCCCGCCCGGGTGACAGTTGACGGGCGGTGGAGGACCCAGGCCTAGGCAACGGATGACGGCAGGCTTGACCGTTGAGTGGCAGCCGCCGAACGACGCGCACCGGGGCCTAGCACGCGGCTCGAGAGCCCGGTTCGGGGTTGGGGGGGGGAGCCGGGGCGCTCCGCTCCGCGCATGGGCCGCGCGCGCGAGGGGCGGGGCGCGCGCGCGCGCGCGGGGCGGGTCACGTGAGCGTGTTTTGGGCACGTGACCCCGCGCGGCCCGGGCTCTCTCCGCCCCCCACCCCCTCAGCCCCCGACCTCCTCCTCCTCCTCCACCCGTTCCCTCCTCCCTCGGCGGCGGGTGTGCTCCGAGCGGCCTCGCCTCACCGCCTAGCGCCCCCGTCAGCCGCCGCCGCCGCTGCCGCTGCCGCTGCCGCCGCCGCCGGCCATGTCCCCGGCCGCCGCCGCCGCCGCCCGAGCGCGGCGCTCCCGCGGCCCGGCGCGCACTGAGCGCGGGCCCGAGCTGCCGTTCGCCCGCGCCCGGGCCCTTGTTCTCCGCGCCGCCGCCGCCGCCACCGCCGCCGCCGCCGCCGCCATGTTGGGTTTGGAGCCGCAGCGGAGCCGCCGCCGCCGCCGCGGCTGACGAGGCCGAGCGCGGAGCCCCGGGGCCGCGCCGGGGCCCAGGGAAGCGGGGCCCGTCGGAGGCCCGTCGGAGCCCGAGTCGCCCGTCCGCCGTGCCAGCGAGCGAGCGAGCGAGCCGCCGGGCCCCCGGCCGCGCCCTCTGCCGCCGGCTGGCCGAGCGAGCCGCGGAGCCCCGAGAGGCAAGCACCATGGCGGAGCAGACCTATTCGTGGTGAGTGCGGGCTTTGGGGTGGAGGTGGTGATGGTGGTGGCGATGGCGGTGGCGGTGGTGGTGGCGGTGGCGGTGGTGGTCGGAGCGGGGGGAAGCCGGGCCGCAGGTGGCGTGCGGGGCCGGGGTGCTGGCGTCCTCGGAGCCCAGGGGGAGGGGCGGGCACCCGAGCGGCACCGCGGAACCCGACTGGCGCGGGGGTTGGCGGCCAGGGGGGGCACTGGAGAAGGGTGGGCCGAGGCGGGCCCGGGTGGAGGTGGACCCCACTCTGGCGAGAACAGGTGGTAAGAGGCACAACTTGCAAGTAGTGGTGTGTGTGTGTGTGTGTGTGTGTGTGTGTGTGTGTGTGGCGGGGTGGCGGGGGGGGGGAGCGGCCGCCCCCCACGGTGGGCAGAGGCCCTGCGCCGAGAGCGAGCCTTGCACGGCGGCGGCGGAGGGGAGTGTGTTGTGATGACCACATTCTGGAAAGGAAGTCGTCGTTGGTAGCCCGCGGGGGCATGGGCAGTCTTTGTAAGGGGGTTGGTACTCCCGCCGTAGGGATTCGAGGTGTGCTCGCGCCGTGTGTGGGTCGGTCGCGGGGATGGAGGGCGTGCAAGTTCAGTCCCTTTCTGTGGGACTTGTCAGCCTGTTAAGGGACTGAGTGGGACACACAGGCTTGTAGTTTACAGGGTGTGTGTGGGGGGGGGGCGGTGCTGGGGGTGACAAAGGCGTCCTGATGAGGGAGCCCCAAGTTTGGGGGGGAGAGAGATGTGAGATGTGAGAAGTGCAGAGTGTGTGGAGTGGTGGCCGTGGAGGGACGTTGGTTATATTCGGGACGAGTGGAGAGGGTGTAGTTGAGCAGGTAATGACTTGGGGGTGAGCAAACAAGAGCTGGATGGTCGCTGTAGGTGTGGGGCGGGGAGGGAGCCTGGTTGCAGTCTGGAGAGGCTGGAGGTGGTTTGAAGCACTTGTGGTTTGTTCCAGAGCTGTAGACTCTCCCTAGAGTAGGGTTGAATGTCCACTTCGTTTTGTCGTTGGAAAAGTGAGTTCTTCATTCCTTTTCCCTGAACTCTAAAGTACAAGAATTGCCTTTTCCACAGCCTGTGCGGGTTAAGTGGATACCCTCACAAAGCACAGGACACTGTCAACATTCTAATCGTCGTTGTGGGGAGACAGTGCAAGGAATGGGTTATATATGAAAACAGAGAATGGTTATGGTGAGTCAGGAACTCATCGTGGTTGAAGATAATTTAATACAAACTTCAGTCATGTATGGGTACATAGCCTCAGAAAGAAGATAGCCGAGAAATGGAGAGGAAGTATCTGAAAGAAAGTTAGGTTTTGGTTGACTACAGCTGTGTTTTGAAAGGACAGACTGACAGTTTTTGGCAGCAGTGAGGGCAGGTGGTGTGGGACCCAGGGTTACAGCTTGCTTTCCTGAGGCTGGAGTAGGAAGTGAAGGGGCTGGGGACAGACAGTGATGCTGCCTGCCGTGGGCGGTGGCCTGCACCACGAGGACTCCTTCACCGGGAACCCCGTGGCTACTGTGAAAAGGCTATGGGTTGGTTGGAAAAATCACACAGTGGTCAGGGAATGGGGAAACTGCTGGACATGGAGGCACACACTTGCGATCCCTGTTTGAGGCCGGCCTGGGCTACACAGTGATAACCCTGTCCATAAAGTGGAAAGTTAAAAGTGTCTTTCTGTGATGCTCATGCGCCCTACTGGTTAAGGAGAACCCATGTGAACTACTGGTTAAGGAGAGACCATGTGAACTACTGGTTAAGGAGAGACCATGTGAACTGCTGGTTAAGGAGAACCCATGTGAACTACTGGTTAAGGAGAGACCATGTGAACTACTGGTTAAGGGGAGACCATGTGAACTACTGGTTAAGGAGAACCCATGTGAACTACTGGTTAAGGGGAGACCATGTGAACTGCTGGTTAAGGAGAGCCCATGTGAACTGCTGGTTAAGGGGAGACTACATGGTGAAGGCTGAGCATCTACAAGATAAAGTCTCTTGAAATACTTTCTTAGGTCTCAGCTCTGAGAATTGACAGTCGAGGAAGCACCTTGCCATCAGGATGCTCTGTTAGTGTGTTTTCCGGTGCAAACCGTCCACAGCGTCTGGAGAGAGGATGGGGAGGCTAGGCTCCTACCCCATGTGTGGTTCTTCCCAAGCCGACCAGGGGACAGAAACTAAACACACAGTGTCATCCTGCAGCCGTTTAGTTCCCACTTGTCTCTAAGGGGGATCATCCCTAGTTTCAGAGGAGGAAGCATGCTGAGGATGGGGGCCTGTGCGTTCCCTCCTCACTTTACCCATTCTCACAGAAACACCAACGTGGAGGAGGTATCCTGCACATAGATGTGAGTGAATTTGGAGTTTTCTGTCATTTGCAGTATCTTTTGTCATTCTTCACTTGAATTATTCAGATACATAAAAAATGATTTTTTTAAAAAACAAAATCATGTATGATTACTTGTATTCTGCCTTAAGGAAAAATTTACTATGACCCTGTATACGGTCTGAGAACGAGTTCAGAAGGAATGTAGTATTTAAAAAAATAGGCTTAAGAAGTAAGAAGCCGGGTAGTGGTGGAACATGCCTTTAATTCCAGCCCCCAGGAGGCAGAGACAGGGGGATCTCTGATTTCAAGGCCAGGCTGATCTATAAAGTGAGTTCCAGGACAGGCTCCAAAGCTACAGAGAAACCCTGTCTCGAAAAAATCAAACTAAACAAAAATAGGCTTATGTTATAGGCTGTGACATGTAAGTTACATATAAAACAAGATTGCTAGGATTGATAAATACTGTGATCTCTTGTATTTGTTATTTTATTCTGTTGTTTTGTGCATGTTTAACTTTTTGTAATAAAATTAAAACATCAAGCTCTGCCTATAAGATTGTATGGTTCGGAGTTCTTGTGCTTGCTCATTTCCTAGAAGATTCTGTCACCCAAGGTCTAGCTCAAGCTCCATCTAGCTGTGAAGTATTTTTTGCCCACTCCTGAAAGGTGGTCATTTTATTTTTAATAGTTGATATCGTCCTGTCTGCATCACCCCTTCCATTTCTTGTGTGAAAACTGAGCCTCCTCACTAAACTTTCAGAGGGAGGACCATGTGACACTAACCTTTGTCCTCTAGGGCCTAATGAACCGTCTGGCACATAACTTCTGCCCGGTAGTAAATACTGTGTGATTAATGTGATGGCATCTTTTCAGTTTATCTTCTGTTGAAGAATGTTGGGGGGGGGAGGGGCTACTGCAGGATTCCGTCTCCTAGCTTTTCCTGATGTCCCGTTGTGTTTACAATATGGAGTGTCATACTTTGTTTATTCTTCTGAGACAAGATCTCACTGTAGCATCCAGACTGACCTGGAACACATTATGATTTCAGGTTGACCTTGAACTCACTGTATTCCCGTCTGCTGGATGCTGGGATGGCAAGGCTGCCACACCTCTCCCTCTTAAAGTGTGAAATGAAAGAAGTTTAAAGTAGTTGGTAGGGACACCAGGATCTTCTTTATGTAGCTGACTGGCTTTGAATCCCTGATGGTCGCTTCCTCTCTAGTGAGTATGGGCACTTGTGTCGCATTGGTGCATCAAGTGCTCGGGTTAGACTCAGAGTTTTACCATTCATGCTAGGCGAGTAGTTACCAACTGAGCTACATCCCAGCCTCACGAAGATCCGCATCGTGAATTAGCTGCACGGTTCTGTTTCTGTCCTTTTTATTCACACTGAGGAAGTAAAAGAATGCACGCAGAAACACAAATTGAAGGTTGAAGGGAAACACTTGGCCAGTGTATACTTAGGAGTAGTTGTTTCAGTGTCGGTCTGTGAGAAGCCCCAACTTGGCTCTTGAAATTAGTGCAATCCTGGTATAGGGTTGCACTTTCACTCTGCAGTGGATGCGCTTGGCTTACTGTTTCTGTAAGGAGAAGGCCATCATCCTTAAACATCCAAGTGAGCCTCATTACCAAAGAACTAGCATAGTGATTTGTTCTGTATTTCTATGTGTTCATGTTTTGAGGATTGCAAAGGAAGAAAACTGGGGTCCAAAAGAGTGTAAGGTGGGGTGATGAGATGGATCCCCAGGGAAAACTGACTGCTTCACAAGCCTGGCCGCCTGAGCACTGTTACTGGAAGCAACGTAAATATGGAAGAAGAGACCCAGCTCCACAAAGTTGTCCTGTGCCACGCTTGAATGCTGGCACTCAGATGCACATATCACATACATGCACATGTTCCACTTACAAACAAAATGAAAAGTTTAAAAGAATACAAGAAACTCACCCAAGGATACAAACCATAAAAGGCCTCAGAGTCCAGACTGTTTCAACAGTGATACTAACACAATCTAAGTAACTCAGGCAGAGATGGCTGTGAGCTGGAGGCCAGCCTGGTCTACACAGCCAGTTCCAGGATAGCCAGAGCTACATAGAGAAACCTGAAGAAAAGAGAAAGAAAAAGAAAAACAAACAAGCTATAAACATAGAGTTTAGGAGCTTAGGGAGAAGACAGGAGGAGTTTGTGTTTATGTGAGGGATGGAAGGCTTTTACCAGACAGTTGTGTATAGAAATGAAATAGGGTTTTAATAAAAAATCTGATTAGTGATCAAAGAACCCAGAGTCTGTCTGGTATGTTCCCACAGTCCTTTTCCAGTGTCTTCTGTCATTGAGTTTCTGTGTTGGCTTCCTCTTTGGAGGCCAGTTTTCTGAGTGGCCTTCTGTGATCTAAGTTAGATTATAGCAGTCCTATGCTAGTGGTTTTGGCCACAGTTGAATAAAATTCCAATTTCTTAGTGCAGTCCTCCAAGGTCTAGTCTTTTTTCTCCGAGAGATGACAGATGGCAAACAAAATACCCTACAGAAGGTGAGTGTTTGTGCTCTGTGGACTTCTTGCTCTGTAGTAGGTGATTGGTACTGAGCAGATGGATGAAAATACGTCTGCCTGCACTGCTGTCTAAAATCAGATCCGATTCCATTAAGGTGGTGGTGTGTGACCATGGGCATTGTCATTCATGTGCAGAGAATGAAAAACAGGTCTTCAGAGCTGCTGGAGGTCAGTTCTGATTTAGAGTATTGTATTTGTTCTGATCATCACTGTTTTAGCAGCTGCAACTTTTTCAGAATGTAGTTTAAAACACCTAGGGCGGTAGGCTGGTTTATTCAAACGTGTTTTGCCTATAGGTTAAAGTGCTATGATATAATTTGGGTAATAATGAGATTTAAGCTAAAATTAACCAACGTTAACACCTTAAATTTGTTTTTAAATCACTTCTCAATTTTATGATGAAGTCCTTGAGGGGAAAAGAAACTGGAGACATTTTTATGTGATCATTTCCTTTACGGATGGCAGATGTCATTGCAGTGTGAGATGTCACACAGCTGTATCTGGTTGTAACATCAATAACATCAGTAAATCACTAAATTTCATTGTTCTTACCTGTTTCTTCAAACCATTTCATGCAAAATGAAAAGATGTTTTGTTTTGTAGACCAGGCTGGCCTGGAACTCACAGGTTCACCTGCCTTACGCTCTGGAGTGTGGGATTAGAACCTCACACCGCTTCTGGGCTGGAGACTATTTTGAGAGGAGCTGACCAAGCACGCTTTAGTTGGGTGTTGACATCTGAACACTTAAGTAATTTATTGCCCTGACAATAAGCCATGAGTACAGTTTGACTTTTAGAGTGCTATAATTTATTTTTTAAATGTTTTTTTTTAAGTTTTTTGTTTGTTTTGTTTTTTGTTTCTATTTATTTATTGATTGATTGTTTCTTTCTTTCTTTTTCTTCTTGAGACAGGGTTTCTCTGTGCAGCCCTGGCTGTAGGACTGTAACTCACTGTAGACCAGGCTGGCCTCAGACTCTGAGGACTGTAACTCTCCCTGTAGACCAGGCTGACCTCAGACTCAAGAGGTTTCTCTGCCTCTGCCTCACAAGTGCTGGGGTTTTTAAAGGCGTGTGCCACCACCATGGACTATGTTTTTAAAGTTTAATAATGGTTTTTTGGAAGTTAAAATACTGGTTTTACATGATTCTGTAAACTGAGAAGTATCTGTAACTTGGAGTTTCTGTATCACATATTCTAAACTTAAGGAGTTAGAAGCAGAATGCCTTAGAGTTTGAGACTTTTAGGTATCCCCAGGGACCCCTAGGTAACCGAATTGAATTTTATAGGGAAAATTTCTGCAGTTAGTTCCTAGGACCTTTGGAAAGAATTGACACCTTTTAGATTTTAGTAATCACTCTCACTTGAGCTGTATCTTAAAGAAGAAAAGCCCATTTACTGATGGAGCCCCAATAAAAAGGTTGTAGCTTTAAAAAACAAAACAAAACAAAAAAACTGTTAGACTAGTCACTGCATTAGCCTGTTAGAGACCTTCAGAAAAGTTTGGATTTTGTTTTCTTCGCTTGTAGGATTTACTGTAACTTGTAGAAAAGTTGTAGATGAACTCTTGGGAATTGAGTGTTGATGGCCCCTCCCATCTAGACAGACTCTCCTCTCGTTTTCACTGTGAATTCCACTGAATGAAGTGACTGCTCAGAAGCGGTCACCTGACTGCAGTTCAGTTTGAAATCCTGAGGCAGAAGTCTGCTCTTGGACTGGAATCTCTATTGGAGAGTGACTTTCCACCTCTGACTAACTGTGACCTCGCTGTGCCTGAGGCACAGTGTTTCCTCAAGCGCTGTACCACTGACATACACACACACACACACACACACACACACACACACACACACACACACCAGTGCTTCTACAGGCCCTGCCTCTGCAGGGCTGCATAGGTTCTGTGAGATGCTGTGTAGAAATGCTCTCTGTTTTCTACAGCTGTTTGTTCCATTCTGGTAGATCAAAACAGGTCTTTAGCATAGGAATGTTTTCTCTTGTTGACAGCCTAACCAGCATTTAAACTCTTGAGATGTCCACTTTATCAGGAATGCCAAGTGATGATATATAAGAAGAAGGAGAACAACTTGCAAATTGCTACTGACTTATAGGTCTGAGTAGTTTCATTGCCCACCCCTGCAGTTCACAGCGGAAGAGAAATCATAAGGTTACATTTATTTTCATATAATAATTAGTGAGTTCTTTCAGGGCAAGTGGACTTTCCCTGGATTTCTCTGTAATGCACAGGAAAGTTTTCTATTCTTCTAGTGGCCAGGGCAAGGCTTTCCCAGTTGCTTATCTATTTCCTTACCCAACGCGTCTGAAGACACACCCACTTCCCTCTATCCAGCAGCAGGCCTCGCCTTCACTTTGACCTAAATAGGACATGCTAGAATTTGTTCATTGTTTCTTCAGCCTGGCTGCACAGACATTCTGACTGTTGTGCCTGACTTCATCTTGTTGTGTTTTTGTCTTAATTTGTACATAATATCCTCTAACTTTACTTTCAAAACTTGATTAACTTCAGGCCTTGCTTTTTTTTTTTTTTTTTTTTTTTTTTTTAAGAAAATATTTTGTTGGCATCCACAGCTCTTTTTTGGTGTCCTAAACATCTACACACTTGAATCCATTTCTCAGAAATTTTATAAGAATCTTAGAAGTAAGAATTAATTGTAAAGAACCAATTCTCTTCTCTTTGCTTTGGTTAGTGCAGACATTTTTAGCAATACTGTCTGGTACCCCAAGCCCAGTTAGCCAGCAGTGAGCCAAAGAGAGATAAGGTCAGTAACTGAGTGAGGGCCAAGAGTAGACGACCAGACACTGCACACTTGGGAAACTTTAACAGTGAGAAACAGGAGGGAGAGGAATCAGAAGCTGTGTGAGGCAGAGTGATTAGGAAAGTGAGGGGTACAAAAGGAGTTTTAGGACCAGGACTGTAAAAAGCTTTGGGATTCAGAGGGGGTGAAAAACAGACCTTTGACTTTGCAAAGGAAGTCATTAGTGGAAGTGTGCTGGTGAGATCAGAGCAGTAGGGTGGACGCAGGAGGGCTGGACAGTGGAGGTGTAAAGGCCTCTAGAGAGGACCAGGGAAGGAGGAAAGAGGTGGCTGAGCACCATCGGGGCCATGAAGGGTGGGATTTCACCCTGAGTTAGAAAGGGTTGTGTGTGAGGGCAGGAGGAAGACACTGGTTTTGGAAAGGGAAAAGGCTTTGCTTTGTTTTCTTTGTAGTTTAAACTTAGAGTTTACTTTGCTAAATTATTATAGCTATTGTCTAAGAGTTGTACAGAAAACTCAATGGGGAACGTTTAGTGTGCATAGCCAGCCTTTGTCACTTGGGCTTTGTTATGTGGTCACTAGGTTTGGTTTTATTATATTTAGTAATCTTTTTTCACTTGCTTGAATATAAAATTCAACCTCTTTACATCTGACATTTGAACAAATATGGCTGTACAATCCCATTTACCTTAAAATGTTATCTCAGCTAAATTAAATAACTGGTCTGTCTAGTTACAGGGACTTTAGGTGGTCCTGTCCATCTCTAGATGTGTAGGTCCTACTTGTCCTTTCAAGGTCCAGTGGAAATGTTGTCCTCTTTAAAACTTCATAAAATTTCTCTTTGTTTTACTTGTTGGCAAGTGTGTGCTGATGTATGTGGGCAAGTGAACTGTGGATTTTGTGTGGAGGTCAGAGGACAACTTCTGGAGTCGGTTCTTGCTGTTGACCTTCTAAGGTCCAGCTTAGGCCAGGCTCGGCAGCCAGTATATTACCAGAGGAGCCAGCTTGCTGATCCAAATGGTTTCCTGCTGTTCCAAGGCCTTTTGATTAAACCTATACCTGTTTATTTGTTGTACCATATGGGCAGCACCTATGGTTTCTGACTTGGTATTGACTGTCTTGAATATGGTTCTTTTCCCACCTTGTGACGGTAAAACTATAACAAAGTAGGATTCAAGCTTTTTGTTTTGTGGTGTAAGGACCTATACATAGTAGGTGCTCAGATCTTTTTTTTTTTAATTTGGTTTTTATTTTGTGGTGTTTCAAGACAGGGTTTCTCTGTGTAGACCTGGCTGTCCTAGAACCCATGCTGTAGACCAGGCTGGCCTCTGTCTTCCGAGTGCTGAGATTAAATGCATGCACCACCACTGTCCAGCTGGGTGGTGGTTGTTTGTGTTCCTAAATGTTTTCCAAGCATGATAGTGCATGCTTTTCATCCCAGAACTTAGGAAGGTGGGTCTATGATGAGGCCAGCTTGATCTAGATAGTGAGTTCTTTTTCTTTAAATTTTATGTATATTGGTATTTTCCCTGCATGTATGTCTGTGTAAGGGTGTTGAATCCTCCAGGCTAAAACTGGATTTAAAGATAGTTGTGAGCTACCATGTAGGTGCTGGGAATTGAACGTGGGTCCTCTGGAAGAGCAGCAGCCAATGCTTTTAACTGCTGAGCCATCTCTCCAGCCCTAGATTGTGAGTTCTAAGACAGCCAGAACTACATAGTGAGACCCACTCTCAAAAAAGTAAATAAATTGTTTTTTGTATTTATTTATTTATTTTGTGGGCCGTGGTGTGTGTGTGTGTGTGTGTGTGTGTGTGTGTGTGTGTGTGTATACCAACCAGTACCAGTGTACCACAGTGCATGTGTGAAAGTTGAAGGGTAATTTTGTAGAGTGGGTTCTCTCTCCACCATGTGGGTTCCAAGGACTGAATCCAGGTCACTTGACCAGCTGAGCCACCTCAAAGACTCTGAAATTTTCCCTTATAACTTATACTTGTTTCATGTTTGATCATCATTATCCAGAAAGGGTGATTTAGAACAGTTCCGTGATGTGTCTGTGTGCACTGCCTTACTAATGTAGCAGTGCCTCAGTCTCAGGTCATGAGACTTGCCTCTTGCAAGAAGCGTGGGCATTTGTTTTTCGACAGGCTTTCACACTGTAGCTCAGGCTAACCTGGAACTTGCTCTTTAGCGCAGGCTGGCCTTAGACTCTGGGTATTCTTACCGCTTTAGCCTTTCCCATGATGGGATTGCAAGAGTGAGCCACTAATCTAGTCTCTCCTTCTCCCCGAAATGGGATCCTCCTGCCTCAGCCTTCCTTGTGCTAAGATTACAGGTCTGCAATGCCACACCTTACTCTTGTCTTCTCTTTCTTGTATCAAGTTCAAGAACACAGCCAAATGCTAACTTGTGAAGAGTTTATAAGCTTGGCTCCTCTGCCTCAGATTAGGCCTGTAGCTTTGGAGGTGGGGAAGAGGCGACAGAAGATCCCTCCCCTCTCCCTAAAGTACACTAGGGGAACCACAGAGGTAAACTGCATGTGACTACAGTGTCACCTGTCCATGTGACTAATAGTAAACTGTAACTTATTCAGAGCGTGTGACAAGTGACAGACAGTTCCACTACGGCAGGAAGTAAGACTCATTTCGAGCCATTTAGGGAAAGAGGCCAGCAGCGTTTCTCTCTTACAAGTACTGAGCATGACCGAGCTGTCATGGCGGTTATTTCAGATAGCAGACTGATTAAGATTAATTGAAAGATTGTTGGGGGTATATAATTGAAATATTATATCTTTTATTTAACTAGTAAAATTATTTCTATCAAATACTTAAATAAAACTTATTTAAACAGTAGTGTCAAGGAATGATCAGCAAAGGAATGAATAGTAGCCAGTTTGTATCAAGTTGTTTGTCAGCTGTGTTGAGACTCAGTCTCTTGGTTGGGTGCTTTGTTTGGTGAGGGGAGGCTGTGGGGTGGGTGGTTTTTCTTTGGAGACAGTCTTGGAGTCTCAGCTGACCTTAAATGTGCTAGGTAGCTGGGATGACCTTGAGTTCATGATTCTTTTTGTACTTTCTGAGTGTTGGCATTACAGGTGGGCACTACCACCAATGTGGTTAGGCATTGCTTTTAGTGTTTCATAGGGCTGACTGACCATGATGGGTTTCTTGGTTTTGAGACAGGATCACTGCAGCTCACAGTGACTGGCCTGGAACTAACTCACTGTGCATTCCAGTACTTCCTTGAACTCGTGGAGATTTGCTGTCTCAGCCTCTCGAGGGTTGGATTACAGGTGTGAGTGCTGTGGATATTGCTCTATATAAATAAAACACTGATGGCCAGTGACCAGGCAGGAAGTAGGTTGCCAGGCAGGAAGTAGGTGAAACAAGGAGAGAGGAGAATTCTGGGAAGCAGAAGGCTGAGGAGGGAGACACTGCAGCCACCGCCAGGACAAGCAGCATGTAAAGACTCTGGTAAGCCACCAGCCACGTGGCAAGGTATAGATTTATAAAAATGGGTTAATTTAAGATAAAAGAACAGTTAACAAGAAGCCTGCCACGGCCATACAGTTTATAAGTGATATAAGCGTCTGAGTGATTATTTTATACGTGGATTGTGGGACTGTGGGGCTTGGGGAACCTGGAGAGAAGCCCTCCAGCAACATGTGAGCCCCCATCTCACTCACCTCTTAGGTTTTATAGAATGTTCTTTGGTATTTTGCCCATTTATTTTTCCAACTTTCCAAGTTCTGTAAAGTATCTTAATGTTTTATTTGAAAGTTGGTTATAGTAGCTTTTTAACTCAGTCTTCGTGATCTAGTACAGTGTTTCTCTACAGCTATGTTAGAGCCCTAGAAACTTACATTCATTACATTACTTACCTAGTGTTCTGTGCTTGTTTCTGTCTTAATGGAGATACTGCCTCATTCTTTTTGCAGTTGCTTATGGATGACTCAGAATTCTCCTTGTAGCCCAGGCTGATAATGAACTCAATACCTTCCTTTGCCTACCCAGTGCTGAGATTATAGGTGTGTGCCAACTCGCGCAGCCGTGCATTTATTAATCTGTCTTTATATGTACAGTAGTTCTTGATGGTTGGGGCGTGCTTGTTGTCTGATATGGCAGTCTTTGTCCTCCTTTATGGTCTTACTAACACCAACGATTTTCTGCCATTGAGCTATACCCCTGCAAATCTTTATTGCATTTTAATTGAAGAAGTTAGCTTACATTTGGTGTGATTATTTAATATGCTTGTATTTGTTTCTTTTCCTTTTTGAAACATTTGTCACCTCTCCCTTTCTTTCCTACTCTTTTTCTCTTAACATGAGTTGAGCGTTTTTGTTTGTTTGTTTTTAGAATTGTATTTAATTATGTATGTGTGTTTGAGGGTGTATGCACATGAGTGCAGTTGCCTACAGAGACCAGAGAGGGGGCTTGGATCCCCTGGACTGGAGTTACAGGTGGTGGTGGTGAGTCTTTTGACATGGGTGCTGGGAACTTAACTTGGATCTTCTGGAAGAGCAACACTTGGACTTAACTTCTGAGTGCCTCTCTAGCCTGGAGTTAGTTTTTATGGCTTCATATTTGTTACATTCTCTCTCTCTCTCTCTCTCCTTTTTTCTTTCTTACCTCCCACCCACCCCCCAAGACAGGGTTTCTCTGTGTAGCCCTGGCTGTCCTGGAACTCACTGTAGAACAGACTGGCCTCGAATTCATGCAGATCAGCCTGCCTCTGCCTCCCAACTTTTTAAATTTTTATTTATTTATTTATTTATTTTTGGTTTTTCAAGACAGGATTTTTTTGTTTAGTCTTTGCTGTCCTGGAACTCACCTTGTAAACCAGGCTGGCCTCACACTCAGAGATCCACCTGCCTCTGCCTCCTGGGATTAAAAGTGTTTACTACCACTGCCCCGGCCGTGCTTTTTTTTTTTTTTTTTTTTAAAGATTTATTTTTAGTTTTTTATTTTATTTTATTTTATTTTGGTTTTTCGAGACAGGGTTTCTCTGTGTAGCTTTGCATCTTCCCTGGAACTCACTTGGTAGTCCAGGCTGGCCTCAAACTCACAGAGATCCACCTGGCTCTGCCTCCCGAGTGCTGGGATTAAAGGCGTGCGCCGCCGCCGCTGCCGCCCGCTGCCACCCGGCTTATTTTTAGTTTTTTAAGTGCATTTGTTTGTGTGTATGTAGGAATGTATCCTGTGTATGTAGAGGCCAGAGTGGATGTTATGTCCCTGGAGCTGGAGTTATACAGGGTTGTGAGCTGCCCGACGTGGGTAGAACGGAGCCCGGGTCCTCTATAAGAGCATCATGTGCTCTTAACCACTGAGCCATCTGTCTAGGAACCTCCTTCTTCCACCCCCAATTAATTTTTCTTCTAGTTATTTCACCTTTTCCTGCTCTTTGTATGTCTCAACATTGTGAACTTTGTGTTTTCCTTATGCTGACTTTTGCTGTGTTCCTTCATAGTCAAGTGGCATTATGCTGTACCTAACCTTTGGGTACTGTGATGCTTTGTTAAGGTTTCCGTGACATTCACAGAAGTTACTGTGCATGGACTGATTGAGCTCCCATTGCTAAGGGTTCCTCACAGAGATTCTTACAGAGACTTTGGTGTTGGGCTCTGTTGTGGTTTCTTTATTCTGACCATTGGACCACAAACTGTTTCTAGTCCCTTGTGAGCTCTGGTGTCAGGTACTTGAGACTTAGGGGGTTTCTGCAGAGTGCAGGCTTTCTGCGCATGCCTTTCTCACAAGTCCTACCTGACTCCTTCCCCCAAACTCTGTCTTCAGAGTCAGTGTGCTCTCCTTTCTGTAATTCTTTCTGCCTTTTTTGTATTTATATTTGATATATCTATATCTATATATCTATATCTATCTATCTATCTTTCTATCTAGATAGATAGATAGATGGGCTGGAGAGGTGGCTCAACAGTTAAGAGCAGTGGATGCTCTTCCAGACCAGGTTCAATTCCCAGCACCCACATGGCAGCTCACAACTGTCTATGACTCCAGTTCCAGGGGACCTGACACCCTCATACAGACATACATGCAGGCAAAACACATATTAAAATCAGTTTATAAAAATGTTTTTGTTGACAGAACAAAATGTTTTTTTATCGTCTAGTCTGTAAAAACTGACATTTTTTTCTTAAAAGTTAACACCATTTTATTACCTTTTTCAAGAATTTTTTCACAAATTTTAAACTTAAATAACTTATATTCTGAAAAAGTATGTTATCGTCAGTGTTTTTTGTTTTGTTTTCTCACCCTGTGACAGATTTTTATTTTAGACAACATACTGGTGGTGAGTGGCTTGCTGGTCTAGTAAATGCAATCTCCAGAGTTCTTGTCTCTTTCTCAGTACATACTTGGAATTCCTTGTTTATAATCATATGTTATTTCAATTCTCCATTGTATTTGAGTTGAATTGGATTACACAGCTTACAGTGTAGCATTCATAGTATTTGTTTGTGTCCTCACGGCTTCCTCTGAGTTCTAACTACAGAGCAGGGCTGTGTAGCACCAGACGTACTTGCTTCAGGAAGCGTGCAGCAGGTGCCAAGCGTTACGCCCTCTTACCTAGTCGTCGCACCGATCCACTTGTAGTGACCCTCTTTTGGAGCGTGTGTTTGGTTGTCATCCTGGTAGGGCTGTTGCAGGCGTTGGGTGGGCAGGCTTAGCTCTGTTAGCGTCTGCAGTGTGGAGACCAGCATTCTGTAGTGAACTAGTCTCTGCTGGTTGACTCTTGTTTGGTTACGTAAGTCTGAAATGTTTTTGCATGCAAATTCAGAGCATTTAACATGGTGCCATTGTTCCTGAGTCTCCGTGCTCATATGTTGGAGTACACTGTCCTTTTTCTTATAGTTTGGCTAACAGTCTGTCATTTGGAAAGATGTCACATGCACCAGTGCTCCTCTGGGGGTTCTAGTCACAGCTTAGCTACAGTTAGGACTTCATAATTGATTTCCTTAGTTTTCTATTTTGAGACAGGGTTTCACTTTGTAGTTCAGGCTGATCTCAGATTGAATTTATGGCAGTCTCCTTCAGTTGCCCACATAACCTGAAGACAATTTTATACAAGATTTTAAATAATGTTTTTTCTTAAAACAAAAGCTTGTGTTTATTGGACTACTAGAAAGGAGCACTGTCACTGTTTTAGCCATTCTGGTGTTGGTCTGTGTTTTTAAAAGCCCTAGTCATCCCTGATTCTGAATCCATTGGCCACTAATGAGGAATCATTTTCTTGCACTTATTTGCACATGAGTAGTTGCCAGTAAAAATCATGACACACGACTGCAGTGAATCAGTGATGTGTTTAAGGACGCTAAGAGCAGTGTGGCCATACATCATCAGAGCACTGTATCAACTGTCACACATCAGCACAGCCACCAACAGCTGTCAATCTTCATTCTGCAGTGCTGTTAAAGGTTACTGTAAGCCGTAGTTTTCTTGTTGTATTTTAGTTGGGAACAAATATCAGAGGCAGTTTAATGGCCATGAACTGTTCTGTAAGGCTTAAGGAGACATTGTGCTGAGTGGTTTTCAGTGCCTAACAGTGTCTATCTTAGAGGACTGGCTTTGTGGGCTGCATTATTGCTTGTCTGTCAGGAATGCATGTGCTCTGGTCCTTTGACGAGCACCGCTTCTTTGCATGATGAAAATACCATCTTCAGCCAGACGGAGTGGTGCACTGTAGACGGACGTTTCCTGTCCCAACTGCCCGGTCTCGGGTAATAACTCAGAGGCTTGTATTAATTATGAATGCTCGGGCAGTAGCTCATACTGTTATTAGCTAACTCTTAGGGTTTAAGTTAACTCCTATTCCCTATTTACACTCTGCCACATGGTGTGGTACCTCTATTGGCATGGTACATTCATCTCCTGCTCCTCTGTGTCTGGCTGGCCACTCTTGACTCGAGCTTCTCCTTAGTTGGTTGTCACGCCTGTACTTCCTGCCCAGCTATTGGCCAATCAGTGTTTTATTAAACCAATTTGAATGACAAATCTTTACAGTGTACAAGAGGATTACTCCACAGCAGTGCACACTTTTAATCCTAGCACTTGGGAGGTCAGAGGCAGATGAATTTTTGTGAGTTTGAGACTAGCCTTGTCTACATAGTGAGTTCAAAGAAAGCCAGGGCTATAGAGAGATTTTCAAAAAACAAACAACTAAAAAAGGTTTAAAATTTATTGTCACTACTGACACACCCCCACCTCACCCACCCACCCACTTTTCTGTGGTGTTAAAACATTTTTTTTCTTGCTTCATTGCCAAGTTGCAGTACCAGGTAGAATTTTATTGTACCTATTGTCATACTCCTGAGAAAGGAACAAAAAAGAAAGGAAAATAAAAGACTAGAATTTTAGTGCTAAACCATCAATAAGAGTTAGCTTCCTGGTTAAGCCGATGCCTGCAAGGACAGAAAAGAGAAAGGTTAGACTTTGAAAACGTAAATTGTGACAGTGTTCACCAGTTCCCAGTTGTCTGCATAGTGCAGCAGTGCAAACATGTTTGTGGTCTGATCTAAGATGGGAATTCTGGGTGCCGAGGGGGTTAAAGGTAGAAAAACTAGCCTTAAAGTCACCCTACTCCGTTTGAGACAGGGTCTCCTATATCCCAGGCTGGCCTCAGACTCTGTGCCTCAAGGTTGTTGAATATAACCTTGAACTTCTGATTCTTCTGCTTCAGCTGGGAGTGTTGGGAGGTGCTCCTGGGAGAGTGCACCACCATGATCTGTTTACGAGGTGCTGTGTCCAGCCCTGGGCTTGATGCATGCTAAGCAAGCACTCTGCCTGTTATGCTGCATTCCCAGCCAAAGGACGTTTTCTTATCGCTGTAATCACCTTTATAGGCGTTCTTCCAGGAGAGCAGGTGACATGAACAAATCTTACCATTTTCTACTGTGTGACAGTACCCAGCTATCCTCAGTATATTTACAGGGCACCTCAGGTATAAGGAAATGGTACAGTTTTGATCCTGTACTCCATTCAGGCGTACTAGTCATCCCTTAACTGTATGCCTGTACCACTTACCAAGACGTCCAGATGACAAAGCAGCCTGCTATCAAAATTCAAATTTAAGGGGACAAGACACAAGTGTTCTTTCTACTGTCCCTGTAAAAATGTTGGATGCTGGCTAAATTTGACCCTTAAGTAGAACTTAAATAACTCCATCACCCCCCCCCACACACACACACACACATATCCCAGTGCTGTTAGCCTGCTGCCTTGTCCACAAGGTTCCCGATTGCAGGGGTAGTTCTTCATCCTTCCAAACAGCACTGGGACACTGTGCTGACTTCTGCAGTTGCTGTATAGGAACAACAGAAGGTGCTCTAGTAAGAGAAAGTGCAAGGAGTGATGCAGTTTGGCCACACTTAGTACATGCAGCCCACACACAGACACACACTCGTGCACACCGCTTTTAAATTTATTAAGGGAAATAGCAATTAGGATGCACATGCTGCTATGTTCTTTGAAAAGGTACTGATTCTATCCCATTCTAAAACTCTCATCTTCTCATTCTTACTGGAACCCTCCACTTCCATCCCCATGGCTTAGGCTGCCAACATTTTGTTTGTTTTTTATTGAGACAGGGTTTCTCTGTGAGGCCCGGGCTGTCCTGGAACTCTCTGTGTAGTCTAGGCTGGCCTTGAACTCAGAGATCCGACTGCCTCAGCCTCCCGAGTGCTGGGATTAAAGATGGGTGGCTACCAGCTTTTTTTTTTTTTTTCCCAAGACAGGGTTTCTCTGTGTAGCTTTGCGCCTTTCCTGGATCTTGCTCTGTAGACCAGGCTGGCCTTGAACTCACAAAAGATCCTCCTGGCTCTTTAATCCCGAGTGCTGGGATTAAAGGCAGGCACCACCACCGCCCAGCGGTGTCTTTTCATCTTTCTACAAACCATTTACGAAGTTATTCCCTGCCGTGCGGCCCCCCCCCCCCCCCCCCCCCCGCACCGCCTTTCTCCTAACTGCTGACTTTACACTAGAAAGCTGGCAAGAAAGTTCACCTTGGGGCCAGGCTGGAGACACAGGCAGCTCTCCCAGGGTGAAGGAGTCCTTCTGAAGAGAGCTCCGTCCACTCACAGCTTCCTGATCTTGGAAACCATTGCTAGGTGCTGTTTTCTGCAGTGTAGGTGGGAAATAAAACAAAAAAAAGAACCTGGGGCACCTAGAGTCTGGTCTTCCATGAGGTGCACAAAATTGGTCTTAACCCTCTGAAAACTTCCAAGGGCCAGGAGCCACCCTGGCTGTCCCCCAAACCTGCCTATCAGGGTCTGGGGGAAGGAGCTAAACACTGGGTCCTCACCTTCTTAATATGGGCGGCGATGTCCATTTCTCTTATTTTTCCCGTTGATTTCTGCCTGGGTAGCACAGCCTGTTAAGTCCTGTTTCATCTTTTCTGGCATCTGGATAGCTACCTTCCCGTAGCACATCATTCTCTGTGGTGGACTCCAAATCCCCAACTCCTTTCTCCGCCAGCATAGTGAGGTTTGCTGTTGTCGGGAGTAGAGGGTAGAAGAAGTCTTAGAAGGGCAGGACTGCAGTCATCATTGGGGAGGCGGCAGCTCAGCACAGTGGGAAGTGGATGATGCTGCCTTCTGGTTTCCAGAACCCACCCTACCTCGCACTGCTTGTTCCTATTGGCAGAACGTAATCCCCAGAATTCTCCCATTGGTCCCTTGATGCAGTGGTTGCTGGCTGGGTCTTTGCTGCTGCTTTGTGGTGAGGCACACCCGGCGGCAGCTTTTCCCAGCTGTGCGGAAAGCCATGTAAAATCCCAAGTGGCTGTGAATGTACACAAGTACTCTCTTCAACGGCGGCCTCCAGGAGGTGGCTTCTCCCTTCTTCCAAAGGTACCTGAAATAGGGCCGGCTGGGCTACTGGGGTATGCTGCAGACAGGCACGTTGGCACCGGAAGAGTCCTTGGGCTTCCACTGCTTACACTCTTAGCGCTGTGGGACCAGTGTGAGAGGACTGGGGATAAGAAGGGAGGGAGATTTATGTTTGAACTCAGGGATTATCCCCAGAGGGATCTCCACCAGGCAGTGCAGATTTAATTTAAGAAGTTGGGGCTCTGGATGGATTGGGGCTTATTGAGCCCCAAGATGTATATAAGATGTGTTTGCCCAGGGAAGGAAGTATTTACTCTGTGAGATTCTCTCCTAATTTAGGATTATATCCAGAGGGAAATACCCCATTGGACAAGAAGGCATTCTTCAGAGATGTCTCCCCTAATTTAGGGAAACTGATCACTTAAGTGGTTTCAGAGCAGTGAAAGTTGAGGGAGAGTCGGCAGGGCCAGATCTGAGTGTAAACAGTATTGTCATACACTAGCTGTTTCAAGTTCATGGCTTCTGTTTTTAAATCTGGGAAGATCCTCAGCACAGTGTGGCACATAGTAAATGCTTAGTGAATCTAGTAATTGTCTTTTGTGGAACTGTCCCAAAGCTACAGAAGGCTTTGAACAACTGACTCTTAAACGCCTATATATGTAGTTTTGATCCTTCATACATAAAGTGTATGTTAAGAATGTAACGAGAAGCTTCCTGTTTACATTTCCACATTTTTCTCTTAGTCTGATTAACAGTTTGAACAGAGACTCTGGTAGCATTGTGTTCCCCAAAATATTGTGCACACTAATAAACTTATCTGGGGTCAGAGAAGAGAACAGCCACAATATTAAACATAGAGGATAGGCAGTAGTAGCACACGCCTTTAATCCTAGCATTCCAGAGGCCCTCTGGATCTCTTTGAATTCAAGGCCACATTGGAAACGGCCAGGCATGGTGACTCACGACTTTAATCCCAGAATGCGAGCCTTTAATCCCAGGGAGTGATGGTAGAAAGCAGAAAGATATATAAGGCGTGAGGATCAGAAACTAGAAGCTTTTGGATGCTTAAGCATTCAGGCTTTCGAGAAGCAGTTCAGCTG
Organism: Peromyscus leucopus; assembly: GCF_004664715.2. NCBI lineage: Eukaryota > Metazoa > Chordata > Mammalia > Rodentia > Cricetidae > Peromyscus > Peromyscus leucopus. The sequence continues at coordinate 5,532,563 of NC_051082.1, forward strand.
AGATTCATTTGGATGAGGACTCAGAGGCTTCCAGTCTGAGGAAACAGGATCAGCTGAGGAATTGGCAAGGTGAAGTAGCTGTTCTGCTTCTCTGATCTTCCAGCATTCACTCCAATACTTGGCTTCAGATTTGTTTTAATTAATAAGACCTTTTAAGATTCATGCTACAAGAGACACACAATATAAAGGAGAAAGATAGTAACAATGAGAATTTCTCCCAGGAGCAATAAATTATATCAAAATAAGAGTCCCTTCCTGCTTTTTCTATTGCTGGGCTTATGAGTTTGAGGAGTTGATATTTCTATATGGTGTCGGTCCAGAGGAAGAAGTAGTATCAAGTGAGGCTGGGTTATTGTCAGTACCAGCTTGGGCCTAAGATTCAGCACTATGACCTAATGATGATACCAAAATGCGAGCCTTTAATCCCAGGGAGTGATGGTAGAAAGCAGAAAGATATATAAGGCGTGAAGATCAGAAACTAGAAACTTTTGGATGCTTAAGCATTCAGGCTTTCGAGAAGCAGTTCAGCTGAGATTCATTTGGATGAGGACTCAGAGGCTTCCAGTCTGAGGAAACAGGATCAGCCTGCTTTTTCTGACACACACACACACACACACACACACACACACACACACACACACACCTCTGATCTAAGGCTTGGCCAGCTTTGTTTCATTTATTTGAATAGAAGAACTGAGAGGTTTTTGTTTTGTTTTTCTTCGAGACAGGACAGGGTTTCTCTGTGTAGTTTTAGTGCCTGTCCTGGAACTCACTCTGTAGCCCAGGCTGGCCTCGAACTCACCGAGATCCTCCTGGCTCTGCCTCCCGAGTGCTGGGATTAAAGGCGTGCGCCACCGCCGACCCGGCAAACTGAGAGTATTTAAGGAGAATGAGGGAAGGTCACCGGGTGGCTATAGCCATCAGATTCAGCACTAGCAGTCCCTGGCAGTTGCTCAGACAGCAGCTATTCCTGGGGCCACTTTCTCCTTTCCTTCTGGCAAAGCTGTCTACTCATTTAGACTCCAGCTTAAGTGGCACCCTCCACCCTGTTGTTTCTGCTCTTTTAGGGGCCCGCTACTCAGCTCCCAAATAAATCATACACGGAGGCTTATTCTTAATTGTGAATACCTGGCCTTAGCTTGATTTATTTCTTGCCAGCTTTCCTTAAATTATCCCGTCTACCTTTTGCCTCTGGACTTTTCCCATTCTCATACTTCCGTAAATCTTACACTTACTCCGTGGCTTGCTGTGTAGCTGGGTGGCTGACCCCTGGAGTCCTCCTTCTTCTCTGGCTCCTTCTTCTTGATCTTCCTCTCCTCCCAGATTTTGTGAGAGCTTACAAGGACTCGGCTTTGTGCCTTGACTTCCATGTTGACTCAAGGGCAGAGAGTTCAAGCTTGTCTTCATTCCTTAAGGTCAAGCTTGCCTTTATTCCTTAAGGTTATTTGGCCAAAGGCATAATTACCAGGTATCTTGAGAATTAAGGAGGTGTTCACACTTGTTTGTTCCTTGAACATGATGTCCTTGAGAGGGGGAGGTCTTTCCCACCCCCCTTGCTTTGGGTATAAAAAGGCTGTGAGAAATAAACTCAGGGCTGTTGTGGTATTGACTTAGATTCCTCCAGACTCTATTTTTCTGTCTCCAAACAAGACCACACCTCCTAATGCTTCCTAAACAGTTCAACAGCCAGGAACCACATATTCAAATATATGAGCCTATAAAACTCCCCTTCTTCCTGCAGGCTGCAGGTGTCCCATTAGCAGAAAAGGGCTGTGTTGTGCAGCTTTTAGAATCTTGAAGTGTGTATGGAGCCTCTTAGAATCCCACCCCAAGGAGCTTCTGGATAATAATAAACTACTTTTGGTGAGTCCTGAGAAAATAGCAAATGAGTGTGAGCTAAGTGGGAATAGTGGGAACAGGTAAGTAGAAAAGCCCCTATAGAGATAGCAGCCTAATGCTGCCATTTAGAAGGGCTGCCCTGCAGTATTGCTAATATTTCTGATTTTTAAAGAAGAGATCAGCTATCTATTCTTTTCATGGGCATATTCTCATTCTGAAATGTAAATTCATCACTAACGTATTTTACAATTTAAATATAAATATAGCCTGGGCCTCCTACCTGCAGACTCTCATTTCTTAGTCTGGCCTCAAATTCAGAGCTTTGTTATAGCGTCAGGCAGGCTGGCTTATTCTTGGTGCCAGGGCATTTCTACTTTTGTGGGAGCAAATGGGTTATATTACCTGGCCCATGATGTTTACTCAGTGAGTCCTGAATAAATGAATGACTGTAGTACCAACGCGCACTTGGAGCTGCAGGAAGACCGTCTTGTACAGTTGTGATTGGCATCCCGGAAGGTTTCCTTGGAAGAGTCAAGAGTAGGGGCCTCAAAGTCTTCTGTCCTATCCTGGTGGACAGACAGACCAACTATAGATCATCCCTGGGTCCTCTGGAGCTGCTGCTGCTGCTGCTGAAGTAAGGCCCTTAAGAGTCGTCTGTCTTCACACACCCCCCCCCCACACACACACACAGGGCCACCACCACAGAAGGTGCTGTAGAGACAACTCCGTGAGTAAGGGCACTGGGTCCCAGCACTCACAGCTTCACTGGTGGTCAGAGAGGTGGCCCCACAGTCCATGGTAGATGGAGTCCGTGAGCCACTCCACCTTCCTAGACAACAGGACTGATGTTGGTTGGGGAGTAGGGACTGGACAGACTCAGCACCCTTGGCCCTTGGTAAGAGCCTCTAAATATGTCTAACTAGATAAATGAAAGAAATGTTGGGTATTCCTTTTCTTTCTTTACTTTTTTTTTTTTTTTTGAGATTTACTTTTTATTTTTACTTTGTATGGGTGGTTTGCCTGTGTACATGCCTGTGTACCACAAGTGTGTAATACCTGTGGAAACCAGAAGAGGGCATCACATCCCAGGACAGGAGTTAGAGATGACTATTAGCTGCTATGTGGGTGCTGGGAACTGAACCTGGGTCCTCTGGAAGATCAGCTAGTGAGTGCCTTTAACTGCTAGCCAGCTCTCCAGTCCCCAGTGTTGAGTATTTCTGACTTCATCAGCAGCCAGTGCTCAAAACTTGATCTTGAATTAGCTGTAGTTGGAATTTTCTTTGGGCCACCAACCAGCTCACATATAAATAAAGACATGGAGACTTATTAATTATGAATGCCGAGCTCTAGCTTAGGCTTGTCCTACTAGCTCTTTTAACCTAATTTAACCTGTTTTTATGTACCCATATTTTGCCTCCAGGCTTTTTATCTTTTATTCTGTATGGCCTACTTAACTACTTCCTCCATGTTTGTCTGGCTGGCCCCTGGCGTCTCCCTGGTGTCTCTCTTTTCCTGAGCCTAAACTCCTCCTACTCTCCCTGCCAGGAAGTCCCACCAATACCTCCTCCCTTGCTATTGGCTGTTCATCTTTTTATTAGACCAATCAGGTGCCTAGGCAGGCAAGGGGAAACAGCAACACATCTTTACATAATTAAACAAATGCAATATACCTTTACATAGTTAAACAAATATTCTTCAACATAAACAAATGCAACACATCTTTACATAGTTAAACAAATATTCTGCAACAATCAGCCCTTGATCATTTTGATCTTCCTAGTGCAGAAAAGCCTTTCTACTTTGGTCTCCGGACTTTTCCAAGGCTCCCAGAAACCGCTTTATGGTTGTCATTCACAAGCAGGCAGAGTGATTCCTTGTAGAGCCTGGAGTGCTTTCTGCCCACATTCTGACTAAAAAGAACCCTTGGCCTGCCTTCCCCACTGGCCCAGGATTACTTTATTCTCTTGAGCCCTCTATTGAGTTCTGTGGTCAGACTCAGCAGGAACTTCAGTGCTGTGGGATGGTCTGTATGTCAAATTACTCTGATTGGTCAATAAATAAAACACTGATTGGCCAGTGGCTAAGCAGGAAGTATAGGTGGGACTAACAGAGAGGAGAAAAGAAAGAACAGGAAGGTGGAAGGAGTCACTGCCAGCCACCACCATGACAAGCAGCATGTGAAGATGCTAGTAAGCCACGAGCCACGTGGCAAGATATAGATTTATGGAAATGGATTAATTTAAGATATAAGAACAGTTATCAAGAAGCCTGCCACGGCCATACAGTTTGTAAGCAATATAAGTCTCTGTGTTTACTTGGTTGGGTCTGAGCAGCTGTGGGACTGGCGGGTGACAGAGATTTATCCTGACTGTGGGCAAGGCTGGAAAACTCTAGCTACACTAAAGTCTTCCCTAATCTGAAAAAGATGGAGGGGTCCTTGTGATTCCAGAGTTGACAAGATTCAAGAAGGAAGTTGTAGGTCTAGATCTTGAACCCCAGTCCTGTACCTTGTAAAGCTGGGGCTGGCAGGGGAGCTGAGCTTTGGAGCTAAGGATGGTACTGCAACGTGGGCAGAGTGAAGCCAGATAGGGTGAGACAACTCAAGGCCCCTGTGACCATAGCCAAGCCTTGCCTGAGTCAATGACACGCTGCTGTGTTACAAACAGAGTGTCTGATAGGCTTCTCAGCTCCTAGTCAGTGGGCACAGCAGTTGAGAGTAGATCTGAGAAGGTAGGCGGTAGCAGGGTCATGAAAACAACCTTGGGTCTACATCCCAATTCCGCCCCAGCAAAGTTTAATTTGGCAATTTACTCATTTACGAAGGGGGCTGTGATGGTCCTTGTTTCTCAGGGGCAGTTTGGAGAGGAGGTGAGGTGCAGTATTCAAAATACGTGGTATGGTATACATCTTACTGTAGGGGAAAGGGGCTGGCTAGAGAAACCCACCCTGACCCTGGAGCCCAGAATTAGGGAGGGATGGCTCAGATAAAGCCAGTGAGAGAAACACAGTTTAGCTCAGATCAGAGCCATCTCTGCCCCTGTCCAACTGACTTGTGAAATCAACCAATCACAGAGCAGGACAGTAGAATCCTCGTCCGGAAAGAAACACAGCCTGTGTTTGGGACCTGAGCTAGAGAAGTGAATACTTTATCCCCAAACCCAGAACCCAGGAAATATGCCCTGATTCTGAAACTAGTACCAAAATAACACTCTTGGTCCCTAGAATCAGAGTCAGTGAAAGAAATGTGCCCTGGCCTTAGAAGTAGTGTCAAAAAGCCAAGAAAGGCCAGTGAAAGAAACACAGTTTGGCCCTGAAATCAGGGCCATCTCTGCCCTTTGCTCACAAAACTGGCCAATCCCTGGGCAGAAAATAAACTAACCAATCACAGTTGACTCCGCCTCCTAGACATCCTATATAAACTGCCCTGCCCGGTCAGTTGTGAGCTGTTCTCTCCACCCTGGTAGAGGCAGCTACTCTCCTGGACTCCTCCTTCCCAAATAAACCTCTTTCTCAAAAGAGTATTGGGTGAAGACCTTCATTAACAGCTGAACAGAAGAACCTTTATGGGACGTCCCATAGTGGACTGAGAGAGAAAGAGCTGGTAACACTGAGCCAGAGATTGTGGCTCTCCAGGAGAGGAGCAGGATTGCTGTGTCCTGCGGAAAAACCATCCCCCATCATACCATCATACTAGGTATATCCTGACCTTCCCGAAGAGTCAGGATACCCTTCCTTGCTGAAGCAGTTCCAGGCCTGACTCTCCCAAGAAGTCAGAAAACCTTCCTTTCCAAGGTTGGGCTTTCTCTTTGCAATCTCAGCCATCAGAGCTGTGCTAAACAGCTTCAGGAGTCCGGGACACCTTCAGGGCAGAGCTCTTGTCCTAAGTAGCTCGAGGTATCTGGGATACCTGGCCCTCTAGGGCTGAACTGTCTCCTCGCAGTTTCAGCCATCAGTTTACTAACATTTGGTGCCGAAACCCGGGACACCAAACCCAGAGGTTTTGCAGTTTACTTACACTTACCAAAGGTGCTAGTAATCATTTAGCCTTATCCTAAAAACCAGTATTAGTGTTTGGACTAGAAAGTTTTCTCTTGTTATTGTGAATTGTCCTGTGCATCAAAAGATGTTGTCAGAGGATGCAGTTAGGACAAACTTAAAGATCTGAATTGGTGTCAGTTGTGACTCTACAGTCATGCACACTCCACATAAAATGAGTGTTCTGTTCCCATGTGCTAAGCAGAGGAGGTTAGTTTATAGGCTCAAAGAGGCTGAAGGAAGTAAAAACACAGAAAAAAAAAAAGTTGCTCCTTTCCTTGGCAGGTGATAACAGGGAGACAGAACACTAGGGAAGTAACTGGCTGGTCAAAATGGATTGCTTTTGTAAAGTTCAAAGCAGAGGGGAGGGACTTTATTTTCATGCACACTGAAACTGGCCTTTTTGGAAACCTTACTGTCCCATCACCTTGGAGGAGGGTCACATAGTTCATTTTAGTTTGATAAGGTGGAACTTGTGTATTCAATAACTCCATTTTCACTTTTATCCTGGCCTTTTAGGGCCTGTTGTAGGAGCCTCATGCAGAATAGGAACCTCCACAGTTTTTAAAATTAGCAATTTAATGCATATCTGACCACTACCCAGTAGATGCTGTCACACTGCACTTCCAGTGTTGAGAACAGAAGTGTATGCAGAGTGCCAGATGTCCTCTGAAGGGTAAAACTGCTCACCTCTTGTTGAGCAACCACCCCAGACAGTCTGGATGGAGCACTTCCCTCTCTCTCAGCAGCACATGAAATCTACAGGGCACTCAGGCCCAGGCCCAGATGAAAGGCTGGAGATGTCTCCATTACAGGTGGTCCTGGCTCAAGCGTATGCTGTGCCATAGGGCCAGTGGTCAGCTCTCGGGGCTGAGGGGCTGGGTCGGACTCAGAAATGGACCTCAGCATCATGCTTTATGCATAGTGAGGTTCCTGGGTAACAATTGGGTTTTCTTCTCGCAGTTAGTGGAACAAAGGCCTGTGTGTGTGACGGGTAAGTGTTGTAGCCCTGGGCCGCAACTCTCCGTCATTACAGGCTCGCACTGGGATGTTCTAATTCACTGACTAGGGGAAAAATCGGACTATCCAGAAGTGAAGAGAGTTTGTTCAGACCTTTATGAAGATTACCGCGGGGGCTGGAGAAATGACTCGGCAGTGAAGAGTGTTTGCTGCTCTTCCAGAGGACACAGTTCCCAGCACCCACATAGTAACTTACAGTTGCCGGTAATTCCAGTTCTAGGGGAGCTGATACATGCATGGTGCACAGACATACATGTAGGCAAAACACTCATATTCATAAAATAAGCGTGTGTGTGTGTGTGTGTGTGTGTGTGTGTGTGTGTGTGTGTAAGATTGCTGAGAGTTTTTTTTTAAAGATTTATTTATTTATTATGTATACAGCATGTATCCCTGCAGGCCAGAAGAGGACACCAGCTCTCATTACAGATGGTTGTGAGCCACCATGTGGTTGCTGGGAAATTGACTCAGGACCTCTGGAAGAACAGTCAGTGCTCTTAACCTCTGAGCCATCTCTCCAGCCCTACTGAGAGATTTTTGAGAGTGTGCTTGTCATACTGTTCTAGGTGGTATGGATGTGAAGTGAGCAGTCTTTCTAGAACTTCTGTTCAACAAGACAATAAAGGTAATAAATAACCTGGCCCTGGCAAGTGCAATAAATAAAAGCAAAGAATCAAAGTTAACAGGATGGAAAGCTTTGCTTTAATAGAATCTCAGGAAGATCTGCCCGAGAAATGCCCTTGGACCCTGGATGGGATGACCTCGCTCCTAGGTAGAGGACAGCCTTGGGAAGCCAGTGCACATAGATGAGTTAGTAATTGCTGCAGTAGTTTGGGCAGGTCGTGCTATCGGGAACCAGATAGCAGTGGCAGAGGTGAGGCAATCGATAGCCAATTCTGGCTGTAAGCTAGAGCTGACGGATTTGCTAATGGATTGGATACAGAATAGGAGGGAAGGATAGTCAAGAAAGACTCCAGCTCTATGACCTGGACACGACAGGAATAGATTTGTGATACACAGACTGGTGAAAAAAATTCTGTTTGTGCCATGTTTGGTTGAGGTACTTTTTAGACATTCTCAGTGGAGGTGTTAAATACACAGCTGCAATATGTAAGTTCTTTGAGTAAGTGCAGCCTAGAGATAGAATATAGGGAATCATAAACTTCTAGATGATATGTAAAGTGATGGGACTTGATAAGATCATGATTAAGAGAAGAATATGTGTAGGTGGAGGAAAGTAATGCTTATTCAGTTTGCATTTTCTCCTGTGTATTTACTACAGACCAGTCTTTAAACAAATACAAAGTACAGATGGACTTGGCACCTGCCCAAGAGAAGTCCTATTACATATTATAATGTAATACATATGATTGTCTTGGCATGTGCTTAGGTGGATTGTGTGTGTGTGTGTGTGTGTGTGTGTGTGTGTGTGAGAGAGAGAGAGAGAGAGAGAGAGAGAGAGAGAGAGAGAGAGAGAGAGAGAGAGAGAGAGAGAGATCCAGAGACCATGGGCTTTGACCTGATGAATGAGAGATGACAACAGGTAGGAATTCCACTTTGGGGGCAGTATGTTACTCAGGATGTGTCCCGTCCCGCCCTTCCTATATTCCCATCTGCTCTGCTTCCTGTCTGCCATTAAGTAAACAGCTTGTCTCTGCCACAAACGCCATCCATCATGTTGTGCCCAAGCGTACAGAGCCCAGTAACTGGACTGAAGTTTCTGACACTGAGCCAAAACAAAGCTTCCTCTGAGTTGCCTTTTTCAGGTACTTGGCTACATTGTTTGTGAAACTACTTGGTACAAGGTGCCCATCTAGGCATTCAAGATAAAAAGGAGCAAACAGATATGGCTCTTCATGGAGGAGTCATTCTGTGGTGGAGGAAACAGCTATTGAACAATAGTACACAACAGGATGTGACGAAGCCAATGGGGTAGATAGCAGAGACTTTCGGAGTCTTAGTGAGCTTCCTTAAGGCATATAGACTTCATCCTGAGACATGGTGGCCCTGAAAGGTTATGCGGGGCTCACATGATCAGATGGCCACTGAATAGACTGAGGTTCAGAAGGCACCAGAATACCAGTGAAGAGGTTCTTAAGGCCTATGTCTCTTAGTTCCTCTATTTTAAACATGTGTTTGCAGCCTGCATGTGGTGGTGCATGTCTGTGATCCTAACACTGGAGCTATAGGAGGATCAGGTGTTCAAAGCCAGCCTCAGCTACGTAGAGTTCAAGATCGGTCTGGGCTATGGTGTGAGACCCTGTCTAAAAATCTCAAAACAAATAGACAGATAACTAAGAACACATGTGTTTATGGACCCTCAGTTAGGAGGGAGGGAGGGAGGAAGGAAGGGAGGGAGGGAGGAAGGAAGGAAGGAAGCAGGAGGGAGGGAGGTGTGTGCGCATGACGTTGTTACTCTTAGTCAGTGCGGGACTCCTGGTAGCCCCCAGGTTTGTCATGTGGGGATCATAAAGCCAAGGCTTAAGGATTTCTTCTGCAGTGGGACGCTTTGATTGTATTAGCTGGTGCAAGTGTAATAATAAAGGAAGTGGGGCCGACTGGGCCTGGCCTCACCTTGGTGTTACCCTTGCACCTGGGAACTGTTGGTGGGAGCACGGGATCTCATTATACAGTCGTAGTGGGCCTGACACTTAGTATGTGGGTCAGACTGCTTAGAGCTTATAGAGTCCTACCTGCCTCTGCCTTCTCAGTCCTGAGGTGAAAGGTGGATGCCACCATCCCTGGCAACAAGTATAAAAATAATAAATGTACATAGGAAATGATGTAGGGACTAGGAAGAATGCATGATAAATATTGAGTACCAGAAATAGATGACTATTAATGTTGTTCCTTAGATCTAATTACTTTGTGTGTCTGTATCCATAATCATATCTGTAATGTGATATTTTGTCTATTACTTTTAAGCTTCCTATAGTATCAGTTTATGATAGTTTCTTAATAGTTCCTAACAGTTTTCTACCCATTCATTTTTAAAAATAATCCCTTGTGTTAGATGTCTACATTATTTCCAGCTTTTCAGTATTATTAATATTACATGTGGGTATATAATATTCCCACAAGAATTAAAAGAACCCTTGTTTTAAGTTGACTTTCCAAATTTGCTCACTTTTAAAAACCAGACACTGAGGGAATTTAGAGCCTGAAGGCAGAGTTCCTGGTAATCTTACAACTCACAGATAACTTAAAATTATATATATAATTTTAGAGAGAGAAACTTTATGTATGTGTATGAATGGAGGCCAGAGGTCCTGTTGGGTGTCTTTCTGATCTTATTTTTTGAGAGTCTCCTACTGAACCGGAGAATCACTGATTGGCTAGGGTGGCTGACCAGTGATTTCCTAGGAATCCACCTGTTCCCCACTACTGCCTCCACTGCACCTGACCTTGACATGGGTTATCCTGAGGGCCTGAACTCAGGCACTCAGGCTTGCCTAACATGCTTTAGTGAGCCATTCCCAGTTTACAAAAATGTCTCTCGATAATGTGATAGATTACCCCATTCTTGTAGTGAGCTTCTCCAAGTCCCCCCACCTTACCTGCTCACCTGCATCTACTTGCAGCCTCTGTCCCCTTCCAGTAGGATCCATGCTCTGTCTCAGACCATCACTCTGATTCTCAGTCCACCTCCTCCTGTGATCATCTTTTCTTCCTCTGCTACAGTCATTACCTTTGGGATTGACCCAGCTCAGACAACAGAAGACACAGAAGAGCTGGAATTGGATGGGCCATGTGCTCTGATGGAGATACATCAGCAGCCTGGTTAGAGTGTGTGTGTGTGTGTGTGTGTGTGTGTGTGTGTGTGTGTGTCTGTCTGTCTGTCTGTCTGTCTGTCTGTCTGTCTGTCTGAAGGAGGACACAGGTTAGCTAATATCAGTGTGGTGTCTTTGTTGAGGAGCAGTCTCAGTATGAGACTGTGGAGGAGACTCAGGAGGAAGCTGTGGTTAATGCTTTCTGCACCCAGGGGAAGACCTTGATGTTCCCACAGGTCTAAAGCATTGGAGTCCTTAACATACCCATCCATGCTCATGTCATGAATGCTCATTCAGAAGAGGGCTTCTCGCTCTCCATACTCCATTACCCATTTCCCCTGAGTAGCAGATTATTCCCCTACAAAGATGCCAGTACTCTTTCAAATGCTTCTCTTACCTACACGTTCTTTGCTCTTACACCATCTCAGCTCTGCCAAGAGTTGCCTGTATTCACTGTCCTCTTGCTCTGTTTCAACCCATTGCACCAAAAGTTTCTCAAAGTCACCAAGGACCACTGTGCGGCTGAGTGTAGTTGCTCAATTAATTCTCCGTGTATTGACGCGCTTGTTCACGGTTGTCTTTCTTTAAGAAGCTTGTCAGGTCATCGCTTGGCTTCCAGGATCCTGCATCCTGTCATCTCTCCTGTGTCACTGGCTGCCCCGTCGCAGTCTAGTGCTTTTTCCAACTCTTCTCTCTCAGCCCCCTGGCCTATTTACTGTCCCTGTGCTCACAGCTTCCACATGTGTCTCCCCTCTCCTTCACCCCTTAACACTCAGCACATATTTCCATCCTAGGTGAAACACTTCTGGACTAATAACCATCTCAAACTTAATGTCTGTCAGCCCTAGCACTGGGAGGCAGAGGCAGGTGAATTTCTGTTTGGAGGCTAGCCTGGTATACATAACAAGTTTCAGGCCAGCCATGGCTACATAGTAAGACCCGTCTCAGGTCAAAACCGAAGCACCTCGTGCCTGTCCGCAGTGCTTCTGAACCTGAGCCTCTGGCCCTACCCCCAGCTGCTGTAAGGAGAAGCTGCTGCTTTGTTCAGAGTCTTGGGAAGAAATTGGATTTTTGTTGTTGTTGTTGTTCTGTCTCTTAGTGTTTCTTGGAGGCACAGTAAAAAGTTCTCCTGTGGGGAGATTTTAAAGTTTTATCTATAACAAAACTTAAAGGTACTCTAAGTGAAATGCGCAAATAGCCAGGCTTTCCCTGCACTTGTGATTTAGAAGATAAAGCCCTCCCTACTAAACCTGGTCTGGGGCTGCTCTCCCTCCCTGCACACACAATGGTCACTGTCAGGCAGGCCCTGTGTGCTGCCTCCTCTCCTGCCCCCTCTCCTTGCTGAGCAACTGCACCAGCAACATGCATATACCGGAAAACCTGGCATGCTACGTATAATTAGTCTCCATTCGTTTCTTAAATATTATCGATACAAGAATGTTTTGCAGGAACACGTTGTCAATTGAACTGGCTTCTATTATGCCAAAAACAAAGTGCTCTGTTTTGGAAACACTGGACTAAGCTATTGTTCAAAAGAACTAACAAGAAGTTCAAATCTCCATTCTGTCATAGAATGATTCCCAGACTTTGTGGTATCTAAATTTTAAGTGGATTCAATTAAAAGCCATTTTGAGTCTTAGAAATACTTGTAATATTATTAGAAATGTTTCTGTCTTAATAAAACATAAGTGATTTGTGGTGATATTGTGTTCCCCAAAATATTGTGCACCCTAATAAACTTATCTGGGGTCAGAGAATAGAACAGCCACTAGATATAGAGGCCAGAAAATGGTGGCACACATGTGTTTAGTCCTAGCATTCCAGAGGCAGAGATCCATCTGGATCTCTTTGAGTTCAAGGCCACAGTGGAAACAGCTAGACGTGAGGACGAGGAACTAGAGCTGGTTAAGCTTTTAGGCTTTTGAGAAGCAGTTCAGCTGAGATTCATTTGGATGAGGACACAGAGGCTTCCAGTCTGAGGAAACAGGATCAGCTGAGGAATTTCGAGACCTAACAATTCATGCTACAAGGATTTAATCATTTTGTACTGTTACAGCTTTAATGGAACCTAAGACTCTTGCCCTTTGGTTACTGTTTCACTGATGGGAAAAAATGTGTTAAAAAAGGAGGTGATTCACTGGGCAGTGGTGTGCACACCTTTAATCCCAGCACTCGGGAGGCAGAGGCAGGTGGATCTCTGTGAGTTTGAGGCCAGCCTGGTCTACAGAGAGAGATCCAGGACAGGCATCAGAACTACGCAGAGAAGCCCTGTCTCGAAAAAACCAAAAACGAAAAAGAAAAAGGAGGTGATTCAGCATATAAGGGAGGAGGGACTCTGTGCTGCCAGTTTCCTTCTATATACTTCATGAAAGTGCGCGCGTGCGTGCGTGTGCGTGCACGTGTGCGGTCTGAGCTTGTGCACGTGCTCATGTCAGAGGACAACTTGGTGAATCAGTTCTCTCCTCCATCTTTAGTTGGGTTGAACTTGGGTGGCCAGGCTTGCCCATCGAGAGCCTTACCCTCTGAGCCATCTCACTGGCCTTTCTCTATGTTTTAGATCAGAATATCAATAAGACTAGATTTAGTTGCATCCAATTACTAGCATATATAATTTAACAAGTACTGACAAAACTTACTAGCTTCTTCGGCATCCTGAAATAGTTCAAGTGGATCATACTTAATATATATCACACCCTATCACTGAATTTTTTCATTTTGTTTAAATAGAATGTTTTATTAGTGTGTTTTGAGTATTTCATACATGTACACAATGTTTTGTTTTTTGGGTTTTTTTGTTTGTTTGTTTTTGTTTTTCAAGACAGGGTTTCTCTGTGTAGCTTTGCGCCTTTCCTGGAACTCACTTTGTAAACCAGGCTGGCCTCAAGCTCACAGAGATCCACCTGCCTCTGCCTCCCGAATGTTGGGACTAAAGGTGTGCGCCACCACCGTCTGGCTCCCCCTCAGTTTTAAAATACTGCTCATATACCCATGGGTATACTACAATGTGGTTGACTTCACAGGCCATACCTGTAAAGAAAACTATCCTTCCCCAGAAATTATCCATAGCTCCTTAGTTGGGGTGGGGACTGGTGAGTCCCTTCCACCTCCATGCTGGAATGCTGATTGGCTGCACAAGGCCGCGCATGAAGAAGCCAGCACAGCTGCTGTGAGTTTGTGAGTGCTGTGTCCCATGAGAAGGCATTGTATTGTTCTTGTCTTCCCTGGCCCTTGGCTCTACAGCCCTTCTGCCCGCTTCTGTGCTGACCCTTGAGCCTTCGACACAGGATGGGATGTGGATGTGAGCTTCCCTGGCACTCATCTCTACTTTGTTAGGAGTTTCTGTGTTAACCACTGTCCGCTGCATAAAGAAACCGCTGGTGAGATCTGAGAGCAGCACTAATCTATGAATACAATTTGATAGTAGGTCCATTTAGCAGAATAATAGAAGGTTCACCCTGGGGTTCTGCAGGCTCCCTAACCGTGGGTTCTTGGCCAGATTTGCAGAATCAGGCTTGCCTTTCCCTCTCTGGACTGGGCCGTAAATCCAATCAGGAAGCAGGTGGTGACCTCCACGACATTCATGCCACTATTGCCCTCATGGATAGAAATGGGGTCTTCGGTAATTTGTTAGAAAAAAGAATACACCAAGGTCATAGACAAATGCGGTTTTAGTTCTAGTAATACAAAGAAATTTTATCACTATCAAGTATGCATTAGGTCCTGAAAGAGTGTGAGTAAAACAAAATAGAAGTTAAGAGAGGTGGCTCAGCAGTTAAGAGCACCGACTGCTCTTCCAGAGGTCCTGAGTTCAATTCCCAGCAACCACATGGTGGCTCACAACCATCTATAATGAGATCTGGTGCCCTCTTCTGACCTATAAGCATATGTGCAGATAGAACACTGTAAACATAATAAATAAATCTTTAAAAAAAAAAAGAAGTTAAGTGTTAAAATGTTAAAGTTAATGCTGCTGGAGAGATGGCTCAGCAGATAAGAGCACTGGCTGCTCTTCCAGAGGTCCCAGGTTCAATTCCCAGTGCCTACATGGTGGCTCCCAACCAGTTCCAGGGGAGCCTCCTCTGGTCTCCATGGGCACTGGACATGACACGGTACATAGACAGACATGCAGACAGAGCACCCATAACAAAATAAAAAGTTTAAAACGATAGAAGTTATTTAAATCTCAGTGTGCTGTTACAGTTGTTGTACTTATTGTTGATTAAAGAATAGTTCATAGCCGAGTGCTGTGTGTGAACCTCTTATCCCAGCACTCAGAGATCAGAAGGGTCAGGAGTTTGAGGTTATCCTCAACACCCAGCATATTCAAGGCCAGCCTGAGTTATATGAAGTCTGTCTCAAAACAAAAAAACAAAACCGAGAATTTGTATCTTCAGTGCTTGCTTACGTGTCACGTATAATGAGATGTGCCGAGAAGACTGGCAGTTACAGTACCAGTGAGACCCCGCCATTGGTGTACCTTTGGGATTACGTGAGGTTTTTGGGAAATGGAACAATCAGTAGTAGTTAATGAAAATTAGGAATTTGGCTACCTTTAATCATAAGTATGTAGTTCAGTTACACAAGTATATGTAAAATATGCCATTTAAAATAATATAACAATTCTAAAATAATACTTGTGAAGTTAGCTCTAGGCATGGGGCAGCAAGGACCTCTGGGAAAATAAAGCTCTGTCATTCTGTTAATGGTATGACCAGTCCAAGCACTTGGACTAGCCTAGAAATGGCATCTGCCCCACCCAGCCCACCCTGCACATCTTACTTGAAGCTCGGTAACTTGCAGTGGTGTGAGGAGAGAGAGCTCTAGACCCAGACCTACTCCTCAGGTTGCCTTGGGACTGCCGGCTGTGACTAGGCACTTCTTGTCAGGTGCCCGACAGTGATTATTCTGTTGCTGGTGTATTAGTAACTAGCTGGTGAAGAAAATGAGATGAGACATTCAATCCACCTTTGATTGACACCTCTCTTTGTCAGGAAGCAGAAAGGTCAGTGCTGGCGAGTCTTCTCTTCCTGTAGTAGATCCTGGCTGTTACCCTCCTCAGGAGGTGGGAGTGGCCTGGGTTACATTATGCTCTCCCTGGCACATAGGTACCTCCTTCTCACCCAGTGGTGGTGATTCAAGCAAGATTAGGTTGTTGAGTTTTTTCCAGACTTCTTTCTTTCACTATTGAGCTGCTTGTAAAAATTATTCTCTGGTTTGAGAGATGGCTCGGGTTACAGTGTCTGCTCTTGCAGAGGACCTGAAGTCAGTTCCCAGCACCTTATCAGGTGGCTCACAACTGCCTATAACTCCAGTCTCAGAGGATCTGATGCCCTCTTCTGAAGTTCACAGACAGCTTACATACCTGTACCTCCTGTATATGCATAATTAAAAATAGTAGACATTACATCTAAAAAATTATTCTCAAGCTAGTGATTATGCTTTTTAAGGGGAACAGAATTGATATTTGCTGAGACAAATGAATATGGTACAGGATACAGGAGAGCAGGGAGACAGCGCTCTGCTAGGGGATGTGAAGTTCAACACTAGCATTCATCAGAAACCAGTTCAGTGAGTCCCTTACAAGTGAGCCTGATCTATTCTTCAGACTCCCCACAGCAAGGAGCTGCGTTAGCCCTTTCCTTCCCTGGTTCTTTTGTTTTTGTTTTTGTTTTTTTTTTTTTTTGTTTTTTCGAGACAGGGTTTCTCTGTTTAGCTTTGTGCCTTTCCTGGAACTCACTTGGTAGCCCAGGCTGGCCTCGAACTCACAGAGATCCGCCTGCCTCTGCCTCCCGAGTGCTGGGATTAAAAGCGTGCGCCACCACCGCCCGGTCCCTGGTCCTTTATAATCAGCACCAACCACATCTTCCTTGTCGCTTACATCTGTTCTGTGCATATGGACACTCAGCTGTTGATGTAGGGATTCAATAACATGAAACTTCATTTATTTGTATTTATTAAGCCAAAATGCTGTTGTACTTCTTGAGCCTCTGGAGAAACCTTGAAAAATCCATTGGGACTTAAGGTATAATAAGCACACCACACTCACTTAATTACCACCCTGAGCTTAGCCAGAGTTCCCTGTCACAAATAGAGGGCTTGAAGAAGCTGCCACACCTCCACAGCTCTGGGCTTTTCTATTCCTGTCCTCTGTCTGGCAAACAAAACCTTCTGTGAAAGCAGTTAGAAACTTGAGGAAGGCTCCCATACACACTCCAAAGTCTGGTGTTTCCCTTCCATTTTACCAATTTTATCCACATTGCAGAAATAGGAAAATTTGTTTTTCTTAAAAGCTTTGTTACTGCCTTCCTAGGAACTTTTAATTTGTTGCAAGTTTTTAAAACTCCGATTTGGGGGTTAGAGAGACACTCAGAGCACTGGTTGCTCTTGCAGAGGATCTGGATTTGGTTCCCAGCACTCATGTCAGCCAGCTCACAACTGCCTGACACTCCAGTTCCGGGGATCTGACGCCCTCTTCTAGCCCCACAGCTCCTGCATGCACACGAAGCACATGTACTCACTCAGGCACACACGCTACTTACGCAGACACATAAGCTCACTGTTCTCCGTCCAGAGCTGCTGACCAGACATTAGGATTCTGGGACAGCTGTCTTAAACTGTTGAAGTAGTTGCTGTGTGAGCCAGACACCAAGTGTGTTTTATTGATCGAAAGCAGCAGAATTCCATGGCTTTTAGTACAGTTAAAATCTGCTTGAGGATGCTGGGCATTGGTGTCGCATGCCTTTAATCCCAGCACTCAGGAGGCAGAGGCAGGTGGATTTCTCTGAGTTCTAGGACATCCTGGTCTACAGAGTAAAACCCTATCTTGAAAAACTAGTAAATAAATAAATGAAATAAAAATGAGCAAAGTCTGTTTGAGGGGCTGGAGAGATGGTTCAGAGGTTCAGAGTACCTGTTACTGTTGCAGAAGGCCTGAATTTAGTTCTCAGGACTCACATGATGGTTCACAGCCACCTGTAACTCCAGTTCCAAGGGATTGGACACCCTCTTCTGATCTCCACAGGCACCAGGCACACGCATGGTGTGTATATATGCACATGAGGCAAGGCACTGATACACATAAAATAAATCTTTAAAAAAATGTTTGAGGAGCTCATCATATATGTTTGACAACTTGACATGCTCAAACAGATGTGCTGTCCCTTGTACATGTTTGTAATGAATTTGTGAAATTAGACATTTATTGATTTTCCAGTTGTCCCCACCATTCACTTATCCAATCATTTGTAGTATTTATCAAGTTCATGCTGTGTTTCTGGACAATGTCTTAAGTACTCTGTTTATAACAGTGAATACATGATCAAAGCCCTTGCTCTCATGGAGCTTTGCTGCCGCCCCTGCTAGGCATAAGCAAATACAAACAAAATCAGTAATGAATCCTTAGCAGATAATTAGTACAGTGTGATAGAGTGTTTGGAGTAGCTTGGCGGGAAATGGTGTCTGCGTAAAACGAAAGATCAGAAAAAGCAATATTCTGTGCAGAAGGAATAGTCCTAATGTAGAATTTTGTGACATTGATAATGAAATATTCCATCAGGTTCACTTAAAGGTGTATATAATTGCATTTGAAATGTGTTTTATGTCTGTGTCTCTGTATAGAATAAGTTAAAGTTGTTGAGTAACTTGAATTTAAAACAAAACAAACAAAAAAACCACTGAAAGAAAACCATGAAACTGACAAGCCATGTTTGTTAGGATTGGGGAAGGAGAGGGGGAAGCCAGGAATAAGGATAAAATTGGGGACCAGAGAGGGAGGCACGAGCTTAGATTTTACTATTATTATTATTATTATTATTATTATTATTATTATTATTTTACATTTAAAAAGATTTTATGTGTATGAGTGGTTTGTTTGCTTTTATCTTCTTACCTTATAACATACTTAGATAATTCCCTCCTTCCTTTTCCTCTCTCTGACTCCTCCCATGTATTTCTTCTCAGTCACAGAGCTTAGATTTTCACAGTACAGCAGGTAGCCATGCAGAGGCACATGGCTGCAGACCAGTGAAGAACTGCATTAGATAGCTCCAGACAGGTCGGTGATGATTTGAAGTGAGGTGCTCACTGTGGAGGTAGAAGATGGTAAATCTTGGAAGTATAGGTGATTTACTTATGCCAAAGGTTTGCCTCGAGTAATGGGGTGAAAGGTATCTCTACTAGAAGGGTGTACACAAGGCCCTAGATTTGATTCCCAGTGTCACAAAACAACACTGGACTTGATAAAAGTGATTGGAGAAAATGTAGACTGAAAAAGGGGAGACCTAGTGCCCTGGAAACTCCAGGAGAAAGAGCCATCCACGTGACTGAGAGAGACAGCAGCAAGTGAGGTGGGGATCCAGGCGCTGGCCCGGGGGGCCACTCAAGGTCTGGACAGGAGCATCCTTAGGAGAGTGGCCGTGAATGGGTCAAGGAGAGGAAGCAGTCACATGTCACTGTCCTAAGGCAGTAGTAGCGAGCGTGTCTGACCCTACGGTGACCTGTGGAAATGCTGCTGGTTGGTTCCCGTGTGCACACTTGATCCCGTGTGCACACTTGATCCCGTGGGCCCAGCTTGTTCTCCCTGGATTCTGAGCAGTCCCTGAGTGCTGCTGTGGATGCAGCCCGAGCACAGAGGTCTTTGAAGCTGGGGGTTGATAAGAGACTATAGTACTTTGAGGTTGTAACTTAGTATATCTCCAGCTAGAAATGGTACAGAATGATTGTGTATCTGTGAGCTGCCTCTGTATCTTCCATATCATCGATAAACAGGTCACTCAGCATTAAAAACAAAGTCTTCTTGGCATTTTTTTTTCTATTAAGGATCAATGTCTCAGTGTTCACTAGTTTGTGCTGTGATCTCAGTGCTTGTGGTTGGCCCCTCCTCCAGAAGTTAAGTGTTGATACTTAATCCCCATGTGGTGGTGTCAAGTGAGGTAGGCCTTAGGGGCAGCGACTATGTAGTAGGGACTGCCCTTATAAATGGACTTTAGTACCCTTGCTCAGGAGTTTCAAGGACTCTATCTAGTAGCTCCTCTACCCAGGTCAGCACACGCTAAAGCACTGTCTCTGAAACAGCATGAGCCCTCACCAGACACAGAACCTAGAGCACCTTAATGTCAGGCATCCCAGCCTCTTGTTTACACATTAACAGTATCAAATTTACTGTGTCAGTTTTCACAGCTCAGTCTAAGATATGTTTTCTTCTTTTCCACTGGTTTTGAAATAACTTCTTTCTTTCTTTCTTTCTTTAATGTGTGAGTGCTCTGTCTGCATGCACACCTTTATGCCAGAAGAGGGCATTGGATCCCATTATAGATGGTTGTGAGCCACCATGTGGTTGATGGAAATTGAACTCTGGGACCTTTGGAGGAACAGCCAGTGCTCTTAACCACTGAGCCATCTCTCCAGACCTTGAAATGGCTTCTTTAACGTGTGTGTGTGTGTGTGTGTGTGTGTGTGTGTGTGTGTGTGTGTGTGTATACACATACATGCCTGTGCATTCAGAAGAGGACATCAGATGTCCTGCACCGTATTCCCTTGAGACAGGATTTCTTACTGAACCTGGAGCACGGCTGGTGGCCAGCAAGTCCCAGCAATCTGCATCTCTTATTTTATGTGTGTGAGTGTTTTGTCTGCATGTGTTCCATGTGCATCCATTGCCCACAGAGCCAATAGAGGGTGTCAGATTCTCCGAAACTGAAGTTACAGGTGGTTATGAGCTGTCATGTGGGTGCTGGGATCCAATCCAGAGCCTCTGCAAGAGCAGCCAGTGCTCTCTCCAGCCCCATCATCTTACATAAGCATGGATACTGGGATCAAAACTCAGATCCTCATGGTTGCACAGCAAGTGCTCTTACCTATCTCCAGTACAAACTCTGACGATACTCTTTTCTCTCCTGCCTGCAGCCATTTTGTAGTGACAGACAGACAGACAGACATACATACATACATACATACATACATATATACATACGCTTTGCCCTTGCTTTAAGAGTTTCTGGTTTGTCTGTAGTCGTCCAACTGTATGGTACCTGTTGTATCATGACTTTCCTCAGTCAAGTAGACCATCAGGAGACTTGCATAGTAGTAGTCTCTCCTCTACCTGAGCAGCACCAGCTTCCTGTGTGTGCTTCAGGGTTATAGTTTCAGAAATCTTGTTTACTTCTTAAGTCTGTGTTGGTCTGGGACTGCTGGAGTTAGAGACCCTTCTACCTCTGGCTGGAAGCACCGCCTAGCTTGTCATCATGGGTTTTTTGTTGTTGTTGTTGTTTTCCTGTACCTTATTTTCAATCTAAATTCCTGAATACAGTCTGTCTTGACATTTAAAATTGTTTCACCCTTAAGATCCTCAGATGTACAGTTCCAGATAATAAGAAAGTACTGATAGGGGCTGGAGGGGTAGATGGCTGGGTGGTTAAGAACATTGGCTGCTCTTCCAGAGGACCTGAATTAATTCCCAGCAACCACATGTTGGCTCACAATCATCTAGATCTGCTGCCCTCTTCTGCTGTGCAAGCATAGACACAGAACACTGTATACATAATAAATAAGTAAAATCTTAAAAAAATTCATAATGTGGAAAATTGGGTCAAATGGAGAGATGTCTGACAAACTATTTTTTCCATTTAAACCAAAGAGAGCTAAAAAACTATTTTAATGGTTGAAGGGTTTGTCTTTTTTTTTTAAAAAAAATCTTGTTTCTTGTGGTAACAGCTTTCCACCTAACACAGCCACACTCTTTCAGGTTGGAGAAATGTAGTTTGGATCCCCAGGAACCTGTCAGGGGAGCATGGTTAGCTACCCTAAGTCCAGCCTAGAAGGGTGGAGATGGGATCCCCGGAGCAAGGGCTCACAGGCATGGCTAGCCTGTGAGCCCTGAGCTTGATTAGGAGGCCTTCAGTGAGTAAGGTGAAAAGGCAGTCAGGGATCATTTCCAGCATCAGAGCACACACCATGTCATGTCATGTGTCACACCAGTAATGCCTTTTTTTCAGTGGCTCAAAAGGTCCCATTACATTGTTCCACCGTAGTTTGTGGATCCGTTCCTTTGGTGGTGGACATTTCTGCTATGCTTTCCTTTGGATTATCGTGAATATTGCTGCTTTTAAACATGAAAGTACACATGTGTGTGATGTAAACATGTTTTTAATTCTGAATTAACTGGGTCATATGATTACTCTGCTTAATGTATTTTAAAGATTTGTTCTTATTTTAAATTACATGTATGGATATGTGTATATGAGTTCAGGTTCCAGAGGTATCCTATCCCCTCATGCTGCAATTACAGGGAGTTGTAAGCCACCCAAGGTGGGTGTTAGGAACCAAACTCTGGTCCTCTGCAGGAGCAGGAGGCTCTCTTGCTGCTAAACCATCTCTGCAGCTCCCGTTAGGGTTTGTTTCCAGAACGGTTGCATGGGCACACATTTTACAGTCTGTCTGTGTCTGCCCTGCCCTGCCCTGCCCCTTGTATGGCTGCAGTATTTTAGAGCGCGCGCACACACACACACACACACACACACACACACACACACACACACACACACCCCAACATCCCCCCACGTGCAGTGTGTGTGTGTGTGTGTGTGTACACTGTGGGTGTACACTGTGGGTGTACCCAGAGCCCTGTTCATGCTAGGCAAGTGCTTTACCACTGAGCTGTGGCCCAAAACGTGGTCTACTTTGGTGTTGAGAGATAGGCTGTCATCTGGTTTTTCTTAAAGTAAGTTATTGATTCATTAGGAAAATAGGATGTGAAGGTGTAAGTGTATACTGAGTTTAGCCACAGAGCTCAGGACTTTAATCTGCTTTCCTCTCCTTTGGCTATTTAAGAACTGCTTTTAATTTTAAACTGTTTAAGAGGTTAGGACCTTTGATCCCAGCCCTCGGGGCAGAGGCAGGTAGACTAATCTCTGTGAGTTTGAAGCCAGCCTAGCCTACTTAGTGAGTTCCAGGACAGCCGGAGCTATACAGTGAGACCCTCTTTTAAGCTGCCCCACCCAAAAAAGGATGAGGTACAGAAAATCCTTCAGTTAGGTTTCTTTTCAAGTTGCATGCTTTTTTGGAATGGTGATTATATACCTTGGTAATCTTATAATTTTCATTTACTCTTAATTTAGTGAAAATTTATCAGTTGAATGATTACATGCAAATAACAAAACAGTCCAGTGACAAGCAATAAGAGTTTCTGATGGCAGTTGTGGAAAGTCTACTTAACGTTTTTTTTGTTTTTGTTTTGTTTTTTGATAAGAATTGTTCTCTACTTGTTCTAGGACTAAGTTCCTCCACATCTTAAACAGAAGTCTCAGTCAAATCTTTTTTTTTTTTTCCTTCTTAAGACAGGGTCTCTGTTTCAAAATCAAATCTTCCTGGCCTTGATTGCTCTGCCTCCGGTTGCCAGCTTATCTTTAGTTATAGTTTAGGATAAGCTAGAGCCGAAGACGTAGAAAATCCAACCTGGGGTTCTGCTAGGAGAGCAAGAAGAGTTTGTTGAAAAGCTAGGAGCAAGTCTGCACTTGAGTCACACTTGGTGTAGATGCGTGTCCATGACTGGGAGTCTGTATGTGACAAACTCTCACTTCTTTCTCATGCATTTTGAGGATCCTTTATATGTCTGTGCTTTTTATTTAAATATTTGCTACATTTGAAAATTTTCTTAAGTTGTGGGGCCAGCACCTGCCACGGTTCATGTGTACTGATCAGAGGACAGTTGTAGGAGTTGGGCCTCTCCTTTCGCCATACGGGTCCTAGGGATCAAATTCTTAGCTGTCAGGCTTGGTGGCATGTCCCTTTACCCGCTGGGCTATCCTGCCTGCCAAGTGTGTTTGTTTTGTTGCTGTGTCTGACAAAGTCACCTTAAGGGCGGAAGGACTGACTTTGACTCTGGGTCTCAGAGGTTAGACCCGTGACTGGATAGTCCCATTACTTTTTGGGCTCCAGCAAGGCAAACTCTTGGTATGAAGGCCAAACAGAGGACGGCTGCTCACTGTGAGGCCGCTGGGAAGCTGAGGGATAGAAAGGAGCCAGCAATAACACATCCCCAGAAGTGCCCCTCGCCAGCTTCCTCTCTGAGCCCCAACTCCTGGTTTGCACCTCTTCCCAGCAGCGCTGTCAGATTATCAGTCTGCTGATTGGTCAGAGCCATCCGTGGGTCCCTTCTTGGCTGAGCTGCCGGCCGAGGACCAAGCCATTAACACAGCCTTTTAGCAGGGTGCTTCTTACCCAGGCCATTGGGGATCAAGTGGCTGGTTGAGTTCATGTTACATGCAGAAGAGGAGAAGGTCATATTTTCTTTTAAGAAGATTTCCTATAAGTTCCACACAGAATTCTACTGTGCCATCTTGGTATTGTCAAAATTTTGTTTCTTTGCTACATGTGACTGAAGGCAGATTCAGTGGTAGAAGACTTGGCATGCACACCTCCCGGGGTTCAGCAGTCGGGAGGGAATAGAGGTGGAGATGGAGCTTGCAGTCTCTGTCGTGTTAACAGCTCTCTGTTGTTTTCTTTTGTTTTTGTCTTGTCCTGTGCTAGTCAGGAGAGGTTATAGTGTAGTTGTCATACAGTGAGTATTTGGGGATGCTGTGTAGGTGGCTGCCTGATCAGTTGTGTTGGTGGAAGTTATTAATCTGTTGCCTTGTAGGGATCTCACCTCCTTCATAGTGAATGTAAAGTTACCGTATAAATAAGTGTGAGAACAGATGTGCTAATTCTCAAGTTCAGCGATTATACAGGGAAGAATTAAGACACCATTTGAAATGCACCTAATTTGAACTCGAAAGAATGATTGGAACATAATGTGTTTCAACTAATTGAAGATTAATTTTAAGCGAACCATTCTTTTTATGCCACCAAAGAAAAATAAGCTGCCCAATTTAAAAATGTTCTTTAGTTTCAAAGTTGCTAAAATGTGGAGCAGGTGGATCTTTACTAGTATTAACTTCTTCCATGATGGGCTTTTGTCTCCCGTTTCTCTCTAGTCAGTCTAAGGGATAATTATTACATGCCATTGAGAACTGTGTGGTTAAATGCAAGTGTTATCTTTCTTCATTTTTGAAATGTGAATTACTTTGAAATCCTATAAAAATCAAGAAATAGAATGTGATAATTGTATAGCTTTCTTTTGCAAACAACTGCTTCACATAAAACAGGTTCTGTTGCAAGGCAAATTGCCAGAGCTAAATTATCAACTATGTTGAGGATTCCCGAGGTGTCTGTAGTTTTTGCAGAACAAACGATTGCTTCAGGTGGCTGGTAGGACTTGAGGAATGATTCATTGCTCTCATTTACCCAGGCCAGCTGTTTCTTGTGCTCTTAAAATAGAGGGGGCTCGTGGACATAGTTCCAGATTCTGTGATACTAATATTGGGAGACCACACAAATTGTGCTGTTTCAGGCAAGGCATGTATGAATATTGTAGGGTGTTTTTACAGAACAGACATTTTAAGAGGGTAAAGAAGGAAAGAGAGTTTTTTAGACAAGTAATTGAAACTAGGAAAGTGTATTTCTGTGAGATGTTTAACTTTACTTTGCTGTGAAAGTGACAGTGGACTGGGATCAGAGGTTTAGGTTAGCTTCTTCAGATCTCTGTCGTGTGTGTGTGTGTGTGTGTGTGTGTGTGTGTGTGTGTGTGTGTGTGTGTGTCCCAGCCTGGCCTCAGTAGTGGCTTTGAATTTGTGATCTTTTTGTCTATGTCTCCCACACTGCTGGGAGTATAGATGTCCTTACCTTGACCAGTTTATGTATTTCAAGCTATGGAACCGGAGCTTTGTGAATGTTAAGCGCACACTTTACCAGCTGAGCTACAAACAACCCTAGCCATCTTTGGCAGATTTCCATTTATTTCTTTGTTTATTTTTTTGTGTGTACGTATATGATGTAAGTGTGTAAGTGTGGACATGCTCCCACCACTTTACAGGTGTGGAGGTCAGAGGACAACTTGTAGGAGTTGGTTCTCTCCTCCTTCCACCACGTGGGTCCAGGAGTTCACACTTAGATCACTTGGCTTGGCAGCAGGTGCCTTTATCTACTGAGCCATCTCAGTGGCTCTGGTATTGGATTTTTTAAAAAACTTTTATTTTGTGAGTATGTATGCCTGTGCACTACATGCATGTAGTGCCCTGGAGGCTGGAAGATGTTGGATGCCCTGGAACTGGAGTTATAGATGGTTGTGAGCCGCCATGTGAGAGCTGGGACCAGCATCCTCAGATCCACATTTGTGTCTCATTTATATTTGTATTGACTTTTTGAGACCTTTTTTTGTATACCAGGCTGGTCTCAGAATTTCCTCCCTCACCTGAGCATCAGCTCTGGAGTTCATAGGGAAAGTTCCTCCTCAGAGGGATGATGGAGACATGAAGTGAACAAAATGTAAATGGCGTGTACAGTGTCTCGTACTTAGGAAGAACCCCAAATAGTATTTGCTATTATTGTTGGCCTGGTAGCAGTTTGATTTCTTAGTCTTATAGGTCTTTCACATAGGGCTTTGTTTGGTTGCTTAGATACTCTTCAAAGAGCTTTTCCCCCTTTTAAAATATTTTCTTCATGTTTATTGTATCTGGGTGGCTATATAACATTTGTTTGGATGTTATGGTATTCCTGACTTAAAAGTTTGAAAACTTTATGAAACTAGAGCCTTTAAAGTACTGAATACAAATTCTAACAGTTTGACTCAGTCACTTTCCCCCTGAAAACATTCTCAGGATTGGCAGACATCTCCACTGTAGACTTGAATCCAGCAGTCTTAATAACTACCAAGCAAAAATAATCTTTTCTTAGAATGATTTTTAAATTTTGACGTTTATTTTATGAATGTACCTTTTCTTGTCAAAATTAATTAGAAAATTCATAAGATTACTTAGAGCCTCTCACTCCTCTTTCAGTTTCCAGTTTTGTATTTGTGTTTTTACATTTCAGCTGTTGTAGACAGCAGTTATTCATTCTGAGTCTTGTGTGCTTGGAGGTATGTGCATATGTAAGTGTGTTCACGCGTGTATGAGTGTGTAGGGCCATGTGCATGCAGAAACCTGGGAAGATGTTGTTTTGCTGCTGCTGTTCTCTGCTTGATTGTCTTGAGACAGTGTCTCTCACTCTGAGTGGAAGTTCTTACCTTTTTGGCTGGGCCAGCTGGTCAGGAGGTCTCAGACCCTGTCTCCGCCCCACAGGGCTGGAGTGTGGTGTGCACACCCATGCCTGGCTTGTTATATGCGTGCTGGAGGTTGAAACTCAGGTCCTCGTGTTTGCAGAGCTGTCTACCCAGCCCTTGATCTGAGTCTTTAGAGAAATAAAAGTGGCTTCATTCCAGCTAGCCACCTGTCATGGATCCTTTGTTAGACCTCTGAAAGAACAAGTATTGATTATTTTTGTTGTTGCTAAGAATATAGAACAGTTTTCTCTACATAGCTGATGACTCGCTCTTTGGAGTACACAGTGTTCTGGGCTCACCCTGAGCTATGAGTCTAGACTCTTAATGCTAGCTTTGTAACAACTGAATAAGTTCCCCTCATTTGTTTGTTTCTTCTTTTATGAGTTAGGGATACTAAACGTTACATATTTCATAGGATGATAAATAATGAAATTAAAATGATATATAATGCTAGTTGTACATAATACTGAAATATTATTTGCTGCTGCTATTGTGATGATTTTGTATTGAGTGCTTGAGTCAGAGGTTTTCCTACCCTTGGGTTTTAGAAAATAACTCTCTTGGAGCAAGACTTCCCAAAGTGTATATTCTGGAATATAAAATCTATTAGATTCTCTAAGAAAAAAAGGAGGAAACAAGGGTAAGATTTGTGGGCAGTATACGTCAGAGAGTGCTCTACTTAAAAAGGCCAGTAAATTTGGCATTTACCAAATGTATCTGTCCATCACTGCTGTTGGTCACATAAATCAGTTAGAGACTGGAGACAGCTCAGTGGGTAGAAAGACTGACTGCTGTTTAAGAACGAAGACCTGGTCAGACCCCACATAAAAGCCTGGGAGCTCCGACACAGGAAAGCAGGACTTGCCGGCCAGCTCATCTAGCCGAAAACTGCAGTTGGCTCCAGGGTGGGTGAGAGGCTGTCTCAGAACAAGGGGGAGAGACAAATGGAGGAAGTCGCCACATCAAGCTTGGCCTCCTTTGGCATATGTGCGGGTGAGCCCCTCACCCCCCAAAAAAAGAAGGAAGTCAAATTAAGAAACATTTGTCTTATGGAATCTGTTTTGAGAAACGTTTAAGAATGCTTTGAGTAGGCCAGCGAGACAGCTCCATGGGTTAAAGCGCTTGCCTTGCCTGAGTTTGATCCCCAGCATCTGTGGGAAGGGAGAGTCACGAATTGTCCTGAGACTTTCACACCTTCGAAGCCCCCTCCCAACAATACCGAAGTAACTAAATGAAAACATTTGAAGAGTTCTCTGGCTGAGAGTGCAGTCTGCTGAGTGTTTGCGTCTTGTCACCTCTGTTTATGCCTCACTGTTTCCGTTCCCTATGGTCACTCAGTCTTTGGTGTGATCAAGGTACCTTACAGTAGACGCTGCATTTCTCTCTATGGTGGCTTCTGTGTGGACGCCGGGGTAGAAGTTGGGTTGCTTGAAGTTCAAGTAAGAAGTTGGTGTCAACGTGTGGGGCCAGAGCACTTGGGGTGTGGTGCTGCCCGTTAGTGAGCGTGGACTTGGTTGTTTGCCACATTGAACATCGAGTTAGAACATTGTTAGTCTCAAGTCAGCCCTCAGCATTGCTGGCCTTGGATTTATCTAAATGAGCCTATAATAAAAGGTCATAAGCTGGGAGGTCCTGTATACCTGCAATCCCAAAACTCCAGAGGCAGGAGAATTGAGAGTTCAAGGTCATCCTCAGCTGCATAAGAAATTGGAGGCCAGCCTGTCTCAAAGAAGGAAAATAAAATCATAAGTTAAAACTTGATGGCTGAGCAGTGGGGCACACACCTTTAACCCCAGCACTCAGGAAGCAGAGCAGGCGAATCTCTGTGGCTCCATGCCAGCCTGGGCTGCAAAGTGAGTTCCAAGACACCTAAAGCTGTTACACAGAGAAACACTGTCTCGAAAAACCAAAAACCAACCAACCAACCAACCAACCAAACTGGAGCTTGGGGCAGTTAAGAGCCTGGGCTGCTCCGGCAGAAAACCTAGGTTGTTTCCCAGCACCTACATCACACAGCTCACCATTGCCCATGACTTCAGATCCAGAAGGAATACCTCTGGCTTTCAAGGACACCAGCACAAATCATATACTCATACACAAACACACACATATACATAATTCAAAATTAATGTTTCAAGCTTTTAGAACTCATGTATGTAGGTATGTGCATTTTTATAGTGTGTACATTTCCAAGTCATGTACGTGACAATTGGTGCAGCTGGAGATGTCATAGTAAGCAAATTAGCCAGCCTAGATAGATTAGAAAGATTTTAAAAAACCTGGTGTTTTCTCCTCATCTGTAGTTCATGGATTCTATACAGCCATGTGAAATGTGCACATATGTCAAATGGAAATTTGTAAAACTGTCTGGGAGAAAGGGTGCCTAGTGGAAAGGTAGAGTGGTAGCGAATGGGGAAATGTGCTCAGCATACAGCGTGCACTGCGTGCCCCGTCAGAGCTGGCCGCAGTCACCCACCCTGCTTTCTTTCCTCTGAGAGCATTCCTCCAGGGGCACGGGGAAGCTTGTGTTTCCTGGTCTGTGGAGACCGACCACCTGAACTTTCTTCTTGGCCATGTCTGCTGTAGGCAGTGTAGGACAGTCTCCAATCACAGTCTCAAGCTTTTCAGCTGTGACCTGAGGAAGCAGAGTCTTCGTAGGAAAGAGTCAAAGTTGTACCGAGGACCTCTGTGTGCGCGGCCGTCTTTGCTCTGCGGGTTCCTTCCTGCCCACCTGAGGCTACCGAGGAAGTACTTGTGTAGACCAGCTCTAGCTCTTCTCTCTTGTCTGGGAGACTACGTTTTTGTTTTTGTTTTCTTCATCTGAATTTGCTCAGTCATTGCTATGATTGATGGAAGTAATCCTTTTTTTGCCATGTTACTCTTGGTAAATGCAGCTCTTAACATATAGTTAGTGCACTTTGTGTATGTTCTTTACGTTAAATATTTGATAGTCCTGCTTGATAATAATAAAATTATATGAAATATAAAAAAAGATAGTAAAAATAATAAATTGCTTGATCCTTATGAAGGGATGATATTTTGATACTTGGCACCACCCTCTTGTCATGGTCTGACTCTAGGATGCTGAGGACTGCTGCTAGTTGGCTCACACACAGTTCCTGTGTGCAGAGTAGCCAGGTGGGTTTAAGGCTCACACGCACACTACCTTTGTGGAAAGAAAACCCACCATCTCTCCATTTGAGTGCACCATTCACTAGAACATGATTCTGCTTAACAGATTGAACTCACTGTAAAAATGAATCCATGGCAGGGAAGGGGTAGGTTGTCCTTACCGGCTGTCTTAGCCAGGTGTCCTTGTTGAGAAAACAAGAGGACATAGCAGTGTCTGCAGACTTTTTCTGTGAATGTTCAAAATAGTAAATATTTGGAGCTTTATGGGCCATATGGTGTCTGTCACAAACACTCAGTGGTTGCAGTGCTGAAGTGGCAGCCTGGACAGCACATAAAGGACTGGACCTGTCTTTTGTCTTTGTCTGTTGGAATGCAACAATTGCCTGTGGTCTGCTGAGTTCCTGAACTGTCGGGACCCATCCCATAGCTCTTTATTTCTCCCTAAACTTCATCCTGCTGCTTTGTGTCCTGTGTCCTCACAAGATTGCAGCCTTCCTAAGTGCTCTTACTCATTTTTTGTACTTTGCACATGAATGATGGATTTGTTAAATGTTTATTGGAAAAGATACTGGCTCTGTCAAGCTTAGAATACAGTCACACATTGTGCAATTGTTCTGAGAAGTGTGTCACTGGAAGTTTTGTCATTGTGCAGACATCACAGGTTGTACTTAGACTAACTTGAGCTGTCTGTGATTCTTGACCAAAATGTCTATGTGTCATGGTCCATATTGGGCTTTTCACTTAAAAAAAAAAAAAAAAAGAGGAGAAATGTGGAAAATAATTATTATGGGCATTATAATGTTAGACACATTGTTTGAGTCAAAATGATTGGCTAGCCAGGCCACCACACCTTTAATCTCAGCACTTGGGAGGCAGAGGCTGATGGATCTCTGAGTTTGAGGACAGCCTGGTCTACAAAGTAAAGTTCCAGGATAGCTAGGGCTACACAGAGAAACCCTGTCTCAAAAACAAAACAACATGTTGCACGAATCCTAAATGGTCTCATAATAAAAACCCAGAGCCAGATATCAGGGTGAAAGATCGGAGAAGCAGAGCAAGCCACAGCTACCATCTCTTACCTCACTAACTCCTCAGCCTGACGGAGCCTCTGCAAGAGAGCAAATTCCTGTCTCCTCTTGCCTTATATTCCTTTCTCTGCCCAGCCATATCACTTTCTGTCTCAACCTTCCTAGTGCTGGGATTAAAAGTGTGTGATCCCAAGTGCTGGAATTAAAGGTGTGTCCCACCACTGCCTGGCTGTTTCTCTTTTTGACTGGATTAATTTCATGTAACCCAGTGTGGCCTTGAATTCACAGAAATTCAGAGGATCTCTGCCTCTGCCTCCTGAGTGCTAGGATGAAAGGTGTGTTCCACCACTGCCTGACCTCTGTGACTAACTTTGTGGCTGGCTCTGACCTCTGATCTTCAGGCAAGCTTTATTTCTTAGATTACAAATATATCACCACAACAAAATGCTTATGCTAAAAAAGATGGCTCACCAGATAAAGGTGCTTACTGTCATGCCCAGCAATTTTTTTTAATCATTAAAATTTATTTTTAGACTTGATGTGTCTTGAATGTTTTGCTCACTTGTGTGTCTGTGCTTTGTGAGTGTGCCTTGTGCCTTTGGAGGGCAGAAGGTACTGGATCCCCTGGAACGAGAATTACAGATGCTGCTATGTGGGTGCTGGGAATCAGACATGTGGCCTCTGGTAAATTCTGTCTCCCGGACAAACATAGTAGAATGAGAAAAACCACCTCCTGCATGTTGTCCTCTGACCTTCATACCAGACTGTGGCACATGTACTCACACACACACACACACACACACACACACACACACACACACACAATGAATAAATCTACTAAAAAATGTGTCAATGGCCTATATTGTTTGGAGTAACTTAACCACCACAAAAGCCCCACTGTGGACCCTGAAAAACTCACTGTGGTCATGTGAACCCAGTGGCACCTCACTGTACTACTAATCATAGTGTTGTTCAGCAGACATGCAACTTTGGTTTTTAAGGCCAATTTCACCCTAGAATGAATGTTCTTGATGAAGCAATAAAGATTCCTTAATTAAGTCTCAATCCTTACACACATATTTTAACAAGAAAGTGGGAAGTTCCCACAAGCATCTGGGCATAGGACAGAGTGTCATTGCCCCCCTTGAGCAGAGTACCTGTGCAGTTGTGTGACACACTACCTGGGGGAGATGTCATCTGTTCTTTTGGGGAGGATGCCATTTGTACTTGTAAGAATATGGCGGACAGACTAGAGTTCGTCAGGCTTACTTGTTGTCAGTTCTTCAAAGCAAAATAAGCCTTGCTAATGGTGCAATTTGAGCTTTCAAATAGAAATTAGAAATTTGGGGGATTTTTATCTACTGGCACAAACTTGAGGAATGGCATTAACAGATGGGAATTTTCTAATATTGTGTAAGGAAAACTTTGAGAAGAACTGTA
The DNA here is from genome assembly GCF_004664715.2 of Peromyscus leucopus. Classification (NCBI taxonomy): domain Eukaryota; kingdom Metazoa; phylum Chordata; class Mammalia; order Rodentia; family Cricetidae; genus Peromyscus; species Peromyscus leucopus. The sequence goes on from NC_051082.1 coordinate 5,564,959, forward strand.
CGAATTAGTGCACCAGCAGCTTGCATATTGCTTACATCATGTTACAAAACCTTCCATGAATAAAAAGATCACCCAGAGTACAGAATAGGCCATCCAGTTTAGATGTAATGTGTTCTTGTCATTGTGGTTACTCTGTAGATGGGGTTTCAAATCTCACCTTTAAGAAAATTACTCCAGTTAAGTGTGGTGGCTCATGCCTGCAATCCCAGAGGCTGAGGCAGGAGGATCGTGATTTCAAGGCTATCCTAAAGTGGATAGTGAGACCCTGTCTTTAAAAATGTAAAACAGCTGGGTGGTGGTGGTGGTGGTGCACGCCGTGCACGCCTTTAATCCCAGCACTCTTGAGGCAGAGCCAGGCGGATCTCTGTGAGTTTGAGGCCAGCCTGGTCTCCAAAGAGAGTTCCAGGAAAGGCACAAAGCTACACGGAGAAACCCTGTCTCGAAAAACAAACAAAAAAAAGTGTAAAACAAATTATTCCGTGAACATCAGGGAAAACTAACCCCCCTCCCATTATTTGAAAAGGCTGTTTAAACACTCCCTCTTCTGTAGCTGCTTGTAGCATGCATCTTAGAAGGTCTTATTAATAAAAAACAAACCTGGAGCCAGGTATTGGGGTGAATGCTGGAAGATCAGAGAAGCAGAACAAGCCACGGCTTCCTCACCTCGCCAGTTCCTCAGCTGATCCTGTTTTCTCAGACTGGAAGCTTCTGTGTCCTCATCCAAATGGATCTCAGTTGAACTGCTGCTCAAAAGCCAAAAAGCTTAACCAGCTCTAGTTCCTGGTCCTCAAGCCTTATATACCTTTCTGCTTTCTGCCATCACTTCCTGAGATTAAAGGCGTGAGTCACCATGCCTGGCTGTTTCCAGTGTGGCTTTAAACTCACAGAGATCCAGACGGATCTCTGCCTCCCAAGTGATAGGATTAAAGGCGTGAGTGCCACCATTTTCTGGCCTCTGTATCTAGTGGCTGTTCTGTTCTCTGACTCCAGATAAGTTTATTAGGGTGCATGATATATTGGGGAACACAATACCACCACAGCTGCATGCCTGAGTTTTGGCTGGGTTTTCCCCAGAGTTCAAGCCTGGCAACGTGTGGCAATATGGATGTGTAGAAGCACACAGAGAATCCAGCTGTGTCTTAAATGTAAAAGAAGGCCCTTTTCAGTTTTGTGTTGTTCAGAAAATACTATTTTTTCCTTTAAGGTGTTAATTATTTTCACAGACAATAATTTCATTTTAAGTAAATTAATGTGTATTTTAAACTTCTCAATTTCTTGTGTTTTTGTTTTGTTTTGAGATGGTATCAGGTAGTCTAGGCTGGTCCTGAACTTCTGCCTTCACCTCCCAAGTGCTCTAATTGCAGGTTTATATAGTCAAGTTACTCAATTTCTAATATAGTAAATACCGTAAACTACAACTTGCCCCCAAAAAAGCTTAACTTGGGAGTCCCCAGGTTTAGGATTGTAAATGGTCACACAGCCAAAAGTGTTCGCCTTGCTGGTCTGAGGCAGCAGTCTTCAGAGTTGGACTAGGATGACCGGCTTTGTAGATGGACAAGAATGCTTTCATTGTCCTGCTGCAAGACCGATGCGTGGGACACAGTATTCACTAGTGCTCGCTGGGCCTTGGCTTGGCAGGACTTTTTAGTGTTACTTACTCTCGCCAGTAAAGCAGCTTGAAATAGATTCTAACTGCCCGAGTTTTAAAGTCCAACATGATTCCGGTGTTCTTAGGACACACACACAGCAACATCTTGGATATTAGAGGACTCTTGGCTTTGTGTATTAAAGTAAAGGCCTGGTGGGATATGTTAGAGAATCCATGCTCTTTATACTGTGTAGATGTATCCAATCGTCTTTTTAAAATAAGAAACACAGAGCCGATGTAAAAGAGAAAGCCGAGAGGTCAGAGCTCAGAGATAAAATCTTTTTTTTTTTTTTTTTTTTTTTTTTGTCCGCTTATAAGAGTTTATTAGAGATACAGGGATAGAGAGTGCAGGCCTGTGGGAGAGACACGTGCGTGGAGAAGAGGAAGAGGAGAAGAGGGAGAACTGGGAATATGGCGCTCCGCTTTAAAAACCGGCTGGGGGCGTGGCCAGGTCACGTCACTACTCCACGCATGTGCGTAGATCACATGGTCACGTAGCACGCTTACGTAGCCATGTAACGTCACGGATTCTGGTCACGCGAGATGCCTTGGCCGGAAGTTGCTAGGCGGAGATGTCCGGGTCCGCCGGGTATCCTGGCTACGAGAGACGCTTTGACCCGGAAATGGCTAGGCGGAAGTGTCCACCTGGTAAATGGGACCGTGGGGGGCGTGTTGTAAACCCTCAGAGATAAAATCTTACCTCCTGCAGTGCTCCTAACTTCCCCAAGAGAGAGCTACTTCCTGTTTGTCTGTGTTTAAATACTTTCTGTTCTGCCTTCTCATTGGTTCTAAACCCAACCACATGACTGCCTCTTCACTGCCTGTAAGTACCGCCCTCCAGGTCTTAAAGGCATATGTCTCCAACACTGGCTGTATCCCTGAACACACAGAAATCTACCTAGCTCTTCTACCCACCACGCTCTTGCTATGGCTCTAATAGCTCTGACCCCAGGGCAACTTTATTAACATAAAATTAAAATTACATTTCAGTACAAATAAAATATCACCATAATACTGACCCTCAAATGTGTCAGCTCAGCACCTGACAAGAAATCAGTAGCCAGGTTTTCCCATCTTGTACAGTGGGCTGACCTGATTTTGGCATGTTTCAAATGTATGTATTTAGTTTCTTGTTGTATTTCATAAGGATTTGTTTATTTCAGAAAACAGCATAGTTCTGTCTTTAAAGTGCATCAAAGTCTTTGGGAACAGACCCACTAAAGGGCCCGAGGCACAGCACATTTCCAGGAGTGCTCTGCTCTGACAGAGGTGGGGATGGAGGGCAGGAAGAGGCTGTGCAGTAAGGTTGCTGGGCAGAATGTCCTAGAATTCCCCCAACACCCACCCATTTTCTTGACAGAGCTACCTACCTTTCCCCCTTCTTTGGGCCTGCCTGCCTGAGACGTTATTACCTTTTAAATAATAACATTCTGCTTCACAAAAGCAAGAACACAAAAGCTAAGTCATCACCACAAACCACCATCAGAAAGCAAGCCCTGGGGAGAGAGAGCTCTCTGTTATCTCTCTAGTCAGCGAAGAGAACAGACAATTGGAAACTGCTTTTCACATACCTTCTACAAAGATCCTACAGGCAGCTGCTAACCTCATTTTTAACCAAACTGTAAACTGTAACTGAATCAGAAATGAAGTGCAAATGGAAATCATACTAGCACAGCGGTTTTCAAACACGGTGGCCTTGGTAGAGCTTGAGGAGACAGGGGTTTGAATCCGTTCCTGTGTGGGTGCAGAATGGTGTTCTGTCTGTCTGTAGAGGCAGTGTGCTGAGGTTGCTCACATCCCTGAGGCGTGTCGGTTCCCTGCTCGGCTCGGCTCTTAGGAACTTTGCACATGTACGTCGTCTCACAATGCAACATGAGTACAATGCTCAAGAGTCTTTAATACAAAAGAGTTTAGCTCTAGCAGAATTTTTATAATTTTATTATTTTTATGTGTATGAGTGTTTTGTCTGCTGGTATGTATGCGCACCACATGTATGCCTGGTGCCTACAGAGGTCAGAAGATAACGGATCCCCTGGACCTGCCTCCACCCTTTGGGTACTAGGAACCCCACCCCGATTCTCTGAAAGCGTATCAAATACTCTAAAGTGCTGAGCCATCCATTCATCAGCTGGAGTAGAATTGGAAACAATTCTAGTTTGTGTCCATACGGGATGGGGTCGGGGAGAACAACCAGGATTGGAGAGGTGAATTGGCACAGACCACCGTTCTTTGAAGGGTCCTGAGTTTGAGTCCCACCATCACTTGACCAGCTGAGCTATCTTGCCAGCCCTCATACTTTTAATTATAATCAAAGACTTTGCCTTGGGTTTTGCCAGAGTAGGGGAGTGTGGCTGCGTTAGTAGAGCGCTTGTCTGGCATATTCAGTATCCTGGGTTCAGTCCCCAACAAGAAAGGAGAGAGAACTAACAATAACAAAATTAGACTTTTTCTTTTTAAATTGTATTATGTGAGTCTACAGATGTGGGCAGTCAGATGTAGGAGTAGGGTCTCTCCTTCCACCTTGGGGACTGAGGGATTGAAGTCATGGTGTCAGGCTTGGCTGCAGACGCCTTTACTCACCGAGCCAGCTTCTCAGCCACGACTTGAAAGCAAAACAAAAAATACTGTATTATTGACATTTTCAAACATATGCAAAAACTGGAAGACTATACTCTGTACTGGTTATTCTGACTTAAGTATTCCCCCGGGTTTGTTGTTGTTATTGTTTTGGTTCTGGTCTATTTTACCTTTTTTTCTTTCTTGGAGCATTTGATATTTTAAAAATTTATATTTTACTTATCAAAGGGTAGACTGAGGTCTGTTCTTATTTCATCTGAGAGCCCCACTGATGACAGTTCAAGTAGGCAGGAAGTTCTACACAAGGAGTTCCAGGGCAGCCAGGGATATACAGAGACAACTTTCTAACCCAAGCTGGCATTGAACTCTGTAGGTAACTAATTTGACTTAAATTTCTGGTCTTCCTGCCTACTTCCCAAGTGCTGGGATCACAGGCATTAGTCACTACATCTGGTTTAAATAAGGCGTTTCCAAAAGCAGCAACAAAAATTGTTTTTTGATTGGTTAAAGTAGAAAGTCCCAGTTAGACATTAGTTGGCAGTTTCTGATTGGGTAATATGCTATCAGGTTTTGATTTACTTAAGGTTGGAGTCATATAAGCCTTGTGAACTTCCAACTAAATTTTGTTTGTTTTAAATACACCCATAAGTACTTGAAATATCTGTAATAGCCATTGCTCAGAAACTGGCTGCAGGGCTGGCCAGATGGCTCAGCAGGTAAAGCATTGGCTGCTGATAAGCAATAACCAGAGTTGATCCCCAGAACCCACATAATGGAGGGGAAAAAATTGAACCCTGAGGGTCTCACATACCTGTGTACGCATATACACACAAAAGTAAATAAATAAATGTAATGATAATTTCTAAAGATAGACTGCCTGTGAACCCTGGTGTCTTAGCATGAGGTTTTATTGTGTGTCTTTAAAAATAAGAGTGGGGGCATGGCATCGGGAGCATCTCCTGCAGGTCAGACTTCATTTTTAGCCAAGGATGGTCTTGGACTCCTAGTCCTCAAACTTCCACATCTGAAGTGAATGCTGGAATTTCAGGTGTGCACCACCACACCCTACTAAAGATCCGAGGACACAGAACCGTTCCCTCCTCATTAGTAAGTACAGTCAGCACACAGAAAGGGCGGAGTGTCTCCCATCTCTATAAAACTGCGCTTTTTTTTTTTTTTTTTTTTTAAAGTAATGGCACACACCACAGCACATTAGAGGTCAGAGGACAGCTCTCAGGAATCGATGCTCTTCTGTTTCCTTTTGGGACCTGGAACTCAGTGAACACAAATCCTCCTCGCACCAGCGTGTTCATTGAGCCATCTCCAGCTGACCTTTTGTTTTTCTTACTACAGAGAGAGAGAGAGAGAGAGAGAGAGAGAGAGAGAGAGAGAGAGAGAGAGAGAGACTTCTATTTTTCTTCACTTGAATTTCTTACCAGTTCCTATGATACTCATCACTCTGTTAGAGCACTCTTTGCTGAGGTCACCGCTCCATGTGACACAGACAGCATTGAGTAACTGCTACACTCTGTGACCTGCTCATCTTATCCAGTGACCGCTCTGTAGAGTGCTGCTGTTACCCCAGTTCGCAGACGGAAAAGACGACCTGGAAAGAGGTTTCAACCTCAGCACAGTCTAACTCTGCTGCTTCTTTAAAGCCTCCGCTGTCCTTGGTTCCTTCTCTTTCTCCATTTTGGTTTCCTTTCCATTGGTGCCTCCTAGCTGATGTTCAGATTTGGAAGGTTCTCAGGCCACCACCATCTCTGGCCTCTTCCCACTCACCCACACCTGTGAGTTCACTTACGAGGAAGCCAGTAAGCCCCCAGCATGGAGCAGCCACAGGCTCTGCACCTTACACCTCGCTGTCAGTGAGCTCAGAGCTCCACTCTGACTCTCCCTCCTGTGGTCCGCGTGTTACCCACACATGCGGTGTCTGTTCTTTCTCCTCTGCAGCACTGCCCACAGTTACATTCACTTGGGGGGGGGTGGTCCTCATTCCTTTTCATTCCTTTAGAAAAGGCATGGAGGCAAGGACCAAGGGTAAGAGTCCAAAGACCATTTATTTTCATATCCCCAAGTGGCTCACTCTCAGGATACTCTGGCACATAAACATCATTAAATATTGTCAGAATTAGTGGGCTGGGGATGTCGTTGAGTGATAGAGCACTTGTTTCAAATGCTCACAATGTACTGAGTTCAGTCCCCAGCACAAGAGAATCTTTACCTGGTGGTGCACACCTTTAGTCCCAGCACTTGAGAGGCAGAGGCAGGAAGATCTCTGTGAGTTTGAGGCTAGCCTGGTCTACATAGTTCCAGGACAGTCAGGGCTACATAGACTTTTTTTGCTGAGATAATGATGATGATGATGATGATGATGATGATGATGATGATGATACTTGTTTTGCTCAGGACTGGGAAGCGGGACTGGTGGAGGTGGTGGAGGGTGTGGAATTGCTGGGCTGCCGGACATCCAGGTTGTAAGAGAAGCAGTCATCAGGAAGATGTCAGTTTCTTTAGGCAATCAGGAATAAAGTAAAAAAATAGTAACTAGTTTTAGACCCTCCATACCACACCCAGATGGCAATAACCAGTAGACATTAGGAAACAAGACAAGGAATCGAGGAGAGATGTGTTCTCTACCTCATCAGTAATTCAAACCAACAAAGGACTGTTAGTTACTCTCTGTAAACTCATGAAAATTTAAGCATCATCGAGATGTTTTTTCATTGGAGTAGTTTAAGTTGGTAGTGGATGTTACAAATGGGTCATATACATAATCATACGGAGGTGAAGTTTTTGCACCATTATCTTTTAACATCCTCGGGATGTTAGCTAACAGCATTCCCACGTGGTAAGCGAGCGTGTCTCTTTTTAATGATGTTATTTTGCTAATGCTAACTTAGATCTCACTTAAAGACAGGGGCTGTGAGCTCCTCAGCACCTGCTGCATGTCAGTTAACGTTTGTCCTCTTATCTCTCTAGGGCCTATTCCCTGGTGGATTCCAGTCAAGTGTCGACATTTCTGATATCCATTCTTCTAATAGTCTATGGTAGTTTCAGGTAAGACATTCTCCTGGGGTTATATTTGATTACAGGTAGGGGAAACATTGCTCTGTGGAGAGAAATGGGTTTTGTGAGGACTTGAGTTCCCGTGGGTAATTCTCATGTCCGTTCTTCAGTTGACTGCTGTTAAACAGTCATGTTGAACATGTTAAACATGTCTTGTTTTCGCTTATGACTTTAGCATATTAATGCATATATGTAAAAACTAATTGCTTAAAATTAGGTCTGCAGATAGTGGTTCATTGAAGAGCAGAGCTTGTTGGGAAGTCTGAGGAGAGCTGACAGGGACTCTGGTGTCACAGGGATCAAAAATTTAGACAGAAAGACAACTCAAAATAAAAAAAATGCATGCTACATAATGAATGACAAATAGTAACTGCTCTGTTTGGTTTTTTCTCCAAATCAAAGTGTAGTCGAAGGCCTTTAATAGACAGAGAAGGATCAAGTAAACCCAAATACAGCTGTGCTCAGAGCTAGTGAAGTTCTCTCCTTGTCCTGAAGGGCTGTTTCGTGACTAGCATCTCTACAGAGATGAATTTTTCCTTACTACAAAAGCCTTGACATAGGTTAATCCCTACACATTGCTAACAATAGACTTTTTTATTTTTTTTTTTACCTTCAGAAACCATTTCACGTAACTCACCCTGTTACTAGAGTTGAGTGTGGTAACATTACCAAGTCTTCTCCCTGTTGCCTTTGGGAGTGCTGAGACTGGACCCTGAGGACTCCATACCCATCCTAGCACTCAGCTGTATGACTAGGAGGAAAAGCTAAAGAAGCCAGACAGCTGCCCTTTCTCAGGAGCCGCAGTTAAAGGACTATAGTGGCGTGTAACTGAGACCGCTGTGTGCCTGACACAGTCCAAGTGAAGCCTGGGGACAGGGGAGGCTCAGCAGCCAGAATGCTCCCTGCTTGACACCCACACGATCCTTTGCTCTCTCGCACCCGTTTAAATCCAGCTGCAGGGGGTCCAACACCCTCTTCTGGCCTCTGAGAGCACCAGCACACGTATGGCATACACTCCAACAGACACAACCCACACATACACACAAAATCTAAACGTGAAAGTAAAGGCTGCTTGGGAAATTTGAAGTTAAGAACTTGAAACAGCATGAACGGTAAATATGTCAGCAGGAGGATTTTGAACTGTCTGTTTTACCATGTCAGGATTGTGAGAAGTGCTGTGTAAAATCACAGACTGCAGTCCTATATTACAGCCATTATAGAAGAAAGATGGATTACTAAGACACACACTGACTAAAGTCTTAATCACAAAGTTGTCTCCAGAAAGCCCTAGGTTCTTTTGCTGGGTCCTTAGCTTTTTTCTTTGGTGTTGGTGGCAGTATTGTTTTGTCAACACAGGCTAGAATCCTCAGGGAAAGAGTGAGCCTCTGTTAGAAGACTCCTCTATCAGACTGTTCTGTAGGCAAGTGGGGTGCACATATTCCTGATTAATGATTGATGTGGGAGGGTCCAGCCTTCCAGGCCAGTGCCACCCCAGACAGATGGTCCAGGCGGTCCTGGGTTGTATAAGAAAACAGCTGGAAAAGCCATGGAGAGCAAGCCAGTGAGCAGTGTTCCTCTGTGGTTCTGCTTCAGCTCCTGCCTCAGAGTTCCTGCCCAGTCACCTTCAGTAATGGGCTGTGATCAGGGTGTGTGAGCCAAATAAACCCTTTCCTTCTCTGAGTCACTTTTGGGTGTGATGTTTTTCCAATGAAGTAAAATGGGACACAATTTTTATTTGCATATGTATTTACTTTGAGACAGAGTCTCTATATAGCCCTGGCTATCCTGGAATTGACTTTCTAGACCAGGCTGGCCTCAACTCACAGAGAGATCTGCCTGCCTTGGCCTCCTTGAGTCCTGGGATTAAAGACATGTGTCAACACACCCAGTTTAGGACACAATTTTTTGTTTGGTTGGTTTTTCTTTTTGTTTGGTTGGTTTTTTTTTTAGACAGGGTTTTTTTTGTGTAGCCCTGGCTGTCCTGGAACTCACTCTGCAGACCAGGCTGGCTTTGAACTCATAGAAATCCACCTACTTCTGCACCAAGTGCTGGGATTAAAGGTGTGTGCCACCACCATCCAGCTAGGACAATTCTTTTTTTTTTTTTTTTAATTTATTTATTATGTACACAGAAGAGGGTGAAAGATCTCATTACAGATGGTTGTGAGCCACCATGTGGGTGCTGGGAATTGAACTCAGGACCTCTGGAAGAACAGTTAGGCTCTTAACCTCTGAGCCATCTCTCCAGCCCCTAGGACACAATTCTTAACCCCTTCTAAGAAGCCAGAGCAATTTAGAACCTTACCAAAGTGATCAGTATTATCAATATATTGTATTTCTACTCCTGATATTTTATCTTTTTTTGTCACTGATACCGTGTATTAACATTTTTGAGAGACTTTACAATTGAAAACAAAAAGAGCCATCTTTATAGTTACAGCTCACATCACTTTCATTAGTAGAAATGACCTTTTCTTTCATACATGTGGTGATATAATGTGTACCCTAATAAACTTGCCTGAGGATCAGAGGACAGAGTAGCCACTAGATTAGACATAGAGGTCAGGCAGTGGTGGCACACACCCTTAATCCCAGCACTTGAGATCTCATGTCTTTGCTTGGGAAGCCCACACACGTTTAATCCCAGGAAGTAATATGGCAGGACAGAGAAAAGTATAGAAGACGTGAGGAAAGAAGAACTCCCTCTCTTCAGGCTGAGGATTTCGTAGAGGTAAGAACTAGTGGCTGGCTGCTCTGCTTCTCTGATACCTGGCAAGGTTATTAGGATACACAGTATATCACCACACACACACACACACACACAAACACACACACACACACACACACACACACACACACACACACACAGTTGTGTACATTTAGAGAGTTAGGGTCCTTTATGTACTGATTGTTTCCACACAATACCCCAAGTGTTTTCAGTAATCATACATTAGTATTTAGTAATTTAATATGTCTTCGGGCTACTCAGGCTCTGGTTTTGTTGGACATGTGAGTTGTTAACTTTTTTTATAAATTTTTTTCCCCTTTGGTTGAAGTCTGTTATTAAGATGAACATTTAGAGCCAATAAAATGGCTCAGCAAGTACAGGCCTTGTGACACCAGCCTGGAAATCCTAGGCAGATCCCTGGAACCCCGTGTAAAAGGAAGGAGAGAGCCAACTATGCAGAGTTGACCTCTGACCTCCACATGCACCATAGCACACATGCCCACATCCACATCATGCCTACATAGTCCCTCTCTCTCTGAAATAAACTTGTTTTAAAGATAAACATTTAAAAGTTGAATTACTTAATCAGAGAGTATGAACTGTCTCTTCCTACTACATGCTGCTGTATTATTTCCAGGAAACTGCACCAGTCTAGGCGTAGGCAGACCTTGACATTATATTAGTAACAGAATTGTATAGGTTTCAAGGGTCTCTTTGGTGAACCTCCTGGTTTACAGAGAGGAGACTGGGGCACTACTTGTGTACCTGGGAGATCATAAGAGGGAACCGGAACTCCTGAAAGTGGAGTTAAAGATAGATGTGAGCCGCAACGTGGGTGCTGGGAATTGAACTTGAGTTCTGTGCAAGAGCAGCAAGTGCTTTTAACACCTGAGGTATCTCTCCAGCCCATTTTGTTTCTTTGTGAGACAGGATCTCACTGTGCTGTGCCCTGACCGGCTTGGAATTTGCTCTGTAAGCCAGACTGCCCTCGAACTTAGAGAGCCCTGACTTCCCGATCCACAGTAATGCTAACCTCTGTCTGGATGTGCCTGCTCCGGACACCCAGCCACGGTGTCTTGGGATGTGGCATCTACGTCCTACCCTGTGTATGTTTCACTCTGTTGTATTTCTGAGCAGCCTCTCTGGCTGTCTGGGCTGCTGCCATGCTGGCTGTTGTAAGTAACGATGCTGTGGATGCCCAGGTACAAGTGTTGATGCGAGCGCATGTTCTCATTCCTCTGCAGGAGCAGAAATACTAGATGATGTGTTAATTCTTTGATCTAACATTCTAATAATTGCTACTGTTTTCCAAGACATCTGTACCACTTTATGTTCTCACCAGCATTGTATGAATTTCTTCACATTCTCACCAACTGTTCTCTTTTGAATGTTTTCTTTATTTTTGCTAGCATGTATTAATTACATATCATAGACTTCCACTGTGTGATTTCCATACCTGTATATCAATGTTTCCCCTTAGTCACACACAAGCACATTACTCTCTACTCCCCCTCCTTCTGGCTCCATTCTTCTTCCCCAACAGTCCTTTTCTGCTTCCATGTCTTTATTTATGTTATTGCTGTTCATTCTATACTTGGCATGTAAAAGCAAATGTAATTTTTGTTTTTCTCAGTCAGGATAATTATGCTTAATATGACGAATTCCACTTTTACCTATTTTTCTGCACATGATATAATTTCATTTCCTTTATGGCTAAATAAAGTGTGTGTGTGTGCACACATGTACACAACATCTTAAAAATCCATTGGTCCATTAAGGAACATCTAAGAAAATGCCTGTTGCCACACATTGGTGTGGAGGTGTCTCTGTTGTGTTCTGACTTAGATTCTGTAACTAGAAATGGAGCAGCAGGATCATACTGCAGTATATTTATTTTTTAAGACCCTGAGTCCTGATTGCCATGGTATTTGGACTAATTTACATTCCCACCATCTGGGTACACATAATGTTTCCCCTTTTCCCCTGTGTCCTAACCAGCATTTGGCTTATGTGTGTTGTCTGTCTGTTGACGGACCCTCAGCATCACCTCGGACTGGTCGTCGTCCTCATCTGCATTCTTCTGTTACCCTGAGGGTACGAAGTGGTACCTCATTATGGCTTTGGTTTGCACTTCCTTGGTGACTTACTGTGTCCAGCGTCTTTTCATGTGTTGTTTTATCATCCATGTAGAGTTTTGTGGTCCCCGCCCCCAGCTCTGGGGACAAGTCTAGGGCCGTGAGCATGCCATACTTACTGAGTCCCTCTCCCCATTTTTTTCTTCCTAGTGTTGGATTTAAGAGTTCTTTATGTACTGTGAAGATGTCTTTACTAGATACGTGCTTGCGAAACATTTTATCTTTCTTCCAGTCTCTGGGTTTGCCGCCGTCTTCTCGTTTTCTGTATATTTGTGATTGTGTATTTCCTCGTGCACTGACCTTTGTAAGATATCCCTCTATGCCAGTGGTTCTCAACTTGGGGGTCAAGACCCCTTCGACAGACAGGCCTCTGTATCCAAAATGTTTACATTATGATTCTTTTTTTTTTTTGGTTTTTCGAGACAGGGTTTCTCTGTGTAGCTTTGCGCCTTTCCTGGGACTCACTTGGTAGCCCAGGCTGGCCTCGAACTCACAGAGATCCGCCTGCCTCTGCCTCCCGAGTGCTGGGATTAAAGGCGTGCGCCACCACCGCCCGGCTACATTATGATTCTTAACAGTAGCAGAATTACCATTATGGAGTAGCAACAAAAATAATTGTGTGGTTGGAGGTCACCACACCATGAGGGGCTGTATTAAAGGGTTGCGACACAAGAAGATTGAGAACACTGTCTCTACCTTCTAATAGTTTTTCTATTAATATCTTACTGAGTCTGATGTTAGTATACCCACTCAAAGTCTTTAATTTTTTTTTCAGTTTTCAAGGATTTGTTAAATAAATATATCAGAATCAAGCTACAATGACAGATTTAAACATGAGTCTCAAGAATCCCAAAATTCTTTTTTTAAAACATTTTTTATGTGTATATGTGGGGTGTGCACACATCAAGCGCATCATTTCATAGCCCTCTTCCTTGGAGGCATTCAAATAAATACGTGTTTATTAAATGGCTCATAGTACTTGTTAATGTAAACATTTTGGGAAGTATTTCGCCCACGTTGAGGGTGCACAGCAACAGTGTAGGGGCTGTGGTCCAGAGCACAGGTTACTCTTCGTGGGTCGCCCGAGCTTGTCCTGCCATCTGCTGCTGATGCTCAGCTCTCCCTGACCACTGAGCTCACACACTGGGGCGCCAGGTGTGTACTGTTGTCGCTGAACATAGCCCTCATTGTCCACCCTCCACAGCACCGCGTCAGACCTGGGCCACATAGCGTAGGCTTTGGCTCAGAAAATCCTGAGAGGCTGAAGAGTGAGTTGATTTCCAAGAATTGATGGAGGGAGGGTGTGTAGCTCAGCGTAGAGCATTGACCTGCCCGCCATGTTAACCCTGGTTTTGAGCTGCAGCAGCACAAATGATGAAGTTTTTGGTGTCTGTCTGTGGTGCCTGTCCATGTTATGTGGGTATGTGCGTGTGTGGGTGTGCATGACAGTGGATTCTTCAACAGCACTCCACCTCATTTTTGGAGATGGCATCCTCACTGAACCTGGAACTCATCGATTCTGAGTCTGAGTAGCAGTGAGCACTAGGAATCCATCCACCAGTCTCCAGCCCCAGCACTGGGTATAGACTGCCCTTATTGCACCTGGCCACTCCTCTGGTGCTGAGGGTCTGAACTCAGGGCCTCGTGCTTGTGTGGTTTACTGACTTAGGTGAATGTCTTCCCAACCCTAATTAATTCAAATGCAATTCTATGCCTTTCTTAGGAATTAATTCTTACCTTCAAACAAAGAAAAAGTATAACTAGATCTCTACCTCAGCCTAAATAAAGTCTTGCTAAGACAGTCAGTGTGTTAAACTGCTTCCTGTTTTAGTGTTATGATAAAATAAACTCTGGTCATGACCATGATCTATTTGACACTAATTAGCTGGCCTTTAGATTTCACTCAGCTCAGGATTAAGCCATAGCATCATGTCAAAGGTTGCCGACTTGACACTGGTCTGCAGTAAGGCAGGACGTGTGCAGCTCATCCAAACTGGAGGTCAGAGAAACTGCAGTAGCTAATTTCTAACGAGGACTGTGGTGATAGGAAAGCTAGCCTCAGCACACTAGTGCATGGGAGACTGTGAAGTGTGTCAGTCCCACTTTAAAGAGGAAGACGTGGACAGGGAGATGGCGCGGCGCGGCGTGGCGGGGGGAGCGGAAGGATCTGCATTCGCATCTCCAGCACACATGGCAGTGGGTGCCTGTAACCCTAGCTTTTGGGGATGGACAGAGGCAGAGCCAGTCAGCTTAGCCCAAACAGCATGTTCAGTCACAGACCATCTCAAAAACTGAGGTGGAGTGTGATGGAGGAAGATGCCAGAAGTCTTCTTCTGTAGGTGCTTGTATGGTTGTGTGTTTCTGCATACAACACCACACACACATACACACACACACACACACACACACACACACACACACACACACACGGAGAGAGAGGAAAGGAGGAGAGGGTATAAATACATATTAAATGTATTTATCCCTAGAGGATATTGCTGCATGTTTTTTTTTTTATTGTAACTATCATTTAAGTTATTTTTCTGGGGGGTAGGGGGCAGAAGTCTTGTTTGGGGGTAGCTAAAGGTCAGGCAGGGGACATGCGATGGTAACTCAGTAGCTCTAGTGCTGGAAATCCAAAGGCCAGGTGATTGTGTCAGATAGATCCAGGGCTGCCTAACAAACCTCAGACTGGCTGGTTAGACAGCAAAGAGCTTTATTGAAGTTCTAGAAGCTGAAAGTCCAATATCTAAGATGCCAGCAAGGTGGGCTTCATCCTGACACACCTCCTTGCTCGTGGATTCGATCTTTACACATAGATGGTGCCTTCACACGTTCTTCTCTCCTGGCTGCACAGATGCCTGGAAGGTCCTCTGTCTCTCCCTTTTTCTGCCTCTCCCTTTCCCTTGGCCACATCTGCTCCTCATTTCCTTTGATACCATCCTAAGCCAGGGGTGGTGGTGCACATCTTTAGTCCTAGCACTTGAAGAGCAGAGGCAAGTATATTTCTGTGAGTTCAAGACCAGCTTGCCAGTCCAGGCCTAAGGCTGCACGGTGAGGCTCTAAGAGGGGTAGAAAAAGGAAACGATCTTACCTGTAATACCTCTTTAAAACTGTCTGCATACCTGCATACAGTCAGTCCGTGGTCAGGTCCTGTGGTTAAAGTGCAGATGGGAATCTTGTGAGCGTACAGTTCAGTCCAACATAGATAGGTACTGTCCAAACCACAGCACCTGAATGATTTTGAAGTGGGGTACTTTAATCTTGCTAGAAAATATGAGTAATTGCCTAGGATTTTGTAGTCCCCTGCTTACAGAGTTACTCTGAAAATAAGAGAAATCTTGCCCTGGGCAGTGTGATGCACACCTTTAATCCTGTTGGGAAGCCTAGGCAAGCCAATCTCTGTACCTCTATGAGTTCTTGGACAGCCAGGGTTGTTATACAGAGAAACTCTGTCTCAAACACGCACAGGGGAGAGAGAGGGGGAGGGAGGGGGGAGAGAGGGGTCTATCTATCCATCCATCCATCCTTCCTTCCTTCCATCCATCCATCCATCCATCCATCCATCTTGGGCTGGAGAGTTGTAGTTCAGTGGTAGAGCCTTTGCAGGTCAAGTCTGAAGCCTTAAGTTCCATTCCCAGCACTGAAGAAAGAACCATTCCCACACACAGTGCCTGGCCAGTGTGAGTCAGTTAAGGCTAGCTATTATAAATTGAGCGTGATGGCATGCGCCTATAATCCTTGCAGTGAGGAGATAGAGGCAGAAGTTCAAGGATATGTTTGGTTACATAGTAAGTTCAATCCAGTCTCACGCTGTCCCCCCACCTTGCCCACTCCCAAAAACCCCAGTTCTCTATTGTCATTATTTTGGCCCTCAGAATATTCCCAGCCACTTCATCAGAAGACCATCCTCTTCTGATGCATCCGTATGTGGGTCATTTGGTCAAGAGACAGGATTTCTTTTCTGTGTAGCCCAACTGGCCTCAAACTTGCCGTTTTCCAGTGTCTTCCTCTTGAATGATGACTGTGCACGTCAATAATTAGATATTTGCCTCCTAAAATTTGACCTACTACTACTTCCTGTTCAGTTATAGTTGATATAAAGTAGAAATAAAAATATTGGTTTGGGTATTTTGTAAGACAGGACCTCACTGTATATAACACTTTTGATCCAAACTTGCTGTCCTCTTGCCTCAGCCTCCCAACTACTGAGATTTTGGGCATGTGCCACCATGTCCAGTTCCTTCTGTTGGTCATTTTTCTTTCGTATTGCTTATATATTTGTGGGTGAGTGATGTGTCTGTGGCAGTGTGCCCCAGCATGTGTGTGGAGGAACCACTCTGGAGTTGATTCTCTCCTCCCCTGTTTGTGTGGCTCGAACTCATCTCAGCAGGCTTGCATAATAGCAAGCTCTTGACCTGCTAAGCTGTCTCATGGCCCATGGTGGTCCTTTAAACATTGATTTCAGTAACCCAGACGGGCTCTTTGTGAAGCAAATAGCCAGGGTGCAGTCTGAATGGGGTGTGCAGTAATAACACTGCGCTGTGCTGGCATCATACTGTGTTGCTGTATAGCAGTGATGAGATTGGGTCGTGGGACAGGGCTAGGGAACGAGGTAATCATCTATGCGGACAGAACAGACGGTTGAAGTCTAGCCAAGCACTTTGATGTCTGTAGAGTTAATAAGTTACCAAGTAAGTGAGAATAAAAGCCCATCGTTGAGAGTACCCCAGAGCTCTAAGGCAGAAGTCCTCTGCACAAGCAGCATTTAAGCAGCTGAGATCTGCTGTCAGCCGTGCGAGTCTACTGAGCTGTGACTGGATCCCAGTCACAGGGGCCTGCCGAAGCCAGGCCAGTGATCCTAACACTTCCCAGCTTGAACAAACATATTCAGCCCTCCACTTTGCTTACCTAGATTTCTGTGTTGTCCGGTGGTGACTCTAATGATCAGACAAAGCTTGATTTTGAGCAGGATTGAGGCAGATGAGAAGCCCAAAGTCAATTACATAAGACCTGGTGAGAACACCGTCTCCATAGCACCTGCCTGGGCTGCTTTGGCCTTGTTTCTGCAACAGGGCCTGCCAACGAGACAGGAAGAGATGTACTTGTTTGTTCAGTTGATTTGTTTGAGGTTGGGTTTTATTTTAAGATACTCTTTTAAAATTACATGTATCTGTATGTGTATGTGTGTGGGCATGTGTATGTGTGAATGCAGGTACCCAGCCGAGTCCAGAAGAAGGCATCTGATTCCTTGCAGTTGTAGTTATGGGTGGTTGGTTACTAGCCACCCACATCAGATACTAGAAACCAAACTCAGGTCCTCTGCAAGATCAGAGGACACACTTCTAACTGCTGAATCATCTCCCCTAGTGCTTTGCTTTTTAATTTTTTATTGTTTTTGGTAAGGCCTCTAGGTAGTCCAGGCTAGCCTCTAATTTGTAGCAATCTTCTGCCTCAGCCTCCGTGTACTGAGATCATAAGCCTGTGCTGCCATAGAGAGATTTTTAAGGGGCAGGGTAGTGGTACGGCACTTTGCTTCTTTGCAAGAGTCCCGTTATGTATGTGTGCCTGTGGGAATGTTCCTGTGAGTACAGATGCCTGAAGAGGGTGGGCTCTCTGGAGCTGGAGTCACAGGTGGCCATGAGCTGCTGAAGTACTGGGAAGTAGACACGGGTCCTCTACAAGAGTAGTGCGCATTCTTGATGGCTGAGCCATCTCTCCAGCCCCTGCTTTTCCTGCAGCTGCTTTTATTAATTTTTATTACATGCAAATAAGTGGGTTTGTAACCTTTCCTATGTACATTCTCGTTACACTGACCTCCCACTCCACTCCTCTTTCCCCCACAAATAGACCTTTTCTGCCTTCTTGGTATATATTCCATTACTAGCTTGTTGACTCCTTCTCTGTGCCTTTAGACAGGCGTTCAGCAAAATCACCTAGAATAGGAAAGACAAATGTCACATACGTTCTTGGATGTGTGTAATCTAGATTTATATACATGTATGTTGGACTTTCTTGCCAGATTTCCTTTGGATTGGCAGCTCCCCAATAATGACACAAAGACTTCTTATTAATTATAAAAACTCGGCCTTTAGCTTAGGCTTGTTCCCAACTAGCTCTTATAACTCAAATTGACCTGTTTATATTCATCTATGTTCTGCCATGTGGCTAGTTACCTGTCTTCCATAATGTACCTCCGACTTCCTCAGTGTCTTGCTGGTGTCTCCTGCTGTGCCAGATTCTAACCCTGAGTTCCTCTCTATGCCCGGAAGTTCTGCCTATTCTCTCCTGCCTAGCTATTGTCCATTCAGCACTTTATTAAACCAATCAGGTGCCTTAGGTAGGTAAGGCAAAACCTAGATACCCTACAACACATGTATGTAATACAGAGATAGGAAATGACAGTGGAGAGGGTGGCTGTAAGAGGAGAGGAGGGAGGTCAGCTGAGAATAACCGAAAGAGTTAAATAGCCCCTCAGCCTGCCCAGCCCTGACCTCAGCCCCCAGGTTCATTCCCTCCATCTTCTCAGAGAGGCTGTGTAATGACTGTGCCTCCGGTAAGACCAGCTGGCAGGTTTCCAGAGTGTCAGGATGTGCCAGCAGCAGGAGTGGAAGCGTGGCCCCAGGGAAGAGATGTGAGTAAAGATTCTTGTAAAGTCACCCAGCCGTCCCCAGAGTCAGAGGAGCAGTGTGGACATAACGAGTGTACTTACTGTTATTATATTCATAAGTGGATTTGAAAACTCAGATTAAAGCAGGTCTTCCGAAAGCATGCCCTCAGGGAAGAGGCAGTCTTCGTGTTACACTGGCTGCAGATATGTCCCCGGGTACTGCATCACCAGTCTAGACTTCCGGTCCCTTCAGATGATTGGCTGGCTCTGCATGAGACCTAATGAAAGTCTAGGGTACAGAGGGATGGAACCATACACTGAAAATTACCACAGGTATTGGCCATGGCAGAAGAAATTAGTTTTAAAATGTTGTGTACAGGGTTTTTGTGTTTTAGGTGTTTTGTTGTTTTATAAACCTAATCAGAATTGAGAAGTAACAGCTTGTCCAGCAACCAGTCACTGTAACAGTTCCTCTAGGACGGACAGACATGAGACGGTTAAGTTAGTCTTTCATTTCCTGCCAAATCATCTTCCTTTGGTGACCCTAAAAATAAATACAAGACTCCAATGTATACAAGCAGGTAAATGTTAGAATTGGAAAACTGAATAGTCTAGATTTGTGTATTATTATTATTATTATTATTATTATTATTATTGGTCTCTGTATGTGTGCATATATATGTGTATGTTTGCATACAAAATACACAAAGTGACATTTTCAAGATAGTGTTCTTCTGTCAGCAAAGGAAAGAATCCTGACTCACAATGTGTAAGCCCTGTTTACTGGCTCAGGCTTCCAGATCATGCTGCAAAGAGCATTCCCTGATTCGAGGTGATCTGAGAGAGGATGAATCCATGCACGTGAGGCAACCATGTGGCAGTGTTAGAAGGGAGAGTGTCTGTTCCCACTAGCCAGGCTGGAACAATTTACCATTCACACGGCATTGAGTAGAGTCCTCGGTGATAGGAAATAGTTACCCAGACTGAGTGCTGCTCCACATCACTCCATAAGTACCAGAGCAAGACCTGACCAAGTGAGAAAGCAGACAGATAGTTAGGACATGAAAATAGTAAGCAGCCAACGTGAGTGAAAACATCTTGGAGCAGTGGAGAGAGCAGGTGGAGCTCAGTGGTAGAGCATTTGCCTCACTTACACAATGCCCTAAGTTTGATCTAAAGCACCACAAAATGAGAAACAAGTGTTCAGACAAGGTAAAAATGCACAGTATCAGCAAAAAGACAAGGCGTAACCTGTGCTGAGAAGGATCCTATCAACACTCAGATGTTAGAAAAGTCAGAGAGTAAACCAGACGTAACTGGAGTCTTCATATACAAAAAAAAGGGTGACTAAAGACCCAGATCAAGTGGGTTTGGGTTTGGTTTTGGTTTCCAGATTATTTTGTGTGGTAAGTGTTTGCTTGCAGTGTGTTTGTGCACCATGTGCATGGCTGGTGCCCACAGAAGTCAGAAGAGGGGGTTGGTAGTTGCGGGCAGTTGTTAGCTGCTTAGTGGCTGCTGGGAACCAAACCCAGATCCCGTAAGAGCAGTCAGTGCTCTTAACCACCGAGCCATCTTTCCAGCCCGCGAACCAGAGTTACAGCAATGAAGTGAAGGAATGCGCTGGATGGCACTGTCAGCGATTAGATAGTGCAGAGGGGTAGTGGGCATGAAGACGAAGACCGCCCAGAGGAGTGCAGGGAGGGCCTTGCTGAACTGACAGCAGAGCTGCCATTGCTGCTCCTGTAACCACCCCTGGCCAGACAGTGACACCGGCCTCCAGACAGCCCGAGCAGTGAGCCATATAGTCTCGGGGTGGTCGAAAACCACGGTTCACAGATCCCCGAGCCTCCAGAAACTCCAGGCACAAGAAGCTTGACTTGGAGCACCTCAAAGTTCAGCACAACCTTAGAGTAATAATAACTCATTGAGAAAAGGAGATCCTGAGAGCCTCAAGAGGCAGGGTCAGTGACAGAGAAGAGGTAAGGATGACACTCAGTTTGTCATTAGAAAAGGAAATCAGAATGTCAGGGTATTAGAGAAAAGCTCATCACTGTAAGAGTCCGTGGCAAAAATGTCTTTCAGGAATGAAGAAAAAAATGTTTTTAGATAAACAGGACCTGAAAGAATTTGTCTCCAGTTTCCACTTTAAGAAATTGTAAAGGAAATCCTTCAAACCAAATCAGAGTGGCAGCAGTTGAGCTGGGTGTGGCTCAGAGGCAAAGCAGGTCCATCTCCGTAAGGTTGAGGCCAGCCTGGCCTTCATGGCAAGTTCCAGGCCAGCTAGGGCTACATAATATGACCCTTTCTTTCTTTTCCTCTCTTTCTTTCTTTCTTTCTTTTTTTTTTTTTTTTTTTTTTTTTTTTTTTTTTTTTTTTTTTTTTTTTGGTTTTTCGAGACAGGGTTTCTCTGTGTAGCTTTGCGCCTTTCCTGGAGCTCACTTGGTAGCCCAGGCTGGCCTCGAACTCACAGAGATCCACCTGGCTCTGCCTCCCGAGTGCTGGGATTAAAGGCGTGCGCTACCACCACCCGGCTCTCTTTCTTTATTTTTTCTTTTCTTTTCTTTTCTTTTCTTTTTCTTTTTTTTTTTTCCGAGACAGGGTTTCTCTGTAGTTTTGGAGCCTTTCCTGGAACTCACTCTGTAGACCAGGCTGGCCTCCAACTCAGAGATCCGCCTGGCTCTGCCTTCCGAATGTTGGGATTAAAGGCGTGTGCCACCACTGCCTTGCCCATAAGACCCTTTCTTTCAGTGGGGGGGGGGGGGATAACTGTTTGTGTCTGTGTGTCTGTAGATATGGCTCAGTGGTTAAGAGGACCTGGGTTCAGTTACAGCCGTGTGTGTGTGTGTGTGTGTGTGTGTGTGTGTGTGTGTGTGTGTGTCTGTATCTGTTTCTGTAAAGGGTACCATTTGACCTCCATGGGCTTCTACAAATGAGTTCCAGGACAGCCAGCTAGCCAGGGCTACAAAAAAACCCTGTCTTGAAAAAGTGAAAAAAGAAAAAAAAAGCAAAACGTGGTTCAGGAGATGGCTCAGTCCCTCAAGAGGCTTCTCCACAAACACAAGAAACTAAGTTCAATAGTTCAAATCCCCAGAGCCCACATAAAAACTGGGTGCCACACAACTAGGAGGCAGAGACAGTTGGATTTCTGAAACTCTAGTCAGCCAGTCTAACCTAATAAAGAAAGAGGTGGAAAATAATAAAGGAAGACATTTAACATTAACCTCTAGCCTCCCACACACACGTAAAATATATTCACGTGCATCCTTATACATGCACACACACACACACACACACACACACACACACACACACACACACACCAAACCCATAATTGCTGTAAATATAAAACTAAAAAAGTTTAAAAGGCAAGACAGGCAGGGTGGTACACGCCTTTAGTCCCAGCACTCAGGAAATAGAGGTGGATCCCTCTGAGTTTGAAGCCAGTCTGGTCTACAGAGTGAGTTCCAGGACAGCCAAAACTACACAGTGAAACCCTATCTTGAAATACCACCCCCCAAAGAAGTTTAAAAGGCTCAGAAAAGATGCCTGTTGCTTGTATTCGTCAGTGGAAGGGTAGAGTGGTTCCTGACAGGCAGAGCAGCTTCCAGAGCAAACTGCATTTCCACAGTCAGAACACATAGCTCTGAGTGTTAACTTCCATAGGGAATATTGGTGCGGAATATTTGTTTCATTATGTAAAGATAGGTTGCATTTGCTTATGTTGTGGAATATTTGTTTAACTATGTAAAGATGTATTTTATTTGTTTAATTATGTAAAGATGTGTTGCTATTTTACCTTGCCTGCCTAAGGCACCTGATTGGTCTAATAAAAAGTTGAATGGCCAATAGCAAGGGAGGAGGTATAATGAAAGAAAGGTTAAAAAGCCCCAAGTCAAAATGTAGATTAATAGAAACAGGTTAAATTAAGTTATAAGAACCAGTGGGACCAGCATAAGATAAGGCTGAGCTTTCAAAATTAATAAGTCTCCATGTCTTTATTTGGAGCTGGTTGGCAGCCCAAAGAAAATTACAACTACAGAATACCTTTTGTACATTGTGTATCTGTGTGTGTGTGTCTGTCTGTCTGTCTATCTGTCCGTCCGTCCATCCGTCCGTCCGTCCATCCACAACTTGCAGGAATTGGTTCTCCCATTCCACCATATGGGTCCAGGAATTAAATCCAGGGAACTGGACTTGCAGCAGTCTTCTCACAGAGTCTCCTAATTGCTTATTTATGTGATAAAAGATCCTCAAAATCAAACTGGTAAGGAGGAGCCCCATGGCAGTGGCGCACGCCTTTAATCCCAGCAGTCGAGGCAGGCAAGGGCAGGCAGATCTCTGTGAGTTTGAGGCTAGCCTGCTCTATAAAGTGAGTTCAGGAAAGGCTCCAAAGCTACAGAGAGAAACCCTGTCTCGAAAAACAATAAAAAAATACTGATAGAGAAGAAAACAAAAACCCACAAATATAACTGAAGATGATAGTGTCCCTCATTCAGTAATTGAACAAGACAAATAGGAAAAAAGTGAACAACGATACAGTGAATTTAATGTTCTTGTATGTCGTGTGTGTGTGTGTTGTGCACAGGCCAGAGGTAGACAGCTGCTATCTTCTTCCTCAGTCTGTCTCTCACAGAACCTTGAGTTCATCAGTTGGGCTAGACTGGCCAACCAGTAAGCTTCATGGATTGCCTGCTTCTGTGACACACACTCCCTTTCCCCCAGCACGGGATCATGGCTGTGTGCCACTACACCAGCCTTTGGCATGGGTTCTAGGCATCCAAACCATGGCTGCACAGCAGTCTTGACTGGGCCGTCATATCAAGCCCCACTGAACATTGCTCTTTATCGTTTAATCCAGCTGGCATTTGTGAAATGCCCAAACGATAGAACATGTTCTTATTTAACATACAATTAGATGTTTGCTAATGTTGGACATATCAGAACACATGAAACCAGTTAAAATAATAACACATGATCTGCACTCTATATTAGCTCACAGCCTCCATAGCAAAATGCCGTAGAATAGCCTAGGTGGCTTGGACCACAGAAATTTCCTGTCTCAGAGTTCTGGAGGCTGGAACTCCAAAATCAGATGCATGGTTGACTGTTTGCCAGACTGACTGACCCAATTAACGTCAGCACCTCAGTGTGTAAGGCTCCCAGCCTCGTCCTCCCTGCACTTGACTGTTACCTAACTTGATTCTCTCTCTACAAGTTCTTAGCAGTTACAGGATTTGCAGATATTTTCTTCCATCTCGGTGTAAGTGGTCCTTGTTTGTTTATTTTTAAAAATGTTGTTAGAAGTGCAGATGTTTTCACCGTAGAGAGTCTTCAGCACACTCTGTCTAAAAGCTGTTGCTTGGGTAGAAAAATCCCAAAATGTGCTTGCTCTTTACCCAGCATTTCTCTTTCCAGATTTTATCACAAGAAAATAATTAAAGCCGGGCAGTGGTGGTGCACACCTTTAATCCCAGCACTCCGGAGGCAGAGCCAGGCGGATCTTTGAGTTCGAGGACAGCCAGGGCTACACAGAGAAACTCTGTCCTGAAAAACCGGAAGGAAGGAAGGAAGGAAGGAAGGAAGGAAGGAAGGAAGGAAGGAAGGAAGGAAGGAAGGAAGGAAGGAAGAGTATTAAGGGAGAGTGGAAGATTGAGTTGCACTGGAGTGCATTTTTTAGTAGTCAAGACAGCTGTTGAACTGGCATGGTAGACTATTTTCATAGTTCAGAAGAGATTGTCATTTCCCCCGGTAACTTAGCATTTTAGAATACCGTCTCATGACTGGCCTTGTTGATTTCTTTTTTAAGCAAAACTGAAATCTAACCTGTTCAATTTTCCCCACAGGTCTCTTAATATGGACTTTGAAAACCAAGATAAGGAGAAAGACAGTAACAGCTCCTCTGCGTCTTTCAATGGCAACAGCACCAATAATAGTAAGACGTGTCATGTCAGTCACCCCCATCCTCACCCACATGTGCTCTCCTCAGCTGACCTCCCCGTCCCTCCAGTTAATCATTCAAAAAGATCCAGGTTATACTCTGTCGTCTGCTGAATCTTTATGTTGTAAATTGGAACCCACTACTGCTTGAGTACAAGAAGCTTGAGCCTGATGCTCACTACTAAGGTGGTTCCTTAAAGATCCGTGGGGGTGGATGTGTACCTGTTGTAACTTTGTGGGCGCTTCGGAGAGGTTGGGAACTTTGTACTGATGGCAGTTTCACTCAGAGACTCTAAGAGAGAGCAGCCAAGTACTTGGAAAACTGAGCATCAGGGGTGTCTCCTGATTTCAAAGATCTTAAAAGAATATACATTCTTTTTTTTTTAGATAGCGATGAGTTTGTAAACAAATCATCATTATACAGTGGAATATTATTTCCTATTTCATAATGGAGGACTGAGGGTGCAAGGAGGTGGCCTAGTCAGTAAAATGTGTGCCCTGCGCTTCTGGGGTCCTGAGTTCCGATCCCAGCACCCATGTGATCATCTCGGCAGAATGGCATGTTCCTGTAACCCCAGTGCGGGGGCCCAGGGATAGAAACATTTCTGCGATTTGCTGGCCAAGGAGCCTGGCCTAATCTGTTAGCTCCAACTGGTGTGAGACCTTGCCTCAAAAAATAAGTTGGAAACGTATTTATTTATTTATTTTCATTTTTTAAAGATTTATTTATTTATTTTGTATACAGCATGTATGACCAGAAGAGGGCACCAGATCTCATCACAGATGGTTGTGAGCCACCATGTGGTTGCTGGGAATTGAACTCAGGACCTCTGGAAGAGCAGTCAGTGCTCTTAACCTCTGAGCCATCTCTCCAGCCCCCTGGAAACTTTTTTAAACCCAGAACTAACTTCTGACATGCACACATGTGTACATGCACTTCCCATACAAACATGTCTACTGTATACATACACCATATTCTGGTACATGCTACAATACAGATGAAGCGTGTACTGTGCTAAGGAAAGGAAGCCAGGCGCAGTTGCAGCCTGAATGAGTCCTTTCTGTGAAATCCCCCAAACTGCAGATGTGTCTGGACAGAAAGTGGGTGAGTGGTTGCCGGGGCCTGGGGAAAAGTAGGAAGATTAACTGCAAGCAGTAGGATCTTACTGGGCTGATTTAAACAAAAAAGAAAACACAAAAGCTACAGTATAGTGATTTCAGAGATCATAAGTTTACCAAAAAATGCATTGAAATTTTATGACTAAAATGGGTTAGTTTTTATGATGTGTGAATTCTACCTCAATAGAGTTACAGAAAATGCAGTGCTTCTTATGGAAAGAGATGAGAAGTAAGAAAAGATGGGGTCTGGGTTGATCCATGTAGTAGACTTGGTCACTACATGTATGAGATGTGTGTGAGATGTGATTCCCAGTACCACAGAAACAAAGAAGGCTTTCGGATAATAACATCTATACTGAGTACTTTCCCTTGACTCATGTTTTGTTACATATGAAAGTACCAGAGCTGGTCCCTCCTGGTTGTTTAGGTGTGAGGGTGTGAACTGCACCAGAGCTGGTCCCTCCTGGTTGTTTAGGTGTGAAGGTGTGAACTGCACCAGAGCTGGTCCCTCCTGGTTGTTTAGGTGTGAGGGTGTGAACTGCACCAGAGCTGGTCCCTCCTGGTTGTTTAGGTGTGAGGGTGTGAACTGCACCAGAGCTGGTCCCTCCTGGTTGTTTAGGTGTGAAGGTGTGAACTGCACCAGAGCTGGTCCCTCCTGGTTGTTTAGGTGTGAGGGTGTGAACTGCACCAGAGCTGGTCCCTCCTGGTTGTTTAGGTGTGAAGGTGTGAACTACACCAGAGCTGGTCCCTCCTGGTTGTTTAGGTGTGAGGGTGTGAACTTCACCAGAGCTGGTCCCTCCTGGTTGTTTAGGTGTGAAGGTGTGAACTACACCAGAGCTGGTCCCTCCTGGTTGTTTAGGTGTGAGGGTGTGAACTTCACCAGAGCTGGTCCCTCCTGGTTGTTTAGATGTGAGGGTGTGAACTGCACCCAGCACCTCAGAAAGAGACAGGAATAAAAGTTCTGGAGGCCAAGTCATTTCACTACCTGGGAAGAGTACAAAGAAAGCTGAGTACAGTGGTGGGTCACTACGGCCTTTTCTCTGGAGAGTGATAGGTCTGACGCTGACGGAGAAACGGGCCTTCCAGGAGAAGAGAGTGTGTGGTTTCAGACAGGATGAGAAAGGGGGCATGACACATAGACCAGGTTGTCACCGCCTGCTAATGAGGCCTGCCTCTTAGAAACAGTTTTTAGACTGTGGTGAGTGGAAAGAGACCACGAGTGGCATCTCTTTTTATTTAGTTCCTTCACGCTCCATGACCAGACTGTACTTGGTCAGGGTTGACCGACCGCAGAGTGAACGCGAACATGACTGGGACAGTAAGAGTCACTTTAGCAGGATGAGTCTTAGCCCGGCATTGGCGATGGTGCAGGGGGCGACACACTCCTTTAATCCCAGCACTCCAGAGCCAGAGGCAGGCGGATCTCTGTGAGTTTGAAACAAGCCTGAGCTACAGAGTGAGTTCTAAGACAGCCAGGGCTACACAGAGAAACCCTGTTTTTTGTTTTTGTTTTTTTTTTGTTTGTTTGTTTGTTTTTTGTTTTGCTTTTGTTTTTGTTTTTCAAGACAGGGTTTCTCTATGTAGCTTTGCGCCTTTCCTGGAACTCACTTGGTAGCCCAGGCTGGCCTCGAACTCACAGAGATCCGCCTGGCAAGAAACCCTGTTTTTTTTTTTAAAAAAAAAAAATGAATCTTGAGCAGCCTGAGGTAGCCTTTGATTTCAGTCCTTGAGAAACAGAAGCAGGTGGATCTCTGTGAATTTGAGGCCAGCCTGGTCAACATAGTGAGTTTCAGGCCAAAGAGCTACATAGACTCTACCTTGAAAGAAAAAAAGATGTCTCTTCACAAGGTGATAAAATCTTCATGTGAAATAAAGTCTGGACCAATAATTTCTTAGAAACCACACTAAATGCAGTGTGAAATCTGATTTTCAGACTGATGTATTACATAACAGTTATCTTCTGTTAGTACTTCAAGCCAAATCACTTATTCCCTGTAACTTTATTTTTTCTTTTTGTTTTGGTTTTTCGAGACAGGGTTTCTCTGTGTAACTGAGCTTGCTGTGTCCTAGAACTCGCTCTGTAGCCCAGGCTGGCCTTGAATTCGGAGATCCGCCTGCCTCTGGCTCCCCAGTGCTAGGACTAAAGGTGTGTGCCACCACGACCTATCTTGTAACTTTATTTCTAAAGTCTACAAATGGTTTAATTAAGACAGATTCTAGGGGCTGGAGAGATGGCTCAGAGGTTAAGAGCACTGACTGTTCTTCCAAAGGTCCTGAGTTCAATTCCCAGCAACCACATGGTGGCTTACAGCCATCTGTGATGAGATCTGGCGCCCTCTTCTGATGTGCAGACATACATACAAACAGAACACTGTATACATAATAAACAAATAAATCTTTAAAAAAAAAAGACAGATTCTAATCTCTGGTACACTGTATCATAAAATCTAAGGGAAAGATGCAGTATGTCTCGGTAGAATCTCAGTCACCATAGAGTGGCAGGAAGTTCCTACTGATGTCAGTATTGATGTCTCTTATTCATCAGGGTCAAAAGAGAGTTATACACCTCCACAGCACACACTGGGACCCAGACTCCACGAAGTTCTCTGGGACAGAGTGTGGGAAGGTACTAAGAAAGAGAAAGAAATCAGCTGTGGAGTATTCCATCATTCTAGGTTGAAAGGACAGTATGGAAAACAGGTCACATTTTCAAAAATCATAGAATTAGTGTCCAGAAAGCTGAAAGGGAGTGCAGGCAACTGTGTGGGCGCTAACGCTACCAGGGTCCTCAGTGACGCGTGAACAAGACTTGAGGGGCGCTCTCAAGAGGAAGGTGCTAAGTCAAGAGGATCTGAGACCTCAAAGGGGAAAGGTACCCAGGGCTCAAGGGAGTTGGAGCAAGCAAACAAGAAAGGAGTGCCGGTCACAGGCCACCGCTGAGTGGAAGGCAGAATAAGGGGTTCTAGGTTACCTGCCTTGGCTTTCAGGAATTACTACTCTGTCCCTGACTGTTGAAGGAGCTGGAAGTACTCAATGATAATGGGTTAGATCAGCCACATGACCTGCATCAAAACATCAAAACAGATAATGGTAACTGTTTCCTCCTGGGGTTCCCAGGATACCTGCCAAAGATCAGGAGTTATCACTTCAGATTATGGAAATGCTCTCTCTACATGTTAGCTTAAGGGTAGGAGAGCCCTCCTTGAAAGTATAGCACTCAGTGCATTAGAAATAGGAAAGCAAACTGTAAACTGTCTGAGATGCACTGCACAGCCACCAGGACAGCTCGGGATGAAGCCCTGGCCACACCAAGGGAGAGTACACAGTGGCAGCTCCCGTGCACACTGACGACGTTGTCTGCTGAGGGGAAAGGTCGGCCACCCTCAGCCCAGTAGTCACAGGCACATGTAGGGGAGGTCGGAGAGGAGAACGTGCAAATACCAGGGTTGCCGGGTGAGCAGGAACCCCGAGGAAGGGCTCGCACCTGTGCTCTGAGACGGCCAGACTAGCCTGATGAAAGAAGTGACATGGGTCTGGGAAACAACAAAGCGGACACCGCCCCTCCAAGGAGCATGTGGCCTGTTGCCCTTCCCTAGTGAACGTCAGAACTCTGCTGTGTCTGGTGCATCTGTGTGTGGTCGACCGCAGTGTGGGTAAGGACAGCTTTTAGAAAGCCTCTGCCACTTGGAGGAAGGGGCACAGCCAAGCACCCCAGGAGTAGGTAAGAAGAGAAAGAGGAACCGCAGACGAGACTTGGAGGTCCAGGTCCTAGAGGCAGCCTTCCTATGACCACCTCACTCTGAATGGTGTACTTTTGTGTTTCCTTATTGTCTGCCAAACCCTTGGCTGCTCTTAGCGCCCAGACTGAATTCTCCTTGCAGAGCACAGGAGCTGGTACTGTTGCCATGGTTGAGATCAGAGGGATTGATTGGGGAGAAACATCACCGTAACACAAAGGTAGCTGCAATCTCAGTTTGGGGAAACCAAGAAAGGAAAATTGCAACTTTGAGCCCAGCCTGCACTATAGAGCAGCTTCCAGGCTAGCCTGGGCTACAAAGTGATAGTCTCTCTCAAAATAATAGTAATAATGATACTAATGGATTGCAGAGATGGCTCAGTGGTTAAGAACACCAGCTGTTCCACCAGAGGGTCCAGGTTAGGTTCCCAGCACTCACATGGTGGCTCCCAACCATCTGTAACTCTAGCTCTAGAGGATCTGATGCCCTCTGCTGACATTTGAGAACACTGTGTGCATGTGTTGGATAGACAGTGTAGGCAGAAGACCCATACACACACAAAACATTTCAAAAAGAAGAAGCACAAAGTAGACTTATTTGTAATAGCCAAAAATTTAGAAGAAAACGCCGTTAGTGTCAGCTATAGAATGGATGAATTCTGGTATAATTCGTACAATGAAGTCATAGAATAGAATAGGATATTCTTATAAAATAGTGTTTCATCACTCCTCCACTGTTGGTGGGAATGTAAACTTGTACAACCACTGTGGAAATCAGTATGGCGGTTTCTCAGAAAATTAGGAATCAAACTACCTCAAGACCCAGCCATCCCACTCTTGGGCATATACCCAAGGAATGCTGATTCATACCATAAAGATACATGCTCAGCTATGTTCATAGCAGCACTATTTGTAATAGCCAGAACCTGGAAACAACCTAGATGCCCGTCAACGGAAGAATGGATGAAAAAAATGTGGTACATCTACACAATGGAGTACAGAGAAAAACAATGACAGCATGAAATTTGCAGACAAATGGATGGAACTAGAAAAAATCATCCTGAGTGAGGTAACCCAAACCCAGAAAGACAGTCATGGTATGTACTCACTCATAAGTGGATTCTAGATATAAAATAAAGAACAATCAGACCACAACCCATAGAACCATGGAGGCTATATATATATAGCATGGAGGTCCCTAGGACGACTGTGGCTTATAATAAATTTCGGTTTTACTCAATTATTGAAAAAAAAATAGCCAAATGAATGGAAACACATGAACTATGAACCAAAGGCTGAGGGGCCCCCAGCTGGATCAGGCCCTCTGAATAGGTGAGACAGTTGATTGGCTTGATCTGTTTGGGAGGCAACTAGGCAGTGGGACCGAGTCCTGTGCTCATTGCATGAGTTGGCTGTTTGAAACCTGGGGCTTATGCAGGGACGCTTGGTTCAGTCTGGGAGGAGGGGACTGGACCTGCCTGGACTGTCTACCAGGTTGATCGCAGTCCTCGGGGGAGGCTTTGCCCTGGAGGAGGTGGGAATGGGGGGTGAGCTGGGGGTAAGGGGAGAGGGTGGGAGGGGGGAGAACAGGGGAACCCGTGGCTGATATGTAGAACTGAATGGTATTGTAAAATAAAATAAAAGGGAAAAAAAATTAAATAGTGTTTCATGAAAGAAGCCAGACACACATTATGTGTGAAAAGTTCAAACCCAGGGGGCCTGGAAAAATGGCTCAGTGGTTAAGAGCACTGGCTGCTCTTCCAGAGGACCCAGGTTCAATTCCCAGCACCCACATGGAAGCTCACAACTGTCTATGACTCCAGTTCCAGGAGACCTGACACCCTCACACCAATGTACAACTTTTTTGCTTTTTGTTTTGTTTTTGTTTTTGTTTTATTTTAATTTAACTTTATTTTATGTGCATTGGCATGAGGGTGTTGGATCCCCTGGAGCTGGAGTTATAGACAGTTATGAGCTGCCATGTCGGTGCTGGGAATTGAACCACAGTCCTCTAGAAGAGCGGCCAGTACTCTAAACCGCTGAGCCATCTCTACAGGCCCCAATGCACATTATAAAAAAAATAAAATAAAAAAAAGTTCAAAACCAGACACAGTAAACATTAGTATCTAAGGGTTCCTGACTAGGTGAGAAACATACAGAGAAAGCCTGGAGACTTGTGCCTGTAATTCCAGCACTTGACTAGCTGAGGAGTGACCAGCTCAAAGTTTTCCCGGGCTCATTATAGTAAGACCTTGTCTTTTTTTAAAAAAAAAAAAAAAATGTCAGATTTAAACAATACCTATATACAAGTCCAGCCCTACAGAAAGTACTAGAAGGAAAACTCCAACCCAACCCAAGAAAGTTAGCTGCACCCACAAAAACACAGGCAGTAGATAATCTCACACCAACAAATCCCAAAGAAGGGAAACACACACACACTACCATCAAAAAATAACAAGAATTGACAATCACTGGTCATTAATCTCTCTTAATATCAGTGGACTCAATTCGCCTATAAAAAGACAAAGGCTAACAGAATGGGTATGGAAACAGGATCCATCCTTCTGCTGCATACAAGAAACACATCTTCAAAGAGACATTACCTCAGTAAAGGGTTGGGAAAAGATTTTCCAATCAAATGGACCTAAGAAACAAGCTGGTGTAGGTATCCTAATCTCTAACAAAATAGAATTCAAACTAAAATTAATCAGAAGAGATGGAGAAAGACATTTCATATTCATCACAGGAAAAAGCCATCAAAATGAAGTCTCAATTCTGAACATTTATACCCCGTTTATGCCACATTTGTAAAAGAAACATTACTAAAGCTTAAATCACACATCACACCCCACACACTAATAGTGGGAGACTTCAACACCCCACTCTCACCCACTGGACAGGTCTGCCAGACAGAAACTTATCAGAGAAATAAGGGAGCTAACAGATGTTATAACTCAAATGGACTTAACAGACATCTATAGAGCATTTCACCCAAACATAAAAGACTATACCGTCTTCTCAGCACCTCATGGAACCTTCTCTAAAATTGACCACATACTCGGTAACAAAGCAAATCTCAACAGATTTAAAAAAAAAAAAAAAGTTAAGCCTGGTGGCCATGGCGCACACCTTTAATCCCAGCACTTGGGAGGCAGAGCCAGGTGAATCTCTGAGTTCGAGGCCAGCCTGGTCTACAGAGTGAGATCCAGGACAGGCACCAAAACTACACAGAGAAAACCCTGTCTCAAACCCCCCCACCCCCCCCCAAAAAAAGAAAAAGAAAAAGAAAAATATTAACTCACTGTATCTTATCAGATCACCATGGCTTAAAGTTAGACGTCAACAACAACACAAATTACAGAAAGCCTACAAACTCATGGAAACTGAATAATGCTCAACTGAATCACCACTGGGTCAAAGAAGAAATAAAGAAAGTAAAGACTTGCTAGAATTCATTGAAAATGAATGCACAACACACCCAATCTTATGGGACACTATGAAAGCAGTGCTAAGAGGAAAATTCATAGCACTAAAGAAGTTGGAGAAATGTCACACCAGTGACTTAACAGCACACCTGAAAGCTCTAGACCATAAGAACCAAAGTCACCCAGGAGGAATAGAGGACAAGAAATAATCAAAACTGAAGGCTGAAATCAATGAAATAGAAATAAAGAGAGCAATACAAAGAATCAATGAAACAAAGAGCCGGTTCTTTGAGAAAATCAACAAGATGACAAGCCTTTATCCAAACTAACCAAAGGCACAGAGAGAGCATCCAAATTAACAAAACCAGAAGTGAAAAGGGGGATATAAGACAACAAGGAAATCCAGAGAATCAGTAGTTCATACTTGAAAAACCTATACTTCAGAAAATCTAAAAGAAATGGACATTTTTCTGGACAGGTACCACATACCAAAATTAAATCAAGACTAGATAAACAATTTAAATAGACTTATAAACCCTCCCTAAGGAAATAGAAGCAGTCATTAAAACTCTCCCACCAAAAACAGCTCAGGGCCAGATGGTTTCAGTACAGAATTCTACCAGAATTTCAAAGAAGAGCTAATACCAATACTCTTTACAATTTATTGTTCCGAATAATAGAAACAGAAGGAACATTGTGAAACCTTTTTACGAGGCTACAGTTACCCTGATAACCAAACCACATAAAGATGCAACAAAAAAAGAATTACAGACTCATCTCCCTCATGAACATTGATGCAAAAATACTCAATAAAATATTGGCAAACCGAATCCAAGAACACATTATTTAAAAAAAAAAAAAAAATCGTCCACCATGATCAAGTAGTCTTCATCCCAGAGATGCAGAAGTGATTCAACATATGAAAATCTGTCAATGTAATCCACCATATAATAAACCAAAAAAATCACATGATCATCTCATTAGGTGCTGAAAAAACCTTTGACAAAATCTAACACCCCTTCATGTAAACATCTTGGAGAGATCAGGGGTACAAGGAGCATACCTAATCATAATAAAGACAATATATATCAAGCCAACGGTCACCATCAAATTAAATGGAGAGAAACTCAAAAGTGATTCCACTAAAATCGGGAACAAGACAAGGCTGTCCACTATCCCCATACTTATTCAACATAGTACTTGAAGTTCTAGCTAGAACAATAAGACAACAAAAGAAGATCAAGGGGATACAAATTGGAAAGGAAGAAGTCAAACTTTCACTATTTGCAGATGATATGATAATATACATAAGTGACCCCAAAAATTCTACCAGGGAACTCCTACAACTGATAAACTCCTTCAGTAATGTGGCAGGATTTAAGATTAACTAAAAAAAAAAAAGAAAAGAAAAAATCAGTATCCCTCCTATAAACAAATGATAAATGGGCCGAGAAAGAAATCAGAAAAATATCACCTTTTACAATAGCCACAAATAACATAAAATATCTTGGGGTAACTCTAACCAAACAAGTGAAAGACCTGTAATGACAAGAACTTTAAGTCCTTGAAGAAAGAAATTGAAGAAGATATCAGAAAATGGAAAGTTCTTCCATGCGCACAGATAGGTAGGACCAACTTGGTAAAAATGGCCATCTTAAAAAAAAACAAAATTGAATCTACAGATTCAATGCAATCCCCATCAAAATCCCAACACAATTCTTCATAGACCTCATAAGAACAATACTCAACTTCAAGTGGAAAAACAAAAAACCCAGGATAGCCAAAACATCCTGTGTACAATAAAGCAACTTCTGGAGGCATCACCATCCCTGACCTCAAGCTCTACTATAGAGCTATAGTAATAAAAACAGCTTGAGGTCCTGGAAGCTACTGCTTACTGGCAGAGCTTAACTTTCAAAGTCTTGGGGTGGTCTGTGGTCTCTGCTCAGTTCTTCCTTCAGCCCTAGTGGCCATCCTGTGTGCCCAGTAGAAAAGACTACTGAGCTGAAACAGTTCCCAGCCGATAGGGTCTCTGGTTGACCTTTCGGCGGTAGAGGGGTGACAGAGGCTGAATGCTTACTAGACACTTGGCTGTGCAGATGTTGCCAAAGGATCTCCTGCCAGGGCTTCACACCCAAATCCAGGGCATTGCAGACTTAGAGAATTCCATGAATCCAGCACAGAATGCCCATTTTTGCCTCTATACCCCCTTTTTTTCCATTTCAGTCTTAAGAACTGCCCAGCCCAGGCCTGGGGGTTCTGACTGGAGGGCAGGACTGTGGGGACACCAGCAGGAGGTAAGGGCCAGCGAGACCACACTGGCTCACGCCAAGCCTTTGCCCCACTTCATGGCACCTGGGCCAGCTCCAGTAAGCCTTAAAGAAGGGAACTTGAAGAGCCCCAAGGACTCCGATTCCAGTTACCCATTTTCAGAATCTGTGCTTGCTGATAGACCCGACCCTGTTCCCTGCTGCAGTCTTAACCATGTGGGATGGAATCTTTCCTTGGTCCTTCACTTTGTCCCCCTGGTGTGCTCTCCCCTCCCTCCCCTCCCTTCATTCACTGTCAGCAATGGTTAGTGGGAGGTTCCATGCAACCCTAAGACAGTCTGTGGGAGTCCATGGCCAGTTTGTTTTCTTATGTCCTTCCAAGCTAGCAGGTGTTTGGAACTAGGGGAAAATTCCCACCAACCATTGCTGTTACAGTTAAATAAAGACGTTGAATATTGAAAGAAAAAAAAAGCTTGATATTGGCATAGAAACAGACACGTGGATCAATGGAATTGAATCAAAGACCTTGACATAAATCCACACACCTATGAACACTTGATTTTTGACAAGCTAAAATTGTACAATGGAAAAAAGAAAGCATATTCAACAAATGGTGCTGGCATACCTGGATGTCGACATGTAGAATAATGCAAATAGATCCATATGTATTGCCATGCACAAAACTCAAGTTCAAGTGGATCAAAGACCTCAACATAAATCCAGTTACAATGAACCTGAAAGAAGAGAAAGTGGGAAATAGCCTTGAATGCATTGGCACAGGATACCACTTCCTGAATACAGGAATACACCAGTAGCACAGACACTGAGATAAACAATTAATAAATGAGACCTTCTGAAACTGAGAAGCTTCTGTAAGGCAAAGGACACAATGAGACAAAAAGGCAGCTACAGAATGGAAAAAGATCTTCAACCCCATATCTCACAGAGGGCTGATCTCCAAAATATATAAAGAACTCAAGAAACTAGACATCAAAATACCAAATAATCCAATTAAAAAGGGTACAGAATTCTTGGCAAAAGAATCTCAAATGGCTGAAAGACATTTAAGGGATTGCTCAATATCCTTAGACATCAGGGAAATGCAAACCAAAATGACTGAGATACCATCTTACACCTGTCAGAATGTCTAAGATCAAAAACACTGGGGGCTGGAGAGATGGCTCAGAGGTTAAGAGCACTGACTGCTCTTCCAGAGGTCCTGAGTTCAATTCCCAGCAACCACATGGTGGCTCACAAACACCTGTAATGAGATCTGGTGCCCTCTTCTGGCCTGCTGTATACATAATAAATAAATAAATAAATAAATAAATAAATAAATAAATAAATAAATAAATCACTGATGACAGCTTATGTTGGAGAGGATTTGGAGCAATGGGAACATTCCTCCACTGTTGGTGGGAGTGCAAACTTGTACAGCCCCTTTGGAAATCGGTATGGCTGTTTCTCAGAACAATGGGAATCAGTCTACCTCAAGACCGAGCAATACTGCTCTTGGGCACATACCCAAAGGATGCTCCATAGACCACAAGGACACTTGCTCAACTATGTTCATAGCAGCTTTATTTGCTGACTCCCATGGGAGGCCTTATCCTTTCTGGGGAGCAGATGGGGGACGTTGTGTAGAAAGGTGGTGGGAGGAAGGGAAAAGAAGAAGAGGAGGTAGAGGAAACTGGTTAGTATGTAAAATAAATTTTAAAAAATTTAATAAAGTCAAAGCTTGGTGGTGGCGGCGCACACCTTGAATCCCAGCACTTGGGAGGCAGAGGCAGGAGGACCTCTGAGTTCGAGGACAGCCGGCACTGTTACACAGAAGCTGTTTTTCAAAAAACAAAACAAAGTCAAAATTCATACATACATAAAATGATTAGGCAGAAAGAGGCAGGGGTTTCCATCCAGATCATCTCTGACTCCCTGTGTCTGCTGTGAGAGGCGTGTAGAGATCTCTGTCATACACACCAGTCCATCCGTCTGTGCTTTATTAGTTTCACTGTGTAGCGTTGGCTGGCCTGGAACTCACTATATAGACCAGTCTGGCCTCAGACTCCTAGAGATCCACCTGCCTTTGTGCTCCCGGTATTGGGATTATAGGTGTTGTCACAGTGTCCAGCCCCATCGTCCTTCATTCAGTTAGGAGCAAGACTTCTTTTAAAAATCCACATGAATTCCATTGCCTGACTTCAGTTCTTGCATGGCCTTCAGGGACAGATCTGATGGCTGGTGAAGGAAGGAAGCAAAGACAGACTCACAGAAGGAAAATCTGGGATAGGGTAGACTGAGTTCCCTGTTGGAGAAACTGCAGCCCTGAAGCTTGTGAGTTTATTCCTTAGAGTTGAACGAGAGGCAGGATCAGGGAGGCAGGTTTAACTAAGCTCAGCTGGAGTGGGTTGGAGAGCCGCCTTCATACCCTAAATATCCCCCGGAGAACACTACCTCCCCCATGGACTCCCAAAAAGAAGGCTTTGCCATTTCTCTGAGCCTCAGCAGGAAGTTGCCATTTTCCCATGGGTTTGAAGCATTGGGGTCCTTGACACGGCCAACTCATGTCAACAGCATACATCCATTTGGGGCTTTCTCTGCTCCCGGCACCAGACACCTTGAAGTACTGAACTATGGAAATGGTGGATATACACTTGGAATCCTCTTGTTAATAAAGAATACACATCTTTAATCGCCCCGTTTTGACAGTAAAGCCCATAAAAACTAGAGATTTCTCCTAATCCCTCCTGTTGCGTAGTCTATGATAGTTATTAATAAATAATCAAAAGACACAAAGTCAGCAGTGTAACAGCTATCATTTCTCACTGTCTGTTCCATGACCAGGTGTGTGTTTTACCTGTGGCTAGGTGCACTAATAATGGTGTGAGCTGGGCATGGTGGCTTACTTGAGAGGTGAAGGCAGGGAGTTAGGAGTTCAGGGTCATTATCATGAATTGGAGGCCAGCCTGGGCTACATAAGACTGGGTTCCAAAAAATAAAAAACTGTATTTATCTTTAATTCCATAATCATGCCTTTGTATTAGATTGACTTTAGTTCTAAAGATAATGCAGTTGGACCTGTGTAAGCCTTGTGATTATGGTTGCTATGTTAATGTCTTGCTCTATTTTATTTTGCATTTAAATTACTGGCTGTCCCTTCCCTATAGAACCGTTCTCTCTGGTGCCCAGGAAGTATAGTGGCAGCAACAGAAATAACTCCCCTTGCCCAGTGACGTCTTCTCTCGGTTTAAACTCGGTGGTTCACAAGAGAAGTCCAGTGCATTCTAGCATCTTCTTTGTTCTTATGTTCATTTGTTCTTAGTTAACATGCCAGATAAAACTTAGATTTACTAGAAATACATCTTACAGGCTTACTAATGTGATCTTCTTTCTAACAAGCATCTTTTTTTTTTAAATTTATTTATTATGTATGTAGTGTTCTGCCAGCATGTATGACTGCAGAACAGAAGAGGGCACCAGATCTCATTACAGATGGTTGTGAGCCACCATGTGGGTGCTGGGAATTGAACTCAGGACCTCTGAAGGAGCAGGCGGTGCTCTTAACCTGAGCCATCTCTCCAGCCCTCTAACAAGCATCTGAATTTTTGTGTTCATATTGTGGTTTCGAGGGACAGGCTTTTGTGTGGGTCAGGATGACCTCACAGTCACTAGATAGCCAAGTATAATCTTGATCTGCTACACTTGCCTCAACTCACTGGGGTCATAGCCAGGCACCACACTCAGAGATGAACTGATTGTGTTTATCTGTAGATTGTAGCATGCTTTGTTTTACAGAAGAGTAGAGAATGTGGACATGGTTTAGTTCTGTGGACTTTGTGGTGATATACTGTGTACCCTAATAAAATTTGCCTGAAGATCAGAGGACAGAACAAGCCACTAGATTAACCATAGAGGCCAAGCAGTGCTGGCACACACACCTTTAATCCCAGCACTAGGAAGGAAGCGATGGCTGGGTGGAGGAAGGTACATAAGGCACAAGGAGACAGGAACTGAGGCTTTTCAGGCTGAGGAGTCCTCGAGGTAAGCCGTGGCTTGATCCTTTGTCTCTCTGATCTTCCAGCATTCACCTCAATGTCTGGCTCCAGGTTTTTATTAAAAGACCGCTTAGGAATTCGTGTTACAGGACTTAAAAAGGGGGTTGGTTTGTTATCTAATAGCAGAGTCATTTATGTTCAAGACGATTGCTTCTGTACTTTTCTTCAGCTCTTTGAACTACAGAAGAGTCCCGTGTTCAAAATTGCTTAGGGGAAATGGTGTCACAGAGCTTTATCTCGTAAGTGCACACTCAGGACCCATGTGGCATGCTCAAAGCAGACCATTTCCTGGGTCCTATCTGTTTGTCACCACACCTTGGTCACTTTTCCCAAGTGAAATACTTGACTGTCACCTAACCAGTAAGAAGCAATATTGTTTTGAAGAAATATTTAATGTTTTATTTCCCCTAAAACTCTGATAACTCGGGCTGGAGAGATGGCTCAGAGGTTAAGAGCACTGCTTGCTCTTCCAAAGGTCCTGAGTTCAATTCCCAGCAACCACATGGTGGCTCACAACCATCTGTAATGAGATCTGGTGCCTTCTTCTGGCCTGTGGGGATATGTATAGACGAACAATGTATACATAATAAATAAAATAAATCTTAAAAAAAAAAAAAAAAAAAACTCTGATAACTCTTGGGATAGGCCAATTTAAATTCTTAAGACCAGACTTTTTTGTTTGTCATTTTTATTTTAAGACAAGCTGTCCTTGACCCATAATCCTACTGCCCACATTTCTCAGGTATTGAGATTATAGGCTTTTGCCACTGCCCGTTTCTGTTTGTTCTTTCAAAAATGTATTACTTTCTTTTTGCTGAGGGTGGGGGCAAGATACAAGAGTCTCTTTTCTTCATCATGCAGGTCCTAGGGATGGAATTCAGGACATCAGGCTTGGCACAGGTGTCTTTGCCCAACAGTGAGCTCTCTGACCAGCCCCCATGCCTAGTTTTGAGAGCAGATTGGTGTGTGCGTGTGCGTGGGTGTAAGATTTAGTTAAAATGATGTGCATGTGTGTATGGGAGGGCATGGGCACATGAGTGCAGGCAGTTGTAGAGGCCAGAAGAGGGCGTCCGATCCCCTGGAGCTACACATGGATGCAGTTGTAAGCTGTGTGGTAGGGGTTCTGTGTGCTCTTGACCTCAGAGACTGTCCCCAGCCTGACGGTGGTGTTCAGTGGCGACTGGTCATCTCAGCCTTGACGCCCGAGTCCCGTCCCAGCTGTGCGTCTCACTGCAGCCTCACAGTCTCCCTTCAAACCGTCCAGAGTAATAAATAAACTGTGTGACAGTTGTCATGACCCTCAGCAGGACAGTTATGTGGACGGCATACAAGACACAGCGGGCGTCTCCCTTTCCCTCACTGATCGTCAGCTTTTGTCTGCCCCTTCTCTGTCAAGTTCTGTGCTCATAGTTCTCAACTCGGGGCACAGAGTAAACTTCTCTGTGTAGATTTTTAGCTAGAGCTAACCCCTAGAAATTTAATTGCGATTATCTAAGAAGTGTAATGTTAAAAAAAAAATCTCGTCAGAGCCAGCAGGGTGGCTCAACAGGACACTTGCTGCCAAGC
Source organism: Peromyscus leucopus (assembly GCF_004664715.2). Classification (NCBI taxonomy): domain Eukaryota; kingdom Metazoa; phylum Chordata; class Mammalia; order Rodentia; family Cricetidae; genus Peromyscus; species Peromyscus leucopus. The sequence continues at coordinate 5,605,828 of NC_051082.1, forward strand.
CTGATGAACCACCGGAGGTCAGGCTATGGCACACCCACACATAAACACAAAAATAGTAAGGAAGGGCTGGAGAGATGGCTCAGCGGTTAAGAGCACTGACTGCTCTTCCAGAGGTCCTGAGTTCAATTCCCAGCAACCACATGGTGGCTCACAACCATCTGTAATGAGATCTGGTGCCCTCTTCTGACCTGCAGACATACATGCAGGCAGAACAGTGTATACATAATAGAAATAAATAAATCTTTTTAAAAAAAAAAAAAAAAAGTAAGTAAATAAATAACTGTAATTCTAAATAGTGACGATCTCTTTATGTGATTTCAATGGACAACCAAGAATTAAGAACACTGAGTTGGCCTAGAGAGATGGCTCAGAGGTTAAGAGCACTGGCTGCTCTTCCAGAGGACCAGGTTCAATTCCCAGCACCCACATGGCAGCTCACAACTGTCTGTGACTCCAGTTCTAGGGGACCTGACACCCTCACACAGACAAATGTGCACATAAAATACAAATAAATAAAATATTTTTAAAAAGAAAAAAAAAACCATTGAGCTACATCCTGCTCTATTCCAGGACTTTTTCTCTATTAATCTCCTATTCTGGTGCCTTAAAATTTCACACACAATACCTTTTCCAATTGGCTGTTTGAAGCTATCTTTCCTTCAGCTCCCTACCAGAATGACAGTCAATCCACTGACAGAGAAATGATGTTTATTCTTTTTCATCCTGTGTAGATGAGTGTTGCTGTACGTGGGTGTGTGCATGTGAGTGCGGGAGTCCTCAAAGGCCAGAAGGAGGAGAGTGTTGGATCCCTGGAGGGGAGTCAGAGGTGGTTGGGTATGCTTTGTAACCAATGAGCATCTCTCTAGCCACAGGAAGTTTTCTGTTCGGATTTTATTTTATAGTGTGTGTGTGTGTGTGTGTGTGTGTGTGTGTATATATATATATATATATATATATATACACACACACATATATATATATATACACATACCATGAGCATGTAAGTCCCCTGGAACTGGAGTTACAGACTTGTGATCTGCCATGTGGGTTCTCAGCACTGAACTTGGGTCCTCTGTAAATGCAACAAGTGCTCTAAACTACTGAGCCCTCTTTCCATCCCCCAAAAATTTTAATGCCTGTATGTAAGCATGTGTGCTTGTGTATTAAACTGGAGGACAACCTTAGCTGTCACTTCAACAGTGCCGTCCACCTCCCTTAGGTGGCATGGAGCTCAGCAGTCGCTGACATCCCGCCCCAGACCCCCTCTTGTCCCTGCCCCAGTGCCGGCATCCCGAGGGCACCACTGCACCGGTTCTGTTTTGTCTTTAACGTGGGATTTGGGGAATTAAACTCAGGTGCTTGGGCTTCCAAAAGCAATGTGTTACCAACTGAGCTATTCCCCAGCTCCGGGAAATTACTGTTTTTTATTTTCCCTTCGAGACAGTGTCTCACTATGAAGCCCTAGCTACTTGGAACTCACACTGTAGACCAGGGTGGCCTCGAACTCAGAGATGCGCCTGCCTCTGCCTCCTGAGTGCTGGGATTAAAGGTGTGCGCTGCCGCCGCCCAGCAATGAATAAATATTTTTTAAAAAATACATTTTAGTATTTTCTATACTCTGAGGTAGATGAATTCTGTTCTGGCCACATACTGAGGTATTTCCTTGATGCTCTCTTACTTTCCAGTTAAAGTCTTAAAAATCCTTAAGCTATGAAAACAACATAAATGGATTCTAAAATGTCTGAGCTCTTCTTTTAAGCCTGGAAAAGGTAATGTCAGCTCATTGTGTAAGACTCAGTTTGTACAGTACACTATGAAGGGGGTGGTACATGGACATCGTCGCTGTTGTGAAGTCAGTGGTTCACGTGCCCTGTTGTCCTGTTTCCAGGTATCCAAACCATTGACTCCACCCAAGCTCTGTTCCTGCCAATTGGAGCGTCCGTCTCTCTCCTAGTGATGTTCTTCTTCTTCGACTCCGTTCAAGTAGTTTTCACAATATGTACAGCAGGTAAGTTAGCTTCCAGTGTGCTGAGGGGAAGAAGCCGTGCCCTGTGAGTTGTGTCTTCACCGTCTGTGAGTGCGATCTGAAAGGAGGGTGGGCAGCTCTGGTGACCCCGAACGCCGGGACTTACTTGTGGCAGGTGCGCAAAGGTCTCGGCAGGCGTGGTGGCTGCTGCGTCCTCCAGTAGCGCGTTTGCAGACAGAAATACTGACAGCTAGTCAAGTCCTTAGCTGCCAGCTTTTCATTGTGTGTTCAAGCTCTGCAAAAACTAACAGAGGTCGGGTCACCGGGGGGCTCCCCCTTTGCCTACTCTTTCCTACTGAGTTAAGAGACTAAGAAAAGTCTTTAGGAAACTTTCCCACTTGTCAAGAAAGAGATGTTGGAAAACTATTTTACATGAGTTAATGCCATTTTTCCTGTAATTAGTAAAGAAAATATTTTTTAATGAAACGTATTTTCTTTCCCTAGTTCTTGCAACGATAGCTTTTGCTTTCCTTCTTCTCCCGATGTGCCAGTATTTAACAAGACCCTGTTCACCCCAGAACAAGTAAGTTCTTAGGGCTTTCCTCTGAGTTATAGTGACAGGGATTGGCTGCAATACACAGACGGCCAGAGATTTGGGGATTGAGATGTTTGGCCGCACTTGTTGAAACTGGAAGATGATGTCCCCTTCGCACCGTCACACAGAGGGACACAGACACATGTTCAGAAGTGGGAATGGCTGGAATCTGCTTCCTGCTGAGCTAGATGAGGAAGGCCTGAGCAGGGAGGGAGGGGGGATAGTGACTGACTTGAGAATCCCTCCCTGCTGCTCTCTGGTGAGCTGCATAGACTGCTGCCTTGTCCAGTGTGCTCGCACCCTCTCCTCCAGGAACCATTGCTCATGTAACCACGCCGTGTGCTGGTGGAGATGGCGTTGGGATTGATCAGTGATGGCAGCTGATTTTCCAGAAATTAGTGGTGACTAAGTAGATTTTCCTCCCAGCTTACAAATCTTAATTATTTCATCATTGCTAAATTAATGGAATCTGTTCCTTCTCTTGGTTTTTTCTCTTAAGAATAGGATTTCCCTTATGTTCGGCTCTCCCAGAGCCTGAGGTGGGGAAACCCATGTTGATAAGTTAGTATAAAAACATACTGTCAGAGCAGCGCAGTGGTTCTGGGGTACCAGTGCTGTTGAACTAGCCTGATGGCTTGATCCTTAGAATCCGAAGGGGAAGGACAGACAGTAGTCCCCTGGCCCCCACACACATAATCATAGTAATCCATACAGTGTAAATCTTAGACATGAAATGCGTTTCTAAACGAGAGGTAAAGAGTAATTGCTGAGTGTTTCTTAGATGACTCCAACAAAGCTTGGGTCTTAGTTTCCCTGGTAATTAGGTGTTTCCTACAGCTCTGCTCAGCCATTCTGAGCTCCGGTCACCAAGAGCCACAGGAGCATTGGTTATTGAACGCAGCGTGCCCCTCACCCCGATACATGTGTGTTCCCCAGGATTTCCTTCGGTTGCTGTGGGCGCTTCACTGCTGCGGAGCTGCTGTCCTTCTCTCTGTCTGTCATGCTCGTCCTCATCTGGGTTCTTACCGGCCACTGGCTCCTTATGGACGGTGAGTAATTCGACAGTGGTCATTGTACCTAGCGTGCTTTCATAGGTCGCTGTGACTTCAGCTGGGGCCGGGACCCACGTGAGCAGTGAATTGTAAAATCACCAGGTTCCTGACCGTGCCGTGACTAGAGGTTAGCTCAGAACCAGACACATGGTGCTCCAGTGTTCTGACAGTGTGCTCCCGTGGTGCAGCACCAGGTGCCTTCACCAGACCCTTGGTCCTGAAAACAGTGTCCCTGCCTAAAACACCCGTGCTCGAAACGACGCCTATTGCATGTTATAATTGAAGCGTCTCTGCCGCAGTCCCGAGTCCTCTGTCCCAGAAACACGGTGCTATAGCAGACAACGGAAAGTTTTCATGTTCTCTGTTGTCGTTTCAGCATGTTTTGCTATACTGAATTAGCATAGCTTTGGGTTGGGGTGTGCTAGAATATTGAGTTTTACAATTGCTGTCTGAGCCAGGCATGGTGGTACGTGCTTTGTTTTTTCTAAGACAGTTTTTCTATGTAGTCCTGGCTGTTCTGGAACTCCTCCTGTAGACCAGACAGCACGTGCTTTTAACTCCAGCACTGAGGAAGGTCTCGTGAGTTCAAGGCCAACCACCCCTTCTGGTTCTGCAGGCATCTGCACACCCATGATATAAACATTAAAAGTTAAAATATTTTAAAAAGCTATATTCTAGCTGGGAGGTGGTGGCTGCACGCCTTTAATCCCAGCACTCTGGAGGCAGAGGCAGGCGGATCTCTGTGAGTTCGAGGCCAGCCTGGTCTACAGAATGAGTTCCAGGAAATGCGCAAAGTTACACAGAGAAACCCTGTCTCAAAAAAACCAAAATAAATAAATAAATAAAAACAAAACAAAACATGCATACTAATGAAATGGATGTGCTTATTTACTTTTATATATGGTGAATGTTTCATTTTGCAAGATGTGTAGAATACCCTTGGTGTTTTTCAGAGTTGATCAGTATCTTCGAGTTTATTATCATCAGGGCGCCAACAATGCCATTTCACAGAAACACAGTACAAAATGGCAGAGGGTGTTCAGGGCCAAAGCAGAAACTGTTGGCGATTGTGTCCTGATCCCAAGTCAAAATTCATTTAACAATTATTTATAAAGCTCAAGTCAGCTAACATGTTACAATCCAAAAACTAATTTGATGCATATTAACACTAAGAATGATGGTGTAGAACAGTCTTCATGTCTGTGACTTAACCATTGTTCTGTGAGAGCAGAAAGAAAACTTCCTGTGCATGAAAATGCTGGGTCTGCTTGCTCAGTTGCTGGGTTTCAGATCACAGCCATTGATACTGCATGGTACATGAGCCGTCCAGTGCACGTGGTCATGACCAGTGCTTCCGTGAGGTGCTGTGGGGGGACACACTGTTGGCCTCCCAATTGTCACATTTGATTTTTTTTTTTATTATTAATTTTTGACTGTTGTGTGTTTAGAAATCCTTGACTAACGTTGACTAATTTTTTGCTATACGCAGTTTAAGAGACGGGCTTTAAAGGACGTTTGTGTAAATCAGGTCAGAGAAACAGGAGGAAGGTGGCCAGAGAGAAGGCTGTTGACAAATATTAAGGTTAGAATGTCGCAAATATTGATGAATTGATGGAGGAAGTGCCGTGGAGGGAGAAGAGTGAATCACTGGAACTGTGTGTCTAAATGAAGTAAGGGGACGTGACTCTGAATAAGTCCCCCCCCCTTTTTTGAAGACAGGGAGGGTCTCTCACTATGTGGACCATGTTGGCCTTGAACTCACAGAGATCCATCTGCCTCTGCCCTCCTGAGTGCTGGGATTAAAGGTGTGCGCCACTCTGGCCAGCTAAGCTGACTTCTTAACAAGGATGATATGCTCTACCTGTGGTGTTGAGAAACAGGAGTGAGAAGGGGTCTTCCAGGCCTGTAGCTAAAGCTGGCCCAGTTCCTGGGGCTCCAGACAGCCCAGCTTTGTGGGGTAGCATAAAAGCTGTCACCTACCCGGAATCCCAGCAGTCCAGATGGGCTGCCGCGGGGAGAACAGTTGTCTGGAAGGAGCTCAGAGCACTCCTGCAGACTCTAGGGCTGGGTGGTCAAGAGCTTGTGGGAAGAAACCTACCACCCACGTGCTGACTGATCGATCCCCATGTTTACCCCTGCTCCCAGCTCTGGCCATGGGTCTCTGTGTTGCCATGATCGCCTTCGTCCGCCTGCCAAGCCTCAAGGTCTCCTGCCTGCTTCTCTCAGGGCTTCTCATCTACGACGTCTTCTGGGTGAGTGAGTGTCTGCCTCAGCAGCAGCCCGCTCTCCTTTGAGTTTAGTTGAAGCAATGGCTGATAAATACCCAAAGACTGACGTGCTGCCGACCATTTCGGGTGAGTCCTGCTGCTCCAGGGCTGCAGCTGTTGAGCATATACAGGCACATCTGTCCCCTTGTTGGCGGCCTCCCTAATACAGTAGGTAGCGTGGGTGGTGGGGCAACAGGCTGGGAGCACTCTTGCACAGGAGCACTCCGTTCTAGTGGGAAGACGCAGCGCCATGCAGGCCAGCGCGGGAGTGAGAATTCTCTTCCCCTCAGACGTGCAGTCAGAGCCTTGACCAGCCTTACGGGTCTGGTTCCGAGCTGTTGGGACAACAGAGCGTGCTGCTGGCTAATTCGGGTGGCCTGCAGCTTCTCTTAGAGTCGTCTCTCCGTCTGGGCAGGTGTTCTTCTCCGCCTACATCTTCAACAGCAATGTCATGGTGAAGGTGGCCACGCAGCCCGCTGACAATCCACTTGACGTTCTGTCTCGGAAACTCCACCTCGGACCCAACGTCGGCCGTGATGTTCCTCGCCTGTCTTTACCTGGGAAATTGGTCTTCCCAAGGTAAGGCTGGCCTGTGGGTCCCCATCCTGCAGTGAAGGAACATATACTGCCTTCTTGTGTGTCTTCCCTGTCATGGGAATCCATCTGTCTTCTGTAATCCAGTAACAAAATCCCCACCGAGGCCCTCGAGAGGACAGGGTTATCTTGCTCACGATCTAAGGGGGCGCAGTCCATCCTGGCAAGGGAGGTGCCCGTGAGGGCTGCAGCTTCACCACTGGTGTGGGGAGCCTGGGGCAGGGCTTGTTCTCTCTCCAAGGAAACAGAGTCCCTCAGGATGCCACACCACTGCCCCAGAGGGCCCCTTCCTCCTGCTAGGCCTTGCTTCCTGATGGCTTCACAACCTTGGAAAAGAGCCATGAGCTGGGGCCAAGTATCCAAACAGCCTAGCGGGCAGGACACGGGTTGTGTAGTCTTTATGCTATTCACCTCTGATTCTATTCTCATATGACCTGAGAAGATCCATTGAATTATTTCAGGATTAAGACTTACCTTATTGCCTAAAATGTGATGTGGTTGACTTTTTTTTTTCTTTTTTGGTTTTTTGAGACAGGGTTTCTCTGTGTAGCCCTGGCTGTCCTGGAACTCACTCTGTAGACCAGGCTGGCATTGAACTCACAGAGATCACCTGCCTCTGCCTCCTGAGTGCTGGGATTAAAGGCATGCACCACCACCGCCTGGCCAGTGGTTGACTTTTTTTCAAATTTGATAGGTTACTGAGAAGAATGTGTATTCCACAGCTGTTGGAATATTCTGTAGACATCCATTTTTTTATCTAAATCAACTACATTTGTATCAGCAGTTCTCAACCTGAAGGCTGAACAGCCCTTTCACAGGGTCACCTGTCAGATCTTTCCTTGATGGTTCCTAACGGTAGTGAAATTACAGTCATGAAGTAGCAACGACAGCGTTGTTATGCTTGGGTCAGCACAGCACGAGGAGCTGTGTTAAAGGTCGCAGGGTTAGGAAGGCCGAGAGCCACTGGCTAGAGTCTCCAGGTTGTTGCAGTCAAGAGTAGTCTGTCCGGGGGGCTGGAGAGATGGCTCAGGGGTTAAGAGCACTGACTACTCCTCCAGAGTCCTGAGTTCAGTTCCCAGCACCCACATGGTGGCTCACAACCATCTCTAGTGGGATCTCATGCCCTCTTCTGGCATAAAGGTGTACATGCAGACAGAGCACTCATACATAAAATGAATAAATAAATAAAAAGAATAAAAAAAAAAAAGAGTAGTCTGTCCAAACAGCTCTGTGCTGAGGACTGAGCCCAGCACTGTCACATCCCACCAGCAGTGACCGTCCTGTGTGGAGGATGTCACCTGTCCTCACCAGAAACACAGGACTGCCGTCCTTGGGGCACTTCTGACGTGGTCTGAAGCCAGGCCACCTCCTCCAGCCATCCCCAGACTGTGTGACATGTGACTAGTCCTAGTTTTCAGAGTAGCTCATTCTCAACTCAGACCCCCTCTCATCTGGCCTGGTTCTAAGCCCTCTGAGACAGAAGAGTGCAGAGTGAAGCTGTCTCCATAGCTGTCCTGGCACACGGGAGGCACTGTCATGCCACGGCCCCAGCTGCATTGGAGGCCAGGGGCACCTTTTCTCCCCAGCCACCTGGCTGATGCCGGAGAGGAGACCCAGGCTCCCCTCCCTTCCTGGGCCTTGGGACAGGGCCCGTTTCCCACTGCGCACAGCCTTTCTGTTGCTCAGCTTCTCGGCTGGCCTGGCACCATCACGTGATTTCTGATGACGTTCTTTGTCACCCTGGCCCTTCTCATTCACAGCACCATAGAGACATTAAGCTGCCTCCTCCACCTTGACATGGGTGCTGATGTATCACACAGCGGCATGTCGCTGCGGTTTCTGCTTTTTACAGTCGGCTGAAATGAACAAAATCTGGGTTTTTTTTCTTGAGACATTTGTAAAAATATGTTCTCATGGTAACAGTCTCAGTGAAGCAGTCTTGGCAACCGGTGTGCGGTGTCAGTCTCTGTCTAATGTAGAGACACTGTGAAGGGCTTCTGAATAGATTTGCTCAGGGGACGTTAAGTCACACATAGAATTTAGCCAAGAGGGCTGCCTGCAAAGTATCAGAAGTAAGCAGTTGATAACAAGGCTTGCTAGAGAGAACTTAGGTTCCTGGGGTATAAATATTTGCTCCCCAGGACTCACCAGCTGTAATCCCCCAGTCCCGTAACAAAACACTCCAGCTGCGTGCAGGGTCACAGCCCCCAGGTCCCCTGCGCTCTTCCCAAGAGAAGCATGATGGAGTTGGTGGGCAGGGTGAGCCCGGGTGGCAGCTCTTCCAGACCCGCGCTGGCGTGCTGCAGTGGCCCCACTCTGCGCTGTCCGGCTCTCCTTTGCCCGAGGGACCAGACTTGCAGGCTCCTGTGCATTTCAACTGCTCAGAGTGCAGCCTGGGCCCAAGAGCCGAAAGAGACTTAGGGATGACAGTGTGTGGAGTGCCCAAGCCTAAGCCGTCTCTAAGTTAGTGACACCTTCTATTCTGTCGGTGCCTCTTGGGACGTTAGCCACAGTCCGCCTCGTGCTTTTTTATTCTCTCAGTAGAGAGCTTCCTCCTTTCCTCCCCAAGTGTGCGGAGTGATCTGTAACATGTGGATAGCTGGTTTCAGGAGAGAATGGGTCACAGATGGTGACATTCCCGTAAGGGGTCACCCAGCACTCACTGTTCCCTGGAAGCTCCCTTGGAGACTGCCGAGGCCAGTGCTTTGAGGTCTTTGCCTTTGAGAAGCTCATGTTGAACTTGCCGTTAGTGGTGCTGCCGGCAATCCCCGCAGTCAGGAGCCCCGGGAGCGAGCGGGGTTGGTTTGAGACCAGCTTTGGCCCGGGCATAGTAGCACACACCTTTAGTGCCAGGATTTGGGGGAGAGGCAAGTCAACTTGTGAGTCCAGGGCTCCAGTGAGACCCTGTCTCAAACCAAGAGACAAGTGGAGCTCCTTCGGTGTCCAGGAGCTGACAGACTCGAGACAGAAGCACAGAGACTGTAGAGTGCGCTGCCCCTGACTGTGGCATTGTGTTTCAGCTCCACTGGCAGCCACTTCTCCATGTTGGGCATCGGGGACATTGTGATGCCCGGCCTCCTGTTGTGCTTTGTCCTTCGCTATGACAACTACAAGAAGCAGGCCAGTGGTGACTCGTGCGGCGCCCCCGGCCCGGCTAACATCTCGGGGCGCATGCAGAAGGTCTCCTACTTCCACTGCACCCTCATCGGGTACTTCGTAGGTGAGAGGCCGGCAGGACAGCGGCCAGTCCTCCTCCCCCTCCACTCAGTGAGACCGCAAGGGCAGGAACTGCTGCCTAGAACCCAAGGGGTCCTGGGGGGTTCCGGTGCACACACACGACCACAGACAGGAAGCAGCAGTGGTCACTAGGCCAGAAATAGAAACAATGTGTGTGCGTGCTCTCCCTGTCCCTGTCCCCTGCAGAGTGCGTATAAAGAAGCCGGGGGGCGGGGGGGGCGGGGGGGGCCTTCACTGACCTGGCGTACACCTGAGGTCTTGTCAGTCTGAGACCCTGAGGGGTCAGGCTAGTGCCCCCATCTAGCAGGTAGAGGCTGAGAGAAGGCTCAGGCAAGCTTGTGAGGCTGCCGAGTATCCTAAGTCTGTCCTCACCTCAGGAGGCCGTCCGCAGAGCGGGCTGTGAGCCAGGCATGGGGGTTTGGAGGGGCTTCACTGGCCTCTGTTTCCATGACAACAATTCTACCCGTTAACAATGTCTTCTGGCCTAGGTCTGCTCACTGCGACGGTCGCATCGCGAATCCACCGAGCCGCCCAGCCCGCTCTCCTCTACTTGGTGCCATTTACCTTATTACCGCTCCTCACCATGGCCTACTTAAAGGTGAGCACACGCACACGCGAGTGGTGGCTACCCCGTAACCACAGGGAGGGCTGATGAAGTCCCTGCATCGTCACGGGTCATGATCCAGTGGTTAGCTGAAATCACCCGAGTCACCCCGCTGGGACTTGGTGTTTGATTGCAGCAGGTGCCCTCGGCCACGGGCACCAGGGCAGTCCTGTCCCCTCAGCACTCAGAGACTGAGAGTTCAGGACCAGCCTGGGCAGCTTAGCACCATTTGGCAAGGACTGGAGCTCAGTAAGGCCCCAGGATCAGTGTGCATCACCCAGGTACCAAACAAACCAGAGGCCCCATTGCCCCTGGTGGCTTTTACTATCAGCTTTGAGAGAAAGTGCTCAGAGTCCTTGCTGTTCTAGAGGGTCCAGCTTCATTTCCCAGCACTGTGTGCAGCTCAAGACCATCTGTATTACCACTCGAGTTCCAGGGGATCCAGCGCCTTCTCTAGGACTCATGGGCACTGGGCACACACGTGCTCCGCATCCACACTGTAGACTCTAAATAAGTAGTTACTGTTAAGGCAGTATATGGCCCCTGTCCCCCAAGTCTCCTAATTTAGAGTATTTTTTTTTTCTTTTTAAAGATAAAGACAGGGTTTCACAATGTAGCCCAGGCTGGCCTACTCACAAGGATGCACCTGCTGACTGTGCACAACCCTAAAGATGTGTGTGTGTGTGTGTGTGTGTGTGTGTGTGTGTGTGTGTGTGTGTGTGTGTGTGTACACGTGCGTGTATACCTGTGTCGGCCCAAAGAGTGATTCCTTATTTACCAGGTTTTCAGTCTCTGGTTTTACAGATAAGGAACAGATAGAGGTTCATGAACATGCTTGCGAGAGAGAACTGCCCTCGGGGCTCGGGGTGGGTGTGAGGAGTCCCCGGAGATGAGCTTCTGCATACCCAAGGCCTCTGCAGTGAGGAAGGCTGATGCTCTGTGATGGCCACAGAGCATTCTGATAGGAGAAAGGACTGGTGCCTCCTGTCTGACCCTGGCTCATCCCTGTCCCTTGCCCCCAGGGTGATTTACGAAGGATGTGGTCTGAGCCATTCCACTCCAAGTCCAGCAGCTCCCGGTTCCTGGAAGTATGATGGATCACGAGGGAAGTGACCAGGATGTTATCATCGCCCTTCTCTCTCACCTCACGGTTTTGTTTCCTCGAAAAGCTGGCCTGCCCCTCACAGGAGCAGCAGTGTGACTGGGGAGTGTCTGCAGGAGGGGCCGAGCCTGCCTGCCTGGGAACCGTTCTCTTCTGCACACTGCAGCGCGGACCCTTCCAGAAGCCACTGCCCTCCCGGGGTTTTATGGATCGGCACCGGACTGTTTCCTTGCGGGAGCAGCAGAGCGGACTGACTTAACAACTCCAGGCGGCCAGGACTTGTTCAGAGCATTGAACACTAAAAGGACGGGAAAATAGCGAACGCAAGTCTGCAGTGAACTCTCCAAAACTTTGGGACCAGTTCCTATGGGGGACTCCATTTCAGAGACCTGGGACAGAAGGTCTGTCCTCCTATTCTTTTTTTTCTTTTGGATTTATTAAATATTTTCTGTGGTGTGAAGTGACTTATTCAGTCCACAGACATGACTTCTTACAACGTACACCTAAGAGGCTGTTGTAATGACTGTCCAGCCGTGTTGGCAGTGAGTGTGGACACGGTTTTATACATACGTACATATATATATATACACACACGCGCACATAGATAGCTATGAGTAAGCAGCCACTAACCCTGCTAAGATCATGCCGAGTAGCAGACAGGGCTTGCTGTGGTTTGAGCATGCAGAGCAGTTGACTATGGCTTCCTTGCGTGGGCTGCTGTCTCCCCCAGAGTCCCCTGCAGTTGTGAACTGTGGACGCGTTGAACCGGTAGACTCTTGAGCTCGGGGGACGCCACTTCTTTTGATCAGTGTAGCGAATTAGGGATGAAAAAGTTTGGACTTTTTGACCCTCTTCTTTTTACAGGCTTCTCCCTCGAAGTTTTTAGTAATCGCCTCTGAACCAGTGCATGTATTATAGCCGCCAGGTGTCTGTGCTTTCTGATCATAGTAATGTACTACCTGTAAATACATTTTTCTATTTTCTATTTTTTTGTATTTTTTTTGACATTTCGTTTCATTGGTGCGCTGTATTTTCCATGCCCTCACTCTAAGAAAAATCAAAAAGGAAAAAGCAACACAGTCCTGTCCCTGCTGTGGTGATTACAGTCTTGGTTCACCTGTGGTGACCTTTGTGGGCACTGGGGACAGATGTCAGTCGCCTCTCTGAAAATGGGACTAAAATCCACGAGCTGGTGAGCTGGGGCTGAAGCAGGCTGTATCATTGCTTCCGATCCTGGCCTTGTGCCGTCTGCGGCCTCCGCAGGGCCGGGCACGGTAGTGCCCAGCGTCAGCGTCAGCCTGGTGAACTGCCTGGGTTCAGCGCGGACGGCGGGCACGGATCGGAGTCTGTTCTTCCTGGAGTCGCCGCCGCCGCCAGCCTGGCCTGCCTGTGCAGGGAGTTGGTGCTGTGGACCCCGGGGCCGGCCGCCGTCCCCATCTCCCCAGCGGAGCAGGACGCCGGCCGCTGTCGTCATCGTCATTCTGCTGAAGGGTTTGAGGGGCCGGGTTTTGTCTCTAATAAATGACTCCTTTTTCTAGCCTTTGTCCTGACTTCACTTTGGGGGTTGGTGCTGGGCTCCTCCTCTAACTTCCTCCCTCTGTGCCAGAGACTGATGGGAACCCTGTCCCCTGTGGTCACCTGCAACTCTGGCCCCATGGTGGCCATGTCACAGTGCCGAGGCTCCCACTGTCTACAGAGCCCACGGCTTAGTGCAGGGGTGCTGGTGGGGAGGGGCAGGGACTCCACGCTATGCGCCCACCCGGAGGGGCCAGGAGGGCCTGGCGGGTGGTCAGAGTTTCAGTTGCAGACCGCGGAGCGCGACCTGTCTCTTTGGCATGAGTCTGTGGGAAGAAGTCTCGCGTGCCGCTCTGACTCAGTGTCCCTCTGCGAGCCTGTCTGCGGAGCCTTTGAAGCACTCCCCAGGAGCCTTGGCGGATGCCCGGAGGTCCTCCAGTTCTGGAGGGCGATCAGAGGGAAGCGGGGGCCTTGGGGAGACGCAGTCCCCTGCCTGTGCCTGTTACACCCCTGTCCTGCTCTTCCTGGTCACTCAGTGGAAGGTTTCGACACGTTCTCAGGTCTGTCAGGCAGGGTCTTCACCAGTCTCAGGTCTGGTCCCCAAAAAACCTGCATGCTGCTTTCACACCTGTTCATGGGTGAACTGATAAACATCTCGCCCCAAAGCGTGGCGTGCTCCGTTCAGACTGCCATGGTGTCGCCATCTTCGGAGCAAAAGGTGTGCCACACAGCTCCCTGTACAGGACAGCTGGGGCTGTGGGGTCCCGGGCAGCACAGGCCTCCCTCCCTTACCCAGGTTGGCTACTGTACCCACAAGAAACAAGGGTGTTGGGGAGGGGTTTGGTCTCGTCACTAGTGTTGAAAATAGAATTGAGTCTCTACAGCTCCTTCCGGCTCACCAGGTCAGCCCGTGGGGAGACGCTGCATGGGAGGCACATTTCTTCAGAGCAAGAAGTTAAATGGGCTTTTAAAAATATATTGTTTGTTTTATCTGCAGGTCTTCAGGGCACACCACATGCATGCCTGATGTCCATGGAGGCCAGAAGGTTCCAGCGCCTCAGGAACTAGAGTCACAGATGGTTGTGAACTGTCTTGTGGGTGCTAGGAAGCAAATCTGAGTCCTCTCCAAACGCCCCCTTTTTAAAAAATGTCTGTGGGTGTTTTTTCCTGCATGTATGTATGTGCAATACATGTGTGCCTGGTGGCCATGGAGGGCATCAGGTTCCCCCGGAACTGGAATTAGAAGTGTTTGCCAGCTGCCACGTGGGTGCTGAGCATCAAGCCTGGGTCCTTTGCTGTTAAACAGCCTCTTGAAGGCGTGTAGACAGGAGCGTGCACGCTCCCTCTGCAGGGCACGCCGCTCAGCCTCACCACTGTGCCCATTTCTCCGGCCCGGCCCGTGGCAGTGAGGTATCTCTGGTATGGTGGCCCCTAATGACTCAGCAGGAGAGACAAGCACTGAGCTGAAACTTGGAGACAGCATCTACAGACTAGCTGCTGCTGGGGAGTGGAAACGAAACTCAGACTTGCCCGGATTTGCATCAGCCTCCATTTGCTCTCCCTGAGACACCCCCAAGATCCTTTCTGTCCTTACAGGACATTCAATCATGTGTCAATACAGAGCACTGGGTATTCCCGCAAACCAGGTTTAACATCCTAGTCCCTTACTTTTTGGGGGGAGGGGTGGGTTTGAGACAGGGTTTCTCTGTGTAGCCCTGGCTGCCCTCGATCTCGCTCTGTAGATAGACCAGGCTGGCCTCAGACACAGAGATCTGCCTGAGTGCTGGGATTGAAGGCGTGCGCCACCGCCAACACCCGGCCCTGCCCCCTTACTCTGGCCGTCAAGTCGGTGGGGGTCGCTCTCGAGCAGGGACAGCCACACGGCGGCTCCACGGCTCCACGTTGAGCTCAATGGAAGATCCCATGACTTGCTCCCTGCTCTCTGGGTAGCAAAACATCCCCAGCCCCGTGGGGCAGGGCTAGACCTGCCAGCTAAGAGAGGACTGAAGGACAGGCTGGTGCAGACGCCAGGGCTCCTGTGAGATGTCACATAAATGGCCACCACGGAAAAACACCGCAGCAGCCTGCGACCCATTAACCTTCAACCACAACAGGGCTCAGAAGTCAGCCGTTCCCCTGCCAAGAGGCTGTGACAGCCCTGTGTGTGGCACTTAGAGCTGGTCACACCAGTGCCTGTTGCCTGAGGTATTTGAGTCACACTAGCTGTGGTGACCTACATAAGAACATTACAAGATTGTCGGGGTGGCGCACACCTTTAATCCCAGCACTCGGGAGGCAGAGAGGCAGGCGGATCTCTGTGAGTTCGAGGCCAGCCTGGTCCACAGAGCGAGATCTAGGACAGGCACCAAAACTACACAGAGAAACCCTGTCTCGAAAAATCAAAAGAACATTACACGATCAAAAGAATTACAGATTCCAGCATGGAAGCTTGGAATGGTTGTCCATGCCTTTTCCTTGTTTTTTCGAGACAGGGTTTCTCTGTGTAGCCCTGGCTGTCCTGGATCTCATTCTGTAGACCAGGCTGGCCTCGAACTCAGAGATCTTCCCAACTCTGCCTCCTGTTGTTTGGTTGTTCAGTCAGCCACATTCTTGTTCAGTGGACCATGTGAAGCTTGGTGCTGATTCTCCGGCAACAGAGGCACTGAGGGTCGCCATCCATGAGCCCCAGCTTTTCAGAGTCCCCCCAGAGACGGAAGGCAGGACAGGAGGGAGGCTCTTGGACAGGGATGGAAACAAGGCTGGGGAAGTCTCCCGAGCAGTGGGCGGGGCGGGGGGAGGGGGGGCTGCGCCCCGTAAGGAATGAGAGCAGTGGGTGTCCATAGGACAAAGCAGGATGGCTGCCTGCCAGCATTCCAGGCCACGAGGGCCAGGTCCCCTGCCTCGCGCTGGCACACGCCCATGGGAGAGACACAAAGTGCAGCCCAGGACCACACAGCTAGACCTGGCTTGGAACCAGGTCTCTGCCTGAGACCCTGAGGACAGAGGACAGGAGGAATGAGGCTGTCAACCTAGGGAAATCTAGTGAGTGGCGAATGACAGCCACCAGGCATCAGTACCGGCTCCCCAGGGTCCTTTGCAGTAGGTGCTATTAGTGTCATAGATCGACCAGCCGCACCACCAGGATCACTGAATTAGAAGACTTCCACCCACCAATACAGAGGAGGCTTTAAACATTCCCACATGGGGCCCCGCACAGCCCCAGCTCCAGGGGGATGCCACACCTAGGTCCTTGCACCTGCGGACACACACAGTTAAAAAAAACAAATCTCTAAACTACTGTACGTATGAACAGCATTGTTTTTCCCAACCATGAGATCGAAGCCTCTCACAGACCAGGACTCCCCAGGAAGGAGGCAGCGGGACATGTGCCCAGCCAGCCAGGGTCCTAGCAGATTTGATGTCCGCGGCAGGGCTCCTATGGCCAATATGAAGGAAGACAGCGGCTGCTGCTGAGACCTCAGTGAGAGCCGCTTGGCCCTCAGTCCTGCCAGGCAGAACCTTAAACACAAAACGAGAGGATGTCCCAGTGGTACTGAAAAGGGTCCCAAGTCTGCCCTGGGGCAGGAGCCCCTGTCCACACAACCCTCCTGAGAATGACAAAGGTCAAGTCCCAAGCAGACAGAGCACAGCAGAGTTGGGATTCTGCCGTGTGGCTGAGGAAGGGCCCCCATGAACCTCCGTAAGGCACAACTCAAAAACAAAGTCCCCGGCTTCGAAATCTAAAGAGCTGGAGAGGTGGCCGAGTGTTGAAGAATACTTGCTGCTCTTAGAGAGGACCAAGTTCCGAGCACCCATAGGACTCACAACTGCCTACAACTAGGACCTCCTGTGTGTGTGTGCGTGTGTGTGTGTGCGTGTGTGTGTGCGTGCGCGTGCGTGTGCGTGCGTGTGCGTGTGTGTGTGTGTGTGTGTGTGTGTGTGTGTGTGTGCATGTGAGCTGATTGTGTCCCTAAGACACTCAGAGTCCAAGCAGCCCTGAAACTATTGAATGTTAGCTGCTGGCCATCACAGAGGGATTAATTTGAAGTCTTGAGTTAGACCAAGACTTTTCAAGCAGTTATAACTACATTCCAAGATTCACAGGAGAATACACTCACAATAAACGGACAAGTAGGAACTGTCAGTAAAAATATAACAATGAGGCTGGAAAGATGGCTCAGCAGTTAAGAGCACTGGATCTCTTTCAGAGGACCCAGGTGTGAGTCCCAACACCCACATGACAACGCCTAACAATCCAGCCCTGGATATCTGCTGCCCTCTTCTGGCCGCGGTAGGTACTGCATGTACAGGTAGGTGCACAGGAAAAACAGTGAATAAATCCAAAAACGTGGCCCACGCCTTTAGTCCCAGCACATGGGAGGCAGAGGCAGGCAGATCTCTGTGAGTCCAAGGCCAGCCTGCTCTACATAATGAGTTTTAAGACAGTCAGAGCTACATAGTGAGACCCTGTCTTGAAAACCAAAACAAACTAAGAGAACCAAATCCGCCAGTCCTGGGGCCAAGCAAGGGACTGAGCTTCCAAAGCCTGCACATTAGAATGTGCCTCAATGTCTATTTCACGTTCACTCAGGAGGCAGTGTGGTCTGTACAGTGAATTCTAGGCCAGCCAGGACTACACAGTGAGACCCTGTTTGAAATTGTTTTTTTAAGTTTCATTAAAAAAAAGAAAAAAAAAAAAAAACCTTCTCAAACCCACCAGAGCTAGGAAGGTGTAGCACTCCCATTTAGACCCCATGAAGAGGGGGACATGACACTACATGACCACAGCCCCCACTGATTGCCACCTGACTGCCTGGTGTCTATCGAGTGAGGAGCAGGCAGAGAACTCCCAAGCGTCCCAGGGCCCACAGCTCAGCTCAGTTCCTACTGCTTGCATGGCCTAAGTGAACTCCCGACCTCCATCTGGACCCATCCCGCACCTCTCCACGGGCCTCAGCCCAGAAGCTGGGCCACTTTGCTCAAAATCTCTCCAGCTGGTTCTGCTGCTGCTACTACATTACCACTGCAGTGACTTAGGAAAAGGGTCAAGAAGCCCGCAAAGTCCCAGGTAGAGCAGAAGAAAATCACGTCATACCTGGGAAACTGAGGCAAGAGGATCACTGCCAGTTCAGGGCCAGCCTGGGCTGCTACAGAGTGAGACCTTGTCTCAATAAATTTATATATACACGTGTGTGTGTGTGTGTGTGTGTGTGTGTGTGTGTGTGTGTGTAGTTGGGCCTTTAATCCCAGCACTCAGGAGGGCAGAGGCAGGCGGATCTCTGAGTTCCAGGACAGCCAGGGATACACAGAGAAACCCTGTCCTTAAAAAAAAAAGATACGACACATGCCAAGTATATAAATGGACTGTATTATATATAGATATATAATATATGTGCGTATCTGTGTATATCCATAGATATATATGATGATGGAGGAAGCAAGCAAGCCACACTTAAGGACTTTGTAAGTGCAGAAACTAAAATTAGAAAACCTCAAAAGCAACAGGAGGGCCGAGCAGACGGCTCAGCACTTGCCGCACAAGGCCCTGGGCTGGGCCCCAGCACCCATAGAAAAGCCAAGCATGGCACGCACCTGGAACCCCAGCGCTGGGCAGGGACAGAGACAGGAAGATCGCCGGGGCTTCCTGGCTGCCAGCCGAGCTCCAGGTTTGGTGGGAGAGCCTGTCTCAAGGGAACCATCTACAGCCACCGGAGACCACGCAAAGCACCCAGAAAGTACGCTGGAGAAAAGACGGCCTCTTCTGCAAATGGTGCTGGGAACACTGCATGCCGATTCATTCATTCCTATTCTGTGTGTGTGTGTGTGTGTGTGTGTGTGTGTGTGTGTGTGTGTGTGTGTGTGTGTGTACCGAAATCAACTCAGAATGGACCAAAGACATTTTGTTTTCCGAGATCCGGTCTTACTATATGACACTGGCTGGCCCAGAACTTGCTTATGTGAGCCCCGGCGGCCAAGCACGGAGACCCTGCGACTTGGGCTCTGAAGCTGGCACCTGGCTCCCAAACCCGACTCATCCACGAGGGCACGGGGATCAGAACAGGCACCGGACGTATTCAAGCCAAGCCTTCCCTCGCCAAGTGGGCGCATGCGCGCCTCCTGCTGCGGCCAGGCAGCTGCAGTCCAGCCTGGCAGCCCACCCGGAGGCCCTCCAGGGGTTCAGAACTCCAGGAACAGCAGGTCCCAGGCCTGCCTTTCCCCCTGGGGGCCTCTGGCTTCTGCCTGTCGCCCTGATTCTGCGGTGAGGAGCCGGGGACCCTGCCCCGTGCAGTACCTGGCTCACTGAGGGCAAAACAGCCGATTTTGTCACCACTGGTGAAGGGGGGAATCCACTGCTGCTTCTGCTCTGGGGATCCGAACTTCAGGATGGGCCCCAAGTAGAGAGACTGGCGGGGAGAGCGGGGAGTTGGAGGCTGGTAATAATAAATAACAAATAAAATTTTAAAAAGGAATGAAGAAGCGTCATCTGCAGGAAGATGGCTAGAAATGAAGATCACCTCGTTAATGAAACTAAACGTTCAGAAAGTCAAACGTCAGGCTGGGTTCACAGCCCAGTGGTAGAGACCTGCCTCGTGTCCCTCAAAAATAGAGGAGCAAGTGCATGATGGGTAAAGGTGCGTGCTGTCCAGACGGGCGACCCGCACTGTGGTATGCTCGGGTGATAGAAATAGTCAAGCAGTGTGGTTAAAGAACAACTATAAATCGCCTTCATATGTTAAGAAGAAAAGGAAGCCGTGAGCACGGTGAGGTTGAAAGCCGTGGGCAGATGGTTCAGTGGGCAGACAGCTGAGCATCTGCGTCCAATCTGAGACCCACATGGCGGGACACGAGAAGACTCCAGAAAGTCGTCCTTTGTCTTCTGAGTGTACACACATGCATGTGCGTGCACGCACGCACATACACATACACACACGAATACATTCATATACACATACAAATGCACACACACATGTACATATACATGCACATACAGATACACACACATGCATTCATACATGTACACACACGCTACATAAATAAATTATAATAGTGTGCTAGTTTGAATGTAATTGGCCCCCACAATCTCATAGGGAGTGGCACTATTAGGAGGTGTGGCCGTGTTGGAGGAAGTGTGTCACTGTGGGGGCGGGCTTTGAGGTTTCCTACGTTCAGGAGATCACCCAGTGTCAGTAGACTTCCTGTTGCCTGTGAGGGGGAGGACTCTCAGCTCCAGCGCCAGGTCTCACCATGATGGTGACGGACTGAACCTCTGAAACTGTAAGCTGCCACCTCAATGAAATGTTTTTTGTTTTTTATAAGACTTGCCGTGGTCATGGTGTCTCTTCACAGCAATGAAAACCCTAAGACAAATGTAAAACATGCCAGAGAAGACTAAGAATCATGCTGGACGCCACAGAAGTAAAGACAGAAGAATAGAAATGCCCAAGGATGAGGCATGCAGAAGACATCGTGGGAGACATAAACATGACGGCCTCCCTAACATTGAAGAAACAGGCAGGAGGATCCTGAGCTGGGGCAGCCTCGACTACAGACTCCCAAAATACAACAGCTGGTTGATTCAAAGGTCTCAACTCTCACCGTTTATACCCTCTAAAGCAGCCATGAGTCCAGGTGTAGACGATCCATCCAAGGGCCCAGCCTTCCCCCCAGGACTGTGAAGTTGACAAGTTACTGGCTCCCAAATGCATCGGCAGGCCAGGGCAGAGCAGGCCTAAGACATCCAGAGGGAAGAGAAGGGGGTGAGGAAAGGAAACCCGACTCCAAGTGACTCTGGAATCCAGCTGCCGGAACCCCAGGTCCCTAGGCTGGGAACAGTCAGTCCTCCAGCCCTGGTGCTCACGACTTCACCCCCGTATCATCCATTTTCCCGAAAGCTGCATGTGCCCGCAGCTGGGGGATTTCCATCAGCCTCTTTCCGGCCCGTAGACATTTAGACAAATCCCGGCGGCCTGCACTGATTCTGCTCTCCGTTCTGCTCAGCATTCGGCGATAGTGAAACATGGCTGGTGTGAAAAGCCTCGAGAATTCTGTGGGTCACGCACATCACGAGGATTCACACCATGCTCCAGAGCTTTCTAGAGCCCCAGGTAAGAAATAAAAAATACATCCGGGCCAGGTGGTGGTGGCGCACGCCTTTAATCCCAGCACTCAGGAGGCAGAGCCAGGCGGATCTCTGTGAGTTCGAGGCCAGTCTGGGCTACAGAGGATGTTCCAGGAAAGGCACCAAAACTACAGAGAAACCCTGTCTCGAAAAGCCCCTCCCCAAAATACATCCGGATGTGGTGGTACTCACCTTTAATCTCAGCATTTGGGAGGCAGAGGCAGGTGGATCTCTGTAAGTTTGAGGCCAGCCTCATCTACAGGGCAAATTCTAGGACAGCCAGGGCTCTACAAAGAAAATCTATCTTAAAAAAAAAAAAAAAATAGCGGTTCATTTCCAATGTGCCTGGAGTCTGCGCCGGCCCAGTCACCAATGCAAAGAATACCAGGCCCCTGGCTAACGCCTCCTAGTCCAGCTGCCTCCACCTAAACTAAAATGAAGAATTATTCACAGCTGAGCTTGCCTCATGGCCTGCAGATGTGACAGAGCCGTGTGCCTGAAAAGCTTAAACAGGATGACGAGCACATTTGTGGACGTTGTTGAGAAATGATTCTTGGGTCCTTCCTCCACCTCCCAAGGGTTAAGATTACAGGCATTCTCCACCTTGAGCTGTCTTGTTTTTTTCAAGACAGGGTTTTTCTGTGTAGCCCTGGCTGTCCTGAAACTCGTTCTGTAGGCCAGGCTGGCCTCGAACTCACAGAGATCCGCCTGCCTCTGCCTCCCGAGTGCTGGGATTAAAAGCTTGTACACCACTGCCCAGCTTACCAAGAACACTTTGATGTGAGACGGAACCAGAACTCTGTGCATGCCGGGCAGATGCTCTACCAAGAATCACTCTTCAAGGACTGAGCGCTGTGACCGGCCCCAATTTCAGGTCTCAGACACATTTCGTCCCACATTCAAGGCTTTCTTCAGCTACAGTGAGGTTGAGGCCAACCCAGGATACATGAGACCCTGTCTCCATTACCCCACCACACACACACACACACACACACAGATGAGCCAGTGTGATGGCTCATACCTGTGATCACAGCCCTTGGAAAATTGAAACAGGAGGAAACCATGAGTTCAAAACCAGACTGGGTTAGAAACAGACCTGATCTCAAAACAAGGATAAACCTTGATGGTTATAACTCAAGTGGCGTTTTTAATTTTAAATTATATTTTTAATTGTGTGTGAGAGAGAAAGCAACAGAGACAGAGAAATCTGTGCAGGGGAGAGGGAGGGAGAGAATATGAATCTGTGCACTTAAGGGCCACTCAGAGACATCAGATCCCGAAGTTTCAGACAGTTCGGTTCTGGGAGCCAAGGTCAGGTCTTCTGCAAGGGCAGCATGTACACACTCTTGCTCTTTCTTTCTCTCTCTTTCTCCCTCTGAATAATTGCCTTTAATTCCAGGGAGGCAGGGGCAGTTGGATCTCTGAGTTTGGGGCCAGCCTGGTCTTCATAGTGAGACCCTGTTTCAAAAACAGGTAGAAAAAAACTAAAAAGTTTCAACGTATGTAAACACTATAGATGTTCTGAGGCCACGGTACAAGTCAGGTAAGTATCAGTGATAATGGGCATGGAATTTCCTTTTTGGAAAAGCTGGCTCTCAAATGCTGCCAACGTCCTTAACGGCCACTGAATTATGCGCTTTGAAATGGTTAAAATAGTTAAATTTATTACACTAATGAAATATATTTATTTTTATTTGTGTGTGTGCCATGTGAGTGTTGGTGCCCAAGGAGGCCAGAAGAGGGTGATGGGTCCCCTGGAGCTGGAGATACCAGCAGTTGTGAGCTGCCGAATGTGGGTGCTGGGAACCAAACCCAGGTCCTCTGCAAGAGCAGCCGGTGCTCTCCCACGCACCCCCCCTTCCTCCCCAAATAGTTTTAAAACACAGTACTGACAGTGTCAATCAGTAAAGCCAACAGCTGGCTCCTTGGAAAGTTGAACATAATCAATAAAGCTAACAGGCGCAACTTGGGCGATTTAGGAATTAGGGTCGCTGAGCTAATCCCATGTCTGAATCGAATCCGGACGAAATCATCCGACTGATCAACACTGAGGGACGGTCCTCTAAGCCACCAGCCTGGACACTTCAGAAAGGCCAGAGTCACAAAAGCCAGCTGCAGGCTGACATGCTGTCCCATGTGACCTTGACGCCAAACTCAATGCCTGGTCCTAGGCCAGCAGCCCCACGCAACACTGAGAAAACCTACCAGTCTGAACGGAGTCCCAGGCTCCGGCAAGCTGAGTTTCCCAACCCAGGGAACTGCCTTAGGACATGCAACCGTCCTCAGCATGTGCACCTGCCGGAGAACATGTGTGTAAAGGACCAGGTGTCTGCAGCTGACTCCGCAGCAGTTCAGGTTCAAATGCACCCAAGGGGAGAGTTCAGAACTCAAGTTCTCTAGGGAGGCAGACGTAAGTGGATCTCTGTGAGTTCGAGGCCAGCCTGGTCTACAGTGAGTTCCAGGACAACCAGGGAGGGCTTCAGAGAGAACCCTGTCTCAGGGGGAAAGAGGGGGGGGGAGGGAGGGGGGAAGGAGAGGAGAAAAGAAAGGAAGGAAGGAAGAAAGAGAAAGAAAGAGAAACTAAGTGAGCAAACGCCCATGTCCTTGCGAAAGCCACGCTGTTGCCACCACCGCCTAGGAGAGCGACAGACTATGAACTCAGGAACTCACGACAGCCCTTTGCAACACCTCGTGTTGAGCATGGCTCAAGACCAAAGTTACTTCACCGTGGAAAGGGACACTCCTGAGCTGCCCTGCACCCCGAGGCCGGGCACTAGTCCTGAGATGTAGAAATCCACGGGAGCCAGCTCTTCGGCTGCAGCTGACTCATTTCACCGCTGGGCACAGCTCATGGCTCTGACACCCCTTAGATGTGACCGCTGGGTCCCAGTCAGGCACAGGCTCAGTCTGGGCTCTCCCGGCCACACACCCCATCCCTCCTGCACCACTGACAGGAGTCACTGGAACCCTCAGAACATGCGTGCCCACGGTTCCTGGCTCACAAGGTCCCCGCCTGAGGGTGACTCAGAGCGGCAGCCACCGGCCCCCAAGGTGAGAAGATGAGCTAAACTGGATCCATAGCCCACTCTGCCCAGACAGCTGTGCCTCCTTCCGAGGAAGGCAGCCCGAGTCTGCCCGACCCCCACCCTGGGAGCCCACTTGGGCAGCGGGACACTCAGACCCAAAACTCCCAGGACGAAGCTCACATCATCACTTAAGGCCAGCAGAGGGCACAGCGGTCCACACGCAACAGCTCCTGTCCCCGTCTCCCCGGCCCAGCTGCTCTTTGGGGGACTGGGACTTAGAAGGATGCCCTCCAGTCCGAGACCCCCTGGTCTCCCTGCTGGCTGCTCGCCCACTCAGCGGGGCGAGAGACCCAGCTTTCCCACACCACACATACCGTTGGGTGAGGGCTGTGACCGCAAGACCCAGAGAAGAAAGACTCGGGAGGGTCGGGCACAAGCGTTTTATTGGCCACGGGCAGCCTGCAGCTGCCCAGCACAACAGACACCTGCACTCACTTGACCTCTAGTGAGGCCCCGGGACCCAGGCCCCAGCCATCCCAAGACAACCCTGGGGATTCAAAGGCTGAAACTCCTGCCGCCGAGGCCCGGCCACTGGGCCACCCCCTCCTCCTCCTGCCCCCTGCCCCGTCCCTTGTGGGCAGCAGGGCTCTTGGGAATGGCACCGTAAGTGCCAGGGTGGTTTAGCGCTCCCGTGGCCCTGCCTCCAGATGAAGAAAGGCACTGTCGGTGGGTGGAAAGGAGCAGCCAAGCCCGGTCCTGAGCTGACGACTCATTTCTTCTCGGTCACGGGTCACAGCGGCCGGCCTTTCCTCTCCCTGAGACAGACGTCCCCCCAGTCTGACTGGGAGGGTTCAGAATGAGGCCGGTCCCTTTATGGTGGGACCAGGCCTCAGAGCTAAGCCACGAGGCTCTGCCTGTCCTTTGCCTGGGTCCACGGGCAGGCCGGCCCCCCCAAAGGGCTCAGCTCCGGTAGCTGCGCAGCAGGTGGCCCGCGATCACCAGTCTCTGGATTTCGCTGGTGCCCTCGTAGATCTCTGTGATGCGGGCGTCTCGATAGTACCGCTCGGCTGGCATCTCCGTCACGTACCCCATGCCGCCCAGGATCTGGATGGCCTAAGAGGGAAAACAAGACTAGGAGGGAGAAGTCCCCCACACCGGGGAAAGACAGGGGAGGGACTCGGAGGGACACAAGGGGAGCAGCTGGGGGAAAGGGCCACACCCATGGGTCCCGGGCTCACCTGGTGGCTAATGGCGGTTGCAGCCTCAGAGGCAGCCAGCTTGGCCATGGCCGACTCCTACCCCCCAGGAATGGCAGAGTTAACACCTTCACTTTCAGAGAGACCCCCACCCAGCTCAACCCCTCCGTGAGAGTATAGCGTGCACAGCCTCCCCCTTAGCACAGCGACTTCTCCTTCAAAGGCCTGGGGGTGCCCCCTCCCCGACCTCAGGCTATGCCTTGGGAGCCCCTCCCCACAGGCACCTTGGTGAACGGCTTCTTATTGTCCTTCAGCATGGCAGCGCGCCAGGTCAGCAGGCGGGCACTCTCCAGGGCCAGGGCCATGTCTGCCAGCTTGAACTGCAACATTCCGCACCACCCATCAGCCGGGGCTCAGGGGTGGGGATGGGGGTGTCGGGGGTGTCGGGGGCGAGGTGCCAGGTGAGCGAGGGAGAAAGCAAGGCTACCTACCTCCCCTCAGCCCTCGCCCAGCTCCTGAAATCCCGTCCTCCAACCCCCTACCTGGATGTTTTGGAGCTTGGTGAGGGGGGCCCCGAAGGCTTTGCGGTTCTCAGCATATTTCACAGCGCAGTCGAGGGAGGCCTGGGCGATGCCCAGGGCCTGGGAGGCGATGCCGATGCGGCCCATGTCCAGGGTTTGCTGTGGGGAGCGCCCGGTCAGTAGCTGCAGGCTGGGCCCAGGGCCGGTCCCCCGGGTGCTACCCGACTGCCAGGCTCACCATGGCTATCTTGAAGCCCATCCCTGGCTCCCCCAGCAGGTTCTCCTTGGGGATGCGACAGTCCTCGAAGATGAGGTTAGCTGTGGATGAGGCCCGGATGCCCAGCTTATCCTCCTTCTTACCCAGTGTGAGCCCGGGAGTTGGCATGGGAACCAGGAAGGCACTGATACCCTGCAAGGCCCCAAGAGTGAGAGTGACTCCCCGGTGCTGCGAGAGCCCCACACAGACACGCGAGCTCAAGCCCTGCCCACCCCAGCCCCGGTACCCTCTGCTGGCTTTGGGGTGCCAAACCCCGCTGGGGAAAGAAAGCGCGCCAGCAGGGCCAAGAAAGTTGTGGCCTAGAGAGCGCAAGCGCATCCCAGGGGTGTGCTGGCCCGTTCTGGGACCCCACCTTGTTCTGCCGGGACCGGTCTGTGCTGGCAAACACCACCGTGGCCGAAGCCTCCCACGAGTTGGTGATCCAGGCTTTGGTGCCGTTGAGGACCCACGAGTCACCGTCTTCCCGGGCCGTGGTGGAAGCAGCTCCCGCATCACTGCCGTTCCCTGCCAGGAACACAGACTCAGGACCCAGTGCACGCACCCCTCAAGGCACGGGGCACCTGGCTGTGAGCCCCGGCGGCCAAGCACGGAGACCCTGCGACTTGGGCCCTGAAGCTGGCACCTGGCTCCCAAACCCGACTCATCCACGAGGACACGGGGATCAGAACAGGCACGGGACGTATTCAAGCCAAGCCTTCCCTCGCCAAGTGGGCGCATGCGCGCCTCCTGCTGCGGCCAGGCAGCTGCAGTCCAGCCTGGCAGCCCACCCAGAGGCCCTCCAGTGGTTCAGAACTCCAGGAACAGCAGGTCCCAGGCCTGCCTTTCCCCCTGGGGGCGTCTGGCTTCTGCCTGTCGCCCTGATTCTGAGGTGAGGAGCCGGGGACCCTGCCCCGTGCAGTACCTGGCTCACTGAGGGCAAAACAGCCGATTTTGTCACCACTGGTGAAGGGGGGAATCCACTGCTTCTTCTGCTCTGGGGATCCGAACTTCAGGATGGGCCCCAAGTAGAGAGACTGGCGGGGAGAGCGGAGAGTTGGAGGCCACCCCAAGACTTCCTCTCTCCAGAGGCCCTCCCGGGGGACTACAAGGAGACGAGTCTAGGAGCCCAGGCTGCTGGGAGACACACGGCCAGGGTCCACACATGCTTCCCCAGCTGTGCCCAGGACCCAGGGATGCTCACGTTGTTGACGCTCATGATAACTCCCGTGGAGGCGCAGCCTCGGCTGATCTCCTCTAGGGCAATGGAGTAGGCCAGGTAATCCAGGCCCGCACCACTGAGCTCCTCCGGCACGTCCATGGCCAGCAGCCCGAGCTCACCCATCTTCTTCACCTGGCCCCAGGAAGAGGGAGCGCACGTCAGCGGCAGCTGCCACGAGCCCGTTCTCCCCAGCGCCAACCCCGCAGCCTGAGCCAGAACCTGCACACTCAGGCCAGGGACCCTAACATTCCCACGGTGACCGGACCCCCCGGGCTGAGGTCTGCATGGCAGCACCATCCATTCCGGCCATGCAGCCTCCACACTTGGCAAGGCCCGTATCTGCCCACAGCTGCAACAGGGAACAGGTAGAGGATGCCCACTGGAGGACGCACACCGCAGGACCTTTGCACGTACCATTTCGCTGTGTACTCAATCATATCCTCCCCACTCATACCTGCTGGACGCTGCGACAGTTCACAGCAGGACGCCCCCGTCTATTCCCGCTCCCTTTGACTACAGCCTTCTCCCCTGACCACAAGGACAGACACCTCTTGGGGTCTTGTTTTTTCTCTTTACTGTCGTGTGCCCAGTGCCAGTGAGGGAATGGACCAGTGACACGTGCTTGGGGTCTCTGTTTGAGGACGAGGACACAGCGGCAATGGTTAACTATCCAGTGCCCACTGCACAGCAAACTTTCTACTAAGTGACGGGTGTGCACGGGTTTCTTCAGCCGCTCTATGAAAGCAATACTATGTTAACCTCCTAGGAAGGTGGAACCAGGGCTCAGAGAGGTTACACAATCTGCCCAGGGCCACAGAGCATCGAAGGCATCAGTTCTCAACCTATGGGTCCCGACCCCAACGGGGTAGAACGGCCTTTCACAGGGGTCGCCTAAGGCCATCGGAAAACACAGATATTTATATTACGATTCCTAACAGTAGCAAAATTAGTTATGGAGTAGCAATGAAAATTATATGGTTGGGGGTCACCACAACACAAGGAGCTGTATTAAAGGGCCACAGCGTCAGGAAGGGTGAGAATCACTTCTCTAAGGGGTGTGAGTGGATGGGATTGAAAACTGAACAAAGAATCTTAGCTTTTTCCATCACTCAACTTGACCCCCGAGGTCACAGCAGATTCCCTCACCTCTCAGCCTGCTGTCCAGAGACGGGTGGACCACACCCTGCCTGGATGGAGGAGGTGGTCGCTACCATTAGATCTTTTACGGTCAGTGCCCAGTGAGGGCCGGTTCCATGATCCCCTGCAGCTACACAATGCACACAGCTCTAGGCAACGGCACCCGACGCACCCTCCACACACTGAAATGTTTTCCTTTACTTTTATTTTGTGTTGTAAGCGGGTTTTTTTTGCCTGCATATGTCTGCACCATGTGTGTGCATATGTCTGCACCATGTGTGTGTAGCGCCCACAGACGCCAGAAGAGGGCAGATCCCCTGGACTAGAGTTAGAGGCAGTTGTGAGCCACCGTGTGTGTGTGTGTGTGTGTGTGTGTGTGTGTGAACTGAACCATGAATTTGAGTTGGGGGAATTGTGAGAGGGAGGGGAGAGATGGTGTAAAGTCCTCATGCATTAAACTCTCAAAAAAAAAACCAATTTCTTTTGAGGCAGGGTCTCGGTGGAGCCCAGGTTGGCTTGGAGCTTGCTATCACCTGATCCTCCTGCCTCCACTTCCTGTGCTCAGTTATGAGTTGCTTGGACTCAAAGCTAGGGACCGATGTTCGCCATGCCAGCATGTGCCAAATGGGCCACATCCCACCCACATTAGTTTTGGGTTTTTTTTCCAATTTTTTTAAAAATTTTTTTGAGTTTCAAATAAGAGTACACTCCCCCTTTACCGTCCTCCCTCCAACTCCTCTCACGACCTCCAACTCCTCAGATTCATGGCCTCTTAACTTTAGCCACCTGTTTACTTTTTAAACTGACCTCCTGCCTTTACCTCCAAGTGCTGGAATCACAGACATGGGCTACCGTGCCCTGCGCTGCAAAATAAATAAATTAAAATAAATGTACGGAGGGAGCTGGAGAGACGGCTTGTCACTTAAGAGCACTGGCTGCTCTCTCAGGGGACCCAGATTCCCTTCCCAGCACCCACATGTCGGCTCAAAACCAGTCACTGGGGGATCCATGGCCTCACCTGGCTCCTTGGACACCAGGCATACATGGTGTCCAGACATACATGTAGATATAATACCCATACACATAAAAATATACTTTTTGAGTTTTAAAAAGAAAATATTTAAAAACATTTTTTTCCCTCCATTGAGAAGGGTCTAAGGGTGCTGACTGTTAAGTTTCAAACCCGGGACAAATGGCTGAGATGACATTTAGTGGATCCAAGCTGGGCCTGGCCTCAAGGCCCTCAGTCCCTACCTGTTAAGGGGTGTGGCTGGCAGACCCCGCCCTCCACCTTGAACTCTCCAGCCCAGGGGCTGGGCGGCCCTTCCCCCAGAGGCTCTTCCCTCTATAATCTAGGTATTTTGGTTAACCCCCCCCTTTTGTACCTTTGGCCTCCTGGCTGCTGCACCTGGCTCCCCTCTCCCTTCCCCTCCCCCTCCCCGCCCATGGCCCAGCTCATCACGGTCAAGTCCACTCTGGGCTCTCCCAGGTGTCCCGGCGTCTGCCTATGCTCTCCCTTTCACCTACAATAAACTTTCCCTTCCACCATCACTAGGAGCAGCCATGGCCTTAGAGTCCTTTCCTTTTGATCTCTTTTTTCCATTCCCTGGGCGCCCGCAAGGCTCAGGACTCTAAACCTAGCACCCCACCCCCAAACAAAATAACCATTGCAAGGCTAAGAACTCTGAAGCTGTAAACGCGGGCATGGTACACTTACATTTATTTCTTTTCTTTGTTAGTTTAGGCATAAAAAGACTGAAGTCCAATTTGGTTATGAAATGGCCAACAAGGCAGAACCTGGCACCAGCCTTCCCGAGGCTTGCCCACTTCCCACACAGCAGCCCCTGGGCTGGCTCCTCGGCAAACCTGCTGTTCCTATTCCGGGGAAATTAAAACCATTCCTCAGCAAAAAGCTCAGAACTCTCCAAGCTCTGGGTTCCGCAGAGGTGGCTCAGAAGACGTGAGTGTCATGTCTGGCCGGTTTCCTCAGCAGAAGCTCGTGATCATAAAGAATGGGTTCCTGAGAGCTGCTTCGAAGAGGACATGGGAATGTCATATGCAGCACACAAACGTTAGCTAGAGGTGTTGTTATTAGTATGCCTTTGCTTTGGGGTTGGTTTTTTTTTTTATTGGTCTGGGAATTTTATGGGGTTTTTGATGATTTTGGTTGATTGGTTGGTTTTTGTGACCTCACTTTATAGTTCAGGCTGACTTTGAACTTGGGATCCTCCTGCCTCAGCCTCAGGAATATATCATGCTTTACTGCTTAAATTCTTGTGGCCTTAAAAAAAAAACCCTTTAGGCAAGGTGTACCTCTACAGTCCTGGTGGCCTGGAACTCAGGCCTGGCCTCAAACTCACAGCGATCTGGCGTTGGCCTCCTGAGCCCTAGGATTCTCTGGGATTAAGGGTGTGTGCACCACCCCCGGCTCTTTGCTCTCTGGCTACGTTCCCTTTGGGAAGACCGGAAGACCCTACTTTCTCCATTCTACTCTCGGTGGATTTTCTGCCTGTTTCCAGTTGAGCTGTTAAAAAGGAAAGGAGACGCACATGTTCTTGTGCGTGCCGGTGGGTGAACAAAGGCACCGGTTTGGACATATCTCCAGGGGTCATTGGTCACAGCTTGCCCCTGGGGATGGTACTGAGCATGACACACCCGGACACAGGGCGGAAGTGGAACCGGGAGGAGGAAGTCATGGGGCCGCTCGGGGTGGGATAGTGAGATACCTGCGCCACCTGAGCTGGGGACGTGCCTGGTGGCCGTGGAGTCACACGGTACCCTCAGTCGCTGTGGATGGTCGACTGATAAATAAAACGCTGATTGGCTGGTAGCCAGGCAGGAAGTAAAGGCGGGACAAAGAGGGAGGAGAATGCTGGGAAGTGGAAGGCTGAGGCAGAGAGACGCTGCCAGCCGCCTCGATGAGGAGCAGGATGTAAAACCACGAGTCACGTGGCAAGATGTAGATTAATAGAAATAGGTTAATTTAAGACAGAAGAACTAGCCGGGCGGCGGCGGCGGCGGCGGCGGCGGCGGCGGCGGCGGCGCACGCCTTTAATCCCAGCACTCGGGAGGCAGAGGCAGGAGGATCTTTGTGAGTTCAAGGCCAGCCTGGTCTACAGAGCGAGATCCAGGACAAGCACCAAAACTACTACACAGAGAAAGCCTGTCTCAGAAAAACCAAAAAAAAAAAAGAAGATAGAAGAACTAGATGGGAAGAAGCCTGAGCCATTAGGCCAAGCAGTTTAAATAATGTAAGCATCTGTGTGTTTATTTTATAAGTGGGCTGCAGGACTGCCAGGGCTTGACAGGACCCAGAGAAAAACTCTCCAGCTACAGTCAGTGTTTGCTTCTCTCCCCCTTTTTTTTTTTCCAGACAGGGTTTCTCTGTGTAGCCCTGGCTGTCCTGGATCTCACTCTGCAGACCAGGCTGGCCTCGAACTCAGAGATCCTCCTGCCTCTGCGCCTTAGGTACTGGGATTAAAGGCGTGCGCCGCCACAGCCTGGCTTGTTTGTCTTAACTGAGGATGCTGCCTGCTTACTTCCTGTCTCGGTTATTGTAGAGGGTTCTGAACCTCCAGGTCCAGAATAGAATTTAATGATTGTGAAGACTCCCACCACGGGCCCCTGGCATGCTGTGCTGCTGCTGGGCCTAAAACCCTAGCGCTCAGGAGGGAGCCTGGGACAGTATTGTGACTTGTGAGTCCAGGGCTACTTAGCAAAACTCTCTCTTGAATAACAAAGAGAATAACAAATCCCTCAAATGAGGGATTATAAAACCCAGAAGAAAGCAAATGTATTGATCTGTCAAAGCGTAGGGAGATTTCAACACATACAGTCCAGGGCAGTGGCCTCCCTGTTGCTCAGATGCCAGTCTGAGAGATTGGCTCCAAAATCCTTCCCATCCGCCATGCATGTAGCTGTCCCTGAGGTCCCACGGATGGCAGGGAAGCCACCTTCAAGTTGGAATGATGTTGTCAAGCCTCCCCTGGCCCCCAAGACATGTTCCTCTTGGTGATCCCACCTGGAGCTGTGCCTCATCTTGCTCAGTGGAAATGCGAAGATGTAAACATTAGGGAGGGAGAGAAGCAGGCAGACCCTCAGGCAGAGCTCCAGACACCAGCAAACCTCAGGGAGATCCACACACCAGCAAACCCCAGGGAGATCCACACACCAGCAAACCCCAGGGAGATCCATACACCAGCAGACCTCAGGCGGAGATCCACACACCAGCAAACCCCGGGGAGATCCACACACCAGCAGACCCCAGGCGGAGATCCACACACCAGCAAACCCCGGGGAGATCCACACACCAGCAGACCTCAGGCGTAGATCCACACACCAGCAAACCCCAGGGAGATCCATACACCAGCAGACCTCAGGCGGAGATCCACACACCAGCAAACCCCAGGGAGATCCACACACCAGCAAACCCCAGGGAGATCCACACACCAGCAAACCTCAGGGAGATCCACACACCAGCAAACCCCAGGGAGATCCACACACCAGCAAACCTCAGGGAGATCCACACACCAGCAAACCCCAGGGAGATCCACACACCAGCAAACCCCAGGG
Organism: Peromyscus leucopus; assembly: GCF_004664715.2. Classification (NCBI taxonomy): domain Eukaryota; kingdom Metazoa; phylum Chordata; class Mammalia; order Rodentia; family Cricetidae; genus Peromyscus; species Peromyscus leucopus. Next base: position 5,638,806 of record NC_051082.1, read on the forward strand.
AGATCCACACACCAGCAAACCTCAGGGAGATCCACACACCAGCAAACCTCAGGGAGATCCACACACCAGCAAACCCCAGGGAGATCCACACACCAGCAGACCCCAGGGAGATCCACACACCAGCAAACCCCAGGCGGAGCTCACACACCAGCAAACCCCAGGGAGATCCACACACCAGCAAACCCCAGGCGGAGCTTACACACTCCGTTCTCCAGCTGTTTTAGCTAGGTTGAAAACGACCACAGGGCTGAGATGGCGCCGTGGTTCAGAGCACTGGCTGCTCGTCCAGAGGACCAGAGTTCAGTTCCCAGCACCCACATCAGGCAGCTCACAACCGCCTGTAACTCCAGCTCCAGGCGATCAGACGCCCTCTTCTGGCTTCAGAGGGCACCTGCGCGCACCTCCCATACCCCATCCCACACACATAAATAAAAATAAAATAAACCCAAAGAAAACAACCGCGGAGGCCAGCTCAGCGGTAATGCACCTGCCAAGGAAGCCTGGTGACCTGCGTTTGACCCCCGGAATCTGTGTAGAGGTGAAAGCGGAGAAGCATCTCCACACAGTCACCTCTATCTCCCCACACACGCCACGGCATACACACACACACACACACACACACACACACACACGCACACACACGCCACGGCATACACACACACACACACACACACACACACACACACACACACACACGCACACACACGCCACGGCATACACACACACACACACACACACACACGCCACGGCATACACACACCCACAAACACACACACACACGCCACGGCATACACACACCCACAAACACACACACATGCCATACACACACACACACACACACACACACACACGCCACGGCATACACACACCCACACACGCCATGGCATACACACACACACACACACCCACACACACACACACACACACACACACACACACACACGCATGCCATACACACAGCATACACGCACAACAATGATAATCATAGTCAAGACAAAAAAGAAAAAGAATATGGTATTAAGAGGTCCACTGTGCCAGGTGTGGTAATACAAGAGGCAAAGGCAGGCAGAGCTCTGTGAGTCTGAGGCTGGTCTGATCAACACAGGAAAGTTCCAGTTCCAGGCAGTCAGGACCGCACAGTGAGACCCTGTCTCAATAAAGCAAACAGGGACTAGAAAGATGGTTCTGTGGTTAAGAGCACTTGGTGCTCTTTTCTTGCTTTTCAAGACAGGATTTCTATTTGTAGCCCTTAGCTGTCCTGGAGCTCATTCTGTAGACTGGGCTGGCCTCGAACTCGCAGAGATCCGCCTGCCTCTGCCTCCCGAGTGCTGGGATTAAAGGCGTGTGACACCACAGCCAGGCTGTACTTGGTGCTCTTACAGAGGACCAGGGTTCAATTCCCAGAACCCACAAGGTGGCTCCTAACTGCCTGTTAACTCCAGTTTCAGGAGATATGACGCCCTCTTCTGGCCTTGACATGTATTACATGCACATGATGGGTAGAAAAGCAGGCGCACACATAGGCATTAAATTAATAAATAATTCATTTAAAAAGTTTTACAAATTTCAGCAAAAGGCCTGAAGCTGAACAAAGTGAACCTTCCGAGCATGTACTGAGCTTCCTACCGGAGGTCTGGGGCCTCTGGCCGTTGCCACTCATACAAGAGCAGGTGGCTGAGGCTGCTACTCTCACCTGAGCCGCGGGGAAGAGATGCTCCTTATCCAGCTGGGCTGCAATGGGGACCAGCTCCTTCTCAGCAAAGTCCCGGCATGTCTGACGCAGCATCTGATGTGTCTCGGGCAGTTCCACAGACTGGTAAACAGTATGTAACCTGCGCCAGTCTCGAGGATGGAGAGCTGTCAGGGAAGAGCAGGGGTTAGGGAAGGACAATGGAAGAGATCTTAAGATTTTATTTCTTTTCACACATCTGTGTTTATGTTGGTGCACATGCATGGAGGTACCCACAGAGGCCAGAAGAGGGCGTCAGATCCCGTGGACCCGGAGTTACAGGCAGTTATGAGCCGCCCAACATGGGTGCTGGGATCTAAATCCAAGTCCTCTGCAAAAGCAGCAAACGCTGATGTTGGGGGGGGGGTCATTTAAGCCTGGGGTTCAGGCTAGCCTAGGCAATTTATCAAGACTCCATCTCAGACGGCTCAGCGGTTAAGAGCACACGCTGCTCTTGCAGAGGACCTAGCAAAGTTCCCACCACCCATGGAGTGGCTAACAATTGTAACTAAAGTTCTAGGGGATCTAATCCCCTCTTCTGGCCTCTGGACACGGCGTGTATGTTTTACCAGCAGGCAAAACACTCATACACATAAAACAAAAATAAACTTTTAAGAAAAAAAATAGAGCACTACTCCAGATCCCCCACCCCCTCTCAAAGGAAAAAAAAAAAAAAAAACTTTATTGACACAATGTCAGTAGAGCTGTTCCTGAAAAGCCCAGGCTAACTGAATGCTTCACTGCTGGCTAAACACTTGCATCCCCAGTATAATCCCAATTATAACACCTCGGGGAAGGGTTTAAGTTTCACTGGGTCTGGATATCCATAAAGTGTGGGAAACAACAGCGCACAGCTCCCAGGCGTGGGAGGAGGAAAGAAGTACTAATGGCTGATTTAGCACAGGTCTGTTGCTACTGTGGATCTGGATTAGCCAGAGGAAGCGCGGGTCATAGTGTTAGGGTAGCTACAGAAGAGACAAAACACTATTAAAGAAACAAAAAACTAAAGGCTAACACGGTTATGCAAACACCCGTTAGGTGCCAACCGCTACGACTTTATAGGCATCCTGTGATTTAATACAACTCCGAGGACAGAAACAGTTCACACTTGGACCAGTTGATGCTGAGCGTCACGTCCAAGGTCACAGGTCGGAGTTCAATGCCAGGCCTCGAAACTGGAGGACCAACTCACCCAGAACCTCGGCTGGGGCTGAAATGGGGGGACAGGGGTGTGGATGCCGCCGCGCAAAGAGGAGCTGGCGATGAGGGTCCTACGGGAAGGGCGCCGAGCAGGGGCCGAGATCGCCGCAGAGTCCGGGCCGGGAACGCGCCAGAGGCCACCCAACTAGGGCAAAGGCCGCGCGCAGCCGGGGGTGCTGCCCGCCCGGCCGCCCGGCCGCCCGCGGGGGCCGCAGCAGAACCCGCCGGCAGCATCTCCGCCGGCCGGCCGGGCCTGGGGCTCCGCAGGGACAGCCTGGGCGCACTCACCTCGGCGGAGCGGGCCAGGGGCCCGGGCGAGCAGCGCGGCGGCCATGGACACCGACCTCCCAGATCTCCGGCTTGCAGCTGCAAAGTGTTCCGGATGGCAAGGGCAGGCCCGGGGCCACGCCCACTACCCACAGGGGCGGGGCCGGCGCGGAGCCTGGCCACGCCCATCTGACGGGGGAGGGAGGAGCCCAAGACGCGCTTGCGCCCTCGGGACGATCCAGAGTGCAGATTCCGTCCGCTCCTTTTCCAGCCCTCTTCTTTAGTAAGGCTGCTTACAACGCAGAGGCGTAAAAATAAAAACAAGATGGCCCAGCGGTTAAGAGTACTGACTGCTCTTCCGGAGGACCTAGGTTCAATTCCCAGCAACCACATGATGCTCACAACTGTCTGTGACTCCAGTTCCAGGGGACCCAACAGCCATGGCAAAACACCAATGTACATAAAATAAAAATAAAACACACACACACACACACACACACACACACACACACACACACACACACACACACACACACACACACACCCTCAGCACAAGCCTGTAACCCTAGCTACTCCTGAGGCTAAAGCAGGAGGATTGCAAGTTCCAAGTCTCCCAGTGTGACAAAGTAAATTCAAGGCCAGCTTGGGCAACTTTGAGGTATCTGGCTTCAAAATAAAAGAAGTATAAATAGGGCTGGGGACTACAGGCCAGTGGTAGAGCTCTTGTCTAGAGACATACGGCACTGGGTTCAGTATTAGGGAGAGAAGAAAAAAGATAGTCCCTACCCCCGCCCACCCTGCATCCTGACAGTATGATCCCCTGACCATCTTTGCTCCGTCCATACAAGGCAGGCAGCTTTTTTTTTTTTTTGGGGGGGGGGTCAAGACAGGGTTTCTCTGTGTAGCTTTTCGCCTTACCTGGATCTCGCTCTGTAGACCAGGCTGGCCTTGAACTCACAGAGATCCACCTGCCTCTGCCTCCCGAGAGCTGGGATTAAAGGCGTGCGCCACCACCGCCCGGCAATTGGCAGGCAGCTTTTCTGCTAGGCCTGGATGCTCCTCTTGACCTCACCAAGGCTGTCTTGCCAGCCTTCCCCCTCCACTGGGATTAAGGACGTGCTCCACCAACTCCCGCTACATCCACACTTTGCCCCGGGAATGTTTTTACTTTTTTTTCTCCCACTAGTCCGATTGTTTTCAAAAAGGGCCGGAGGGCTCAGGATTAGGCCCATTGCCTGGGGTTGCCAGGCAGGAAGAACCCTCCCGCCCTGAGATGTGAAATAGAGCTACGGTCCTAAGCACCTCCTAGTTGGGAGCGGAGCCCTGTTGGGAGCAGGGGTGCTGCCCCTTAATGCCGAGGGCTGAGTCCTAGCACCTCAGAATACCTTCACTCTGTTCCGGAAACCATGCCAACATCCTTTGGACTACAGGGCCCACCAAGTCTAACTGTTAGTATTCCTAGCTGCTTCTGGAGTCACATGACTGACTGCGCATGTGCTGTCGGCAGTCAGGCAAAATGCTTGGTCCTGCGAAATCTGTGCGCAGTGTGATCACGTAATTTATGCGCATGCGTGGCATAGCTACACAAACCCATATACGCATGCACGCAGTGACCTATCAAAGCAGGCTCTACCCGCTCCCTGTGCGCTCTCCCTCTCTCCCTCTCCCCCTCCCTCCTCTGTCTCTCCCCACCACTCCTCTCCTCCCCCTGTATCTTTCTTCTCAGTAGGTCTACCCACCTTCACCCTTTTCCTGCCCTAATAAAAACTCTTATTAGAGTGGGTTCCATTGTACCTCGTGTTTTCTCACACCTGGTAAATAACACCGACAAATAAATAACACTAACTCAGCCTTCACGCCCTCCCCTTAATCTGTCTCCATAGAAAGTTATTGGGGTCCTGCCCCTCGATAGCCTTCACCCAGAGTTCCAGAAGAGACACTACCAGTGGCAGATTAATCTGAGGGGTTCTCTAATGAATCTAGACACACAAAACTCTTCAGTCCATACACTTTATTCTTCTGAGTTAGTTCTCTCTCCAATCAGCTTCTGTTCTGCTCTCACACTTAGCTCCTTTCTTGCCTGATTCTCTCTACATCTTTCTCCTGTTCCCTCTAAATGTTACCTTGATTCCTTCATCTTAGTTCTGCCTCATCTAGGTCTTTCTCATCTCATTCTTACCCACCTAGTTCTTCCCCATCAGGCTCTTCCTCATCTCCCATCTTGGCCTTCTAGTTCTCCATCCAGTTCTCCAGTCTAGTCCCCAGTCTCTGAGGTTCACAGTTATTCACCCCTGCAGTAGCAATGCTCTGGCTAAGGCAAGGTCACCAGGCTTAAAGTCTTACAGGGTCATAAAGGCAGACAAGAGTTTTCCTCAGGCAGTGACCATCAGGCTTTCTTTTACAACCCAAAAGGGGAGTGGTAAAGGAGGAGGTCAACTAAGAGCTGAAACCAGTTAATATATCAGAAAAAGGGAGTTTATGTGCTCACACTACATTCCTAGAAGAGGTCAGGTAAAATGTTAGGAGTCTGCGATGTTCGTATAAATACCACTAAGGCTGTATAAGAAAGGAGGGTCTGGGCTTAATCTGCACAAGAAACAAAGCTATGCACCTAGGCCTAGGAGACAGGCGGTGTCTCCATAAGGGTGTTTACATTAATTCAGGAGACTCGGAGGTTTGTCTGAAATGCTTTGTCCTGTCTGCCTTTTGCTTTGAATGCTAGAGAAGTATATCAGATAAAATGCACTGTTAGACATTCTTGGGAGCTGTGGATGATTGATTGACAAATAAAACACTGATTGGCCAGTAGCCAGGCAGGAAGTATAGGCGGGATAAGGAGAGAGGAGAATGCTGGGAATTGGAAGGCTGAGGCAGAGAGACCAGCTGATGCCATGAGAAGATATTAAGATACCGGTAAGCCATGAGCCATGTGGCAACTTGTAGATTAATAGAAATGGGTTAATTTAAGATATAAGAACTAGATAACAAGGCCGGGCGGTGGTGGCTCACACCTTTAATCCCAGCACTCCGGAGGCAGAGCCAGGCGGATCTCTGTGAGTTCGAGGCCAGCCTGGGCTACCAAGTGAGTTCCAGGAAAGGCTCAAAGCTACACAGAGAAACCCTGTCTCAGAAAAAAAAAAAAAAAAAGAACTAGATAACAAGAAGCCTGCTGCGGCCATACAGTCTGTAAACAATATAAGTCTCTGTGTGTTTACTCAGTTGTGTCTAAGCAGCTGCAGAACTGGCAGGTGAGAGAGAGTTGTCCTGACCATGGGCCAGGCAGGACCAGGAAGGCTCCAGCTACACTTGGGGAAGGTATGAGAACGCACAAGAAATTCATAGCAGGAAACAGCTGGCATATTAAAAGCTGAATACCACCAAACACTCCTTGAGATTTGGGTTCCTCTGGAAGAATTCCCTGATTCCTCCAGGTATAGCTTTACCATATTCAGCTGAATTCCTACTACATTCCTGCGGCTTGTAGCATCTCCCACACTTTCATTGAGTTAAAAAAAAGGAGAAATGTTTAATTTTTCTCTAAGGCAGAGAATAATGTGGGTAAATATTAAGTCTGGAGAAGACTGGAAATTGATAAGTAATGTTTAATTAATATTGATATTTAATCAACATTTTTATCAAGAATATATATTTATAATCAATAAAACATATTTATAATCAATAATCTATATAGATGGCAAGCTGAAATTAGTCTAACCATCTAATAGGTATAGCTGTATATAATTAGAATGTCTCTGTCCTTACAAGGGAGCAGAGGAATAACATAAATTCTGTCATTAGCTAGTATGGCATAACATGGTCAAATGTGTCTCAATACTATGATTCTGAGTTATCAAAAAGAGATGGTTACCGGGCGGTGGTGGCGCACACCTTTAATCCCAGCACTCGGGAGGCAGAGCCAGGCAGATCTCTGTGAGTTCGAGGCCAGCCTGGTCTACTGAGCGAAATCCAGGAAAGGCGCAAAGCTACACAGAGAAACCCTGTTTCAGAAAAGAGAGAGAGAGAGAGAGAGAGAGAGAGAGAGAGAGAGAGAGAGAGAGATGGTTAATTTTGGAATAATAACTCTATTAATCTCTGATTAGTGGAAATAATTTGGTTAAATTGTATTTTAAAGAGGCATTGTTAGATAGAGTTATCTGAATTAGTCATGAGCATCTGTGGGACCAAGGCTGCAGTTGAAGCTGACCTAATAATTCAACTTGGTAATCAAGGCAATATTAAACCATTTAGCCATGAGAGGACAGTAATAACCTGTGTCAGGGCACACCCAGCAAGACTTACATACAGAACAATGGTCAGAAGTACATGGGGAGAATAACTGATAGGACATACATTTCAGGATCATGGGCAGAATTTATACAATGAATAATAGAACGTTGTTTAAAGGCTCTGGGTAGGAAGGCTCTGTAAGCAAAAAGGAATAAAAGGGAGTGACACTTGGGACATAGAATTCGCTCATGGTTGTGTCATGCTGATAGAGGGTGAAGTGAGGAGTTCAGAGCTCGGGAAAGAGCAGGCTCTTTCATACACTGTCCATGCAGGGAGTGACTGACTCGGTCTAGGCTGAGAGGCAGCCATGAGCATGCAGCAGGATTTCCTGCCTTGTGGGCTGGAGGGCAGGGCACAGGGCTGCAGCTAGACAGCATATCCATGGGCAGAAGAGCAGGATGTAGACCTGCAGCTGGACAACACATCTGTGGGCTGGAAAGCAGGATGTAGACCTGCAGCTGGACAGCACATCTGTGGGCTGGAAAGCAGGATGTAGACCTGCAGCTGGACAGCACATCTGTGGGCTGGAAAGCAGGATGTAGACCTGCAGCTGGACAGCACATCTGTGGGCTGGAAAGCAGGATGTAGACCTGCAGCTGGACAGCACATCTGTGGGCTGGAAAGCAGGATGTAGACCTGCAGCTGGACAGCACATCTGTGGGCTGGAAAGCAGGATGTAGACCTGCAGCTGGACAGCATATCACGGCCCAGAGAATGACAACCTGTAACTCTTTAAATCATTAGTGTCTGCTGGGAACAAATATATATTAATGGTAGACCATGCAGTCAAGGGGTTTAAGGAGGAAACTTCTTTGTATCAACTTATTCCCAAAGCCAAGGCCCAAATATTAAGAATCTAGAGGTAAATAACAGCTTGTAATCACACTGGCAGCTAGGAGCGCCTTTGTCCTGCAGCAACCTGGCCATGTGGTGTGATCAAGCAATCCAGGACCCATAAAGGCAAGTCAGTGTCCTGTGGAAACAGGCAAGCACATCCTCTTCCTGACGTTATTAAAGCATCAAGACCTTTCCACTTCCCAGTGAGGAGGTCCCAGAGGCTTAGGTGTAACTTTTGTGGAGAAGTGTCTGAGGAAAGTACTCGTATTGTCCTCATGTGTATTCACATGATTAAAACAGAGCATGGTTTAAGCTATGATGGGGAGATGAATATTTAAGATCTCCACTTTGCAATTAGGATATTTGGGTTTTTTAAGTATGATGAGTTCTTTCCACTATAGCTTGACCTGGGGGTTAAGGAATGCCTGTAATGGGAGATATGAAAGTTAAGCACCAGTTCTTAAGAGCTTTTGAAGTATATGTAAGGCCATAGTCTGCTATTAGGACTCTAGGTATTCCTAATATAGAGAACATGAGTTAAATCCATTAGCCGTAAATCATAAGAACGTGGGCCACGTGGGTAAGTTCCCACAGGGAAAGAGTTTGTAGTTGTTGGATAAAGATTATGAAAAGGTGCCAGTATATCCTGTCTGAGCTATCTTCAAATCTACCAACTCATAAAACAGGATGTTGTTCAGCTGTATAAGGATGGATTATCATATGAACATCTTGTCAAAATAGTTCTTTACTTCCCTCCCTTCCCTCTCCTGGTAGGAATGCAGAAGCCTGTCCCTCACAATCTCTTTATGAGTCACAGGTAAATGTAGCCATTCTAGAGGCCCCCTTGCCATAAGCAGGCGGTGGGGGTATATTCAGTGGGCAAAATAATCAGACTCCATGGTTCGTTGTAATCTCTACGAAGGAGTCTTTTCGAATTAAGTTCCTCCTCCAAAATAGCCAAGGAAGCTTTAGCCTCTGGCATTGGTTTTCGTGGTGATCTTGGGTTAGGGTCACCATGAAGAATGTCAAATAGAGGTTTGAATACAACCGTGGGTATATCCAGATAGGCGCACACCCAGGAAATATCCCCAAGCAGCTTTTGAAAATCATTTAGCTTTTTTTTTTCTTTTTTTTCCCCCCCAGAGCTGAGGACCGAATCCAGGGCCTTGTGCTTGCTAGGCATGCGCTCTACCACTGAGCTATTCCCCAACCCCTCATTCAATGTTTTAAAATGGTCCATTCTTAACTGAAAAGGTTGTGGGGAGACAAAATCCGTGTGAATAACATGTCCCAAATATGAAAAAGGAAGCTGAATTTGGATTTTTTTTCAGAGGCCACTTGAAGACCATATAAAGTCAATTGTTGGACCAGAAATTGTAATGCCTCCTGCAAATATGCTCTGTCAGCATGAGAAATCAATAAATCATTCACACAACGAACAAGATAAACATCAGAATACATTTTTATGAACTTGCAAAAAATGCTGCACCCATAAACTTTGGATACAAGCTTGGGCTAGTTTTGCTTCCTAGGTAAGTTATTCCGCTGATACCTCTGATAGAATCTCTGAGAATTTGGAGAAGACAGCTAAAAGCAAAATGCTGACAATCTTTAGGGTAAGGAGGTATAGTAAAATAGCAATCTTGTAAATCTATGACAATTATATTTTGATTTCTAGGGATGACTGTAGGAGATGGCAAGCAGGCTGTCAAGTACCCAGTGGCTCCAATAAATTTCATTTAATTTTCTAAGGTCTTGTAACGGTCTTTTAGCCTGATTTTTTTCTTTTTTCTTTTTTTTGGTTTTTCGAGACAGGGTTTCTCTGCGTAACTTTGTGCCTTTCCTGGAGCTCACTTGGTAGCCCAGGCTGGCCTCGAACTCACAGAGATCCGCCTGGCTCTGTCTCCCGAGTGCTGGGATTAAAGGCGTGCGCCACTACCGCCCAGCTCCTGATTTTTTTCTAAACAGCAAATATTGGGGTGATTCAAGGGCTGGTGGGGGGCATTATATGCCCTATTTTTAAGTTTTTCCTCCATCAGACAGGTAGCAGCTACAATTCTCTCAGCATTCAAAGGCCATTGTTTAACCCAGATAGGAGCATCAGATTTCCATGTAATGGGGTCGGCAGTTAGGGGAACAGTGGCCCCTTGGGTAAATTTTGATACCCTAGGCCATGTTTGTCTTTGTTTGTTTGCTTTTGTTTTTTGAGACAGGGTTTCTCTCTGTAGCTTGGCGCCTTTCCTGGAACTCGCTCTGTATCCTAGACTGGCCTTGAACTAACAGAGATCCACCTGCCTCTGCCTCCCGAGTGCCGGGATCAAAGGCGTGTGCCACCACCGCCCGGCATATTTATCATGTTTAATTTCTGGAATAAGGGGCTCAATTCTGCCTTGGGCTTGTTTACCCCAGCCCTTTTCGTGGTTAAAAGCCACCTATAGCATCTGAGCTGAAATAGTCCATACTAGAGATTAATAACACACCCATGTCTTCCCCACAGGGTGACAGGTAAGAAGGGGATGACATCTGGACAGAATATGCCATACTTTTTTTATCTGACCATCTTAATATTCCTGAGCTTCTGGCTGCATTATTAGCTTGACCTAGGCCCATAAAAGACGAAGGAGTAAATCGTCTCCAGCACTCAGCCAATCTTTTCCTGAAATGCGAGAAATGCTAATTATTTTCTTTCCCTGTATTTTAAGCATCTAGTTGGTCTGGAGTATTTAATTTCCTAAACCCAGAAAGCCACGTCAACAGCAGCAGTACCCTATACTCTGTCTTGCACAACTCTGAATTGTTTTTGTATTGTGGGAGGTGGAATCTAAGTCCATTCCTATAGTCTATATATGTTAGACCTCAATAAAGAATTATATCCATTGATCTAACTTAGGCATGCACCCTCAACATGTCTAGGTTATTTACTGAGACTCATGTATCGTTTATAACATATCTAGATGTTTATATATTTATCTATCCCAATAAACTGTATTTCACACATCCTAAGGTATTTCTTAACTTTCCTAAACATTCTTTATATCTAATCCTTCATATCCTTATAAAAACTCTACATCTAAAAGCATGTTTATATTTAATTCATCAGGATACATAGGTGATTGATTACTGAGAGCAGCCAATGTGGTGAGTTCCTTTAAACAAAGGAACAGTCAAAGATTATTTTGAAATCTGTTTGGTGAGCTATCTTTTATTTGAAATTAGATAGCAGGGCAAATTATCTTTAGACCTGGTAAACGGAAATAATCTAAGTGATCTCAAAGTATAATTTGGACAAAACCCTGGCAATAAGAGGTATGGCAGTTTTGTCTAAAGTGGGAAGCTTAAATATTTTAAATGCCAAGGGGCTATGTAATGAATTGATTATATTAATATTTAGCATACTTAGCATGTATATAAATATGATTTTGTATGTGTTAGAGAATTTGATCATTATTAAGATAATCAAGCTTTAACTTATATTCTAATAATTATCTTTAATAGCTTATACTTTAAGTACAATTTATCTTTAACAGTTTAAGTTGGCCAATCAATCAATAAGTTGTATATCCTAATTATCTTTAATAGTTTATAATTAAAGTAAACTTATTTTTAACAGTTTATGTTAGTTGTCCTTATAAACTTAGAACTTTAAGGGTTTTTTTTGTTTTTTATTTTGTTTTTTTCGAGACAGGGTTTCTCTGTGCAGTTTTGCACCTTTCCTGGAACTCACTCTGTAGACCAGGCTGGCCTCGAACTCACAGAGATCCGCCTGCCTCTGCCTCCCGAGTGCTGGGATTAAAGACGTGAGCCACCATCGCTCGGCAGAACTTTAAATTTTATCCCTGTTATGTTTAGCCTAAAAATAACAGGTTTGGGGTTGGGGATTTAGCTCAGTGGTAGAGCGCTTGCCTAGCAAGTGCAAGGCCATGGGTTCGATCCTCAGCTCTGAAAAAAAAATAACAGGTTTATACTGAAGTTATTTTAATACAAACAAGAGCTCTCATTCAGGAATGTGGTATATTAGGAGAATGACAATTTAATAAATCCTTTGTAGTGTATCATGAAATAAAATAAGCACAGTAAAAAACCCAAAATAGAGAGGAGAAGCAATTTTTGAAAATCTTTTATCTTTTTATCTGTAGCAGCCGGTTTGTTCAGTCCGGATCAAGCCAGATAGCCCCGGGAATGGCAAGGGGAGGGGAGGGGCGGAGACGCAGGCCGACATGAGTGAGAAAAGAAGTAAGCATTTACTTAGGTAGGATTTCTCACTCCCCAGATGTCTCTGGGGTCCAGGAAACCAGTAGGATTTCCAGATCGTGTGGATCGTCCCCTTTCCACGGGGCTGGTTTGAATGAGTTAACTCAAGTTCTTGTACTTGGCCAAGATTTTTGTAAATAACTAAGAACTTCGTAGTAACAGTCAATCCAGAAAGAAAAGGAGAGAGAAAAGACACTTTTATAATACAGCAGCGACCCGAGAGCTGAAGAATTAGTTTATGAATGTTGGGGAATTGCCATAGTTTTAAAACCAGCTCTGGCAGGGCAATGAGGCTTGCATTGTTATTTAAATGAAGGTTGCTGGAACTGAGTTCCTAGCTAGCTGCAGGGCAGTTTCAAAGTTTTACAGTTCAATTCAGCCCTTAGATTCCAATGAGTCACCGCAAAAAAAAAAAAAAAAAAAAAAAAAAAAAAGAAAAAGGGGGGCGGTGCTGTTAGTAGCAGGATGCAGGACGCTGCTGCTAAGGAGAACATAGCAACTCCATTAGTTCTGGTTTAAGCTCTCAGGAGGTCTTGTAGTGTGATAATATTGTGTTACCTCCTTCTAAGACCCCAAATGAAATAACAGCAGGTTTCTCCTAGAAGGGAGGGGTTATAATCTTTGCCGCTTATCATAGTCTGCCAGTGAAACCATCCCACAAGGTCCACGGCCCTTAGGGGTCCTCTAAGTCTTCCTTTATGTTTTTCAGGGGGTCTTTTGGGATTAAGATAGTCTGTGGTTTCCTCATCTATGCTCGCAAACAGACTGGACTTGACTGAAATGCCTCTTAAATCTGTGTCCTGTAACTTCTATCAAAAACTGTTTCTCACCGGTTGGTGGTGGTGTGCACCTTTAATCCCAGCCCTCGGGAGTCAGAGGCAGGTGGATCTCTGTAAGTTCAAGGCCAGCCTGGTCTACAGAGTGAGATCCAGGAAAGGCGTAAAGCTACACAGAGAAACCCTGCCTCGGAAAAACAAAACAAAAAAAAAAACAAAACAACAACAACAAAAAGTTTCTCTTTAGACTCGCTCTGACCCATGGTGCAAGAAATATTCTTAGCGAAGGGGGGAAGGTATTCATATTCAAACTACTTACTACTCTAGGAGGTACTGGGTCCTCGGGGTCTGCAGCCCCCTTTGGTGAGGTCCACTCTGTAGCTGAAGACTTTGGGGGTCACCTTTATGAACCCCTTGGAAGCTGCCTCTACTCTAGACAGCCTCTGCCAAGTGACACCTCTCTCCCTGAATGTACTTGAATGATTACTCTTCTGATTACTATGGTTACTGTTCAAAGGCACCAGGTATCAAAAGCTATTGGGGTCCTGCCCCTCGATAGCCTTCACCCAGAGTTCCAAAAGAGACACTACCAGTGGCAGATGAATCTGAGGGGTTCTCTAATGAATCTACACACACGAAACTCTTCAGTCCATACACTTTATTCTTCTGAGTCAGTTCTCTCTCCAATCAGCTTCTGTTCTGCTCTCACACTTAGCTCCTTTCTTGCCTGATTCTCTCTACATCTTTCTCCTGTTCCCTCTAAATGCTATCTTGATTCCTTCATCTTAGTTCTGCCCCATCTAGGTCTTTCTCATCTCATTCTTACCCACCTAGTTCTTCCCCATCAGGCTCTTCCTCATCTCCCATCTTGGCCTTCTAGTTCTCCATCCAGTTCTCCAATCTAGTCCCCAGTCTCTGAGGTTTGCAGTTATTCACCCCTGCAGCAGCAATGCTCTGGCTAAGGCAAGGTCACCAGGCTTGAAGTCTTTCTTTTTTTTTTTTTAATTTATTATTTATACAGAAGAGGGCGCCAGATCTCATTACAGATGGTTGTGAGCCACCGTGTGGTTGCTGGAAATTGAACTCAGGACCTCTGGAAGAGCAGTCGGTGCTCTTAACCTCTGAGCCATCTCTCCAGCCCCAGGCTTGAAGTCTTACAGGGTCATAAAGGCAGACAAGAGTTTTCCTCAGGCAGTGACCGTCAGGCTTTCTTTTACAACCCAAAAGGGGAGTGGTAAAGGAGGAGGTCAACTAAGAGCTGAAACCAGTTAATATGTCAGAAAAAGGGAATTTATGTGTTCAATCTACATTCCTAGAAGAGGTCAGGTAAAATGTTAGGAGTCTGCGATGTTAGTATAAATACCACTAAGGCTGTATAAGAAAGGAGGGTCTGGGCTTAATCTGCACAAGAAACAAACCTATGCACCTAGACCTAGGAGACAGGCGGTGTCTCCCTAAGGGTGTTTACCTTAATTCAGGAGACTCAGAGGTTTGTCTGAAATGCTTTGTCCTGTCTGCCTTTTGCTTTGAATGATAGAGAAGTATATCAGATAAAATACACTGTTACAAGTTCTTGGGGAAGGTATGAGAGCGCACAAGAAATTCACAGCAGGAAACAGCTGATATATTAAAAGCTGAATACCACCAAACACTCCTTGATATTTGGGTTCCTCTGGAAGAATTCCCTGATTCCTTCAGGTATAGCTTTACCATATTCAGCTGAATTCCTACTACATTCCTGCAGCTCATAGCATTTCTCCCTGGAACCAGACACCTGACCTGCTCACCAAAAGTCAGACATCCCTCCATGGAATTGATCCACTCCCTAGAAAACAATAAACTGCATTAAAGGTGCAGTGGTTTGGATTAGAAATGTCCCCATCCGTCCATTTCCCCCTCCCCACAAAGTCTGGAGCTGCCTTAAAAAAGAAAAAGAAAAAAGCCTTTCAAATAATGTGTTAAATGACCGTTATTAGTCAATACTCTGAGGTCATCCCGTCCTCTTCCCTACCTGGTCACCAGCTCTGGGTGGAAAACAAGAGCAGGTGACCAACCGAGAGGAATACTGGGTCCTGAGAGATGGCGCCGTGAAGTGCTTTACACAGTTCGGAGTCCGTTAGACCTGGGCGCTGCAATGAGCAGGAAGGGAGTGCAAAGACAGGAGGATGCTGGGAGTTCATGGCGTCCAGTCTAGAGGACTCAGTAAGAAAAACCTGTCTCAAAAAATAAGATGGCCCGTGGCACACCGGGCCTGGCTGGCCTGACACTTGTGTTTAAGTAGACTAGAGACCGGCCTTGAACTCATAGAGATCAGCCTGCCTTTGCCTCTGGAATGCTGGGATTACAAGCGTGTACCACCAAACCCAGCCCAAATTTTTGAAATATTTAAAAATAAAAGGGAAGGGCTGGGGGTGGGGGTTGGCGCACGCCTTTAATCCCAGCACTGGGGAGGCAGAGGCAGGTGGATCTCTGTGAGTTCGAGGCCAGCCAGGGCTACACAGAGAAACCCTGTCTCAAAAAAAACCAAAAAATAAAAAAAAAAGTGTGGGGGGACGACGACAAATTCATCATGGGCCTACAAGATGGCTCAGAGGGTAAAGACACTTGCTGCCAAATCTGATAACCTGAGTTTAACCCCCAGAACCCACATTTGTGGAAGGAAAACTGACTTCCAGAAGTTGTTCTCGCTTGTCCTCTGCCTTCCATCCACACTGAGGCATGTGTGCATACGCGCACGCGCACACACACACACACACACAGATAATGTAAAAAAGAAAAAAAATGTCATGTTTTTCAACAGAGGCCAATAATTATGCCGGAAACCATCTACTGGAGACTACACATATACTAGGCACCTATTCTAGAGCTAAGCTGTACCCGACCTCAGGCTGTACGTATGTCTAAGGTTTATATTTTTAATGATGTATAAGTGTGTCTAAGTGAAGTTCAGGTGCCCCAAGCGACCTGGAGTCTGATCCCCTGGAGCTGGAGTCACCGGTGGCTGTGAGCCACTCACTATGGGTGTCGGGAACTGAACTTGGGTCCTCTTCAAGAGCAGTGCACATTCCTAACTGTCGAGCCTTCTCTCTCATCCCTGAAAATGTCTTGGTTCTAAGTGTATACATTTCCTAGGAGAGACAGAATTAGCTGGAAGGACAGGGGAAGGGGAAGAGCCAGTTATAAACCCATAGGAGCCCTGGGGTGTTCAGGGCGGGGGACGTAAATGTTCTGCAGTGACTGTGGTGTGGATAAGGTTGTGTGGTGTGTCAAAACGTGTGGGTTTTTTGTTTCTCTTTCACGACGGGGCTTGAATCCAGGGCAAACCCTATATTACTGAGCTATACCCCAGACCAAAACTGTACTTTTGAATTTGCTTGTTTTCTAAGACAGGATCTTGCTATGCAGTCTAGGGTGCCTTTGAACTAATCCTCTTGCCTGGGTGCTGGTATTCCAGGCAAGTACTTGAAATTCCTACCTCTAAAGTATACTCCTTTTTTTGTTTTGAGACAGGGGATCTGTGTAGCCCTGGCTGTCCTGAACTCGCTCTGTAGATCAGGTAGTTTTAAACTCAGAGATTCACCTGCCTCTGCCTCCTGAGTGCGGGGATTAAAGGTGTGTGCCATCACCTCTGGGCTTTGTACTCGTTTTTTTTAAAAAAAGATTTTATTTATTTTGGTTTTTCGAGACAGGGTTTCTCTGTGTAGCTTTGCGCCATTCCTGGAACTCACTCTGTAGACCAGGCTGGCCTCGAACTCACAGAGATCCGCCTGCCTCTGCCTCCCGAGTGCTGGGATTAAAGGTGTGGGCCGCCGCCGCCGCCGCCGCCGCCGCCGCCGCCGCCACCCGGCTTAAAGTTTGTTTTTTTTTTTTTTTTTAAGATTTATTTATTTATTATGTATACAGTGTTCTGTCTGCATGTATGCCTGCAGGCCAGAAGAGGGCGCCAGATCTCATTACTGATGGTTGTGAGCCACCATGTGGGTGCTGGGAATTGAACTCAGGACCTCTGGAAGAACAGCCAGTGCTCTTAACCTCTGAGCCATCTCTCCAGCCCCAAAAAAGATTTTATTAATGTATGTGTACACATGAATGTATACTGTGTGTATCCAGGTACCTGTGCAGGCCAGAGGGAGTCAGATCCCCTGCAACTGGAGTTCTAGGTGGTTGCAAGGTACCTGATGTGGGTGCTGGGAACCAAACCCAGGTCCTTTTCAAGAACAGGAAGCACATCTCTCCAGCCCTAAACTGGACTGTTTTGTTTCTGAGACAGTGTACTGGCCTGCCCTTAGGGTCCTGACAGGATACACCTCAGCTGCATGCAGCCACTGAGAGCACCCCTGTGCACATTCCTCATAAAAGGCGGGCCCTGTCACCTCCTGTCTTTCTCTTCCTTGGCTCTCGTCCCCAGGGACCAGTCTCTGTCCCCTTCTCTCTCCTCCTCTCAATAAACCTCCCATGGGTATGGTGTGACTCCTTCCCGCCGTTTTTAAAATGCAACAGACAGGTTCTCATTATGTAGCCTTGGCTGCTCTGGAACTCAAGAGTAAACCCAGCTGGCCTCAGAGATCCACCTGCCTCTGCCCCCAAAGTGCTGGATTAAAGGCGTGTGTCGCCATGTTGAGTTGAGAAGTGTACTCACAAATGAGGTCAATTTTATTGTCACTTTATTAAGCCTGCCTTTCGGGCCGGGACACAGCTCAATGGAAGAGCACTTGTGTGGTATGCATAAAGAACCAGCTGTCATCCCCACCAAACCGGAACAGAAACCATAAAAACAGGCTTTTTTAGAAAGCATACAGGGTGTGTATGGGTGCCCCTGGAACTGGAGTTAAGGACAATGGTGAGCGTGGTGCTGGGGACAGAAACCAGGTGCTCTGGGGGGAGCAGCCAGTGCTCTAACCACCAGGCAATCCCTCCATCCTCCATTCCCTCCACCCCCCATCCCCTCCAGCAGGTAAATGTTCAACTCAAAGTCCCTGAGTAAAACATACAGCAGAAAAATTTGAAGCCTAATTCTGTTCCCCAGTTAGAAACGAGGGTCACCAAAGTCAGCAGACATGCAATAGCTCAAGAAAGAAACTGGAAGCCACCACTGTGGCCCAATCAGGAGACAAGACAGAGTGGACGTACTGTGAAAAATTTTATTACTGTCTCTTGTGGTAAAATAACATCTTATACAAATAAAGTCACCTGGTTGGTTCTGGAATGAGGATCTTGGGTAAAGTGGGAAGGACAGAGATGTTTCTCATGTTCTGTGAAAAATAGATTTACAGGGAAAATAGACTTTCACAATTTCAATGAAATCACATGATCCTTTGTGAAACAAGGCGGAGGGGAACCTACCTCCCCCCACCCACCCTGTGGCTATGATGCTCTGGACACGGAATGTGGACACTCTCAGAATCTGAGTCTATGGTCAGTGCCAGGCACTGTAAAGCACTGTCCTTGGAATGGGAAATATCCAAAGCCTGGAGAAGCTTCAGAGAGTCCGTGCAAGACAGAGCTGAGCTAACTGGAGACAGCAGCTGATCTCAGCCCCAGGGACTGGCACCTTCCTCCTATGCTTGTGGTTTAGAACAAAGAAGAGCAGATGAACTTCATCTTCAGAGAGGCAGAGGGCAGCTCAGCCCCAAGGCAGAGAGAGGGCAGGGATGGAGACCAGGCAGCCCCTGCTCACAGCAGGAAGGCTTCTGCCTGGCTGCTGGGAGGTTCTCCTGGGAGCGGCTATCTGCTCAGATTCCTGCTCTTGACGCAGGGCATGGCCTCCCCACACTAGAGCAATGGTTTTCTCTCTCACTGCATCACAGGAAGCCACTGTGGATGGCTGATATTCCTGAACACATGACTTCTGACTCGGCTTCTGCTTGTTACTTGCAAAGTATGAATTCCAGTTTCCATAAGTCAGGTACAAATGGTGGAAAACAGCAGGATGCCTCCCTAGGAAGCCAGACACAGGCCACTGGCCTTCAGCAGCAAAGGAGGACCAGTCCATCCTGCCAACCACGACCGAGCCCTGGTCTGAGTGGTCTTCAATGTGACCACGGCCAACTGAAAAGGGGACGAAGCCCTTCTCAAGCTGGTGTGTCCAGCTCCTCCATCCTCTGGAGCTTCCCAAGCAAAAGCCAGCAGTACAGGCAAGAAACAGCATGCCAGAATACAGGAGCGGCCCAAGCTGGCCTCCACTGAGCAAAGACCCCGCAGCCCAGGAATCTCTTCCTAGGTAGTATTTATTTAAATACTGAAAACCAAATCTCTCCTCATCAGACCGAAACAGAGCAAGGAGCACTCTGAACTTTGTCAAGAACATGCACATCCCAGCAGAGGAGCCACGTGAGAAAAGGTACTGAGAAGCTGCTGTCTGTCACAGGCCAGGAGAGAAGGAGGGTGCAGCAGGTCCCCTGCAGCGCACGGGCAGAGCACACTTAAGGCACCTGGATTTGGAGTGGACTCCAGTTCTGAGATTCACCAGAGTGGTCAGGTGGTACCCACCCGGAGGGCACCTGGGCTCTCCCGTCTCAGTGGGTAAATCTAGTGCAGCATGAAAAGTAATTAGGGCTTTCTCCTTCCGAAGGCTTCCAGCACACGGCACTGTCAGTTGCTGGCCAGAAAGAGAACACAGGACCAAAATTCAAGGCTCCTAAAGCTCTAGAAACCAAACACGGAGCAACACTGGCCAAAGTATGTCCTTTCTCTCAGAGAGCACTTGGACCCTGCTCTCATCACAGGTAATGTGACACCTCAAAGACACTTCTGCACACCTGCCCCTTACTCCTGACACTTCATCATTGCTAAAAGGACCTGAGCCACAGCAGAGTCCTCAAGCAGTCCACATAGACAACCTGGGGAGCCGAAGAAGAGGGGGTTAGTCAGTGAGGACCCGGGGACACCTGACGCCCATGACAGCGCAGGAAGATGTCTGAGGCCACAGTGCTCTGCGGGCAGCCTCAGCCTGTGCTGCCCTTTCCAACACTCAAGCTTCCAGCAGCTTGAAGGATCGATCAGAACATGCGTCACTCGGGACCATCCGCCAGATGGTTCCAGGAACGACTTCGGGGAGAAAGGCAGACAGACAGGAAACATTCCTAAGCAGGAGACCCAGAGTTCCAGGGACGAACCCCGGCCTAGGCCCGTCTTCCAGGCTCGCTATGTAAACAGTCAGCTCGCTCTCTATGCGGCAGCCAGGCTGCAACTATGTCTCTCCTGCCATGAGCCAGGTCAACTCTGTCAGAGATCTACCGTATCACAGGTGCTAGGACAGACACGGTGTAAGAACTCCCCAAAGAAGTCAGACTAAAGAGCCCAAAGCACGTCACCCTGCCCTGAACTCAAGACACTACGTTCCGGGAACAAAACCCACGAGGTCTGCTGCAGAAAAAGTCAAGGCCAGGGGAGCAGAGCGACCCCGTGTGGCCTCCAGAGTAAGAACAGGAAAGCACCACCAGGCTCAGGCCACGGTCTCCCCTAGGACTGGCTGTGGGTCCCCAAGGCAGCTAAGTAGCATCCTCAAAAACTTGTCTTTCAGTCTGACATCACCTCCCATCCCGGTGCCTCAGCCCCAGGCTCCGCCCTCCCTGTCTTTTCGAGTCTCCTCCTGGCGGCCTCAGACTGTGCCATCGCAACACCACGGTGAAGGAGGAAGCGAGCTGCTCTCAGCTGCCCACGGCACCCAGGAAGCTGCAGAATGGCTGGTAAGCCGAGGGTGGCCCAGTCTGAGCCTTCTCACTGACACACTGTGCCTGGACAGTCAGACCTGTCGGGATAACCAGTGCATGGCTAAGACTACACAGAGATGAACGTTTTTTTCTGGATCCCAGGAACCTTACGCTAGTCTTTTACTTCACTATAATACCTCTGAGAACTAGGGGGCAGGGGAAAAAATACCGGGAAAAGAAACTGCTGGCCGGCACCTCCGTGGAGCACAAACCGCCACCCCAGCGGCAGCTTCCTGGACCAGGTTCAACGGGTGTTGACAAGCAGGAGCTGCAATTCCCCCATGTGCCTCGTGGTGGCAGCAAAGGATCTCCCCTGGCCGCTCCTGCGGCACTCACTGGCCTCCATTATAGGCGTAGTCAGCCTTGTTGTGCATTACCAGCTTGTTGTCAACGAAGTAGAAGCTATCGGAGCGGGTCTCATACGGGTTTTCGATCATCAGACGAACTGCAGGTTGGAGGAAGGGAAGAAAAGCAGAGAATGTGAATCTGTCCCACAACTAGGTAGAAAAAAACCTCAGTATCCTTCCAAAACTGATAAACCAGCGCTTTGCAAAGTTTGACTTCACCACCTCCAGTAATGTGGTAAAAAAGAAGAGAGAAGAGGCCAGGGAGACGGGAGGGCTCCACGTGGAACACAGAGCTCATCCACTCTCTAGTCATCCCTCGCCTGATTCTTCCGGCCAGTATCCCAGGAAACAGACTTTCTCTCTGTCACAGCCACCTACTCCCCTGGTGCATGGCTGGTCTCGCCAGCCCTGGCTTCTGGTCTGCTGCCTACCTCTGGACATCCCAGTAAAAACCCTGGTCAGGCCTCTCTCTACCTGCTTCTTTGGGCTGTTTTGTTTGTGGAGACAGGATCTCACTCTAACGCTCTGTCCAGCCTCGAACTCAGAGTTCTGCCTGCCTCTGCCATCCCAAGAGCTGGGGTTTGTAAAGGGAGGCGCCATCATGCCCAAATTACTTGGTTTTTATTTTGTTAATTTTTAGAAATTTATTTATTGCATGTGAGTGGGGTTTTTTTGCCTGCATGTATGTCTGGGCGCCACATGTGTGCTATACTTGCAGAGGCCAGCAGAGGGCATCAGATGCCTGGAGCTGGAGGTAGAGGGAGGTAGAGACTAGAGCTGCCTTCTATGTACTGGAAATTGAACCCAGGTCCTCTGGAAGAACAGCCAGCGCTCTTCTTACTCATCTCTCAAGCCTTCCTATTTTTTATGCTCCCTGAAAGCCGAAGGAATCCAGAGAAATAATGGGGAACATTCTCTAGAGAGGGCTCTGGAATTTATGTACCTGTAAGATCCAGACAGAGGCCTAGAACTGAAGCCTCTGTCTGAATACTCGCCTCGACCTCTCTCCACACTGAAAGGTAACTTCACTATAGTCACCTCCTGTCAGTGCTGATTTCATAGGCACGCGCATCTCCAGACCCCAGGGAGAGGCATCGCAGGTCTTAGAAGGTGTCAGAGATCTTAAGATCTCTGAGTTCATCCTGGCCAAAGCAATTCAGTTTACATTCAGACTGACCTCCAAACCCTTTGGCCTATTTGGCTTCACAGGTTAATCTATTCTTGTAAGTTTCTGCATATTCCAGGCCAACTCACGCCCAAGTGAGATGTCACAAAGGCCCGCCCACATCTCAGCAGCCTTTCGCCTGTAGGGTTGTCAGGGCCACTCCACAGTGTGAAGGACCCGAGACTCTGAGAGAAAAGGTGCAGAGGAAGCGAGGACCACACAGCGGGCTGTGAGAAGCGAGAGGAGGAAGAGGCTGTCTTCTCTACTCAGGGCCCAGGGGTGCCTGTGTCCCCCAGAAGCAGTCAGGGCACGAAACCCAAGACTCAGGTCGGACGACACCAAGTCATCACCACTTTCCTCTTCTGCAAAAGGAGGTGGCTGGGCCAGACGCCTCGAGGTTCGCTCCCTGCGGACCTCAGAGCCCACAGCACCGGGGAGGCGCGGGGAAGCGCGGGGCAGCACATACTGACGTCCTCAGAGAGCTGCGGGAACTCGTAGATGTGTTCACACGTGTTTCTACTGCTGGGGATGCAGAAGCCGAAGTCAAAGTCAAAGGTTTTCAGCAGACGCTCCCGGAAGTAGTGCCGCTCAATCATCCGGAAGTTGGTCACAGGTCTGTCCCCCACTGTGAACTCTACCCTGTAAACAAATCTCTGTTAGCCTGACTTCGCTTCCTCCTTCCTCTGAAGCCACCCTCACCCCACTGAGCACGGTGTTCTGCCCATCAAACCAAGAGCACTCACGTGGCACCGACTGTCCGGAGACGCAGAAAGGCTGGTGTGAACTGATAGCGGACGAAACGCCCTACGCTGATATCCACATCGACACTCTCCTCCTCTGCATCCTGGTCTTGGTCTGAAAGAACACAGCCTTGCCTTAGCATGCCACCAACCACACAGCACAATGGCTGACTAACAGGCTCGTGCTAGTTACAACAGCCCCATTTGCCACACACCAGTCACCAGGCTTCACAGCCACCTTGCAGGGAAGAGCTACTTATTTCTATTTTAGACAAGAAAACGAGTTCAAAAGGCTGTCTTGCCCAATGTTCCTGCACAGTTAACGAAGGCAGCAAGTTCTGAGTGCAGTCCACCTGCCTAGAGTCTGTTCTTAAATACTGCTAAATGCCTTACACCATTCGGGCAGGGGGCATGTCCTGGGTGAAGCCAGAAACACAAGCTGGACACAAAGTCCTGACGCGACCCATCACACAGACTGGTCTGTTCTGACCACTAACCAGAGAGTAAGGTCACAGAGGTTTAACAGGTCCCTGTGTCCCTTCAACACTCGTGGTTTCAGTAAAGACACCGACCTACAGCCTCAAGGCACTCCTGTCTATTCCAGGCCTTTCCAGGTCCAATTCTCTGACTACCTGGAAAAGGGTGGAAACAGACTGGCCAGGAACCAGCATGTGGACTGGCATGGGGTCAACACTTGCCTCTGCTCTAGCCTACCGTGAGTCCAGAGAAAAGATCTTAACTGTTTTAATGTGGACACGGAGGGAATTTTCTACTGCCTGAGCCCATGGGTGCCTGGGACGGCCCAGGCGCACTGGGAAACTATCCCGATTTAGGACTCACACCTAACGGCTAAGGCCCTGGATCCGCTGATGTGATTCCTGCTCATGAGAACAGGCCTTGCAGGAGAACGTGAGCACCTGCAGTCAGAGGAGCCGCAAAGGCAGAGCTGGGAAGGATAGAGAGCCGAACCTTGTAGCACCTGCAGCAGGTCTGTCTGCAGTGCCTTGGTCACGACTGGATTATGACCGGGAAACACAAGGCAAGGCTCAGTAATCAATTTAAGACTTTCCTAGGGTAGTCTGTCTGTCTGTCTGTCTGTCTCAGTCTGGAGACCAAGCTGGGGCCTCCCCCTGACCAAGTGCTCCACTCCCGAGAGACAGCCCCAGCTTGGGAAAGCTGATTTCCCGGGGGTGCAGGCTCATGCTGAGTAGCAAACCAAGTGAGAAGAACTTTGCAAATCAGAAATCACAGGAGGGGGCCAAGAAGATGGCTCACCAGTGAAGTACACGGAGACCTGAGTCCCATCACCATGACCCACAGCAGGAGGAGAGGACCAACTCTCCTAACGGTCCTCTGACCACACACACACACACACACACACACCCATATACACGGCAATAATAAAAATTAAAACCAGAACAAAAACCTCCACTGTGACCCCAACCCCAAGATGTGGAGGTGCAGGAGATAGCTCAAGGTCATCTTCATTTCACCAGTGATTTGAGCTAGCTCTAGCTACATGAGATTATGTCTCAAAACAAAGTCCCAAAATAAAAACACACAACAGAGCAAAGGTGAGGGAGTAAGCCGTTCTTGCACCTCAGAGGACCTTGGTGACTAGATTCTTGGATTCATCTTTTGTCACCCACAACCAGAAAGAAATGTTAACTTGGAATCTGTTGTATACTTAAGAATAATCTCTTGGCCGGGCAGTGGTGGCGCACGCCTTTAATCCCAGCACTCGGGAGGCAGAGCCAGGCGGATCTCTGTGAGTTCGAGGCCAGCCTGGGCTACCAAGTGAGTTCCAGGAAAGGCGCAAAGTACACAGAGAAACCCTGTCTCGAAAAACCAAAAAAAAAAAAAAAAAAAAAAAAAAAAAATAATCTCTTATTTATTTATGAAAAATAAAAACAAAAACCCACGGAGCTGGGAAGCTGGCTCAGCAGTTAGAACACTTAGTGTTTTTGCAGAGGACTCAAGTTCAGTTCCCAGCACCTCATACAGCTGCTGGACCTACGGTTCTAAGGGCCTCTTCTGGTCTCCAGAGGGAACTGTACTCATGCGCACAAATCCCCGACGGACCTACACTGTGGCACACACACACACTAAGGCGGGACTTGGTAGGCAGCCTAAGGCAGTATTTAAAGACAAGCAAGAGCTTTCCTCAGTATCGTCGGGCTGCAGGGGTCGATCCTGCCACTGTAGGCATATGTGACTCACAGAACAAGCGGGACCTTAGAGAAGTGTCACATGTCAATTCTGGGTCTCAGCTCCCTCTCAGTAAAAAGTGGCGAGTGACTCAGTGTCATGATTACACAGGCAATGTGCTGAAGGACTTGGATAGTGTCACCACACAGTAAATGTCTGCTTCCTAGGCTGGCTGTGATGCCATGAGCTTGTAATCCTAGCACATGGCACCCTCAGCTATCCAGCAAGTTCTGGGCCAACCTGGGCTACATAAAAACCTGTCCTAAAAAACAAAACCAGACCAGTGAGTTAGCTCAGGTACAAAGGAGCCTACTACACAATCATGGCACCCTGAATCCAACCCCTGGACTCCAAATAAATGTGAAAACTGCGAAAAGTTATCCTCTGGCCTCCATGTGTACACACTGGCACATGTAGCCGCCACACATTTATACATACACACAAGAAATAAATAAATTAAAAAACAAAACAACACAAATCAGCCTTTTAACAAAGCTCCAAACTAGTGCGCCTGGCAGGCGAGGCCACAGGAAGTGATCTCAGCCATGGAATCAGGACACAGTGGAATCCAGAAACACACGTGTTGCTGGCACACAAACACTGAGCTTTCCAAAGACCTCTCCTCCCCCGAGCAGTGGGTGACCCCCACAATACCCAGGCCTACCTGAGATGCAAGGTTTGGCAATCTCGAAGAGCACCGTCCCCGTCTCCAGGTCTCGGATTTTGAAGCGGGTAAAATCAATACTGTAGACATTGTCTTCAGGTTTACATAAATAATCTGAAAAGGAGAGACCAATGTTATTAAGTAATCTCCCCAAATTACCATCTATTTCATTCCCTGGTTTTGAAGCAAATGTGTTCTTCTCTGATGCAACTCACTGAAAATGTTCCCCCAAACATTCTCTTTGCTTTTTATTTGATAAGATTTATTTTCTATGTATGGTGTTTTGTCTGCATGTAGGCACCACATCTGTGTTGGAAGAGGTCAGCACAGGGCATCAGAACCCCGGGAATCACAGCTCCTGGCAGTTGTAAGATGCCAGATGTGTGCTGGGAACTAAACCCAGGTTCCCCCGGCTAAGTGCTTTCAACCACTAAAGCCATCTCTCAAGGTCCAAACAATCTCTTTTAAAACTGGTTTGACCTTTAGTCTTACTTTATGTGTGTCTTGGTCACTGTTGTATCGCTGTGAGGAGACACCGTGACCAAGGCAACTCTGATGAAAGAAAGCATTAGCCAGGAGTTTGCTCACAGTTTCAGAGGCTTAGTCTGTTAGCATCGTGGTGGGCGGGCGCTTGGCAGCACACACGCCACCTGAGCAAAGGCTACATCCTGATCTGCAGGCAGCAGACAATGCCGGGCCTCCTGTGAGCTTTTTGAAACCTCCAGCCCACCCCAGTGACACCTCCAAATGGACCACACCTCCTAATTCTTCTGATCCTTTCAAACAGCACCACTCTGGTGACCAAGTATTCAAATACATGAGCCCATGGGGGCCCTTCTTATTCAAACCACCACAGTGTATATGGGTGCATCTCATGGGTACAGTGTCTGTGGAGGCCAGAAGAAGATGTCATATCCCCTAGGACTGGAGTTTTCGGTAGCTGTGAGCCATCATGTGGGTGCTGGTAATGGAGCCCAGGTCCTCTGGGAGAGCAGCCAGTTCTCTTAACCATTAAGCCATCTCCTCAGCCCCCAAACACCCTCCTGCATTATCAAAATTAGAAAATTCAAGAACAAAAAGGAAAAGATGCAGAGCGAGATGCCTCAGAGATACATTATATACATGTTTGACACTGTCAAAGAATAAAGATTAAAACATATTTAATACATACAAGTAATATAGGGGCTGTTTGCCAACTGTATCGGAAAACAGATCAACAAACTTTTCTGGAAAAGGCTAGGTTACAACTAACTCAGCCATACAGTACATGACATAACTAACTACTCAACTCTCAGGGTAACCCGAAGGTCTATAGGCCGGAAGTGAATGAGCGAAAAGGAACTGTGGGTGCACACGGAAGCCAAGTTTAATGACCACCTGTAACAAGAGTTTCACATCTACTTCAACCACTTAAAAGGTTAAAGCCATGCGGAGCCTGTGGGCCGCACAAAAGCATGCATACATTAGCAGAGCAGCAGGAGGAAGGGCCAGTGGGAATGCGAGGCCAAACAGCACCTTCAACAGAGAAGCCAGTCAAAAACCCACAGCACAGAAATGCTGTTGCCTCGTCTGGCTCCCCACACAGCGTCTTCTCCAGCTCCTTCCGGGCTCTCTGAGCATGCTTGTCTGTGTTAGCTGTTCCGGGTCTTACAGGCGGGTCGGGCTCCAGGGAGATGGCTAACTAACTTGAGAGCTGCTCTAACTCCAAAACCCTGTGGCGTGGGTTCTGAGTCTTAGGAGGCGGTCAATAAATAACTCACAGAACAGAAGAATTTAAGAGCGACAAAATCCAAAGGTCACTAAGCTCTCTCTGTCAGTGGCTTTCTCTAAGGATTTGCAGAGATGGGCAAAGCCTTCAGAGGAGGCCTGAGTGCTGTCGCTATGTCTACGGGGCCAGGCATTTGATGTCCTAACTCACTCTTGATGGCAGGAGCCGGCAGGGCCGGCAGGGCCGGCAGGATGTTAGCGGTCAGGTGCTAACCATTTCTGTACTTTCAAATCCCCAAATGAAAACCGAGAACTGAAACAGCTTTTCACTGTTCGACTATCTACAGTTGCATTCAGGCAGGCAAACAAGAGTTCCGCCCCGGCGTTGGGAAACTGGGCCATCAAAACATCCAAAATCCAGTCAAAACTATTTCAGGAGATAGAGCTCTCCTGCACAGGCTGAACCAGTCATAGCCACTTTCCCTCACACTCCCATTTATTTCCAAGTCGCCAGAGCTACCACCACCAACCTGAACTACCCCTCACAGCCTTGGGCTGAGTGAAGCAATCGGGCGGACACTCCGGCATCAGGGAAGCGGGGTTAAGAAGTCTCAAGGGCAGGGGAGATAAGGAGGACAAGGCAAAGATAACCAGGTGACTGCAAACTCCTGGGGGGAAATAATAGCAAGGAAAAGGGTATCAGGTCAAGGCCGGACTTGGCAGTTTCCAAAAGACAGAGAGTATCAGGGAACAGACACGTCTTTCTTCCCACCCTTCCTTACGCCTTACATAGACAGGAAGGTGGCTTTTTATGCACAAAAATAAAAAATAAATTTAAAAAAAAATCACACTTCTGAAACCCTGACACAACTATAAATTCACTGGGCGGGGGGGGGGGGTGGTAAAAAAATGTCCAGAGCAAGATGCGCGAGCCAGCTCGTACATACACTGAAACTCTTAAACTTTGTGTGTGTGTGTGTGTGTGTGGCACAGCTTTGTAAGTCCGCACGAAAGGCGACGGCCACGTGTTTGAGACAAGCACAAGCCCACCTGGACACAAAGGGTCACGGCCGGGCCCCGCACCCCGGAGGGGACCGGGCAGGGCCGAGTGGGGGAGGGGCTGTCAGGAGCCGGAGCCCTCGGAGGGCAAGGCGGGGTCGGCAGGTAGGGGGCTCGGGGAGGAGGAGGAGGAGGAGCAGGGCGGCCAGGGGCCTGGCTAAGGGCTGGGGTCCCAGGCGCACGGGGTCGGGCCAGGCCCGGGCACCGCTGGACTCCGGAAGCCCTTGCCCGCCGTGCCCGGGGAAGGGGCCGACAGCAGCACGGCCTGGCCGGCCCGGAGCCGCCCCACCGCCGGCGCCAGCACCCGGCCCGGCCCGCCACGGGCTCCCGGGCCCAGCGCCCACGGAGGGCGGCCCGCCCGCCTGCCCGCCCGCCACTCACTCTCGGTGACCCGGTTGAGGCGCAGGACGTGCTCGGGGCGGATCGTGTCCAGCGCCAGCAGCTCCTGCTCCGTGACCGCGGCCCCGGTGCCATCGTCGGCCGTGTGTGGGGGCGCCTGCCGCCGCGCCTTGAGCCGGTTCAGGACGCCGCCGCCCGCCTTCTTCTTCTCCTCCTTGCCGGGCACCAGCCCGCCGGGCCCGGCCGCCGGCGCCGCGGTCGCAGCCTTCGGATTCGACCCGCTCATCGCTCCGCCGTCAAGATGGCCGCCACCTCACGGCGCCGTAACTATGGAGAGCGGGGGCGGGGCCCGGGGGCGGGGCCCGGGCGCGCGGGGGCGGGGCCCGCGGGGAGCCGCTACCAGGTCCAACTTTGGTCCAATCAGGTGTGATGGGGCTGGGCTGAGACCCCAGGACCTTCACACTATCAAGTTCTCACGATCACCCTTGATATTTTAAATATATTCTTTTTTGTTGTTGTATTTTTTCGAGACAGGGTTTCTCTGTGTAACAGCCCTGGCTGTCCTGGATCTCACTTTGTAGCCCAGGCTGGCCTCGAACTCACTGAGATCCACCTGCCTCTGCCTCCCAAGTGCTGGGTAAATATAGTCTTATAAAGTAAGTAAATAAAAATAAAGGTAAAAAAATATATTTAGTCAAATGAACTGTAATAAACTGTGGACAGACATTTAAGAAAACGTTACTAGACTGTAAGTTCAAGCTGCTGGCTGTGCAGATAAACTTCTCAGTTAGATTGCTATCTCAGGAGGCCGTCTCAGCAGTTAAGAGCGCCGGCTGCTCTTTCAGAGCACTCAGGTTCGATTCCCAGTACCCACATGTCAGTTCACAACACAGATGTAATTCCTGTTCCAGAGGATTTGACACCCTCTCGCCCGAGTGGTGTTCAGATCCTGCAGGCAGTACACTCACGCCTATAAAATAAAATTAAATAAAAAAGTAGATGGCTAGTGCCGTGTCCCTGCCATGTCAGCCACTGGACTAAGACACTGGCCTGTGTGAGCTTCAGGAATAAGAGGGCAGTGAGTGGGTCTGCCTCGTTGTTCAGAAACGGTTGACAGAGAGAGCCTTCGCAGTTCTCCGGAACCCTCCACGGAGGAGCTCCCTCTTCGCCAGGAAGACTCCAGTCCACAGGTTCTTCTGTGCAGACAGACTGACTCTGCTCGTCCTGTTAAGAGGCTTAGCAAGGGTATGAGAAGTCACGGAAGGTTTCACAGAGGTGACAGAGGACAGTGGTGCCAAGGAGGTTCGGGGAAAAGCTGTGCTCCTACCACAGCGGCTCCTCTCGCGTGTGTGTGTGTGTGTGTGTGTGTGTGTGTGTGTGTGTGTGTGCGCGCGCGCGCACACACACACACACACACACACAAGCATGTCACAGGTGTGCATGTAGACGTTAAAGGACAACTCTGTGGAGTCGTCTGTCCCCCCCCACACACCTTTTAAGTGGGTTCTGGGAATTGAACTTGGGTCTGCATGCAAGTCTGGTCCTCTCTGGTCCAATATCAGGCTAGTGTGAAATCCAAGCCTCCTGCTGATTGTCAGCCTCCAGACATAACCTACGCCAGGTCTTACTGGAACCATCGCACCAGACACGAAAGGTTTGGGCCTTGCATTGTTCCTGGGCAGAGATCTTACCTGATCCTCTCCCAGCTGCCAAGTTCTTTTGAAATACCATCTTGCCATCCAGTGGTGCTCACCAAGTCTTGTTCAGAGAGATCTTCATGTGCAAAGAGAATTCAAAGTCTTCCCTTTTGAAACAACTCTTTTAAAGATTTACTTATTTATGTATTTTATGGATATGAGTGTTCTGTCTGCATCTACTGCTGTATGCCAGAAGAGGGGATAGGGTCCCATTATAGGTGGTTCTGAGCCATCATGTGGTTCCTGGGAATTGAACCCAGGTCCATCTGCAACAACAGCCAGCCCGAAACAACTCTTTCTTTTTTTTTTTTTAACATTTATTTATTTATTTATTTATTTATTTATTTATTTATTTATTATGTATACAGCATGTATGACCAGAAGAGGGCACCAGATCTCATTACAGATGGTTGTGAGCCACCATGTGGTTGCTGGGAATTGAACTCAGGACCTCTGGAAGAGCAGTCGGAGCTCTTAACCTCTAAGCCATTTCTCCAGCCCAGAAACAACTCTTTCTTAAAGCACTCAACAGTGAGTGGCTTCTGAACATTTTCCAGAATTCTAATATGCTATTTGATTTTGATTTGCAAAGAAGGTAGTTTAGTATGCTGTCATTTCCCAGAAACTCACTCAGGACACTAACACTAGAATTATCTAGATCCTAGTTCTTGTTTGTTTTTGTTTTTGTTTTTTTTTCTTTCTAGGGATTGTGACGAATGTAGTATTAGCTGCATCTGTAATTCCACACCTGAGAATTTAGCCTCTACGTAAGCACAGAGATGCTTACTGCAGGACCATTTGTAACATGGACAAATTATAGCAAATTTCATATAGCTCTGTAAAGGAATACACCTGACCTATATGCACTAGTCTCTAATGGCACAAAGACTCATACACGCGAGTAAGCAAGGCACATAGTCACATTTGTTTACACTGAAAAGTATAGGAATATGCCTGTACCTCTGCAACTGTAAGGGAGAGGTCTGGAGGGACGTTAAAATGTTAACCTTTGGCCTGGAGAGATGGCTTGCTATACAATCATAAGGAACAGAGTTCAGGTCTCAGCACCCAGACAGCAACCTGGGCATCCGTGCCCACCTGTAATCCTAGCCCTGAGAGGGCAGAAACAGAAGAACTCTGAGGTTGGCTGGCTTTCAACCTCACCAGGAAAATTCAAGTTCAAGGAGAGACCGTGCCTCTGAGGACCAGGTGGGGTGTGATAGAGGAGGCTACTCCACATCCTCTTCTTCTGGCTTCTGTGCACACTTACAGGCATGTGCACACACATATACACATGGAAGAATACATACACCTTAACAAAGAAAGAAATCCTCTTTAAAAATGGTAACCTTGGGCTGGCAAGATGGCTGAACAGCTAAAGGCATTGCTG
Organism: Peromyscus leucopus; assembly: GCF_004664715.2. Taxonomy (NCBI): domain Eukaryota; kingdom Metazoa; phylum Chordata; class Mammalia; order Rodentia; family Cricetidae; genus Peromyscus; species Peromyscus leucopus. Next base: position 5,671,181 of record NC_051082.1, read on the forward strand.
CCGAGTCTAACAATGTGAGTAAAAGGAGAGAACCAGGGCTGGAGAGATGGCTCAGAGGTTAAGAGCACCGACTGCTCTTCCAAAGGCCCTGAGTTCAATTCCCAGCAACCACATGGTGGCTCACAACCATCTGTAATGAGATCTGGCGCCCTCTTCTGGCCGGCAGGGATATGTGCAGACAGAACACTGTATACATAAAAGGAGAGAACCAGTTTCCTCCTCTGATATCCATATATGCACCATGGCATGAGAGTGTACTCACATGCATGTGCCTGTGCAAGTGCATACATAGAAAAACAATAAAGCCGGGCGTTGGTGGCGCACGCCTTTAATCCCAGCACTCGGGAGGCAGAGGCAGGCGGATCTCTGTGAGTTCGAGGCCAGCCTGGGCTACCAAGTGAGCTCCAGGAAAGGCGCAAAGTTACACAGAGAAACCCTGTCTCGAAAAAACCAAAAAAAAAAAAAAAAAAAAAAAAAAAAAAAAAAAAAAAAAAAAACAATAAAATAGTTAAATGTAACCAAAAATATTAACCTTCATGTTTCTGTAAAAACAGTATTAGAAGTAGCTAGAAATATTTACTCTTAGCTGGAGAGATGGCTCAGTGCTTAAGAGCACTGGCTGCTCTTCCAGATGGACACAGGTTCAATTCCCAGCACCCACATGGCAGCTCACAACTGTCTGTGACTCCAGTTCCAGGGGACCTGACACCCTCACAGACATACATGCAGGCAAACACCAATGCATATAAAAATAAAAAATAAAAATAAAAAAAAGGAGCCGGCAGTGGTGGCGCATGCCTTTTTAATCCCAGCACTCAGGAGGTAGAGGCAGGTGGATCTCTGTGAGTTCGAGGCCAGCCTGGGCTACCAAGTGAGTCCCAGGAAAGGCACAAAGCTACACAGAGAAACCCTGTCTCGAAAAACAATAACAAAAACAAAAAATAAATAAAAAAGTAAATCCTTAAAAAAATAAGGAAGTAGAAGAGCTGGGTGGTGGTGGCACACACCCAAGTCTTCGAATACCTTCCTTTTCCCACCAAAGATTTACTTTTAAATTTTTACATGTATTGTGTATTTTGCCTGCATGCATATCTATGTAGCACATACATGCCTAGTGCCTGTAGAAGTCAGAAGAGAGTGTTGGAGCCCCTGGAATGGAACGGGAATTACAGATGGTTGTGAATGTTGCCACGTGGGTTCTGGGAACCAAACCTGGGTCCTCTGTAAGAGCAAGAAGCACTCTTAACCACTGAGTCATCTCTTCAGCCCACCCCCAACCCGTGTACATTTTTTACAATTCAAGGTCGGCCTGCGAAACAGATTGAGTTCAAGGAGAGCCAGGGCTACAGATTGAGATCCTGTCCCAAGCAAGTAAGGAGGAAGAGGAAAAGACCACTGAGTGTCTCAGCAGGTAATGGCTTTTGCCATCGAGCTGTGACCCAGGCTGTATCCCTGGGACTCACGTGTTGGAAGGAGACAACTGACTCCCATGGTTTCTTCTCTGTCCTCCACATATGCATCATGGCATACATGTGCCCACACACAAATAAATGAATGCAATTAGAAAAAAAACTTAAAGCTTAGAATCTGGGTCTGGAAGACAGACTCTAAACACAGTTTCTCTTAGCATTTGAAGGCAGGGAATGTAGTTCGATGTATATTAGTGTTTGCCTAGGGAAAAGTATGGAGGTCTAAGACCCAGGCCTCACAGCGGCACCAGAAAACAAACCTCAAATTTGATCACACTTTCTACTAAGAAAAGTGAAATACTGTCACATAAAGAAGGCGGGGCCTGACCTCTGGTCACTGCCTATGAGCTGTTGTTACAAGGAATATACACATGTACAACCACAAAGAACACGAGAAAAGCACATTCACAGATACAAAGAAGTGAAAAAATACTATTCTTTCTTTTTCTTTTTTCAGCAGGGTCTCACTACGTAGCCCTGGCTGACCTAAACTCATTCGGTAGTCCAGGCTGGCTTCAAACTCACGGAGATCGGTCTGCCTTTGCCTGCCGAGTGCTGGGTTACCAGTGTATGCCACCACCCAGCCCTTCGGTTGCATTTCTAACAAGGTTGGGAAACCAGAGTCACGACTCCGAATCTGACTTTCCTCACTGCTTTCTTAGGTTATGAAAGGCTCCCTTTGAAAGAAGGAGAAGAAAAACCTCTAGAATTACGTACACCAAGTTTGAAGAAGGAAGACAGAGAATTACTGCATTAAATAGTAACTGGCCTCCCTTTGACCCCCGGCACTGTGCCGAGTCTCACCGGCCACTGGACGAGGTGACTGTGGCCGCTGGCCAAGGCAGTCCCACAGTAGCCAGGCAGTCTGCCCCGACTCAGGCCGGGCAGGTGGAGCTGGGAGCTGGTGCAGCCAAGGTGAGCCAGACCTCACAGGGCTTTTCTCTACAGCTGGGGTGGGGGACAGTCCTCCTCCTGCTGCTTCCCTAAGGATGCCTTGCCTCAAATCCGCAAGCTCTGGCTGGATGGCAGGCACACCTTGTGGTCTGGGACCGAACACTAGTAATTACCCTGGTATCCAAGTCACTTCACTCCCAGGCTGAGGGCTTTTTTTTCCCCCTAAAGGCACCAATTCATTATTTATATCCTACCTGTTCCTCAAAAAAGATTTCTAGCATACTCCATGCTTGGGGACTACAGCTTTACATAGCTTTGTGGAGGGGCAGCATGTACTATTGATCCAGTAATTCCTGAAAGGAGTGTGTGGTGCTCTGAATGATAATGTCTCCTTTAGGCTCACATAAGCGGAGGCCTTCCATTTTCTTTTCTTTTCTTTTTTTTTTTTCGAGACAGGGTTTCTCTGTGTAGCTTTGCGCCTTTCCTGGATCTCACTCTGTAGACCAGGCTGGCCTCGAACTCACAGAGATCCGCCTGGCTCTGCCTCCCGAGTGCTGGGATTAAAGGCACGTGCCACCACTGCCCGGCAGGACTTCCATTTTCAACAGGGTCTTCCACTCACCATTTCAGCTAGACTGGCTGGCCGGCAAACCCCAGAACACAGCTGTCTGCATCACCAGCATGGGGTTCAAAGTATACACCACCACTTCTGGCTGTTCACAGGGTGCTGAGGAACCCTGTGCTTCCACAGCCAACAATTCACCCACCAGTCATCTCCTCAGCCCTCGTAGTGTATTTTCCTGTATCACTACATCTTAAAAGGTCACTGTCCTTGAAATCTTTGGGGTTTTATATGTGGGTGTTTGTCTACATGTATGACTGTGCACCACTTGCATGTCTGGTGGCCACAGAGGCCAGAAGGATGAACCAGATCCCGTGGAAATAGAGTTACAGATGGCTGTGGGATTAAAGCATGTGCCACCACCGCCTGGCTCCAAGGTTACTTTTTTTTTTTTTTATGGTGAAAAAGAATGTATTTCTCTATACTTTGGATATACAGTGAGGTCCAGGCTAGCCTGGACTACAGAATATAACTCTCAACAAAACAAAACATATACACCCCCCACCCACACACCTCCATGTGACCATAGCTTTCATGTTTTAAAAATTAATATTAGTATGCCAGGCAGGGGTGGTGCACACCTTTAATCCCAGAGGTAGAGGCAGGTAGATCGCTGAGTTTGAGGCCAGCCTGGTCTACAGAGCAAGTTCCAGGATAGCCAGGGCTACAGAGAAACCCTGTCTTGAAAAACCAAACCCAACCAACCAAACAAAAATGTGTGTGTGTGTATGTGCGTACACATCTCACAGCATGCAGAGGTCAAAAGACAACTAGGGGAAGTTGGTTCTCTCCTATCCTGTGGGTCCCAGGGAAGGTTTCCAGACTTGGAGGCAGGCACCTTTATCACGGTATTCAAATACAGGCTTGGGCTGGGCACTTGGGAGGTGAAGGCAGGAAGATCACAAGTTCAAAGCAGCTGGGCTACACAGCTAGATTTTTGTCTCAAAAAATTAGAAAGTTCAGGTCCTAGGGTCAGTTAGAACTAGTTACAGCAGCTGTGGGGCTTTAGGGTAGCCATTCCTCCCGAGTCTGAGTCCCTGGTTCTGAGGGCAGAGTGTGGAACAGCAGCCAACAGTGCTGTGCGGACACCAATAGGATCAGGGAACCGTCCTATGTCGACATTCACAAGTGGTCCTTCCCCAGGGACCTCTCCAAAGGCAGAGGGAAGACGTGGAGCTGGATGGGAGGATGTAGGTACCTCCATCAGCTAGAGGTAGGGAGAAACTAGCTGGGGCCAGATCTTGGAGACACAACGGCTTCAAATGAAGACAGAAGGGAGCTCAGGACAGCAGCAGTTCTTTCTTTTCACGGCTTTCCCTTTTCTTTTTAAAAGCGTTCTTAATTGTTTTGAGGTCTCATTATGTAGCCCTAGCTGTCCTGGAACTTGCTAGGTAGACCAGGCTGACCTCAGACCTCAAACTTACAGAGGTCTATACACTAGCCTCTGCCTCCCAAGTGCTGGGATTAAAGGCTCCAGCCACCACGGGGCCTCAGACAATTTTTAGTGCAAGGCCTGAACCAAGAGGAAGGGGCTCACACACACTAGTGTATGCGCCATGCTCCGCCCCTTTTGTCTTGACTCCCTGTTGCTACAAGAGACTTTCCAGTAAGTGTGAGAATGTCACTTCTCCCTCTATGGAGGACGGGGTGGGGGCGAGGTGTGTTAAGTATGGAGGAAGGTC